>NC_044390.1:1743276-2343276 GCF_006542625.1 Nomascus leucogenys | reverse complement strand
TATTCGGCTCTCACTGAATGAATGAATGCACAGCACGAACCTGTAATCAAGGACCAAGCGAACTGCGGGAGACAGGGTTGCTCCTGAGAGCAAACAGTGACCTAGTTAACCTGGCGACAGGCGTGAAAGGAAGTCTGGGTTTCCAATCAAAAATGGGGAGGGAAGGAAAAAAGAGTGAATCAATTCTTGCGAAAAGTCTCTGCGCACTTACTAGAAAGCACGCGGCCAGGAATCATGCAGGGCGCCTGCACGCATATTATTATTTAAAGAAAGCTGTCCCTCAGCACATACAGCCCTCAAGGTCACGGAAACTCCTCCAGTCCCATCCCCGGGCTCGGTCCTCCCACGAATCTCCCCCTCCTCCCACGTCCTGGCCCCAGGCGCATGCGCACTCCCTCTCCCCAACCCACCCCAGTCCGGCCTCCGCCAGTGACGTCACCGCAAGGGCGGAAGGGAAGCTAAAGTCGTTACCATGGTGACCGCGACACAATCAGAAACGTCTACTAGTGACGGTCAAGCCACCTACAACCGGTCCCAAAGCCGCAAACGAGTCAGGCATCGTGGTAGGACCTGGCGAGCGGGGCCGGGGAGAGCGGGACGCCTGGATCGGGGACTTGTCGCATTCACATTGGCTGCTAGGCGGCCTCGGCGACCACTTCCGGATCCGGGGCGGGGGTCGCAGCTCCCAGCCCTTGCTCAGAGGACTGAACTAGAATTCCCAGAAGCCTCTGCGGCTACCTTCCTTCTCCTTCCCTCCTGCTTCCCCCACAAATAACAGTGGGGGAAAGCATCTAACAAGCGTTTCCAACTCGCCGAATCATTACTAGTGTAGGCATTTTTATTCTAGGCTACTTTTTACTAAAACGTGCACCTCTTGGCCCTCTGCACCTTTAGGACTACAATACCCAGAAGTCTCTGGGAGTCGCCGAGCCCTCCAGTTTAGGGTTGTTTTGCGGCCAGCGAGACGCCGGAAGTCTGGTAATAAGGCGGGACCAGGGAAAAAGCAGGATTCCGATTGGTGAAGAGGCCACATGGCCTTCTTTAAAGGACGGGATAGAGTTTGCACACGCGCATTGAGGAGTGTCTGCCCTCGTCCTGCGTCCGTCAAATCCAGAGATTCTCAAGCCTGGGTCACCCGGGCGGTGTCGCATGTCGCCTGCGGAGAGGTTGGGGTTGCTCGCGCGAGGCGCTCTGGGTCTCATTTCCGAGGCCGAAAATGCTGGCTCCAAAGTGGTGCCCTGAGAGATGAGGGCGACTCCCAGTTTCCACCCTGTTCTCTGAATGGGCTTCCAGTCTCCATGGTAACGGACCCTCCCAGTTCCCCTCTGACTTCATAGCTGCCCACGGGAGGGGAGAAAGCTGATTTTAAGGGGCTGTGGGTTCTGAGCCAAGCTCTGTCATTGAGGCCACCTACCCTATACCACTCGTCCCGGAGAGGGTGAGCCTGTGACCTTTCACCCTCTGTGGGCCTCAGTTTCCCTTTTTGTGAAATAATGTCTGGTGCCCCTGCTGTGCTCCCTTACTATTTCAGGGCCTCAGGCAAGAGACACACTCTGTGTCTCAGTTTCCGCATGGGTGAAGTGAGGATGATGTTAGAATTTGATGTTAAAATGTAGGGGGTTGTTGTGAGAATTAAGGGAACCTCAGAGCAATGGCCGGCACACAATGACCCTTCAAGTGTCAGCGGCTTTGATGGTCACCATTCTTACCTTTTCTTTGGAGATTTGGACAAGTGACCGCCCCACCTTCCTCCAGGGTCTTTGTGTGTTTATCTGCAAGTTGGATGTATTGGATTTTATGACCACTAAACTTTCTTCTGAGCACACAAGAGTAGTGGTTTTGTTCTCTCTGAGAAATACTGCAGGGCTTGGTGTTAAGACACTGGAATTCTGGAAACCTGTCCCTGTCATACCAGTTGCTGTGTGACCTCCGTCAATCATGGTTCTTTACTGAGCCCTGAGATTCTGCAAGTGAAAATGGATGGGGATGAATTTCCAGTCCAGGCACTGCCACTGACTTTGCCTGGGAACCTGGGGCAAGCTCTGTGGCCCAGCATTGCACCATCTGTAACATAACCAAGGGGTGCGCAATTGAACTTTGAGGTCGATTTTGGTGCTAAAATCCCGGTCAGTAGTTCTATCATCTTCACAGACCTCACCCTACCCAATGCCCTCACTTTGTGCTCCGCATCCCAATCAACACTTAGTGATTCCAGATTTGTAATTTTTGCCATTGTAGTGAGAAGTAATTAACTATTTTATGGTTTTTTTAATTTGAATTTTTGACTATCAGGCTTAGCATCTTTTTTTTTTTCTTCGTTAAAGACTAGTCAGGTGCATTAGTGAGGAGCGGGGAAAGAGTAGAACAAGGAATTTGGTCTGTAACTGACTGTGGACAATACATTGGTAGAACTCACTACCTTTGAGCAGCCAGAATCTTTTTATGATTCACTGGATATTCAGGTTTTGACTCTGTAAATTTCCTATCTTTCATTGCCGTTTTTTTCAAATAGTTCATTAAATCTTTGTTTTCAGATGTGCTTTCCACAATCAGGTTACAAATTCTCTGCCACTAATGATCATTACAGTTCCTCTTCTCAACCTGTTTATTGTTTGGTCTGTTTATGGTTTCTCAGGCTTCTTATTTATTTATTTAGACAGAGTCATGCTGTGTTTTCCATGCTAGAATGCAGTGGTGTGATCTTGGCTCACTGTAGCCTTGACCTCCCGGGCTTAAGCAGTCCTCCCACCTCCGCCTCCTGAGTAGCTGGGACTACAGGCGCATGCCACCATCTGCAGCTAATTTCTGTATATTTTGTAGAGATGGGGTTTTGCCACATTGCCCAGGCTGGTCTCGAACTCCTGGGCTCAAGCAATCCAGCCGCCTTGGCCTCCAGAGTGCTGGCATTACAGGCGTGAGCCACTATGCCTGGACTAGGCTTCTTTAAACATTGAATAGTGTTCCTTTCTAGATGAAAGAGGATCACATAGCATTTGGGAGCAAAGATGCAGCCAAGTAACCCAGCGCTGGAGCCCACGATGGAGATCTCACGGCCACTCTGGCCTTGCCCTGGGTGCTTTAGTAACTCGGGAGGAAGGCCACCCAGTCACTGCAGGACACCAGCATGCTGAAAGTCAGGAACTTGGCTTCATTGAAGGCATCAGGCAGGTTCCTTGCCAGAAAGGCTACAGCAAGGGACCCTAAAACCAAGAAGCCCAAATAGCCCAAGACAGAGTAGAAGGCAGTGACGGAGCCCTCATTACACTGGATAATGATGTAGCCAGGCATGGACTGAGGGTCCTTGTCTACGAAGGGAGGCTGTGTCCCCAGCCAGATTCCACAGAGGGTCACTTGGGTAAAGGAGCAAAGGAAGACAACAGAATGTGTTCTTTGGGGACCCATCCACTTTCGGATCCTGCTTTCTGGCCTTATAGCCTGGAAGGCCCTGCAGAAAACAGCCACTGTGAACACAGCTGCAAAGATGGTCCGTGAGAGGAGGCAGGTGGCAGGGCTGGGGCGGCCGATGAAGAGCAAGGAAGAGAGAAAGCAGAGTGTGAGGGAGACAAGGAGGGTGTAGCTCAGAGTCTGGTTGCTGGCCTCAACTATGGGAGTGTTTTGGTGCCACACAAACTCCACAAGGTTCAGAACAGAGAGGGCAGAGTAGAACAAGGCTGTGCACGCCAGAGTCAGGCCCAAAGGCTCATCATAGGCCAGGAAGGTCTCCTATTTGAGAAGGCATGTTCCCTTTTCTTGTTTGGATAATGATCTTCAGGACAAAGCCTGCATTGTTTTATATCTGAAATAAACAAAAAGGGGGTCACTGTCTCCAAAACAGAGCACTGCACATTTGGTAACATTCCATTGCCCAGAGCTCTCACCACTACAGCCCCATTTAGGTGGACTGTTTGGCTGGTGTGTGTGTGTGTGAGTTGTGTGTGTGCGTGCACGCAAGCACGCGTATGTGTGTTCTGCATGTGTTTTAAAGAAAAACATAAACACTTCAGCTTTTTTTTGACCATTTTAATCAGTTTTATTGATTCATGCTTCCAGTTCTTATTCAGTTAAAAACAAGGCACATTAAATACATCCTCTTATTGCTTTATAAATGCATGTAGCTCATTCTCTATATCAAAAGTAATAAATAATGGCCATAAAACACCAAGACAGTTATAAAAATGACAACCCAGCCTTGAACATAGTATTTAACAGTCCGATCTAGAACAATAGCCCAACACGGTACATAAAAGTGCCACGTATGAAAACATGCAGTGTGTGTAGTCACTCTAGTACTGAGCTTGCACTTGCTATTCTTTAAAAACATACTAGGGCTTTTTCACTCCTTAAAAAAGGTGGACATGATGCAAACATTGCAAGTTATAGCATCAGTGACTTTAATATTACATTTATGTACCAAAAATCTTCACAGATACATAAGAGAAAATCAATGATAACACTTAGAGTATATTTAATAAAAGTGAAAATGAGTTTTCTGTTGTGCCAAAGAGGAAGCTACATATTTTGAAACAGACAAAGCCAAGCCAGAAACTGAAGCAGAAGAGGGATCACGCATTTAATAGCAGAAACCCTAAAGTTACACTCAGTATAAATTGATTGAAAGCAGGAATATTGCAAACAGCATGATGGACATGAGGCAGACAACCTTGGCTAAACAAATAATCCAGCATTATCATTATTGTTGTGACTGTGGTGGGGCTATTTAAAGGAGTATCCAACTCTCTAGCACAGATGGGGGTTCCTTCACCTCACTCCCCTTAAAGGCTCTTGAAATAAATCACTTGATAATAAAAGGCAATCCCTGCATACCCACCCCAACCCCAACATAATCAACTAATGTCAAGTTTATATGCAAATGGAAAATTTTTTCTTTTGTGCTTGGAACAAATTTCGAAGAAGCTCATTCCACCCTATTTCTTGTCTCCCTTTCTTAAATCAGGTAAGGAAGCTGTACAGGTTTAATTCAGAACTTATGGCTGGGTGCAGTGGCTCATGACTGTAATCCTAGCACTTTGGGAGGCTGAGGTGGGTGGATCACGAGGTCAGGAGTTTGAGACCAGCCTGACCAACATGGTGAAACCCCATCTCTACTAAAAATACAAAAATTAGCCAGATGTGGTGGCGGGTGCCTGTAATCCTAACTACCCGGGAGGCTGAGGCAAAAGAATTGCTTGAACCTAGGAGGCGGAGGTTGCAGTGAGCCGAGATTGCACCACTGCACTACAGCCTGGGCGACAGACCGAGGCTCCATCTTGGAAAAAAAAAAAAAAAAAAAAAGAACTTACACAAAATGCTGGGGTGCTTTATTCACAGTAATGGCTTGAAATCAGTTCATTTCCAAACGAGTCTCTGGGATTGGTGAAGGACTGTGTGTTTTAGCATTTAGCAGATTTTAAGTAAAAGGAGATACGCTCAAAAGAAGAAAAGTGTGCTTTTCTTTGTCCTTAAAGGAACTTCATTCATAGCAAAATACGCACAAACAGGACCTGTTTAACAAACACAGATCTGCCCGGGCCAGTCGCATGCTAAGCCCGGTCCCTCCTGTAACTATGGTCCACTGGAATTGGAACTCTTCTGTCGAGGTTCTCTTCTGCAGTTTTCATTAGTGTAGCGAGCCAGCTTCCAGATACCCTTCCTTTTTGAATAGCACTCATCAGCTGCAAAAATTCATTGAGTTCAACCTGTCCATTTTTATTCAAATCAACTTCATTTAGAATTTCATGGAGTGTATTTTCATCCATTTGGACATTGATACTCTCTAATACACATGGAACATCAACAATGGTAATAAAGCCTTTCTGGTCTGCATCAAACTTAGGAAATCTCTTCTTATACCTGTCACTGTCTGAAGGCAACAGGCTAATTTCAGAGCCATCTGTTAACTGTTCTGATCAAAATTTAGTCTGTTTCATAATATAGAAACTTCCTGGCTGTTTCAAGTTGTTCCTCTTTCTTATAATCATCTCAATTCTGTTCTCTGCCCATCAATTCAACAATCCTGAGTAGGGCTTCCTCTGCTGCCCGGACATTTAGAAAGACCAGACAAGGCTGACGCAGGCAGATCACCTGAGGTCAGGAGTTTGAGACCAGCCTGACCAACATGGAGAAACCCAATCTCTACTAAAAATACAAAATTAGCCAGGCGTGGCAATGTCCTGACCAACATGGAGAAACCCAATCTCTACTAAAAATACAAAATTAGACAGGGTGGAGACCCAATCTCTACTGAAAATACAAAAGTAGCCTGTAACTCCAGGTACTTGGGATGCTGAGGCAGGAGAATCGCCTGAACCCAGGAGGCGGTGATTGCAGTGAACCGAGATCATGCCATTGCACTCCAGCCTGGGTGACAAGAGTGAAACTCTCTCTCAAAAATAATAATAATAAGCCAGGCGAGTACAATGTGAAATCATATCCACAGTGGTGCTTAGCATGCTTCAATATATGGAAATTCTGACACAAGACATACTCCAACAATAGGCCACCTTTTGGTAGTCACACAGTGACTGCACAGTGGTGCAGGAATACTCCTTTAATAATTGTGGATCTTAACTCTCTGTTCGTCCCTGTCTCTATCTCATGTAAACGCGTTCCCTCCCTGCCCAATCTATCTCTCGCCATCTTGATATCTATCTATAGATACAGACATGTAGTCACCTCTCAGTATGTCTGTAGGGGATTAGTTCTAGGATCATCTCAGGCACCAAAATCTCAGGCTGCTCAAGTCCGCTGCATAAAATGAAGTACTATTTGCATATAACCTAGCGCTTACTCCTGTATACTTTAAATCATCTCTAGATTACATATAATACCTAATACAATGTAAATGCTATGTAAATGGTTGTTAGACTCTCTTGGTTTTCAAATTAGTATTATTTTTATTGGTTTCTTAAAAATATTTTTTGGAGACAGGGTTCTTGCTCTGTCACTCAGAGTGCACTGGCACAATCACAGCTCACTGCAGCCTCAACCTCCCAGGCTCAAGTGATCCTCCCACCTCAGCCTCCTGGGTAGCTGGGACTAGGTGCATAGTTTATTTTTCGTAGAGACAAGGTCTCACTATGCTGCCCAGGCTGATCTCAAACTCCTGGACTCAAGTGATCCTCCTGCCTTGGCCTGCCAAAGTGCTGAGATTACAGGTGTGAGCTACTGTGCCTGGCAAAAAAATATGTTTGATCCCAGGTTTGTTGAATTTATGGATGCAGAACTCTGAGGCAGAACTTTTTTTTTTTTTTTTTTTTTTTTTTTTGAGACAGCGTTTCACTCTTACTGTCCAGGCTGGAGTACAATGGCATGATCTCGGCTCACTGCAACCTCCACCTCCTGGGTTCAAGCAATTCTCCTGCCTCAGCCTCCCAAGTAGCTGAGATTACAGGCATGCGCCACGACACCGTGCTAATTTTGTATTTTTAGTAAAGATGGTGTTTCTCCATGTTGGTCAGGCTGGTCTCAAACTCCCGACCTCAGGTGATCCGGATTACAGGCGTGAGCCACCGTGCCCGGCCGGCAGAACTTTTTTTTTATAGATACATAATAGTTATATATATTGTGGGGTCATGTGGCATTTTGATGCATGCATGCAATGTCTAATGATAAACCAGGGCAATTGGGACTCCATCACCCCAAACCTGCACCCTTTCTTTATGTTGGAAACATTTCAATTCCTCCCCTCCAGCAACTTTAAATCATACAACAAATTATTGTTAACTGTAGTTGCCCTGCTGTACTACTGAATAGTAGATCTTATTCATTCTATCCAACTGTATTTTTGTGCCCACAAAACAACCTCTCTCCTTTCCTCCTCTATTCATAGCCTCCAGTAACCACCAATCAACTCTCTAATTCCATGAGATCCATGTTTTTAGCTCCCACATACGAGTGAGAAGACGGAATATTTGTCCATCTATTCCTGGCTTATTTCACTTAACATAATGTCCTCCAATTCTATCCATGTTGCAGCAAATAACATAATTTTATTCCTTTTTACGGCTGAATAATATTCCATTGTGTATATGTATCATATTTTGTTCATCAGTTGGTCAAGAGGTATACGAAACGCTGTTCAACATCAGCACATCAGGGAAATGCAAATCAAAACCACAATGAGAAATTATCTCACTCCAGTTAAAATGGCTTTTATCAGAAAGCCAAAAAATAATGGATGCTGGTGAGCATGCAGAGTAAGGGGAACCCTCGTACAATGTTGGTGGGAAAGTAAACTGGTACAGCCACTATGGAAAACTGTGGTGGTTCATCAAACAACTAAAAATAGAATTCCCATGTGACTGGCATTCCCACTGCTGTGTACATGTTCAAAAAAAAAAAAAAAAAAAGGAAGCTAGTATGTCAAAAAGATACCTGCCCTCCCACATTTACTGACACAAATTTCTGAGGGCCTGTGGAGGAAAAGTTAAATATTAAGTTTGAACTCAATTGAACATGGCCGCAAACAATGGTCACCAAGTCCTGGAACAGGTTGTGTGAGCCCCTTGAGGCATTCATCTAGCGCTGTTTTGGAGAAATCTCTATTTCAATCTATTCCTATACGTTAGTTATTGAAAAACAATAGACAACCACAAAAACAAATTGACCTTTTTGTTTTTCTTGAGCCCAGTCGTGAAGGGCCCTCGTGACTGGGCCTCATGTCAAACAACTTACAAAAAGAACTAGGGTCCCAGACTGCGCTGAAGCTTCATGAGACCACTCATTGTCTGTGCATGGATGAGTGGCTGACTCTGGAGCCCAGGCTGTTGCTTCCCAGCCTGGTGGTGAATCCTCCATAGTCTGGTGAGTGCAAATAGATATATATCTTTTCCCTTCTTCCCTCCCCATTGCAATTTGCTTATTATATCATTTGCTTATCCTATCTGCGTTGCCATTTACGTGGGATAAAGGTTGTTTACCCTTAAAGGTATTATATGTGTGTCTTTTCTTCTCCCCTCACACGTTTCCCACACAGAACGGGGCCCCTCCCCAGAAACTGTCTTCCTTTCTAATGTCCCACTTTCTGGGACCTCAATTCAAGATGAGATTTGGGTGGAGACACAGCCAAACCATATCAATGACTGCTTTGTTTGGCCCAGATTCCAGTTGTATCTACTGGGAGAGGAATTATCCCCTGAAAGAGAACAGGGAGGTCATGGGGCTTAGCTTGCTAGGTTCTCTTCCTGTGTGAATTTCACTCTTGCATGACCTTTTATCCCTGCCTGAAAACTGTTGCCAGATAGAATGCATCCAGGTTTGTAGTTTTCTGTATCAGGAAGTACAGTCTAGCACCAGTCACTCTGTCATCACCAGAAGTAGACACCTTTTTTTTTTTTTAAATAGCGTTTGAAGGGGTTAAGGAAGGAGAATTCATTAGATTAGTGAGGCAGATATACTGGTTGTTATCTGTTGTTGTTGTTGTTGTTGTTGTTGCTGTTTTCAGGATTTCAGGGCCTAGATTTTATGACAAGAAATATTTCAAGAGGATTAGAGTGTGGTGTTAAAGAATTAAGAAAACAATATATATTGAGTGCCTTTTTCCAGCTTTGAGTTTTGATTAACAAAAAATTACCTATATTTAGAGTGTACAATAGGATGTCTTGATGTATGTATATATTGTAAAATGTCTAAAACAAGCTAATTAATATATCCACATCTCACAGTTACCGTTGTGTGTGTGTGGTGAGAACATTTGAGATAACTCTTGGAAAATTTCAAGTACACATTAGGATTCTCTATGTTCACCATGCTATACATTAGGTCTCTAACAGTATTTCATCTTATAGCTGAAAGTTTCTGCCCTTTGACAAGCATCTCCCCAATCCCCCCACCCTCCACCCCTGGGAACTGACATTCTACTCTCTGTTACTACTCTCTGAGTTTGACTTTTTAATATTCCACATATAAATGGGAATCACGCAGTATGTGGCTCTCTGTGCGTGGCTTACTTCACTTCCCATAGTGTACTGCTGGGTGCCTTTCAGTAGTGGGCAATTAACTGCAAATGACACCCCCATCCACCCATGCTCTCACATAAATGTGCTGCATCTCTCCCTCTGCTTCACTAATGGTACAAATCCCACTAGATCTCGAGTCTCCTCTGCTTTGATTTCCATCATGGGCCCTAATATGCAACATATTGATCCGCTGCTCATAATCAATCATGCCAAGCCTCCTCCATGCCTGTGGCTTCCTCTTCAACACATAAAGAAACCAGCCTTGAGCAGAACATAGCAGCTGAAAGACACTGCTTACACTTTGCTCTGTACCCATCATTCACTCATCCAGCAAACATTCACTCAGTGCTATCTGCTGACCCACGTACAATGCCCTTCACAAGTTGAGGTTATGCTTAACCTCTAAATAGTCATGTGACACTTACATGAATATAGAAAGGCTACAGTGATTTTTTTTTTGTTAGAGATAGAGTTTAATTTCAGGTGTCCATTAGGATTTACTGCATTCATCATGCTATATATACATTAGGTCTCTAATGTCACCCAGGCTGGAGTGCAGTGACACGATCATGGCTCACTCCAGCCTCAAACTCCTGGGCTCAAGCAATACTCCTGCCTCAGCCTCCCAAGTAGCTAGGACTAAAGGTGCATCCCACCGCACCTGGCTATGTTTTTTATTCTTTATAGAAATGGGGTCTTGCTGTGTTTCTCAGGCTGGTCTCGAACTCCTGGCCTCAAGCAATTCTCCCATCTCACCTCGCAAAGTGGGGGATTACAAGTGTGAGCCATAGCACCTGGCCAACTGCAGTGATTTTAATTATAAATATATATACAAATATCTTATATGTATGATATATAATTTTACATCTGAAAATGTATATTTTACAATATAAGTGCATGTCTATCTTATACTATCTAGGTATAAATGTATTTTATGTATTCTATACAAATACTATACAATACATAAATTTATGTATATATTCAATTTTACACATCTACTAATACATGTAATCTATTTTGTTTTTACATGTGTATTTACATACACATGCAATACATATGCACCGTAGTTCATGTACTACATATGCATAGTTGTGTGCTATATGTAGTATTACATAAGTATCCATATGTGTATATATTTCTCATGTAAATGAATATGTGTAGTATAATCTTTTATAGTACAAATAATTCATATATCAAAATATGATAGTATACATGATGTATTTATATTCACATTAGTACATATTTTGATACATAGGCATTACAAACCTTACATACATTTATATTATGAAGTATATCCACATAGTTAGAAGTAGCTTAATAATCAACTCAACATTTATGATAGTGGTCATGTATGGGGGTAGCACAGTGAAGGGAGAAAGAGAAGCATGGGTGGACAGGAGAAGTGATCAATGTTTACCTCTTAGGTGGATGGGGATGTTTTTAGGAGTTCATCATTTTACTATGTTTTATAACTGACATGTATGTTGCAAGTTGTTTTTTCAACATATTGAATACTTCCAAAGATATAAAGAAAAATGCTGTCACAGAATGCAAACTTCCTGTTTTAAAAATTTTACTATTTTATTATAAAATAATTTCAGTTTTATGACATTAAAAAAACGTATTTGTGGCCAGGCGCAGTGGCTCATGCCTGTGATCCCAGCACTTTGGGAGGCCTAGGCAGGCGGGTTATGAAGTCAGGAGTTCAAGACCAACCTGGCCAACATGTCAAAACCCCGCCTCTACTAAAAATACAAAAATTAGCTGGGCGTGGTGCCATATGCCTATAAACCCAGCTACTTAAGAGGCTGAGGCACGAGAATCACTTGAATCTGGGAGGCAGAGGTTGCAGTGAGCCGAGATTGTGTCACTGCCCTCCAGCCTGGGTGACAGAGCCAGGCTCTGTCTCAGAAAACAAAAACAAAAACAAACAAGCAAACAAAAGTTGAACTAAATAAAAATGAAGTTACAACTTACCAGATTTGTAAGATGAAGCAAAAGAAATGCTAAGAGGGAAATAGAGTTATAGTATTAAGTATCTATATCAGTAAAGAAGATAATTCTATATTCAATAGTCTATGTTTATACCTTAGGAAACTAGAAAAAGTACTGTATTCTGTACTCTGACTAATCCCAAAGCAAGCAGAAGAAATAATAATAATAACTGGAGTAGAAATTAATGAAATTGAAAATAGAAAAATAGAGAAAATCAACATCTAAATATTCCTTGAAATAGTCAATACAATTTAAAAAACATAAAAAAAAAGTTTTCCATGATAATTTACTTTCTCACATCTTGGTAGGTCAAATATCTTATTTTGTTCTTTGTGTATCACCATTGTAATCTGGGTAGTTTATTTATCCCAACAATGAATATTTTTATTTTTAAAAAATTTTTATTTCAAAACTAATTTCCACTTTAGGTTCATGGAATACATGAGTAGGTTTGTTACTTAGGTATGTTGCATGATGCTGAGGTTTGATGATTGATCCTGTCACTCAGGTAGAAAGCACAGTACCCAATAGTTTTTCAGCCCTTGCCCCTTGTCTTGCTTCTCCACTCTGGTACTCCCCAGTGTCTATTGTTCCCATGTTTATGTCCATGTGTGCTCAGTGTTTAACTTCCACTTATAAGTGAGAACATGCAGTGTTTCGTTTCTGTTCCTGTGTTAATTCACTTAGGATAATAGTTTCTACCTGCATCTATGTCACTGCAAAGCACAGGATTTTGTTCCGTTTTATGACTGCATAGTATTCCATGGTGTATATGTACCACATTTTCTTTATCCAATCCACCAATAATGGGCAGCTATGTTGATTTCACGTCTTTGCTTTTGTGAATAGTGCTGCAGTGAACATATGGGTGCATGTGTCTTTTTGGTACAAAAATTTATTTTCTTTTGGATATAAAACCAGCAACGAATTGCTGGGTCAAAGGATAGTTCTGTTTTAAGTTTTTGAAAAATCTCCAAACTGCTTTTCATAGTGGCTGAACTAATTTACATTCCCACCACAGTGTATAAGCATTCCCTTTTCTCAGTAGCCTTGCCATCATCTGTTCTTTTTTTTTTTTTTTTACTTTTTAATAATAGTCATTTTGACTGGTGTAAGATGGCATCTCATTATTGTGGTTTTGACTTTCATTTCTCTGACGACTAGTAAAGTTAAGCATTTATTCATGTTTGTTGGCTGCTTGTTTTCTTCTGACAAATGTCTGTTTACATCTTTTGCCTATTTTTAAGGGGATTACTTTATTTTTGCTTGTTTAGTTGTTTACTTTTTATGTTGATTCTGAATATTAGACCTTTTTTGATGCAGTTTTTGAATATTTTCTCCAATTCTATAGGTTGTCTGTTACTCTGTTATTAGTTTCATTTGCTGTGTAATTAGATACAATTTTTCATTTTTTTTGTTGCAATAGCTTTTGAGAACTTAGTCATAAATTTTTTTCCAAAGCCAATGTTCATAATGGTGTTTCCTAGGTTTTCTTCTAGGCGTCTCATTGATTGAGGTCTTACATTTAAATCTTTAATCCATCTTGAGTTAATTTTTGTATATGGTGAAATGTAGGGGTCCAGTTGCATTCTTCTGCATATGCCTAGCCAGCAATGTCAGCACCATTTATTGAATATGGAGTTCTTCACCATTGTTTTTTTGTTGTTGACTTTGTCTAAGGTCAGATGGCTGTAGGTGTGTGGCTTAATTCTGGGTTGTTTTTTGTTCCATCGATCTATGTCTGTTTTTGCATGCTGTTTTGCTTATTGTAGTCTTGTGGTACAGTTTGAAGTCAAGTAATGCGATGCCTCCAGCTTTGTTTTTGTTGTTGTTTAGAACTGCTTTGACAATTCAGGCTATTCTTTGGTTTTAGATAAAGTTTAGAGTAGTTTTTCTCTAGTTCTGTGAAAAAAGATGTTAGTAGCTTGATAGGATTGGCGTTGAATATGTAGATTGCTTTGAGCAGTATGGCCATTTTAACAATATTGATTCTTACAATTCATGAGCATGGAATGCTTTTCCATTAATTTTTGTCGTCTATTATTTTTTTCAGTAGTGTTCTGTAGTTCCCCTAGTAGAGATGTTTCACCTTCTTGGTTATATATAGTCTAGGCTGTCTTTTTTTTCTTTCAGCTATTGTAAATGGAATTGCATTCTTTTTTTTTTTTTTTTTTTGAGATGGAGTCTCACTCTGTCACCCAGGCTAGAGTGTAACAGTGTGATCTCGGCTCACTGCAACCTCCGCCTCCTGGGTTCAAGCAATTCTCCCGCCTCAGCCTCCTGAGTAGCTGGCATTACAGGCACCTGCCATCATGCCCAGCTAATTTTTGTATTTTGGTAGAGATGGGGTTTCACCAGTTGGCCAAGCTGGTCTTGAACTCCTGACCTCAGGTGGTCCACCCGCCTCGGCCTCCCAAAGTGCTGGGATTACAGGTGTGAGCCACCGCACCCAGCCTAGTATTTCAAAGAATTTTTTTTTTATTTCTGCCTTAATTTCATTGTTTACCTAAAAGTCATTCAGGAACAAGTTATTTAATTTCCATGTTATTGTGTGGTTTTGAGATATCTTCTTGGTATTGATTTCTATTTTTATTGCACTGTGGTCCAAGGGTATGGCTGGCATGATTTTTATTTTTTTTTAATTGATTGAAACTTGTTTTAGGCTGAGCTTGTTGTCCATGTGTTCCATGTGCAGATGAGAAGAATGTGCACTCTGTAGTTATGGCTTCAGTATTCTGTAAATGTCTATTAGGGCCAATTGGTCAAGTGTCAGATTTAAGTCCAGGTTTCTTTGTTAGTTTTCTGCTCTGATGATCTGTCTAATGCTATCAGTGGGGTGTTGAAGTCCCCTACTATTATTGTGTGCATGAGTCTTTTCATAGGTCTAGAGCTACAGCTTTATGAAGCTGGGTGCTCCAATGTGGGGTACGTATGTATTTAGATAGTTAAGTCTTCTTATTAAATTGAGGTCTTTATCATTATGAAATGCTTTTCTTCATACTTTTTTACTTTTGTTGGTTTAAAGTCTGTTTTATCTGATCTAAGAATATCTACCCCTGCTTTTTTGTTTTCCATTTGCATGATAGATTTTTTTCCAACCTTTTACTTTGAGCCCTATGGGTGTTTTTACATGTGAGATGGATCTCTTGATGACAGCAGACAAATGAGTCTTTCTTTTTAAAATCAAACTTGCCACTCTATGCCTTTTGAGTAAGGCATTTAGGCCATTTATATTCTAGGTTAATAGTGATATGTGAGGTTTTCATCCTTTCATGAAGTTGTTGCCTAGTTGCTTTGTAGGTTTTTATTGTGTGGTTGCTTTATAGGATCTGAGGACTATATACTTAAGTGTATTTTTGTGGTAGCAGGTATTGTTCCTTTGTTTCCATGTTTAGAACTCCCTTAAGGATCTCTTGTAAGGCTGGTCTAGTGGTAACAAATTCCCTTATTGCTTGCTTGTCTGTAAAATATTTTATTTCTTCTTTGCTTTTGAAGCCTAGTTTGGTGTGACATAAAATTCTTTGTTGGAATTTCTTTTCTTTCAGAATGCTGAAAACAGGCCTTCAATCCCTTCCAGCTTGCAAGTTTCTGCTGAGAAGTCTGCTGTTGGCCTGATGGAGTTCCCTTTGTACATAATCTAACATTTTTCTGTAGCTGTCTTTAAGATTTATTTTCTTTAGTATTGATGGTGGACAGTGTGGTGACTATGTCTTGGTGATGTCTGCTTTGTATAGTATCTCCCAGGTGTTCTCTGGATTTCTTCTATCTGGATGTCTACCTCTCCAGCAAGATTAGGGAGATTTTCTTAAATTATTCTCTCAGATATGTTTTCCAGGTCACTTACCTTTTCTCCTTCTCTCAGAAATGTCATTAATTCATAAGTTTGGTCAGTTTATATAATCCCATCTTTCTCAAAGACTTTATTGTTTTTTAAAACTCTTTTGTTTGTCTGACTGAGTTTGTTCAAAAGACCAGACTTCAAGTTCTGAAATTCATTCTTCTGCTTGCTCCAGTCTATTGATAAAGCTTTTAATTGTATTTTAAAAATTCCTTAATTGAGTTTTTCAATACCAGAAGCTCTGATTTCTTTTTGACATGTTTATCTCTTCCTTCATTTACTAGATTGCTGTAGAAATATATTTGCGTTGATTTTGAACCTTGCCTTGGGTGTTGCTGAGCTTCCTTGCAATGCATGCTTTCAATTTTTTGAGAGCTTCTCTTAGTAAACAATAATAAAGTATATACCTAGTGACATTGGCCAAAGCCATCTCTTATTCGTGCATGCCATCTGCTGGCTAGTATGCCAAACTGCACAATAGCTCAATATAAAGCCAGCCATGAGAAGTCCATAGGGCTATAAAAGCAAAGCCAAAAGATGGTACCAAACATACTGTATGCTCACACCTTCTAGGGAAACAGGAAAAAAGAAAAAAAAAAAAATATATATATATATATACACACACACATATAAGAATCTTGTCTGCATGAAAATAATTACAAAAATTAGGAATGCCAAAATCTCCAGATGAGAAGAAGCCATTGTAAGAATTCTGGCATCATGAAAAATCTGAATGTTGTGACACCACTGAAAGATTACACTAGCTCTTCAGCAGTGATCCTTAACCAAAATGGAAAACAAGAGATTACAGATTAAAAAATTCAAAGCATGCATTCCAAGATGGACAAGGCTGGAATGGGCAGGCCCATGTACAGGCTTCCTGATAGCAGGCACAAGCACCAGTGTCAACCATGTACCCAGAGGTGTGACTAGCCATGGATCAGATAGGAAACCTCCTTGGCTCCAAATTCTCTGCACAGAGTGGGATGTTCTAGATGCCTGGAGGTCTGCCTGGGCTTGGACTATAGAGGACCCCGCTGCACCACAATCTCCGCACAGAAACGGTGGGGTGGCTCACAGACTGCCTGTTTTATCACATCTCTACCATTTGGTGATGATCTGATCTTGCACAAATTATTTTATTATTATTTTTAAATTTTTTATTTTGTTCACTTTTCCAACGTGATGTATCAGTTATATTGACATAACCATTTATTTTTATTTTTTATTTCTGTGGGTACATAGTAGGTGTATATGTTTATGGGCTACATGAAATATTTTGATATGAGCATGTAATGCATAATAATCACATCAGGATAAATCGGGTATCCATCACCCCAAGAATTTATTTTTTGTGTTACAAACACAAAGATAGAGCTCCCAGAGGAATGGGCAGAATTCCATCTTTGCTGTTTTTCAGCCTTCACTGGTGATACCTCCAGGTACTGGGAAATCTGAGATGACTAGGGACTGGAGAGGACTCCCAGCAAACCACAGCAGCCCTATAGAAAAGTGGCCAAATTGTTAAATGAAAAAAAAAACTCATCCAAAGGTCAGCAACTTCAAATATTAAAGGTAGATAAGCCCACAAAGATGAGAAAAAAAATCAGCACAAGAATGGTGAAAACACAAAAAGTCAGAGTGCTCTCTTTTCTCCAAATGACCACATCACCTCTCCAGCAAGGATTTGAAACTGGGCTGAGATGGCTGAAATGACAGAAGTAGAATTCAGAATACAGATAAAAACAAACTTCACTGAGCTAAAGGATCATGTTTCAAGGAAGCTAAAAAGTCATGATAAAGCATTGCATGAGCTGACAGACAAAATAGCCAGTGTAGAGAAGAATGTAACCAGCCTGATAGAACTGAAGAAACACAATAGAAGAATGTTAAAATGCAATCACAAGTATTAATAGCAGAATAGACCAAGCAGAGGAAAGAATCTCAGAGCTTGAAGACTGCCTTTCTGAAGTAAGATAGGTAGACAAGAATAGAAGAAAAAAAAAGAATGAAAAGGAATGAACAAACCTCCAAGAAATATGGGATTGTGTAAAGAGAACAAATCTATGACTGGCTGGTGTACCCAAAAGAGATAGGGATAATGGAACCAATTTGGAAAACATATTTTAGGATATCATCCATGAGAACTCCCCCAACTTAGCTAGCCAGGCCAACATTTCCATTTGCTTGGTAGATCTTCCTCCATCCCTTTATTTTGAGCCTATGTGTGTCTCTGCAGGTGAGATGGGTTTCCTGAATGCAGCACACTGATGGGTCTTGACTCTTTATCCAATTTGCCAGTCTGTGTCTTTTAATTGGAGCATTTAGCCCATTTACATTTAAGGTTAATATTGTTATGTGTGAATTTGATCCTGTCATTATGATGTTAGCTGGTTATTTTGCTCGTTAGTTGATACAGTTTCTTCCTAGCCTTGATGGTCTTTACAATTTGGCTTGTTTTTGCAGTGGCTGGCACCAGTTGTTCCTTTCCATGTTTAGTGCTTCCTTCAGGAGCTCTTTTAGGGCAGGCCTGGTGGTGACAAAATCTCTCAGCATTTGTTTGTCTGTATTTTATTTCTCCTCCACTTATGAAGCTTAGTTTGGCTGGATATGAAATTCTGGGTTGAAAATTATTTTCTTTAAGAATGTTGAATATCGGCCCCCACTCTCTTCTGGCTTGTAGAGTTTCTGCCGAGAGATCAGCTGTTAGTCTGATGGGCTTCCCTTTGTGGGTAACCCGACCTTTCTCTCTGGCTGCCCTTAACATTTTTTCCTTCATTTCAACTTTGGTGAATCTGACAATTATGTGTCTTGGAGTTGCTCTTCTCGAGGAGTATCTTTGTGGCATTCTCTGTATTTCCTGAGTTTGAATGTTTGCCTGCCTTGCTAGATTGGGGAAGTTCTCCTGGATAATGTCCTGCAGAGTGTTTTCCAACTTGGTTCCATTCTCCCCCTCACTTTCAGGTACACCAATCAGACGTAGATTTGGTCTTTTCACATAGTCCCATATTTCTTGGAGGCTTTGTTCATTTCTTTTTATTCTTTTTTCTCTAAACTACTCTTCTCACTTCATTTCATTAATTTCATCTTCTATTGCTGATACCCTTTCTTCCAGTTGATCTCATCGGCTACTGAGCCTTGTGCATTCGTCACATACTTCTTGTGCCATGGTTTTCAGCTCCATCAGGTCCTTTAAGGACTTCTCTGCATTGGTTATTCTAGATAGCCATTTGTCTAATTTTTTTCAAGGTTTTTAACTTCTTTGCCATTGGTTCGAACTTCCTCCTTTAGCTTGGAGTAGTTTGAACTTCTGAAGCCTTCTTCTCTCAACTCGTCAAAGTCATTCTCCATCCAGCTTTGTTCCATTGCTGGTGAGGAGCTGCGTTCCTTTGGAGGAGGAGAGGCACTCTGATTTTTAGAGTTTCTGGTTTTTCTGCTCTGTTTTTTCCCCATCTTTGTGGTTTTATCTACCTTTGGTCTTTGATGATGGTGATGTACAGATGGGTTTTTGGTGTGGATGTCCTTTCTGTTTGTTAGTTTTCCTTCTAACAGTCAGGACCCTCAGCTGCAGGTCTGTTGGAGTTTGCTGGAGGTCCACTCCAGACCTGTTTGCCTGGGTATCAGCAGTGGTGGCTGCAGAACAGCGGATATTGGTGAACTGCAAATGCTGCTGCCTGATCGTTCCTCTGGAAGTTTTGTCTCAGAGGAGTACCCGGCCGTGTGAGGTGTCAGTCCGCCCCTACTGGGGGATGCCTCCCAGTTAGGCTACTCGGGGGTCAGGGACCCACTTGAGGAGGCAGTCTGCCCGTTCTCAGATCTCAAGCTGTGTGCTGGGAGAACCACTACTCTCTTCAAAGCTGTCGGACAGGGACATTTAAGTCTGCAGATGTTACTGCTGCCTTTTGTCTGTGCCCTGCCCCCAGAGGTGGAGCCTACAGAGGCAGGCAGGCCTCCTTGAGCTGTGGTGGGCTCCACCCAGTTCGATCTTTCTGGCCGCTTTGTTTACATACTCAAGCCTCGGCAATGGCGGGCGCCCCCCCCAGCCTTGCTGCCACCTTGCAGTTTGATCGCAGACTGCTGTGCCAGCAATGAGCGAGGCTCCGTGGGCGTAGGACCCTCCGAGCCAGGTGCAGGATATAATCTCCTGGTGTGCCATTTGTTAAGCCCATTGGAAAAGTGCAGTGTTAGGGTGGGAGTGACCTGATTTTCCAGATGCCGTCTGTCACCCCTTTCTTTGACTAGGAGAGGGAATTCTCTGACCCCTTGTGCTTCCCGGGTGAGGCGATGCCTTGCCTTGCTTTGGCTCACACACAGTGTGCTGCACCCACTGTCCTGCACCCACTGTCCAGCACTCCCCAGTGAGATGAACCCAGTACCTCAGTTGGAAATGCAGAAATCACCTGTCTTCTGTGTCACTCACGCTGGGAGCTGTAGACTAGAGCTGTTCCTATTCGGCCATCTCGGCTCCACCCACCCTGTACTTTCATTTATATCTTGCTTGTTTTACTTAACAATGCCTCCTGGAAATTATTCCTTAACAGGTGTGAAGTTTATGTAGTTCTGTGTGTGTGCGTTTGCAGGCACATGTTGCTTTACATCCTAGTCAATATTTAGTGATTACAGATTTGTAATTTTTTCTTTTATTCTGCAAAGTAATATGTTATTTTGTGGCTTTTTAATTTGCATTTTTGATTACTAGTTAGGCTTAGCATCTTCTTTTTTAAAACTGAAGGCTAGTGAAAGTTGAATCCTGGAAGAGGCGAGAGTATAACAAGATAAATCTGTTACTGTGAAAAATTAACTGTGACAACTCAATACCTTCCAATGAGCCCAGAATCTTCTTATTCACTGGATATTCAGGTTTGCTTCTGTAAGTAACTTGCCAATATCTCGTTGTCTTTTTTTTTTTTTGAAACAAGTTGTTTAATATTTATTGATTTTTCAGGAGCACTTTACACAATTAGCTTACAAATTCTCTACCACTAATAAGCATTGTAGTCCCTCCTCTTAGTCTATATATAGTATAGTCCTTCTGCTTATGGTTTCTCAGCTTCTTCTTTAGGCATTGAAGACTGTTCCTTTCTGGGTGAAGGAGAATCATGTAGCAATTGGGAGCAAGATATATCCATGTAACCCAGTGCTGGAGGTCAAGATGGAGACAATCTCCACAGCCACCATGGCCTTTCCCTGAGTGCTACTATAACTCAGGAGGAAAGCCACCCAGATACTGCAGAACACCAACATGCTGAAGGTGAGACATTTGGTTTCATTGAAGATGTCAGGCGGGTTACTTTCCAGGAAGACTACAGCAAAGGTCCCCAGAACCAAGAAGCCCAAATAGCTCAAGACACAGTAGAAAACAGTGATAGAGCCCCCATTACACTGGATGATGATTATACCAGGACTATGGGTCTTTGTCTAGGGAGGAAGGAGATGTTTCCAACTAGATTCCAGAGATGGTCACTTGGATGAGGGGGCAAAGGTGACAACAGAATGAGATTTTAGGGTACCCAACAGGACCCTGGGTCCTGCTGGCTGGCCTTGTAGCTTGCCCATCCTGCTGGCTGGCCTTGTAGCTTGGAAGGCTGTGACCACAGTGAAAGTTTTGGCTGAAGCAGAAGACACAGCCACTGTGAACAGAACTGAAAAGGTGGCCTGTTCCCAGGGTTCTAAGCATATATGGAAGGAGAAAGCTTGACAGTGGCGTAATGTATTTGGAGTACAAAAATGCCTGCAGGGAATTCATTCTAAATGGGGAGAAATGCAGAACAGGCCTTAGGAACAATGTGACCTGGGCATTGTCATCTTTTCATTGTAACTAATTACAGACTGCACTGGATTTGTGAGACATACGACAGCAAACCTTTTCTGTAAATGGTAATAAATATTTCCAGTTTGCAAACCAGAAGGTGTCTATGGCAACTATTCAAGTCTTCTCTTGCAGATTGAAGCCACTGTAAGCAATATGTAAAGGAGCAGTTGTAGCTGTATTTAGCAATATGTAAAGGAGCAGTTGTAGCCGTATTTAGCAATATGTGAAGGAGCAGTTGTAGCCATATTTAGCAATACGTGAAGGAGCAGTTGTAGCCATATTTAGCAATATGTAAAGGAGCGGTTGTAGCAGTATTTAGCAATATGTAAAGGAGCGGTTGTAGCAGTATTTAGCAATATGTGAAGGAGCAGTTGTAGCCGTATTTAGCAATATGTGAAGGAGCGGTTGTAGCTGTATTTAGCAACATGTGAAGGAGCGGTTGTAGCCGTATTTAGCAACATGTGAAGGACCGGTTGTAGCCGTATTTAGCAATATGTGAAGGAGCGGTTGTAGCCGTATTTAGCAACATGTGAAGGAGCGGTTGTAGCCGTATTTAGCAACATGTGAAGGACCAGTTGTAGCCGTATTTAGCAATATGTGAAGGAGCGGTTTTAGCCATATTTAGCAATATGTGAAGGAGCGGTTGTAGCCGTATTTAGCAACATGTGAAGGAGCGGTTGTAGCTGTATTTGGCAACATATGAAGGAGCGGTTGTAGCCGTATTTAGCAACATGTGAAGGAGCAGTTGTAGCCGTATTTAGCAATATGTGAAGGAGCGGTTGTAGCCGTATTTAGCAATATGTAAAGGAGGAGTTGTAGCCATATTTAGCCTGTGGGCCATGGTTTGCCTGCCCTTGCTCTAGATGACTTAGAGAACTCAACACCTGCCCACACTGACCCTTCCAAGCTGTTCCTGGGGATTGTCTGATACTACCGTCTTGGGGAAAGTCTGAGCATTTTTCCCCTCCTCCATCCAAACCCGAAATGAACAGAGAAAACTCACTATGTGCAAAATGGAAATCCAAATGGAAATTGGATTCCATTTGGATTTCCATTTTGCTATGGAGACTCATGCAACCTGTTTTGTGGCCAATTGGACCTAGAAGGATGGTGTTCTCTCAGAATTTGCAGGATAAAGTTACCCAAAGAGTAAACATGAGTTGAATGTCAGCTTTCAGAAGGAATCGTTTGAAAGCCCCCCTATCACCTTTCTGTCAGCAAAATGTCTCTCAAGGCAGTGCCTGCACTCAAAGTAGCAGTGGAGCCAGCAGGGCAGCTCTCACTGCAGATGGAGTGAGAAAACTGGAGGAAGCAGAGTTCTAAGGTTAGATTGTTGGATCTCCAGGAGAACAAAGTTCAAAACCACTTTTCCTTTTCACAATTCTCTTGATTCTTCTCTTAGTATGAGTCAGGGTAGCAGGTCACATCAATTTCATGAAAGGAATACTAATGATAATAATTTAGGATATTTTTGGCTACAGCTAGAGAAATCTCAAACAAACAAGCGTAATCAGGAAAGCTTTTGACACATAGTTGGAAATGGAGGTACTTTTGTGTTTCTGAAATCCTGTTTTTGTTGGCTTCTCATTGGCTTTTTCATGGTGGCAAAATTATACTTAGCTGTCAGAGCCTTCATATCCATGAATGACAATTTCTGTGGCATAAGAAGGAGATATACTGGAATTGCAGCTTTTAGTAACCTTGAATTTTCATTTTGGCAGTCAAACCAAAGAGAAGAAAGACTTTGTGCCTGAGAGTTGAAAATGAGACCACCTTGCCACGTCAATTCAGGTCTCTTAAAGTCTTCCCTTGCAGGAGAAGAGGGAAGTGAAAAGAAATCTTCTTGCTGATTAATTCATTGACAGAATGGGATTGTCTTGTGAAAGGGAAATATCTTGGATCCCTTCAAGCTGGGAACCCCTCAGGGCAAATCTGCCTACTTCTGTCAATTCATCAGTCTCATTCTCCGTCCAGTTTTGTGCCCTTGCTGGAGAGGAGTTGCCATCATTTGTCATACACAAGTATCAATAGCCAAATTGATCAAGCAAAAGAAAAGATATCAGAGATTGAAGATCAACTTACTAAAATAAGGCATGAAGAAAAGATTAGAGAAAAAAGAATGAAAAAGGAACTAACAAAGCCTCCAAGAAATATGAGACTGTGAAAAGACCAAACCTATGGTTGATTGGTGTACCTGAAAGTGACAGGGATAATGGAACCAAGTTGGAAAACACATTTCAGGATATTATCCAGGAGAACTTCCCCAACCTAGCAAGACAGGCCAACATTCAAATTCAGGTAATACTGAGAACACCACTAAGATACCCCTTGAGAAGAGCAACCCCAAGACAAATAATTGTCAGATTCTCCAAGGTTGAAATATATGCAATATAAGCTCTCAGAATTTAAGATTTAGTAGGGCTTGGTGTCATTTTTAGACCCAGGAGTCAAGGCCCTGTAACTCAATGTCACAAGGACTTTAAAAGCACATAAAGGAAGATAACAAATGTAATAACCTTAATTAGGAATTTTTTTAGCCTCAGCTTTTTCTAAGCAATAAAACATAAAATCTTCTAGGCAGGTTACCAAAAGGCAAAAAAAAAAAAACCCTTCTGCAGTGCACAGAATATTATGTTCAAAGGAAACATTTCCTTTAGACCTTTGAGAAAACGCTGTTAGCATCAGGCAACAACAACAAAAAAAAGTGGAACCCAAGGAAAACAAACTTACATGACCTGAAAATGAGTTGAAGGAGAGTGTTACTATTTTGTGCCTTTTAGAAAGGGAGAGAAAACCAAAACCTGTGAGATGCAATAAAAGTTGAATTTTGGGTTAAAAATTAAAAAATAAAATCTCTTATAATTTATTGAGTAAATCAACCCCTTAAGAAAATGTCATTGTTCTAACCAATTCTTTAGTGTATAAGTGTTTTCTTACATCAAACCCAATCTGCAGAAACACCATTATCATTTCTCTTTATAGACAACTTGATCATATAAAAGTTTTTGTTTTGTTTGTTTAATAATCTTCTTGTAATTGCTTGTAATTCATGACATGCTTGGATTTTCTGGTTTGTCCTAAACATCACTTTTTCTTAAACAACTAGTCATTTTATTCTAGGACTAAATTTACCATACAAGATTCTTTCTCATATAAAATTATTTCTCTTTAAGCTGTCTTACAAAAAAAAACCTCTTTCTTTTTTTTTTTTTGGATGCCATTAAAGAAATATTTTATTTTGTTTATATCATTGTAGATACTAGTACCCTTAGTTTAGTAAAAGAAAACTACCACATGATCTTTATTTTAAAAGTCTTGGGTTAAGCTCTGGAGAACTTTCATAGGCAAATTCTTCTGTGTGGGCTGGATCAGTAAGCACTCCAATAAAATCTGTCTCCAGGAAGAATGGACCATCCACTTTATCAGCCAAGGTGAATGCTATAGAAGAGGTCTTGTCAAGCAGAAGCTGACTCTGAACATCCTGCACTCTTCCTTGATTAGGGAAAAAAAAATTGGAAAAAGGGATGTTGACCTTCTGCCAGTAGGGCTCCCCACGGGTGAACATGAAGTAGCTATACATCTGATTTTCCTCTGGATTATATCTGTGTCCTCCCTGATATTCATCATCCAAGGCCAACCATCCCCACGTACACGGAGATACAGAGTACTGAACTGGGACCAAACATAAGACATCTTCCTCTCAAAAGCACCCCCTGGAATCCTGGATATCATTGCACAGTACTCACTTCAGGTAGTCTCCCCATCCTGAGGCACCTCAGAGCTCAGAGTTCCATATAGCAGTGCACTTTGGTTATTCTTGCCCATTTTCAAAAATACTTCACTTCTGCCTCCAATTGTCTTTTCAGAAGTCACTATCTACTTATCCAAGTCTTCTCTCCCCTAGAACTGTCAGACAACCTTGGCTTGTTCCAGCAAGACCTCATGCAGAGGGCGGCCTTTGGGTCCTATCCAATGATCCATAATTTCATCCTTCAAACACCTAAAATGGTCCTTTATTTCATCTCTAATTGCTTTATTAAAACTAACTTCAGGTTTCTCCTCAGGAGAAGTTATATCCAAAGCAACTTCTTTCTGGTGATGTCCTTGCCAACCTCCTTCAGTCTTCCTCTGTGAGGAGGCTTTGTCAGGAGAAGCCACTGGTTTCTGAAGACTACTGGAATGGTGTGCAAAGCGAATACCCAAAAATGAATGCAAGGCAGCAGTTGTCTTAGAGCATTTTCTGAGAATATAAGTGCCATGCAGCAATTTGTGAACCAAAGCCATGGTACAAAAAAATCAAAATGTAAGTTTCTTCCTGGGCTACCAAGGGCTACCAAGAAGCTTTAGCAAATAGCCCAATTCTACCAAGTGCCAGAAACTGCTCTAAGTGTATTTTCATTGACGGCTCACAACAACCCTGAGAGAGGTACTATTATCATTTCAATTATAGAGATGAGGAAATGGATGTTCCAAGACTAATTTACCGAAAGTCACACAGGTAGTGAGTGGCAAAACTCTTCTGCCTCGGTGTTTACCTCCGGCACTCAGCGCCCAATCTCCAGAGGCTGGACGTTCGGCACGATGGAGAGAAAAACCTCTTTATTTCTTTAACTTTCTTTACATCTCTCTTATTTCCTGGTTCCTTTTACCTTGTTTTATATAAAACCTTTACATAAGCTTTAAATTAGACAAAAGAGTGTATACCTTTTTAAAAAGCACACACCTGTTTTTAGAAAGAATGTTTTCCTACAATATATTTTGTTGAAAAATACCCAAATAATAAAATATCTATTATTTAATGTAATAGTAATTTAGATTTTAAATTATGACAATTTTATCTACAAGTAGTCATCCCATTACATTTACCTAATTATCTTATGTTAATCATTTACCTACATTGTTTATGAAACTGTGATAGGCATCGTTTAAAATTATGAAACCACCATAACTGAGACAATAACAAAGATCTGACCTAGCTGACTCCATCTTGATTCTAACCTCCAGACTGTCCTTGTTCATTCCTGGGCGTAGGCCAAACAAACTTTGTGAGGAACTCACTTTATAGTTTAGCTTTGAAACAAAGATGATAACAGTTCTTTCCCAAAACCAACTTCCTTACTGCCTGTGGACTAGACCACCTAAAGCCACAAGATTAGAAGTTATGGTAATGTTACTAAATTCAAGATAGAGCTATTTTTATTAAACCAGTATCAATGTCTTATTTATTAAAGATTACACAAGCAAAGTCATTCTGTTTTGGCTGTGTTTATACTTTCGCAACCCCTATGTCAAATTTTGACACCTTATAGTATTTGGCAGGGATAAGTAAGAAATTGTTTGATCAATAAATGCAAACAAAGGGCCGAGCGCAGTGGCTCACACCTGTAATCCCAGCACTTTGGGAGGCTGAGGTAGGTGGATCACAGGGTCAGGAGATCAAGACCATCCTGGCTAACAGGGTGAAACCCTGTCTCCATTAAAAAAAAAAAATACAAAAAATTAGCCAGGCATGTTGGCGGGCACCTCTAGTCCCAGCTACTCGGCAGGCTGAGGCAAGAGAATGGTGTGAACCTGGGAGGCAGAGCTTGCGGTGAACCAAGATCACACCACTGCAATCCAGCCTGGGCAACAGAGCGAGACTACATCTCAAAAAAAAAATGCAAACAAAAATGTATGCTGGCAATTCTTCAGACATTTCTAATATTACTTTAATAATAATATTAATGCTAGCTTATTTATTAAAGATTTACTTAAGTCACATAAACTTGAAAAAGCATTTGAGTATCTTTTCTTTTTCTGATAAAGTATTTGATGTACATGTTTTTTAAGCCTATTAATCAGAGCTCTTTTATATATTTTCATTAGTGAAATATTGTTTACATAACACATAAATACATAGATATATTAGACATGTGGAAAGAAGTACATCTTCACCAATTCACAAAAACCTTCTTTTTTCCTATCATAGATTTTCAGATTCTTGGTAACCTGTTTCACAACCTTAGGCAGTTGTCAGCTAAATAGCCTTAAATTTGCATAGTAAAGGAAACAACTCAGGTGAAAATCAAATAGAAAAATTTGCATTATAAAGTATGGAGAGAAAGAGTCTGGTGTGCTAGAAGGAGATTAAAGAGGGATGCCAAATCAAACATAAAATTATAAAAATTTATCATAGGGTTGTATAAGGAGACGAATTTTATTTAGATAAGAATTATCTATCCTTTAACTGGCTCTCTGAGCTCTGGGCAGAAACCCACACTGAATGCTGGGTTTCCAAAAAGGGAGAATTATGATGAGGCTAGACCATGTGATGTTTTTACAGTGCACTTAGAAAAAAAATTTTGTAAACAATGACATTTCTGTCTAAACTATACACTTCTTTAAAACCCAATGAGTAAATTCTGTTGCGATAACTATTTTAGTTAATAAATCAGGTAACACAATACAAAAGCAAGCAGTTTAAGAGCTGAGATGAACTTTTCTGTTTACACTTTTGGGGTTTGATAAGGAAAAACAGGTGTCTCCCCCAAGGGAGTTGCACCTTCTCCATTTTCTTTAAGGAAACTCAGACTATTATAAACTATGTTATGTTCCTCATGCAGCAGAGGGTGCAAGAGAAAGGACAGCAGAAGTAAATGAAGAAAACATTAGTCAGTCAGCTGAGAAGAAAAAACCTTTGCTCAATAAAAAAAAAAAAAGGTAGAGTTGATAAAACCCAATGGGGAAAAAAAGCAAAACAACAACAAAAACAGAAACAAACAACAACAAAACATTTAAGCAAAACAAATGATCACACAACTTATATGATTATGAAGTGCTCTAATGGTAACAAGAAATTAAGACCAGCTGGTTGTTACTCTTCTCTTTGGCCAAGACAATCTCCAACTCAGTTACTTATCTAGGGATGATGGGTCACAGGTTGAAGCCTGCTCTCTACCAGTAGGGGAGCAGGGCAAAAACCTCATCTTTCCTGTTGGAGGCAAGCGCAAACTCCATAAAGGAGTTGCCTGAAGGAAAACCTGGCCTTTTTTGTGTTAGAAGCAAGTAAGACTCTAAAAAAAAAAAAAAGAAAAAAAACCCCACAAAAACCAGAGTTGTACAGCAAAATAAACTTTAGATATCAACCAAATTTTGGGACCTAATGGTACCCCATTACCCAAGGGGATAAGTGGAAGATAAAGCACTTTGTAATATGCATTTTAGAAGGCCTACAGAAAACCAAGGCCAAACCTCTCAATTACTCTTTTGTTTTTTTGTGTGTTTTTTTTTCCGAGACGGAGTCTCACTCTGTCACCCAGGCTGGAGTGCAGTGGTGTGATCGCGGCTCACTGCAAGCTCCACCTCCTGGGTTCACGCCATGCTCCTGCCTCAGCCTCCCGAGTAGCTGAGACTACAGGCGCCTGCTACCACGCCCGGCCAATTTTTTGTATTTTTAGGAGAGACAGGGTTTCACCACATTAGCCAGGATGGTCTCGATCTCCTGACCTCATGATCCGCCCGCCTTGGCCTCCGAAGGCCGAGGGATTACAGGTGCTGGGATTACAGGCGTGAGCCACCGCGCCCGGCCTCAATTACTCTTGTTGTAACTGAGCAAGTTACAGAGAAATGCCACACGCTGAGACGAATTCAGGAGTCCTTTATTAGCCAGCGGCCGAGAGATGGCTAGTGCTCAAAATTCTCTCGGCCATGAAGAAGGGGTTAGATTTTCTTTTATACTTTGGTTTAGAAAGGGGAGTGGGGGAAGTCTAGTTAAAACAATCTTACAGAAGTAAAGCAGGCAAAAAGTTAAAAGGATAAATGGTTATGGGAAAGCAAACAGTTTCAGGTACAGGGGCTTTAAATCCATCACAAGGTGATAGACGTGGGGCTTTGGGTGTTATCAACCGGAGACAAATGCGGGGGCTCTGGGTGCTATCAACTGGGCAAATTCCTAGGAACTGCGGATACAGCTTGCCACAGTATCTTATCAGTTAATTGCATCCTTGGATGTGCTGGGAGACTGCTTGCACCAGTTAAGTCCTTGAGGAAGGGGGTGGGTAAGGGGCTGTAAGTGAAGGAGCCAAGATGGAGTCTGTCTGGCTCTCTCAAGCTAAGGGAGAGTCAATTAAGGTCAAAACAAGGTTGGGTATCAAACTCTAAACTGTCTATAATGGACCAGATAAAAATCCTGTAGCCTTTATGGAAAGGCTAAGAGAGCACTGATAGAGTACACCTCCATATCCCCTAATTCAGTTGAGGAGCAGCTCATCCTGAAGGACACGTTTATTACACAAGGCAGCTCCTGATAGTAGAAGGAAACCACAGAAGCAAGGTACAGGACCAGACAGCACCTTAGAGAACCTCCTGACAGTGGCCACTTCGGTCTTTAATAATATGGACCAGGAGGAGGAGGCCCAAAAGAAAGACAGCAAGCTCAGGAGAAGGACAGAGGCTCTAGCAGCAGCTTTGCAGGCTTGCAACGTCCAGAATCCCCAAGGTGCATCTGCTAGTTGCTATTGATGTGGCATGCCAGGGCATTTTAAGGATTGCCCAGGCAGCAAGACGAAGCAAGCTTGACCCTGTCAGCCTGTGGCAAAAACCACTGGAGATGGAATTGCCCCCAGAGGCAGAGGTCACTGGGTTCAGGACCAGTCTCGCGTATGGTCCAGCAGGACTGATGGGTCCCGGGGCTCAAATCTTGGCTCCAGCGGTTCAAACTGCCATTATAGCACAGGAGCTCCAGATGATTCTGGAAATTAAAGGAAGGAAAGTAAACCTCCTTCCAAACACTAGAGCTAGTCTCTCTCTCTCTTCTCCTCTCTAATCCAGACCTCCCCTCTCCCCAGAGCACAACCGTAAGGGGCATCTCAGGAAAAAGGCTAATCCAATCTTTTTCTCAACCTTAGTTGACACATGCTTGCAAGCCATTGTCATGACAGCTCTACTAGTCAGAAAAGCGTCCAAGTTAATCCTAGGAAATAATTTAACTGTTTACAGCCCACATAATGTAGCAGAATCACTGTCCTCTAGGGGGAGCTCTTAGCTGACAGCCGGTAAAGCAAGAAGTACATAAGGCAGGATAAGCAATAGTCACTCTCCCCAGGCACAAATGCTCAATTAGCTGAGCTAATAGCTCTTACAGGAGCACCTAAATTAAGCAAGGGAAAGGCAGCTAACATTTACACTAATTCCAAGTATGCTTTCATAGCTCTCCATGCTCATGCTGGGGCCATTTAAAAGGAAAGACATTTTCTTACCAGTAATGGATCTCCTATAAAATATCGCCAGGAAATTAGCAGGTTATTATCTTCAGTTTTTCTTCCACGAAAAAATAGCAGGGGTGCATTTTAAGGAACATTGAAAGGAAACAAGGTAGCCGAAGGAAATAAATTAGCTGATCAGGCAGCTAAGTCAAAGGCATGAAAGCTTCAAGGTATTAACACACTTCAAGCCCCTTCTAATCTAAAAGGGCTCTGTAAGAGAAATTAAACCTCAGTATTCCCCTGCAACAATAGAATAGGCTACTTCTCTAGGGCATACTTTTCAGCCCCCAGGATGGCTACAGTCAGGATGGCAAACTCTATTTGCCAGCCTCCAGCCAATGAAAAGTTCTTAAAATCCTTCACCAAGCTTTTCACTTGGGAAAGGATAAAACTTATCCATGTGCTCAGAAATTGTTTTCAGGCAGGAAACCTCTAAATTGGTTAAGCATGTAACCTCTCCAGCTCACTTCCAGCAGGAGCCACCTCTATTTAACTGAAGAAATTTGGTGTTAGTAAAACCCTCACCTCTGTCACCTTCCCTAAGCCAAGCTAGGAAGGGCCCTACACTGTTGTTCTCTCAACCCCCTTGGGCAGTAAAAGTTACAGGAATCAACTTGTGAATACATCACAATCAAGCCAAAGCCTGCAAAGCTGAGGAAGCCACCCCTGACAGTCTGGAGGAATGTCCTCAATATCAGTGTGAAGAAATAGAAGATCTTGGCCAGGCGCCGTGGCTCATACCTGTAATCCCAGCACTTTGGGAGGCGGGCGGATTAGGAGGTTAGGAGATCGAGACCAGCCTGGCTAACATGGTGAAACCCTGTTATTTCCCTTTAGTACAAGAATTTACCATACAAAATCCTTCCTTATATAAAATCTCTTCCTTTATACCCTTTTCATGGTGTGTATCATATTACCAACCTTTAGTAAAGTCTTTTCAAACTTAATGATAGTATAACTTTCATGCTTCTTATCCATAACTATTAGTCCTGCTATAAGCAAAACAACCTTGACTAAATGTTTCCTGCAATTATTAATCCTGTTATAAGGATGATAATCAGGCAAAATATTACAGCAATTAGAATTTTACAACCAGAATTCCACATTGGGGGTGCCACAGTGTTTTTCTCCCAATGTATTTCTCCCAATCATATTGCAAGTTGTAAAAATGGCCTAGGCCTAAAGTTATTCTCTAACGGCAGGTTAAGGGGGAAATGTCTGCTTTTCTCTAGGAAAAAGTTACTTCTATATTAACGTTTCTGGTAATGTACACCGACATCTAGTGGAGGCAAGCCAGTATTGCAATAAATTCTCTACTAAATTCTCTAATAAATTCTCTACTAAAAATACAAAAACTAATTCAAATTAGCCAGGCGTGGTGGTGGGCACCTGTAGTCCCAGCTACTCAGGAGGCTGAGGCAGGAGAATCGCTTGAACCCGGGAGGCGGAGGTTGCAGTGAGCTGAGATCAGGCCACTGCACTCCAGGCTGGGCGACAGAACAAGACTCCATCTCAAAAAAAAAAAAGAAAACAAAAAAAGATCTTAAGCTGAAAATCATAAAAGATAAGTAACTGAGTGAGGGCTACACATCTTAGTCCCACTCCTACCTTATCACATACTTTTTTTTCTTTTTTTTTTTTTTGAGACGGAGCCTCACTCTGTCACCCAGGCTGGAGTGCAGTGGCACAATCTCAGCTCACTGCAAGCTCCACCTCCCGGGTTCACGCCATTCTCCTGCCTCAGCCTCTCCGAGTAGCTGGGACTACAGGCGCCCGCCACCACGCCCGGCTAATCTTTTGTATTTTTAGTAGAGACGGGGTTTCACCGTGGTCTTGATCTCCTGACCTCGTGATCCGCCCGCCTCGGCCTCCCAAAGTGCTGGGATTACAAGCGTGAGCCACCGCGCCCGGCCGACAGATTTAATTATTCATAGAATCACATTTGTAACTTTGTAAATCCCCAAAGGGACATGTTATATCTTGGCAAGCAAAGTTTTAAATGAAAATTATTTACTATGCCACTCTTGCAAAAATTGTTCTAGTCAAGCTACTATTTGCAATAGAACTAAACACTGTGGCACCCCCAATGTGGAATTCTGGTTGTAAAATTCTAATTGCTGTAATATTTTGCCTGATTATCATCCTTATAACAGGATTAATAATTGCAGGAAAAATTTAGTCAAGGTTGTTTTGCTTATAGCAGGACTAATAGTTATGGATAAGAAGCATGAAAGTTATACTATCATTAAGTTTGAAAAGACTTTACTAAAGGTTGGTAATATGATACACACCATGAAAAGGGTATAAAGGAAGAGATTTTATATAAGGAAGGATTTTGTATGGTAAATTCTTGTACTAAAGGGAAATAACTGGTTGTTTAAAGAAAGGATGTTTAGGACAAACCAAAAAGTTTGAAGATGTTGTAAGAAGGTGTATAAAAGTCATGAAAGATTTTAATAAAGGAAAGGAACTGTCAAAATTAACGCTGAAGTTATTTTAGCCACCCAATAATGTATTTCTCCCAATCATATTGCAAGTTGTAAAAATGGCCTAGGCCTAAAGTTATTCTCTAACGGCAGGTTAAGGGGGAAATGTCTGCTTTTCTCTAGGAAAAAGTTACTTCTATATTAACGTTTCTGGTAATGTACACCGACATCTAGTGGAGGCAAGCCAGTATTGCAATCCATTGGTGTAACTAAAAGGTGTCAAACTCTGTCAGTTATGGTTTAATAGGGCCCCCCACTGGCCGGGCGCGGTGGCTCACGCTTGTAATCCCAGCACTTTGGGAGGCCGAGGCGGGCGGATCACGAGGTCAGGAGATCGAGACCACGGTGAAACCCCGTCTCTACTAAAAATACAAAAAAATTAGCCGGGCGTGGCGGCGGGCGCCTGTAGTCCCAGCTACTCGGAGAGGCTGAGGCAGGAGAATGGCGTGAACCCGGGAGGCGGAGCTTGCAGTGAGCCGAGATCGCGCCACTGCACTCCAGCCTGGGCGACAGAGCGAGACTCCGTCTCAAAAAAAAAAAAAAAATATATATAGGGCCCCCCACTAACGGTGGTAATTTTAATAATTGTATCCTAACCCTACATTTTAAATCTTCTTGTAAAATTTATATTTTTTCACCTTAAATTAAAGTTTAATATTTTAATATTTTATTAAATGTTTTATTTAATAAAACATTAAAGTTTAATAGAAGCAATTAAACTTTAAATGGTGCTGTGAGCAGAGCCACACATAGACATGCCATTCTTTTGAGAACCTTAGATCAACCACAGGAGAAGGCCCAACTGCTGTCCCCCACCACCACACGCCCCTTTTCAGCAGACAGTAGCCAGAAAGAATCATCATCTAACACCCCCTAACGGCAGTTAGGTTTAATTCTCTTTGAGGGGAGGATATTACAGGAGTTATTAAGAAATCATTTTAGGCATACAGTAAGGGTAAAGGTTCTTGGTGGAGATTTTCCTATAATAAGAAATGATCCCCAAACAATCTCTTTTCTAACCAAAAAGGCGGCTTCAAGGGCCGGGCTGACAAGCTTTGATGTGCGAATCTGGCCACTAGAAACTGAGTCCACTCAATATGGTGATTCCCACCGTCTTCTCCTTGTTACCACCTGTGCAAAGTGTGATGGCCACCTCCAAGTAACACCATGTGTTCAAACCATCATGGCAACCCACATTTGCATATTAAAAGGCTATGGTGGGAGGGCCTGGTTTCTCCCAGGCTACATGAATAATACACCTGGTCAAACCAATCCTTTGGGCCTTATGCAAACCAGATACCGCCTCCTCCAGCCTCCCGATATAACGGACTGTCTTTCTGTTGCGCACAGGGTCTATCTCTGTTCCTTTCCTATGTCTCAGTACGGGGGAGCTGTTCTCTTCTTTCTTCCTTCTTACTTGCCTATTAAACTTTTCACTCTTAAAACTACTCCACATGTGTCCATGTCGTTAATCCTATCAGCACCAGACCAAAAAGCCTGGTAATCCTCCAGTCATCGAAGCTGTATCAAAATGAACTTAGGCTGCTCTGTCCCAATCTCTCCATCCTTTGCATCTTAACCTGTCGCAGAACAAGAAAAGTGGTGCCTCTAAGATTGCACAGGTACAACAAATACGAACCTGGGAAGCCTGTGGTGTTTTTTTAGATGGCTGGTGAATCTATCTGGATTGAAGGGATTCCTTTTCCCAGCAATAATTTTACAGACCTGAGATGTTTGCAGGATGAAGTTGTGTTGTGGGATGAAGATGTCATTATACTTTCTTACCCAAAGTCAGGTAAGGAAGTGGGACCTGAAACTGAGGAAGGGATGGGGTGAAGATACTGATGGAGTGCCTTCTTTATGCCCTGCGCTTGGGTATGCTTTGGTGGATAGTGTGGGGGTTTTTTTGTTTGTTTTTGAGACGGAGTTTCGCTCCGTCGCCCAGGCTGGAGTGCAGTGGCACGATCTCAGCTCACTGCAAGCTCCGCCTCCCGGATTCACAGCATTCTCCTGCCTCAGCCTCCCAAGTAGCTGGGACTACAGGTGCCGATAGTGTGGTGTTTTGACAAAACTTCTACTCAGAGAGACGGATTAAGCCAGATAATTAAACATAATGCAAATGAATGTGATTACTGGGGCATTGTAGAGACATAGAGAGACATAAGATCCCACAGAAGCTAAGGCAGATTTAAGTGATCATGCAGGATGGTTAGAGGGGACTGACTATTGAAGGAATTTCGGTGAAAAAATAAACATTTATCCTTAGATGCTGAGCGTGAATGTGAGATTGTTAGATGTAAAAGAAAAAGTATTCTGACGCTTGGGTAAATGGTGAGGAAGAATATTCAACACAATTGCAACAGGGGAGAGAGACCCAACTCAACTCTGAATATAGCAATGATAGTTGGTTTTTTGTAGACAATTATCAGAGTAAGGCAGTCAGTGGGTGGGAAATTACAAAGAGCAACTTGATTAGGTATCAAGAGCAGAATCCTTGCTAAAGGCAGGCCAAAGACTTAGACATTAAGAGTGGAAGATGAGAATCCGGATCAGGTATCAAGGATGGGGGGATTGTCATTACCCTTGTTGAAACTGGGTGCAGCCAGGATGGACACAGACGTCCCAAGTCCAGGCCTAGTCAGGAACAGGGCTCAGGGAAGCCTAAGTCAAGTCTGGTCGAGGAGAACGTCTTTGCCAGATGGCGGTGTTTCGATCTATTACACTATGGACATGTGGGCCACATAATACATTTTCAGAGGGAAGAGGGCTGTGCTGTGCATTGTAGGATGTTTAGCTGTATCCCTGGCCCCTGCCCACTGGAGTCAGTAGCATACTCAAGTGTAATAACTCAAAATGTCTGCAGTCACTGTTAATTTTCCCTTGAGGTGGGCACAGTTTACCCCAGCTGAGAACCATATATTAGGCATAGATGAGGAAGAAGGCACATACATATGCCTGAGGTTTCAGGTAAAGAATAGTAGGCATGTGTTGGTGTCATGCATTGAGGCAGAGCGCGCTGGTGGAGAAGCACATACAGGGAAGCTGGGATTATCAAGTGTAACGGATACTACAGTGTAACTAGAGAAAGAATGTGAGAGGTGGGAAAATGGGAGTGAAAATATTGTAATATTTAGCAAGTGCATGTGTGCAGTAGCTCAATGGTCTATTCTGTGTACTAAGACTATTTGGTGCCATTGTTTTACTGGACTGAGCTTATTTCACTTAACACAATTTCTTCCAGTTCCCTCCATGTTGGCTGCACATGACAGTTTTGCTCTTTTTAAAATGATACTGAGGCCAGGTGCGGTGGCTCATGCCTGTAATCCCAGCACTTTGGGAGGCCGAGACGGGCGGATCATGAGGTCAGGAGATCGAGACCATCCTGACTAACACGGTGAAACCCCGTCTCTACTAAAACTACAAAAAAAATTAGCCAGGCATGGTGGCGGGCGCCTGTAGTCCCAGCTACTCGGGAGGCTGAGGCAGGAGAATGGCCTGAACCCGGGAGGCAGAGCTTGCAGTGAGCTGAGATCACACCACTGCACTTCAGCCCGGGCAACAGAGCGAGACTCTGTCTCAAAAAATAAATAAATAAGTAAATAAAATAAAATAAATAAATAAATAAAATGATATTGAGCAGTGGGAGCAAGAGTATTAAGGCATCCAACAGCCCAAAGGGGGAAGCAGCCCACGTGTCCATCGACGGATGAACAGATAAACAGAATGTGCTCTATACATACAATGGAATATTAGTCACCCTTAGAAGAGAGGAAGTTCTAATACATGGTACCACATGGATGGACCTTGAGGGCACTATACTAAGTAAAAGTCAGGCATGAAAGGATAAATACTGTGTGATCCAGTCACAGGAGGTTCCTGGTGTAGAAATATTTATAGAGAGGGAAAGTAGTGTGGTGGTTGCAAGGAGCTGATGGGAAGAGAATAGAAAGAGTTGTTTTCAATGTTTACAAAGTTTCAGTTTTGCAAAGAGAAAAACGTTCTGGAGATGGATGGTGGTGATGGTTGCACGATAATGTGCGTATTTACTGAACTGGACACTTACCAAGGGTTAAGCCAGTCAATTTTTTGTATTTTGCCACAATTTAACATTTTAAAAGTTGGTTTTTTAAAAGAGTTTTATGACAAAACAGGGTAAAGATGGCCACATAAAAGTGAAAAGGACAGTATCTCTAGAATAAAGCATCAGCTGAATGCACTTAAGACAAAGTAAGATGAGGAATGAAAACACCAGTTGGATTGATGGACAGGGGCATTATCACTGAAATAACAGTGTCTTTAAGACGTCATATTGAAGTAGGTGACACCTTCTTCTTTTTTATTCAGGAACCATTTGGATGGTGGAGATCATCAGTCTGATCTACTCCAAGGGAGATCCTAGTTGGGTCCAATCTGTTGTTCCCAGGGATCATTCACCATGGATAGAAGTTAAACGGAAGAAAGCAGGTTTAGAGAGTCAGAAGGGCCCACACCTCTATACCTCCCACCTTCCCATTCAGCTCTTCCCCAACTCATTCTGCAATTCCAAGGCCAAGGTGAGTTAATAATGGAATGTCAGTGTGGACCACTTTTTGACGGCTGAATGACTGTGTTTTAGGGACAGAGTTAAAATGCAATTCCCTAAACTATGCATATTAGAAAATCTTGTTCCAATCTACTGTGTCATATACAAGACAATGTTTCTCGTATTTCCCCAGGAAATCCTCAGCCTTCAAGTAAATCCTGGCTACATCCCCAAAACTGGAGGCCCCCAACATTAATATGCTCATGTGGAAAGCACCTTAGCTGTAAACCGGCACCTGTATTTCACAGGAAATGTGGGTGTGACACTGACATATGAAACCCACCGTGGTTTTTCTATTGAGGATAGTAATCATGATGTGGGGCATTCTGTTCCCAATTGACAGCTCCACGGGTCCCCATACATAATTTCGGAAGCTCCACATGAAGCCTCTAGCATTGAGTAACCCTGGGCAGTAAGTGTGAACTTTTTCTCATGATAGATTATTGCTTAAATCAAAACTTACCAAAACTATCAAAATTGTATAAAACTGCCTCCAAATGTCTTAGGTGATGTGGTAGTAACAGTATTATCAAAATGTTCTAATATTACAATGTCACATTGTATTAATACTGTGCTATATTTCTATTTGCTTATTTACTGTCAGGTTCATTTATTTTACTGAATACTCCATGATTTTGAAGATCATGTCAATTTTTTTTCCAATTTTTACTGTTTTACACTGACTTGGCTGATGCTTAAAACATGGTAGAGATACAAGAAAATACTGGAAAAAATAAATTAAAAAATAAAGTAACAAAAATAGCCCAAGACCAAGCTCTGTAAAACAATTATGACTGTAAAACAATTATGATAAAACAATTTATAACAAAAAATTCCAACTTGAACTTTGGCTCCAGACTGTGTTTATTGGCAAATAGTGCAAGACGTTTGAAGCACAGTTTGTGTGTGTTTAAACTGGCAGTACTGATCCTTCCATGTATTTGTTCCTGATTATTTATTAACTTAGAATATGCATCTATTCTTTATTCCTTCATATGTTTAGGTATTAAGCACCTATTATGGGTCAAGATTTGAATCAGGATTGGGAAGAAGGTAATGATTATGATGACCTCAAGCCACAACCTAAAGAAATTTATAGATTAGTATTTGGGAAAAGACAAAGAATAGACGTAACACTTATTTTCTGTGGTGCCAATATTATTTACTGACAGCCTCATTAATACCAGATACCAGTGTGTACTTGGTGAAAAACATCTACTTTAAGATATGCAATAAATAGATGAAAGGATGAGACAGGGAGAAAGATATAGGGAAAGTACCACATTGTCCCAGAAGGTAAATGCAGGGTTTGCTGATGGAGTTATGCAGATGGAGGATTTGATAACTGTCTTGTAGCAGGACAATCAGAGATGGGAATGACCGAACAGAGTTCAGGAGAGCCTTTATTAAGGTGATCACCTGGCTCAGTAGGACTAGCGTCCAGGAAAGTCTGAGCCCCGAACAAAGAGAGCAGCCACCTTTTAAACAGTCAGCGGTGGGAATTACATGATGCAGGAAGCGTACTTACAGAAGCGAGAAGAAAGGCAGTTGTTACTCCATGTCTTACATCCTTGGGAATACATGGTTGTGTAACATATCCTTACCAATCTTAGGACCTTGCAGCTGTGCTGGGGAGGTAAGCAAGAATTCACAGAGCTCCAAGGAATGTGAAACTGGGGAGTATAGATAAGGCTCACGGAGCACAGAAGGAGCACAGGCTGTTAATATCCTTCTGTAAGTTCCACTACAGGGTGGGCAGGGGGCGCTACCTTATACTAAGCCCTGAGGGGAAAGTTAATTTTCTGAGCTTCACGTATTGTAAAATTCATTAATTTCCTCTTCAGTCTCAGTGAGGAGAAAACCAAGAGTGTATAACTGATTCCATTTACCCCATATCCTTTGCGCAATTCTTATAATTTTTACTTTTGCCTACAGTATAAAAACTGCCTATGGGGTTATTGTTCTTTAAAGAGTCAGTAGCGTTTTACAGCAATTCCATCAGGAAGGAAAATGTTGTCTTTTATATATACTACTTTACTGTTTCTCAGGTTTATCCCTGGACCTGCACTAGGATTCCTGCAGACTGAAGGAGTTCCTTTAGAACTGGCTGTCATGTAGGTTGTAGGCAATAAAAATTCTCATAGCTTTGCATGTTTCTAAGATTACCTTGATTTTTATCCTCATATTTAAAGGATATTTTCATAGGATATAGCATTAAGTGTTTTTTATTCTTCAGCAATTTAAGACAATTTTCCATTTGTGTTAGGCCTCCATTTTTTGGATGAGAAGTCAGCCTATGTTCAGATGTGTGAGCAAATAAATGACCTAAGGTTGGAAATTATATTCTATTTAAAGAGGAAGCAGACCATAGTAGTTTGGAAAATTTGCAACCTGGCCATGTGGTAGAAGAGAAAAGCCTATTTTCAAGAGAAGAATTCAAGTGAGCTGCTAAGCAACCACTTGCTAGAGAAATTTGCATAAGTAAAATGCAAACAAGAGCTGACAGCAAAGACAATGGCAGAAAGGTCTCAAAGGCATTTCAGAGACCTCTGCAGCAACCCCTCCCATCACAGGCAATCCATCCATCCAGTAAAGCTAGAACATGGATGAGGGGATGAACTGCTGGAGAGCTTCTGGGCAGGAAAAAAATCCTTAAGTCAGGCAAAGAATAGATTGAGGAGACAGAGAACCTGAAGGGTGACAGCACTTTTTAAAGATCAGTGGTCCTCTGCAGGACTTTTTGAACCAAGCAATGTAGAGACAGCTTACCACATGAACTCATGTTATTACTCATGAAAGTTGAGAACTAAATAGAATAGTTTTCAGCTATTGTAGGCCAATAATAAATCAGACTGTCTATTGATATTACTTTTGCTTCACTAAGAAAACAGGATACTACTACAGACACATCAGAATGACTACAATTTAAAGAAAGACACTATAAAATCTTGGAAAGGATGTGGAATGACTAGAATTATCACACATTGGTAGTGAACATGTTATATGGTACAACCACTTTGGAAAACTGACAGTTTTTTAAAAAATTAAACACACAACTATCCCATGACCCTACCTCTATTACAAGAGAAGGGAGTGCACATGGCCATAGAGACATATGTTCATACAGCTTTATTCACAGCAGTTAAAAACTTAAAACAAGCTGGATGTCCATTAGTGAGTGAATGCATAAACTAAACTGGTACATTCATGCAATGGAATGCTACTAAGAACTGTTGACATATACCCTACACATATGAATTGCTAACATTATGCTAAGAGAAGCCAGATGCAAAAGAATACATATTGCATACTATTCTAAGAAGGCCAAGAACTGGCAAAATGAATCTATGGGGATAAACATCAGAATAGTGGTTATTCTAAGGGGGTGATGAATGGGAAGGAGCTCAAGGGAAGTTTCCAGTGTGATGGAAATATTCTTTACCTTCTAGGTGATGGTTACATGGGCATACACATCATCATGCTGTACACTTAAGATAGGTACATGATACTTCAATAAACCATTTTTAAAAGAAAACATCCATTCCTAGAAACAGAACAGACACATCACACAGAAACAAGAATGCTTTGTTCTTATCAGAATGTATTACTTCATTTAAAGTCATGGTTTGGCCCTCCAGTTGGTAGTGGAGGCCCTCCAATTCCTACGACTTGACTAATTATTGTTGATCTTGAGAAATGTACATAATGAGATGTATTTGTTTGGCTATAGAAAAAGATGAGATTTCTGTCTTAGCAATCTCTTTAGCAGACTGCCTATGGTACATATTGGATTCTGGTGTAATGCTTATTCAATAATAAAACTGTTTTCTTTCCCTTCTACCTTTGTAGCGAGGTTTTCTGGGTTGGCAGGAAGTTTCTGTTTTTATTTCCTCAACAATAGACACACAGTTTCCCTATACAACATGGTTAAAAGGCTTAGGCAGCTAACATTCACTACCTGCTATTAAAAGATGAGTCTCGGCCTGGCGCGGTGGCTCACCCTTGTAATCCAGCACCTTGGGAGGCCGAGACGGGCAGATCACGAGGGCAGGAGATCGAGACCACGGTGAAACCTCGTCTCTACTAAAAATACAAAAAATTAGCCGGGCGTGATGGTGGGCGCCTGTAGTCCCAGCTACTCGGAGAGGCTGAGGCAGGAGAATGGCGTGAACCCGGGAGGCGGAGCTTGCAGTGAGCCGAGATCGCGCCACTGCACTCCAGCCTGGGTGACACAGTGAGACTCTGTCTCAAAAAAAAAAAAAAAAAAAAAAAAAAAGATGAGTCTCATATGGATACAAAAGTGAACATGTTTAAAGATATTACTGCGACTTCCAGTTTCTGGTCCAGCAAGGAGCTGGAAGTCCTCACTCCATCCTAACAACAAATAAAAAGCTGAACAAACTGAAAAATCGGCAATTCTTCTTAGATCTGTCAAATAAGTGAGGTCACAAGGCAAGCTACTGCCTCCAAAGTTGGAGACAGGCAGACACAGAGAATGATAACTTACCAGAGCAGAAACTCACAAGCACAAATCTTTGTGCCTCTGCAGGAACCAGAACAAGGTTAGGAAAACCTGAACTGTAATTGATGAATTGCTGGAGGCTGAATATGGTTAAGTCTGAGAGTTAAAAACTCCAAGAAGACCTTGCCATAGAGCTATCTTTACACTTTCGTGAGTTTTATCTCCAAGGACTCTAGCAGGTTCTCACAGTGAAGATCTGAGAAAGTCCCCAGCTGGTTCTGGCAGGGGAAGAGGAAGAGTAGCCATTTTGAAATATACCACAGCATTCTGTTCAATGCTCTGGAGAGAAACTATTTTATCAGAGCCTACCGTCTTGGGGTTTTATCAGTGTCCAAATGACCTGGAAGAAGGAAAATAAACAATTCTGGTCTCCTCTTGCCATCCTGTCCCACTTAAGGGGAAAGGGTTTTACTGAGAAGCACTTGTGAAATTCATAGTCCCTCTGGGCTCAGGATAAGAGACTGAAACCTTTGGGAGGCCGAGGCGGGCGGATCACGAGGTCAGGAGATCGAGACCATCTTGGCTAACATGGTGAAACCCCGTCTCTACTAAAAATACAAAAAATTAGCCGGGCGTGGTGGCGGATGCCTGTAGTCCCAGCTACTCGGGAGGCTGAGGCAGGAGGCGGAGCTTGCAGTGAACCGAGATTGCGCCATTGCACTCCAGTCTGGGTGACACAGTGAGACTCTGTCTCAAAAAAAAAAAAAAAAAGAAAAAGAAACCTTACCATTAAGATTTGTTGAAACCATTAATTGGGAGGCCATTAGGCTGAGGTGGCTCCAGTAGCCTGAATTCTTAACCTAAGCAAACCCAAACCCAACTCAGTATAACTGGCCTTAACCAATCAGAAACCACCAATTAACCTCCTACTATTGACTTTCTACTGGAATGATCCAAATAAGGCTCTACTCTAACCAATCAAGTATTTTCTTTGCCTTGTTTCTGAGTTCAGCCTGTAAAAGCCCTTCCCTCATGCCTCTTCAGAGAGGCCCTAAGCTGTATGTGGTCTGGCAATGCCCAATTCATGAACTGCTATCTGCTTAAATAAACTCTTTAAAATTTTAATATGCCTAAGTTTATATATTATTTTTGCAGACTATAGGACACTTCTCCTCTCACAACCAAATCTTATCACCATGTTACTAAAGACCTATCATGCAGCTCATTTTACCAAGTACATCATATTCAGCTATCAGGAAAAAATTACAAGGCACTGTAATAGGCAAAATACACAGATTGAAGATTTTGCTTAACTCATTAATGAGAAAAACTGGTGACGTGTTAAAACCAACTCATAAGAGAACCCTTCCCCGAGTCGAAAAAAAGTCACATTTATAGATCAAGAATATTAAAGTGGCTGGTTGCAGTGGCTCATGCCTGTAATTGCAGCACTTTGGGAGGTCAATGTGGGAGGATCGCTTGAGGCCAGGAGTTTGAGACCAGCCTGGGTAACATAGTGAGATCTCACCTATACTTAAAAAATTAGCCGGGCATGGTGGTGCACACCTGTAGTCCCAGCTAATCAGGAGGCTGAGGCAGGAAGATAGCTTCAATCCAGGATGTCAAGCGGTCGTGGCTGCAGTGAGCTATGACGGTGCCACTGCACTTCAGTGTTGGCAATAGAGTGAGATGCTGTTTCTTAACAAAACAAAAACGAAAACAAAAAAAATTAAAATTAAAATGATATGCAGCAGCAAAAGAGGCAAAAACCGGTCTCCTCCCAAATGGAGATGGAGGAGGGAAGTAAACTGAGCCTCCTCCAATTTACTTTTGTGTAAACAAGAAGTAATTTGAACTGCCATCAGTGATCCACAATGTGAGTTGGTAAATAGCTCAAAACAATGACAAAGTAGAATCAAATGACCTAAAAGCCCATGATCTAAATAATGCACTGAAGCACAGTTTCTCCATTCATTGCTTATTTTGTGCCAGGCACATTTATGAGCACTTAATCCTCGCAACACTATTAGCTAAGAAATATTGTTCCGTGCACACATGAGCAACTGAAGCTCATAAAGATTAAACAATTAAGAAAAAGTCACACAGCAGACACACTCTACAGCTCAAGTGTCAACCAAACACCCACAGAGATGCATATAGAGTCACATATCAAATCACATAACCTCACGGAGAATGGGCCTAACCTCACAGAGAATGGGGCCATCAGATACACCAAAGCAGACGCTCGATGGTCCTACCCACCTCTCATAACAAACACTTTCCCAAACTTACGACGCACATATCCACGCCAATGTATTATCATAGGCACTTTCCCCACCTCTTAAAGCTTCCCACGAAGTCTGAACCTGGTACTGATACACGCTTCAGCCCTCAGACGGCACCCGCTTGATTCTCTGCGCAGGCGCAGCGTTCTCAACACCGCCAACCGGCACAAAGCCACGCCCCCAAGGCCGAACTCACGCCTGCGTACTCAATCACCAGCGGAACCCTCTCCACCAGGCTCCGCGTCGAGGCCCTACGGGGCGTCAGTACGCACGCGTACTTTGTGTCCCAGGTAGCTTGTCTCTTAGCCCTTGTAGGCCTCTGCATTCCGGTCACTGGGAGCGGGGCCGTGGGGCTGCACATGCGCACTGCGAGTCCTCGCCTAGTCCCAGAAACCACCCGGGCGCATACGCGGTGCGGCCGCTGCTTCAGGTCGGCGGCTCTAAAGAGACCTGGGTGGGCAGCGTCGCCGTTTCTCCTTTCTTGGGCGGTATTTTCCCAGCGCCACGCGGAGCCTGGGCCATTATGAGGTTTGTGTTGCGTCGGGGCGGTCCGTCTCAGAGGCGCTCCGGGGAGGAGTGGCCGGCTGAATGGCCAGAGGCCCAGGGATCCGCGCAGGTCAGAGCTGGCGTCCGGGCCTGAGTTTGGAGGTGGCGGGTGCCTGACAACAATGCGCGCGTAATCAGTGCGTTGGGGCGTTTGTGTACACAGAGGACATTATTAAAATTACTCTTTGTGTGAATGGTTCTATCCCAGAGTAGGCGCCTGGGGCATTGGAAAAAGCCCAGTTACATTTTTAGGAACCAGAGCTGCTCGCTAAACAGTGAAATCTGTCGTTTTTGGAGTTTGTTAGGAACATGGTTGAAAATGGGTGGCAGTGGGTTCGAGAATCTCGTCTCTGAAGTTTTCTTCCTTCTCCTTAGCTCTGCATTTCCAGGACCCGGTCACTGTTCAGGACACTGTTCCAGCGCAGTGCACATTAGCCATGTCTCAGGTGAGTTTTTGTTTTATCTTTTTTCCTGCAACATCATAGGTTGTAAGTCCTGGGCACATCTAATTTTGCTTACTTGGGTGGTAAAGAGTGACACCGGGACAAGGTTCAGGTCTTTTCATTCAGCAACACATGGGACTGTAGGGACCTCTCTTCTCAGAGTCCATGTCCTGTACTTTAGTGTTCATTTAGTCACTGAATGAATTAATCTGAATCTCCACTGTCACCAGTCTTCTTTTAAGCACTGTGTGGTGGGTCAAAGATACATTCCCTGGAGAAGACGAGAGCCTTTATCCGGGGACTGTCGTCTTCTTGAAGTAGAGGTGAATACTCAGTCATCTTTGAATTTCTTTACAGCTCTGGACTGAGAGGACGCAGCATAGAAAATGCTAATGAGTGGTTCAGACTCGGTAATCTGCCTTTGGAAATTTTGGGGAATGGGAATGTGATTGATATCTTGAGCATGAAGGTCCAGGTTAACAAAGTCAGGCCATTTACTAGGACATTAGTGAAAGATAGTGTTTTGGATCACAGGTTCCAGTTTGACGTTGGGCAGCTTCAAGTCACAGGCTTCATCTGTGGAATTCTGGGAAATACCTATTGGCTTTCTGTAAATGAGGAACAAGAAGTATGCTGCAAGGGAGAAGATGGATGAGCTGGCTCTATTTCCCAAGAAAGGGTTCTCTTCAGGGTGTTTGCATGGTCTCTGAAATTTTGTGCAAATACAACCAGATTTGATTCTTAGCCCACTAAGCGTAGTCACCAAGACTTTTTGTTTGAAAAATAGATTTTCTTCTCAAAGGGGAAACTTATATTTTCTTTCTTTTAGGAAAACAGGCAATATTTTCCCTACACATTGTTTGTTATGATGACTCAAGCTATTCATGAAGTTGTTAAATTATATTTATGTATTTTAAAAGAAAAATTAATAAAAAATTTCAACCGTCATGTAACAACCATGCAAAAAAAACATTTTTACCACTTTTTTGTTTCTGTATTTTGATGTGAAGTATTTAAGCTAAGGCTTTTTTTAACCAGCAGTTCTTATCCCATTTCCTCCATACTTCCACTGCTTCCTTAACTCTGTTGATATTTTCACCATCAAGATAGATTTTCATCACTCCTACAAGTATTTTTCATGTACTTTTCCCTGCCCTGGCCCTCAGAGGAAACTAAATTCTTGTTTTGATGACAGTGGATTTGTTTTGCTTGGCTTCACGTAAATGGAGTCAAGTAGTATGTAGGTGTGTGTCTGGCTTCATTAACTCAACATAATGATTTTAATGTTCATTGATGTCCATTATTTGTTGTTGTTTTGCTGAGTATTCCATTGTGTTAATATATTACACTCTACTTACTCATTTTCCTGTTGACAGACATTTGGGATGTTTCTAGTTGACCAACTATCATTTACCTTTTTGTGTTTTGAAACTTGTGGTATAACTTAGCACACTGCATCTTGTTCATTTCACTTAATATATTATCCTGCAGCTCAGAAAACAGCTGAAGTTCACTCTTTTTTTAGTAGCTAAGTAGTACTACAGATAGAGATATACCATGGTTCATGATGAGGGACCCCTAGTTTGTTTCCAATATAAAGCCTATTTCAATAAGCATTCTTATCAATATAACCTTAAAAACTGATATCTTAGTTTCTTCAGTAGGTGCCTAAAGTGGGATTGAAAAGATAAAAGACAGGTATATTACATTAGTTTAATTTGCTTCTGTTCATTGATTTTTTTCCCTTTCAGAGGTGCCAGGTGCAGAGATTAAGGAGTTATCTGCAAAGACGGCTATTAATGAGTATTATCTCAGTTTGACAGAGTGATAACATGTATAAGAAACGTATGTAAGGAATGTGGAAATGTATACTGCCACAATACGCAGCTTACTCTCCATAAGAGAAATCATACACGAAAGAAATGCAATCAGTGTTTAGATTGTGGGAAATACTTCACTCGTCGATCAACTCTCATTCAGCATCAAAGAATCCACACGAGAGACCCTATAAATGTAATGAATGTAGTAAAACCTTCAACCAGAGGGCACACCTTACCCAGCATGAGAGAATTCACACTGGTGAGAAAACTTGCAAATGTAAGGAATGTAGGAAAACCTTCAGCCAGATGACTCATCTCACACAGCATCAGACTACACATATGGGAGAAAAGTTCCATGAATGCAGTGAATGTGGAAAGGCCTTCAGCCATTCCTCAGCTCTTATGGATCACCAGCGAATTCATAGTGGAGAAAAGCCATATGAATGTAAGGAGTGTGGCAGAGCCTTCACTCAAAGTGCCCAGCTCATTAGACATCAGAAAACTCATTCTGGAGAAAAACCCTATGAGTGTAGTAAGTGTAAGAAATCTTTTGTGCGCCTGTCTTCCCTGATTGCACATTGGAGAATTCACACTGGAGAAAAACCATATCAATGTAAGGACTGCAAAAAGACCTTCTGTCATGTCATGCAGTTCACTCTGCACAGGAGAATTCATACTGGTGAAAAACCCTACGAATGTAAGGAATGTGGAAAGTCCTTTAGCGCCCATTCTTCTCTTGTTACTCATAAGAGAACACACAGTGGAGAGAAAACGTATAAATGCAAGGAATGTGGAAAAGCCTTCAGTGCGCACTCTTCCCTTGTTACTCATACGAGAACACACAGTGGAGAGAAACCCTATAAATGCCATGCCTGTGGGAAGGCCTTTAATACTTCCTCCACACTTTGTCAACATAATAGAATTCATACTGGTGAAAAACCCTTTCAGTGCAGTCAATGCGGGAAGTCCTTTAGATGCAGCTCTCACCTTACTCGACACTGTAGAATGTGTAATGGAAAATGTTAGCAAATAACCAAAACTCAAAATGTTAATTCTGATTATTCTATATCATCACCAGTACTTTGTCCTCTCAGTCTTTTTAAATATGCTATCTTAGTTTATATGGAATGATATTTCATTGCACTGTTAATTTAACTTAAAAATGCCTTCCCTTGACTGTTGATATATATTTTCTGTGAAGTGTGTGTTGAAGTCTTGCAGATTATTTTTTAAATTAGAGATTTTTTATTAGTATTATCTCCTAATGCTATCCCTCCCCCCTCCCCCTAATGTAAATGATGAGTTAATGGGTGCAGCACACCAACATGGCACATGTATACATATGTAACAAACCTGCATGTTGTGCACATGTACCCTAAAAGTATAATAAAAAAAAAATTAGAGGTTTTTCTTAGTGTGCAGTTATGAGAGTTCACCAGATTTTGGAAATATCTTCTATTCTGTAACCTACCTTTTCATTTACATAATGGTGATAAAAGCTTTTAAGTTTGATCACATCCAATTAATCACATTTTTTAATAGTTATGCTTTTATTTATTTTTCAGACAGGGTCTTACTCTGTCACCCAGGCTGGAGTGCAGTGGCACAATCATGGCTCACTGCAGTCTCTGCCTCCCAGGCTCAAGCGATCCTCCCACCTCAGCCTCTGAAGTAGCTGAGACTACAGGCATGTGCCACCACACCTAATTTCTATATTTTTTGTAGAGACTAGGTTTCACCATGTTGTCCAGGCTTGTCTTGACCTCCTGAGCTCAAGTAGTCCATCTGCCTCAGCCTCCCAAAGTGCTGGGACTACAGATGTGAGCCACTGTGCGTGACCTAATTCTGCTTTTTATGTTCTAAGAAGTATTATTTATTCTATGCTGAGCTTACATAGAATTTCTTACATGTTTTCTATAGCTATATTGTATTTTTACCTTTTACTGTTAGATCTATTTCATGTTTTCATTATGGATAATGGAGGAGGTAAAGGTTCAATTATATTTTCCCCCATATTATTGACCCATAGTGACACCAGTTTTGGGAGATGTCTTTCATTTTCGCCCTTACGTTGTTATTGGCACCTTTTGCAAAAATCAATTATTTATCATGAGTACACTTCTGAAATAATCTGTTTGATCAATCTATTTGTCTTCTCAGTAGTTCCACATTGTCTTAATTATAGCTTTAGAGGAAGTCTTGAAATTTAGTAGTAAGTCTTCCAGTTTTGTTGTTATTTTAACAAATTCCTCTAGGCTGGGCATGGTGGCTCATGCCTATAATCCCAGCACTTTAGGAGCCCCAGGCAGGAGGATCACTTAAGACCAGAAGATCAAGACCAGCCTGGGAAATATAGCAAGACCTTGTCTCTACAAAAAAATTTAGAAATTAGCTGGGCATGGTGGCACCCATCTGTAGTCCTGACTACTCAGGAGGCTGAGGTGGGAGGATCGCTTGAGCCCAGGAGTTCAAGGCTGCAGTGCGTTGTGATCACACCATTGCGGTCCAGCCAGGTTGACAGAATGAGACCCTGTCTCTTAAAAAAAAAAAAAAAAAAATCCTGGTGATGCTTTTCTGGATTAAAAAATAAAATAAAAATTGGCCTCACTACTCTAGCTTATTTGCATTTTCTAATAAATGTTCAGAGTCACCTTGTCAGTTCCTACCAAAAAGCCTGTCAGTATTATAATTGAGATTGCATCAACTCTGTAGACAAATTTGAAGAGAACTGACACTTAACAGCAGTGACTTCCAGTCTGTAACCTTAGCATAACTTCTATTTGTCTCCTTTAATTTTTCTCAGAAATACCCTGTAGTTTTCTGTATAGAGATCTTGAATGTATTTTCTTAAGTTTATTCATAGACATTTTCACAATATGTAAATTGGTTTGTCTTTTACTTTTCCAGTTGTTTGCTACTTTTACATGAAAATAGCGTTTTGTACATTTATCTTGCATCGTCTTGAACATTTCACTTATTCTTGGAGTTGTTATACAGATTTCTTAAGATTTTTTTTTTTTTTTTTTTTTGAGACGGAGTCTTGCTCTGTCGCCCAGGATGGAGTGCAGTGGCGTGATTTCGGCTCACTGCAAGCTCCGCCTCCCGGGTTCACACCATTCTGCCTCAGCCTCCCGAGTAGCTGGGACTACAGGTGCCTGCCACCACACCCGGCTAATTTTTTTGTATTTTTAGTAGAGACTGGGTTTCACCGTGTTAGCCAGGATGGTCTCTATGTCCTGACCTTGTGATCTGCCTGCCTCAGCCTCCCAAAGTGCTGGGATTACAGGCATGAGCCACCGCGCCTGGCCTTAAGATTTTTTTCATAAGCAGTCATGTCACCTGCAAATAGACAGTTTATTCATTTCTGGTCTTTATGCTGTTCTTTCTTTTTCTCATTGCAATTGCTGTGTGACCTCCAGGACAGTGTTGAATGAAAGTGATAAATGTAGGTACCCTTGTTTTGCTTTCAGTCTTAAGAGGAAAGACTTAGTGGGGAGGAAGTGGCAACTCTGAGTCAGGATGTAGACTTCTTAGCACATGCATTTGCACACCTTGCTCAAATCCCCAGATTTCCCTATACCTTCTATGCTCCCTTTAAAACAATGCTTTCTTTCCACAGTATCTTTCCCCCAAATCAATAATGGGTCAAATTTCAGCAATCCCAAACTGAGGAAGTTCTGGGACTGCTGTGGTAAGAAATGGATTCAGACACCAAAGGAGCTTTAGGACCTGGCTAACATGTACAAGCAAGAACCAGAAGAGTATACCTGGGAGGAGATCCTGAGACTGCTGCATCATTGGGTAGAATACAAAGTTGAATAGGGGAGAGTTTTTTGCTATGGGGTCACTGTATGACAGGATTCAGACACTGGCAAGGGAAAAAAGATGCTTCTAATGGATGCTGGAACAGTTTTTGAAGCTTGGAAAAAGCATTGGTTCTCATTAAATAAAATGAAGATAGCAGAATGGCCATGACAAATGAGGACGGGATCAAAAGAAGTGGATATACAAGAAGGGAGAACAAGCGTCATGGAGATGGCCGATAGTGGCTGTCCCCTAGGCGAGAGGTGGCTGCAAGAGGTGCTGTTAAGGAACTGGGCTCTCTAGTTGCAATGGGAATGATAGGATCTCAGAATAATGGCAGCCAGGTGACAGCTCTTAGCATCAAAAGCAAGGAGGGCCATAATTACCATATGGGTAGAAGGCTTACAATAGAATGTGGGGAGACTGATCTTCAGAAATCTATGGTTCTGGCTCATAGCACACGAGTTTGCCAATGGCAAGTCATCTGCCATTCCAATGTTTCAATAAGAGTAAACATTGAGACAAGGTGTTGCTCCATTGCCCAGGCTGGAGTACATGGCATGATCACAGTTCAACTGCAACCTTGAACTCCTGGGCTCAAATGATCCTCTCACCTCAGCCTCCCAAGTAGTTGGGACTACAGGCACATGCCACCACACCTGGCTAACTTTTCCATTTCTTTGTAGAGATAGGGTCTCCCTTTGTTGCCCAGGCTGGTCTAGAATTCATGGTATCAAGTGATCCTCCTGCCTCAGCCTCCGAGTGTTGGAATTACAGGCAGGAGTCATAGTGCCTGGCCCAAACTTAACTAAAAAACCAGAGAAGCCAAGGTGCATTGGCTCACACCTGTAATCCCAGGACTTTGTGAGGCCAAAGTGGGAGAATTGCTTGAGCCCAGGAGTTTGAGACCATCCTGGGCAACATAAGAAAACCCTGTATCTACAAAATAATTTTTAAAAAATCAGTCTAGCGTGGTGGCACATGCCTGTGGTCCCAGCTGTTCAGGAAGCTGAGGTAGGAGGACTGCATGAATGGGAGGCTGAGGCTTCAGTGAGCCATGGCTGTGCCACTGCAGTCCAGTTTGAGATGCCATCTCAAAAAACAAAACAAAAAAACCAGACAGTAAATATAGGTGTTGTGGCCATATCGTCTCTGTGGCAATTACTCAGCTCTGCTGTAATGAAGCCAAAGCAGTTGTAGACCATAAATGCAATGTGTCGCTCAGACTTTATAAAGCAAGTAGCAGGCTGGATTTGGTTTTTATACCCTGCACTAGGCAAAATGGGATATTATGTAAAGATAAAGGTATAATTCATGGAGGGTTAGTAGTATGTCCCTGTAAGTCAAAGAATATAAATTAAAAAGCATAAATGTCTGGAAACTCAAGGTGTTGGCAAAATTTTTTTAGGAAATTCTGATCCAGCATACCAAATTATATAAAAACATGGAGATTTTTACCATTGCAATCTAGTGGCTTAATGGACTTATTTAGAAACTTGTATCCAAAAATGCAGAATACATATTTTTTCAATGTTCATCTTGTATTTAACCACACACACACACAAAAGTCAAACTGGGCGGCACAGTGGCTCATGCCTGTAATCCCAGCACTTACAGGAAGTGCTGGGAGGCCGAGGCGGGTGGATCACAAGGTCAGGAAATCCAGACCATCCTGGCCAACATGGTGAAACCTCATCTCTACTAAAAATACAAAAATTAGCTGGGCATTGTAGCGCGCACCTGTAGTCCCAGGTACTGGGGAGACTGGGGCAGAAGAATCGCTTGAACAGGGAGGCAGAGGTTGTGCCACTGCACTGCAGCCTGGTGATAGAGCGAGACTCCATCTCCAAAAAAAGAGTAAAATTCAAAAAAGTAGATAACTTCAGGCCATATTTACCAACCGTAATAAAATTAAATTAGATATTGTATCACTTAGGATGCTTTTGGCTGCGAATTTACAAAATATCCAACTAAAAGTAACTGAGCAATCAAGGTTTATTTTTCTTACATAACAAGGCATCAAAAAGGCAGTTCCAGAACTGGCCTAGTAGCTGAGTCTTCTGAGGCTCTGGGTCAGCTTCTCTGAGGTCCACTTTTTTCTCTTCTTGGTTCCAAGATAGCTGCAGCAGCTTCAGGCATCATGTTCTCATATAAAAATGTTTAAAAGCAGGAAGTGAGAGAGGAGGAAGTCTTCATGATAAACCTGTCTCTTCTGAATGAGGAAAATCTTTCCCAGAAGCCCCAGCAGATTCCACTGAGCAACACTGGGAAATACTGGCCATGCTGTGCTGCACAGGAGACTGGAAAATTAGCATCTGATATTCTCAGAGTCTAAGGTAAGACACAGATGCTGCCAATAACAAGGGGAATTGGGTATGGCTGCTGGGATGGCAACCAACGGTTGTCTGTGCCCGTCACATAGAACAATGTAACAACGTGGAAATTAAGAAATATTCTCCTAAATTTAGGTTATTTCTGGATCAGAAAGAAACTAAAACCGAGATTATTGTAAGATGGTCTCTTTATTTCATCATTTTCTGTTACTTTCTTCTGTCACTGCCTGGATGTTTGGTAGTCTTGAATAGCATGTTTAGTGCTTATGAGTTTATCTTTCAGATTTTCATGTATATGCATGCATTCAAAGGCTATAAAAATTCCTCCAGTGTAGCTTTGGCTTTCCCCTTACCCTCACATCTCTTTGGCCACATTTCACATCTCTTGGCATGTTAAACTCTCAATTCATTCTTTTCATTACCATTTATAGTAATTGAATTATTTCTTTGTTAAGCAAATGATAATCTGGCTTTTTTTTTAACTTGTAAGAAAACTAAAACTTTTGCTCTTGATAAAATTACTACACTGTGGTTAGAAAATGTGATTCTGGAATGTGTTAGAAATAAAATTTCTTCCAACCTTTCCCTGCTTCTTTGACAATTATGGTCTGAACAATTTACATCCATAAAATTTTCTTTGATATGAATTTTCAGACTTAGGATAAAGGATGACCTCTGAATGAAGGCATTGTCACTGGCATTACATTCTTAAAGTCTTTCTCCAAGAGGGAGAAGTAAGTCGTGATTAGCCTAGGCTAATGGGCTTTCCCCATTACTTCCATTCGTATGGTTGCTTGCCAACATAAATTCTCTGATGATTAGTAAGGGGTAACTGCTGATGGAAGGCTTTTCTACATTTATTATATTCACATGTGTTTCTCTATTATGCATTTTCTGAGGTTGAACGGTAGTTGAATCATGACTCAAGATCCTCTCACATTCCTTATATTCATAGGGCTTTTTCTCAGTGTGAATAACCTGATGATGAATCAATTGTGAGCAATGACTAAAAGCCTTCCCACATTCCTTACATTCATATGGCTTTTCACCTGTATGAATTCTGTAATGTACAGTAAGATGTGAGACCCGTTTGAAGGCCCTACCACATACCTTACATTGGTAGGGTTTCTCTCCAGTGTGAATTCTCTGATGTTGCTTGAGTTGTGAGCTCACTCTAAAGGCCTTTCCACATACTTTACACTCATAGGGTTTCTCACCAGTATGAATTCTCTGATGTCGTATAAGAGTTGAGCCTTGATTAAAAGCCTTCCCACATTCCTTACATTCATAGAGTTTCTTGCCAGTATGAATAGTCAGATGTTGAATCAACTGAGAACGATGACTAAAGGTTTTCCCACATTCCTTGCATGCATAGGGTTTTTCACCAGTATGAATTCTATAATGTACTTTAAGATGTGAGATCCGATTGAAGGCCTTGCCACATTCCTTACACTGATAGGGTTTCTCACCTGTGTGAGTTCGCTGATGTTCAATCAACTGTGAGCTTCGACTAAAGGCCTTCTCACAGTCTTTACATTCATACGGTTTCTCACCAGTATGAACTCTCTGATGCTGTATAAAATTTGAACCAGAATTGAAGGCCTTTCCACATTCCTTACATTCATAGGGTTTCTTACCAGAATGAATATTCTCATGTTGAATTAGTCGTGAGCCATATTTAAAGGCCTTCCCACATTCCTTACATTTATAGGGTTTCTCATTAGTATGAATTCCTTGATGATTAATAAGGAGTTCCTTTTGCCAGAAGTCTTTTCTACATTTATTATACCCAAAAGGTTTTTCTCTAGTATGAATTTTCTGATAAAAAGTAAGGGATGCATGCTGGTCAAAAGTGGGCATTTCTTCATGTCTGATGATCATTTGATGGAAATGTCCATCTGGATTTCCCTGTTGTCTGTCAAACTGGTTTCTGCATTCCCAATCATCTTGGAAACTTGAACACTCAAGACCATAACTTGTAAGGCTTTCCATTATCTCCCATTGGGGTGATTCGACTTCATAAACATGCTGCTTTGGAGATAATTCCTTGGTATCATATCTGGACTCCAATACTGAGAAAGAATGAAAAAAGCGAGTATGTTTGGTTTCTTTTTTTTTCCAGATAAAGGAACTAAAATAAGAACTGGAGGGTTTAGACTCAATGCCTATTAAATCTTGAATGTAGCTAAGCAGTTAGAAAATGGACAAGTAGAACAGTAGAACAGTGAAAGGAAAATAACATAAATGAGATGAGGGAGGTAATAAGAGAGGTTATAAAAGTGATTCTAAAATGTTAGTGTGGGGCTGGGCATGGTGGCTCATGCCCGTAATCCCAGTGCTTTGGGAAGCCAAGAAGGGAGAATCACTTGAGGCCAGGAGTTTGAGACCAGCATGGGCAACACAGCAGGACCCCATGTCTACAAAATAATTTTTAAAAATTAGCCAGCTGCAGTGGCACATGCCTGTAGTCCCATCTGAGAAAAGAAGACTGCTTAAGTCCAGGAGTTAGAGGCTGTAGTGAGCTATGATCATGCCAATGCACTCCAACCTGGGTGACAGAGGGAGACTTTAAAAAAAAAAAAAAAAAAGAGTTGGTGTGGGTCAGAATCACTATTGAACTATATTTTTTAAGACAATAAATGTTTCTGTGAGACTCTATATAGAGTGACAGAAACCAAAGCAAATCATTGGTTTGAGGGACTGTGCAGGAAGGAGCACAAGGGAACTTTTTGGGTTGATGGAAATGTTCGCTCTCTTGATTGAGGTGATGGTTATGTGGGTGTATAAATTTGTCATCACTTATTAATACTACATTTTAAAAATGCATTTTATTGACCATAAATTATGCCCCCAAAAGAGTGAATTTTAAAAAGATGATGGGGATTTCAAGATGAAAAGAGTTCTGGAGATGGACGGTGATGATGGTTGCACAACAGTGTGAATGTACTTAATACTACTCAACTGTACACTTGAAAATGGTTAGCATGGTAAATCTTGTATTTTACCGCAGTTTTAAAAAATAAAAATAAAAGTGATGGAGGAAGTGTGTGATTGGATCTGCAACCTGCCTCAGTGCCTGGAGGATATGCAGGAGAATGAGCCAGGGGAATATGCTGGTACAGTGGCAGCTATTCTCATGTGTCTGCTAGAAGTTAGAATGACATGGCTGCTGTCTTCCTCTGTGAAGCTTTTTATAACTGAAGTTTAGCTGAACATCATGGTGTTTTTTATATCTGAAGTTTAGTTGAACACCATGGCTGAAGCCCATTATCAACTGAATGACATTTCTTAAATTTCTTAAATGTCATTCATTTACCTGAACCTTTTCATTTCTTAAAGGTGACCTTGGAAAAAGAAGGGCTTTTTTCCTTGTTTAGAGGATTAGGCCAGTCGATTGAGGGTAGGTCCTTCTAGAGCAACATACTTTGCTGATTATTCAAACTGCATGAAAAATCTGAATGGTATAATGGACTGTGATTCTACCTGGTACATGATTTCAGCTACAGTGGCAAGTTTTACTGTACTTATAGCAACCAACCCCAGTTGACTTAAAGAGACTCAGATATAGCTTGACTAAAGGTGGGCACCACCATGCTCAGCTAATTTTTGTGTTTTTTTGTAAAGATGGGGTTTCGCCATATTGCCCAGGCTGGTCTCAAACTCCTGGGCTCAAGCAATCTGCCTGCCTTGGCCTCCCAAAGTGCTGGGATTACAGGCGTGAGCCACCATGCCCAGCCTCAAAGTACTTTTTGCTGAGAATTTGATTCTGTCCTAATTTGCTGAATCGTACATCATAGAAAGATTCAAGTTGATGTGCTAACAAGGATATCATTTTTAAATGTTGCCATTAAGTTCAAATGTACCTTTTCATACTTTAAATTGATATATGTGTATAACCCTTAAACATGTTCATGATAATTCTGTTGAGACTTCTGGCTAAGGATGTTGCTATACTGTATATAAAATGTGCACAATTAAACTCCAGTGTGATACTACTCATTTCAGTATATATGAGTGGTATATTTTGTGCAGTAGTTTTATCTTAATATGGCTCTTTGTGAATGCACTTTGTAGCATTTATTGAGGGTGAAAGAGCAGGAGGGAATTCTATGTTAAGTATTTTTATAAAAACATTGGTCATTTATTAAACAGAACCAGTATTTACAACATTTGTCTGGGTTTTAGATATGTTGTTTTGCAGATCTATTCACTGCAGTGATCCCAACATTATTGAGAATTACCAAGCTTTTTCTGCTCTCACCAGTGAAAAATTGTACCCTCTTAAATTCTGTCAGCGTGTCACATTTATTGTAGTCAACAGTAACTGGATGTTTCTGAGGTGTTTTGATTGGACTCAAAAGTATTACAATCAGTTTGGAGACAAAAGCACAATCTGCATTTTAGTTTAAGTATGACACTGACGACTTAAAAAAAAACCATATACAAACGTTCTATATAAAGTTTGCCTCCAAAGGATTTTTCTTTCTTTCTTTTTTTTGAGAGATAGGGTCTCATTCTGTTGCCCAGGCTGGAGTGCAGAGGCACAATCATAGTATACTACAACCTCAAACTCCTAGGCTCAGGTGATTCTCCTCTCTCAGCCTTCTGAGTAGCTGGGACTACAGGCTGCAGAGGGATTTTAATATGTAAAAGTATTAACACGATGTACTAACTTTGTGCCCACTCAAATCTCTTTTCTATTACATCCTTATGTTCTTCGACAGATTGACTTTTTTTTTTTTTTGAGACGGAGTCTTGCTCTTTCTCCCAGGCCAGAGTGCAGTGGTGCGATCTCGGCTCACTGCAAGCTCCGCCTCCCGGGTTCATGCCATTCTCCTGCCTCAGCCTCCCGAGTAGCTGGGACTAAAGGCGCCCGCCACCATGCCCGGCTAATTTTTTTTTTGTATGTTTAGTAGAGACGGGGTTTCACCGTGTTAGCCAGGATGGTCTCGATCTCCTGACCTCGTGATCCGCCCGCCTTGGCCTCCCAAAGTGCTGGGATTACAGGCGTGAGCCACCGTGCCCAGCCGACAGATTGACTTTTATGCTTCTCCCTTTAGAAACATAAAATTCTTGTTTTATTCTTAGTTTTAAAAAACATTTGAATGTGTACTCTTGCTTATGCGAAGATTTATGACCTACTAGTCATAGCTAAATAGTCAACATTGTAAGAGTTGATACTTTTTGGTTCATGTGAGGTTTGGTATTCTTGCATTTATGTACATGGATGTCAATTGTGTGGACTTGTTCTGTATTTATGTTAACTAGCTTTTACTGAATTGTTGAAACTTAAAAAGTTAAAAACGTGCTTATAAAAAAAGAGGGGGGGATTATGTCCAAAGAACCCTGGAGCCAGTTTGAAAGGGTGTCACTGGCCAAATTTGGAAAAATATGAACGTTGTGATAAATAATGATAATGGGTAATAATCTGTTACAGGATAAAATAAGATTTATTTTATTCTGACCTGGAGATGAGAAAAAATATGCCACCTACTATTAATCCATATGATATAAATGAAGAAACAAATGGTGAAAGGGAGAAAGCTCTTCTTTACAGGAGTATGTGATCTAATAAAGAATAAAGTTTTTTAAAAAATCACTATTTTGTAACTATTAATCATATCTGATCCAAGAGAAAACTATCAATGACTTCTGAAACTAGCAGGTGAATAACTTGTGAGAAGCACAATATTTATATCCTCTCCAGGTGGACCATAAAATCATGGCTTGGCTCTATTTCTACACTGCTTTCCCTCTGCCCACAGTGCAGAACCCAGACTTCTTAATGTGGTTGCCTTTCCTAGGGTATCTTTTTTTTTTTCTTTTTGAGACAGAGTCTCTCTCTGTTGCCCCAGCTGGAGTGCAGTGGTTCAATCTCGGCTCACTGCAATCTCCGCCTCCCATGTTCAAGCGATTCTCCTGCTTCAGCCTCCCAAGTAGCTGGGATTATAGGCATGTGCCACCACACCCAGCTAATTTTTGTGATTTTAGTAGGGACAAGGTTTCACCACGTTGGCCAGGCTGGTGAAGTGATTTGGCCGCCTAAGCCTCCCAAAGTACTGGGATTATAAGCATGAGGCACCATGCCCAGCCCCTAGTGTATCTCTTTGTGTTCCTCCCTTTGCTTACTGACCTCAGCCACAAGGGCCATCCATTATCTCAGAGGTACCAAGGGCTCCCTGCTGAGGTCCTTCACACTCATTGGCTACAATTGGTATTCCCCAGCTACATCACACCTTCCATGTCTCAGTTGAAATGCCTTATCCTTGAAGAGGCCATTGGCCCTACCATGCACCCTGACTGAACCTGATCTTTTTCTTTCACATATTAGCTCGTGTCCGCGTGTGTGTATGATTTCATGTCTATTTTCCCACTGCAGTGTAAGTTCCATGAAAGCGAGGATAATGCCACCTGCCTCATCAATGTATACTGTGGCATATTCCATGGTGCATAATAAAAGCTTAATAAGTATTTGTTAACTGACTCCAGAATTCAAACAAACCGATACAAATTCCTTTAGAAAAATGGTCAAAGGACAAGATCATGTCCTTTGCAGGGACATGGATGGAGCTGGAAGCCATTATCCTAAGCAAACTAACACAGGAACAGAAAACCAATACTGCATGTTCTCATAAGTGGGAGCTAAATGATGAGAACACATGGACACACAGAGCAGGACAACACACACGGGCCTTTCAGAGAATGGAGGTTGGGAGGAGGGAGAGAATCAGGAAAAGTAACTAATGAGTACTAGGCTTAATACCTGGGTGATGAAATAATCTGTACAACAACCCCCCATGACACAAGTTTACCTATTTAACAAACCTGCACTTGCCTCCTGAAGTTAAAAAAAATTAAAATTAAAATAAATAAAAAAAGAAAAATGGTCAAAAGATACAGACATCTTTCCAAAGACAAAACACTTTCCTTAGGAACCACCATATTTGTACTCAATCTAGTCCTATAATCCAGGTTGAATTTTTAAGTGTTTCAGGAGGAAGGAGCAGCCACCTTTGTCGAATGCTGCTGACAAGCTGAGGAAAACAACACGTAAGACATGAGCTTTGAATGTAGCAACCTGAAGGGAAGATTTTCTAAGACAAAGGGCTACTTCCAGCTGACCTGATACCTGAAGTGGCTGCTACCTTCCCATTGATACCTCACTCACCTGGGCACAGGCCTCTAGACACCACCCTCTCCACCATCCAGGGCTCTTTGCCTTGCTCTAGGAAGGAGATCACATCAGGTTTGGAAATGGCAAGACCTGGAGATGAGAAGAAACATGCCACCTGGTTATGGTGTGGGGGCTCCAGAATTCAGATCCAGGACCTGGTCATCAAGCAGGAGAGGCAGTTGCAGGAAGTGCCAGAGGAAGATAGGACAGTTGCCTGAGGGTAGGGGAAGATGCAGCTTCAGCCAACAGCGCTGCCCTTTAATCCCTCAAAAATGACCAACCAGTCATAAGACTGAAAAGCATCCAAAAACTGATCAGGAAGGAACATGCCCAAGGATAACCTCCAAACTAACAGACGAGATCACCTTACCCAGTGAGACCAGGTTGCTGTAGGTCTCCAACATCACGTCTCTGTACAAATCCCTCTGAGCCGGTGCCAACCACTGCCATTCTTCTTGGGAGAAGACTATGGCCACATCCCTGAACAATTCTGACCCCTGGAATGACAGGCATGTATGATACATATGTATTTCAATGGTTCACAGTGGGATGAAAGGAGGTGGGGCAGGTCTTTGCAGGAAGGGGGGTTGTTTTGTTGAACAAGAAGGGTGGGACTGAATGTGAAAGGTGACAGAAGAAATGGGTATGAGTAAAACAGAATGAGCAAATGTTCTCAAACACTCCTTTTAACAGCAAATCAATGCTCTGTGTGAAGGTCTGGGATGAAAATTAAAATCAAGCTAAACGGAGTTTTCCTTATTATAAGAAACAGTGTAATAAAGCACACTGCCCACTCTGTACTTGGCATACAATAAATTCTCAAGGTGAGACCTATCATTTCTATCTTTTGGAATAACAATAACAACAAAAAATAGTTCTGATGGATTTTCCCCAAATATTTTATTTTTTTTAATTATGGAAACATGTTTTCTATCTTAGATACAGGATTTTCATGTAACTCAAGAATTTCTTGGAGATGGAAGTTCATCATTACGTTGGAACGTAACACAAGCCTTTTTCTTCATGGGAAAAACCGTGGAGATCACTTTTATTGAGTGTACAATTTTCTATCAAGTGAAACGAATGACTCAAACATCCTCTTATTTTGGATCTTGGGGTTGGATCAGATCTCTAAGGCTTTTCCAAGCCCTGATCACTCACCCGCCTAGCTGATCATCTCACTTGCTACATCACTCACCATCCTCAGCTCTGTACTTTTCTTCCTCTTAAGCTAAAGAAACTAATGGAGGATGTCCCAGATTCAAATGCTCTGTTCAACGTCAAACTAGACTTTAATTCTGGCATCAAATTTTTGATGGATTCCCAGCCAAACCTCAATTACATATCCAATCATTAATCATTCCCAAAGCAGGATACGGTACCACGCGCTGAAATTGAAACCAACACCACCTCCCCTGCTTTTCTATATGTGATTGCTCCTAAGCGTTCATTTCCATCTCTTCAAACTTCAGTTCTTACAAAGGATGCTCTCATTTCATACAGGGAAATGAGCTTCTCCTCCTAGCAGACGAAAACCATCAGGAGATGCAGAATGCTATAGAGAATAAATCTGTGGGCATTTGTCCGAGAGGAGAGGACAATGGGAGAAGGGACTCCTGCCTGTTCCTTTTATTCCCTAAAATGGGAAAGTCTGAGAACCAAATTCCTGAATGGAACCCAGGTGGAAAGTTTCAAGATAAGGAAAGCAAATATTTATGGGATTTAAAAACTCACAAGGGACATGACTTTTAGAATTTGAAGGGCTGATAGGTCCTCCTCCTGGTTCCTCTCTTAGGGAAGGGCAGAGTTCTGCGATGGTAGAGCTGGGGGAGGAAAGAGCAAACATGAGAGGCTAGGCTTGCCTCACAGCTCCTAGAATGCCAGAGTTAAAAGTCCCCACCTGCTTGCCCTCTGCCCACCAAGAAAATGAGGGGGGAGGAGAGGCAAACGGATCCTCACCCAACCCCAGGAAACCAGCTTTAGCTGCTGCAAGGAGAAGGGGAACCAGTGGTCGTTTCCCTCCCATTTCCTCTAAACATCCAGTGGTTCTGTTTCGTTGCAGATGGAAGTCTGAGACAGGGATGCTGAGGGCTGTTCTAGTGACTGCGACCCACATGTTACCTCAAGGACAAGGAGGGCTTCCCTCAAGCCAGGGAGCATAGATGTCCTGCAAAATTTGCATAGCCCCAGCCTAGAATAAAGCCTTTCCAGGACTAGGCCATTTAACTCTCTCCTGCAGCAAATATAACACCTTTGAAAGTCTACCTGGCTCTTTTCCCAACTGCCAAATTTACAAAAAGCTCTACAGCCCAAACTGAGGCTTTGTGGATGCCACTTCATGGAGCATGCCTTGCATCAACAAATGGGATAGAGTTGGAAGGAACAGTAAGAGACAAATTACACGCAGCACGCCCAGTGCTCCATTATCAGCACATAAATGTGTCCTTCCATAGAGACACAGCAGTGCACAAAGCTGCATGTCCAATAATATTTGCTAAATAAGAGAACTGAAAATTAGTACATAAGTAGGCAAGTCCACAAGTAGCCAAGAGGTTGAATCATTTTTGGCACAGCCATATAATGGGATGCCAAGTGACTATCAAAAATGACTATCAAAAACTGACAAGCAAAGATATTAACTACTGAATCCTTTGAGACCATTCAGCAAAAAGAAGTCAAACTCACTCACTAACACACAGGCTAAAAACAAAACAAAACAAAAAAATTGGAAGAAAAAACACCCAAGTATTCGCAGTGTTGTCATTTAACCAGTTCTTGAGCTCACTGTTAAACAATAAGTATTTTGTAAAGAAGTATATAAAGTGCCTATTGCATTACAAACATTTGGTTCTAAGTAACGTGTAAGTGAAATAATTATGAATGTTGCTTAATATGATGTAATAGACAGCTTTTCCTTATGACCACTTTTATAAGAATTATTTGTATTAACTGCACGATATCCTATTTACAAAGGATGCCCTGTGATCCACTCAAGTGTTTCCCCATTGCTGGACATAGAATTTGAACATATAAAATGTTCCCAAATATAAGTTTTTCTAAACTAGCGGTTCTAAATCTTCTGGGGTCTTGCAACTCCTGAAAACCTCATGAAACAAGATTTCCTCTCAGATTTAAAAAAAAAAAAAAAAAGCACGCATAACAGCGAATGCAAAACATCCGCCATTTCAGGGGGTCGGAGACCCCGGAGCACCCACCTAAGGGGTCCATGCACCTGGGCTATGAGGCTGGAAGCAGAAAGGGGGCGCCAGCAGGCGCGCACCGCGAGGGCCGGCGGGAAATGTAGTCTCACGCCGGTAAAGCCATAGAGCGACGATGGGGCGAGACGTCTGGGTTCTTCTCAGGCCTAAGACCCAACCGGCCGCGGCACCAGCTCCTGCTGGACCTCAGAGCGCCTGGAAAGCTCCGGAACCCCTCACCTGCCGCCTCCTCGGCTCCAACTGTCACCGCGGCCGCGCCCCCAGCAGCCCAAGGCGCGCTTCCACCACGGTACCGGTGGATTCGCCGTGCGCAGCCGGAAGATGGCGCAGGCGCACAAAGCACACCGATGCTGCGCCATGATAGGGCCGGCGCCGCAGTGTCTTCTGGGAAACATAGTCTCTAGGCGTAAAGGCAGCAGCCCGGCCTTGAAGCCGGATCTCGCGATGTTTCGGGGTGAGCCGGACGCAGGCGTGCCTGCGCAGTGCGCGGAGGAGTGCTGTGCGTGTGTTTGAGTCCCTGGGTTGCTTCTTGGGGTCTGTGGTGCTGGGTGTGCTATCTGCGTGTGATTCTCTAGCGAGAGATTGTGGGCGAGTGACCGAGTGGGCAAGGGGCCGTCACTGTGTGTGCGTGATTGTGACGGTGTGTGGTGGTAGCTTCTGATTCCGCCTGGGTCGTTGAATGTGTGACTGGGACCGTTTAGCGGTGGATACACAACTGTGTGCGGCTGTGGAAGATTCCCTCATCTGTTACGTTCCCATTTCCGTGGAACAACAGTTTTACCAGAAGGTTTCGAAGGAAGCTTAAAGTTTGGAAGCGTAAGAGTGTATCTGGTAACTAATTTTAAACGTTACATCTATGGTGAGTTAAATGTGGGTTATGAAGGAGAACGCAAAATAAAAACGTAATAAAGATGTAAAGGAGTTTTATGGGGCGGCATCTCTTGGCCAAATATCAGACCGCCATAGGTAGTTGTTAATTCTCTCTTGTTTTTAGGCGGCTTTGGTGTCATCAAGTGTGAGAAGCCCTGGACTTTACACATCTCGAGCCAGTGTGACCCAGTATGATCGGGAGTCCGAGTACCAGATGCCGGTCAGGGCCTGTTATGCTGGGTCTCAGAATGCGGAAACCCTCCCTGTCCGAGGTGGAACAGTTTGTCCTTGAGTCAGGCCCGGAGTCTTGAGTGACTCTTTTGATTAGATCCTGTTTCCCTCAGACCTGGTGAGCTCTATGGTGTATTAAGTGGTTAAGAGTGTGAACCCTTAACCATCTCTAAGACTGGAGCCAGAATGCCTGAACTCCAGTCTTAGAGATGTGACTCGGTCTCCACATTTGAAAGTGAGGATGATTGTAGCATCTAATTCATTGAGTTGTTGGAGAGGAGTAACTGAGCTAATACATGTAAAATAATGCTACTGCTGCTGGATAAGGATGCTGATATGACTGAAGCTAATGCTTTCTTTCTGCAAAGATGCTTTTTCCAAAACACACCATATTGCCTCTTTACACATTCTTCAGGAGAGGGTAGAGGCTGCATTTTCCTTGCAGGCGCAGTGATGTGGTGGAAAGCACACTTTTAGAGTTAGACAGATGTGGATTCAAATAGCATTTCAGCCATGGATTAGTTTCTTCATGCCTATCTCAGTTATTTATTTATTTTTTTTTTGTCCATAAAAGGAACAATGTAATGCTGGGCTTGCAGCTTTGTCCTGAGGGTCAAATAAAATGATTTAATAATATAAGCAAAGCTCAGAGGTTGGTTATTGCTGATGACTGATATTAAGAGACAACTTCAGCAAGGATGGTTGAATTTCACACTTGTGAGCGGACAGTTGAGGAGACAGTTGTAGATTTATCCTACTTGACCTTATTTGTGTTTCAGGACAGTGTTGTGAGTTCAAGAGGAGAGGGTAGATGCAAAAAGTCATCATCTTTCCTATGTTCTCTGATCTTGGGAAGGGGCGAGTGGCTCTAGTTTCCCTTTAACATCCCACTGTGTTGAGTGTGTCTATATGTACATGCTTCAGTATTTGCTTATGGAGGAAAGGAAGGAAAAGGACCAAACAGGTACAAAGCCAGCCATCTCTCAGGCTAACTTTCGTCTATACCATTTTTACTTTCTCACATTCATTAATCTGCCAAAGAGAAATTTAGAGGATGATAAATGGCCACTTCTGACTCTGAACCAAGCCTCTGAAGTCATACACCATTATACTCTTGGTCACAAAATCAGCTGTGAGTCTAAGTAGGTGGAGACTACACAAGAGTATAAGTACTAAGAGGCAGGGATCATTCAGGGTCCTCTTAGAGGGTGGCTTCCAGTTTCTTCCTTTTAAGAGTATGAGAATGCTCTGAGCTAGCCTCTCCATTCCATGGAATCCATAGGTCTTTGTCAGCCACTTCCCAGTACACATTCCTGTGCCAAAGCACAGGCAGTTACTCCAGCAGCTCCCTCTCCTGTTACCCCCAGCCATATCCATGCTTCTGCCAGATTCCTTCTATTTCAGGATCACCCATTATCACTTGAATGAGATCAACTGTGGGGAGGTGGGCCATACTCTGTTGTGCATAGTAATCCAAGCAAGGAATCACACAACAACAAAGTGGGTTCTAACCCAATCTTAGCTACTTACTCCCTGAGTGACCTTGGGCACCTCCCCCAATTTTTCTGACCTAAAATCTGTGTATTATTATAATAATAAATTTCCACGGAGGAAGTATAACCTTTTCAACAAACAGTGCTGGAGCAACTAGACATCCATAGCCAAAAAAGAAAAAGGATAAAAGGCTTTTCTGCAGTACTAATCCAGGAGAAAAATAAATGTATTGCATCTTCCTTGTGACAACTGAGGACAAAATACATGTGGCCTTCTCTCTCTGAGGACTTTTTTTTTTTTAAGAGACAACATCTCACTCTGTCACCTAAGCTGGTGTGCAGTGGTGTTCCTGGACTGAACCGAAGGTCAGGCTGCTTATTCTCGCAGCCCTGTAACAAGACGCTGACGAACTGTGAAAGAAGAGAGTTTTATTTCTGTAACCGGGTACAGGGAGAGGGCCAGAAAAATATTGCCAGACCAACTCAAAATTACAAAGTTTTCCAGTGCTTATCTACCTTCTAAGCTATATGTCTACATGTAAGTGTGCATTCATCTAAAGACACAAGTGATTAATTTCTTCTAATCTATAACTAAGGTCTGAGTCTTGGGGACATTCCTCTGGAGCCTCAGTAATTTTACTTACTCTGGATGGGTCCAAGTGCCAAAGGTAATTACCCGTATCTTGTCTCCTACTAAGTTATGGAGGTCTGGGGAGTTCCTTTAGACCCCCAATAAAACTTGTTTAATCCTAAATGGATCCTGGTATGAGGAGTGTGACCATTCCTTCACTATCTTTTTTTTTTTTTTTTTGAGACGGAGTCTCTCTCTGTCACCCAGGCTGGAGTGCAGTGGCGCAATCTCGGCTCACTGCAAGCTCCACCTCCCGGGTTCACGCCATTCTCCTGCCTCAGCCTCTCCGAGTAGCTGGGACTACAGGCGCCCGCCACCACGCCTGGCTAATTTTTTGTATTTTTAGTAGAGACGGGGTTTCACTGTGGTCTCGATCTCCTGACCTCGTGATCCGCCTGCCTTGGCCTCCCAAAGTGCTGGGATTACAAGCGTGAGCCACCGTGCCCGGCCTTCTTCATTATCTTGTCATGCTTCAAATCATCAGCCTTTGTGTTAGGGTGCTGGCTCTCTCAGCCTTTAATATTTAACCTAACCGTTTAGTCAGTGCTGGAGCAGTTGTTAACAGAGGCTTGCCTGTTCATCTTTTGTGACATCTGGCTTGCCACAGTGGCACAAACATGGCTTACTGCAGCCTCAACCTCCTGGGCCTAAGCGATCCTCCTACCTCAGCCTCCCAAGTAGCTGAGAACACAGGTGCATGCCACCACATAAGCTAATTTTTCTTTTCTTTTTTTTTTGTAGAGATGGGGGCCTCACTGTATTGCCCAGGCTGGTCTTGAACTCCTGAGCTCAAGTGATCGTCTTGCTTCAGCCTTCCAAAATGCTGGTGAAGCTGCATTGTTGTCTGGGGTAAATACCTGAGGTTTGTTGTCTCATGCCAAGGGAATCAAGGACGCGGACACACAAGTGAGTTTTAAGAGCGGAGGTTTAATAGGTGAAAGAGAAAAGAGAACAGCTCTGGCTCCTGCAGAGAGAGAAGGGCTCCCAAGTAGGACTTACAGTCTGTGGCGAAGGGCCCAGGATTTTATAGACTGGCTTCAGGAGGTGGTCTCTGATTTACATAGGCCCCAAAGATTGGTTGGACCAGATGTGCCAATCAGAAGCTGGTTGCCCTACCCTAATCTTTTATTATGCAGATGGGGTCCCTACCTGGCCGGGCCACGTTGTATGTTCCTTACTGTACACGTGAGCAAAGAAAAGGGAAGATGGAGCTGTGATGTTGGACATGCCTGGCCCCCGGGTAGCTTTTTCCTATTGGCACAGCTACTGGCGTTCACCCGTGCAAGCTTCCAGCTTGCTTATCTATGTCTGCAGCTTGATTTTTCAGGCTGCTCTTTGTTAGAAAAGAAATGACTTGGGGGCTGCTTTTCATTAAAAGGAAAACCTTACCAAGGATTTCCTTACCCTCACTATCTGCCTAAATAATTTCTTTTTAACTCCTATGTCACTTGGGATTACAGGCATGAGCTGCTGTGCCTGCTAGAGGGTTTTTTATCTTTATTCCTCAAGATTTTCCATTTAGATAATTACGTTAAACTTGGGTGTGGTAGGTAGACATATGTCTGCTGATTACCCATTTGGGAACAATGTGGATTCCTATGTAGGGAAAAGGAGTCAGGCTGGTGGGACCAGGGGAAAGCAAAGAGATAAAGAAAATAAGCTATAGATCTGCATTTTCTTCATGGTCCAGGATATATAAACAAAAAAAGGCAGCAGATAAGCTATGGCCTTGCTTTTCTTTGTGGCCCAGGACATACAACCCTCCTGAGCAAATAATGAACATAACTCACAGACTTCCTGCTTATCATCAAACGCGCGCATCCACTTATCGTCAAATACCTCAGGTGACAGAAGAATGCAGGTTAGCTCCCTGCTGCCTTGGCGTTATCAGTCAGCCCAGGAACCATCCTATAAAATCTCCAGCAAGCCTTCATTTCCTTGCAGTCAGCCCCTCTTCCACTGATTCTGCCTGTTGCTCCCTGATAACATACTTTGATACTGTCTTTAATACATCTGCCTTTCTTCACCCGCAGCTGTCTTGGTAAGTTCGTTTACCTCTGCGCCACCAGCCCAAATAGTTGCTGCTCACCTGAGACAAAGAATAAATGTGGTTTTTAAGCAAATCGAAGTTTACTTAGTGACTCTTACCAAGCTTTGTAGAAGGTTGTACCAAAAGGAGAAGCTTAAGAGATAATGGCTAAAAATAAAAAATGTTACCACCTAGCCTCCTCAGCTAAACGTAACCACCGCCCAAGGGGTTCTTCCTGCCCACTGCATAAAGACCATGGCATTGTAGTAGAGAAAGAGGTTAATAGACACGAGGCTGGCCACGCCACATGGGAAATGGAGTTCATACTCAAATCATCTCATCCAAAGCTCTTATATTAGAGGTTTTTCAAAGTCAGTTTGGGGGAAGGGGTGGGAGTGGCCAGGTAACAGGTGCTTGCTGCTGGAGATGAAATCATAGGGGGTCAAAGCTCTCCTTGTGTGGGCTGAATTGCTTCTGGGTGGTGCCACAGGAGCTGGGTTGGTTAGTCCAAGTGGAACCATCAGGTCCAGGTGGAGCCATGGGTGTCAGACATGAAAAAACCTGAAAAGATATCTCAAAAGGCCAATCTGAGGTTCTACAGTAGTGATGTCATTTGCAGTAGTAATTGGGAAAGTTGCATATCTTATAACCTTTGGAATAATGGCTGACAGTTGAATAATGGCGCCACCTTAGCAGGACCCAGACTCTTCTCCTCCCAGACTGATGGCCTCCCATTAGCTTTACAAAAACAATTGAGTTTTGGGCAAAGCCTGTTATTTAAACTATAGCAAAAATGTCTTCCAAAGTTAGCTCAGCCCTATAGCCCAGGAATAATTAAGGGAAAGGCAAGATAGATGGGTTAGCTCAGTTTACTGTAATAATTTTTCTCACTGATAGAGTTTTTGCAAAGGTGGTTTCATAAAGATTCCTACTCTCTTCACACATTTGTGGAATATCGAAAAGACTGCAGAAACCTGGAAGTTTACTGATGCCTTATTTTAAAATTTTAAACAAGGCTTGTCTGTTTTGAAAAAGCAAGGGGAAGCTATCAATCATAATTTTGTTAAATACAGTGAGTTCTAAGTTTCTCCTCAAAGAATTTATGTCAGTATGTTCAGTTCTTTGTTTTCCATTTTAAAGTTTAACTTCCTCATTCTCTTCATCTCCTTGCCCCTAGTTTCAGTAAACAACCTCCCTGCCAGTTCTGATCAGTAGTTCACATCTGTTCCCCTGGTCACCTGCTCCATCCTGAGTCACCCCTGGTCACCTGCTCTAACCTAAGTCACCTTTAGTCACCTATTCCATAACCATCTTTCCTGCTCACCCCACCACTCTGGCTCTTAACCCCTGCGGTCTTTAAAATAGCCAATCGGAATTAGCTTAGGGTTAGACTGTGCAGTCCAACCCTAGCCAATAGGGGAATGATGCAGCAGTAGGGGCTATGTCAGGGATAAGAACCCCTTCCCCTCCCTTGTTCAGGTGTGCTCTCACCATTGCTCCATCCACAAGATGCACCCTTCTATAGAAGTAAAATTGCCTTGCTGAGAAAATTTCTGTTCGAATGCTATTTCTTTTGTGGCACCGAAAATTTATTTTTTATTATTATTTTTTTTTAGGATTTTTAGTATTTTAATACAGTTGCAATCAGTGTGTCTGGTTCATTTCAGTTCCTTCACTGCCAAACCAGGGGGCAGGGACTGCTTCAGTTTCTCTGCCTTCTCTTTGTCAGTGATGAGCAGGGTGTAAAGGTATCTGCTGCATCGAACTTTAAACTTCACGTTGTCCTTATTTTTCTTGATCTTGACAGATTTGGCATCCTTTCGTCGGGCTGTGAGCAGGAAGTCCTTAATTTCTTCAATTTTCCGAGGCATGGCGACGAGGCGCACTGGGCGCTGGCGTGGACCGGGACAGCAAGCGGCAACCGGGAAAAAGGATGAAAAAGAAAGCCCGAAAATTTATTTCTAACAATTTCAACACTCAAACACAACCCAATTACAATTTTTGTGGATTATGTTCCTTTTACTTTTTAGGAACAGTTTTCCAGTGTTGCAGTCATAATGCAATTTTATCAGCTTTGTTCCTCCTTTAAGAAACCTTAACACAAGAAGTATTTTTACATGTTGCTTCATTGCCATGCGATTATTCTTTTAAAAAATTGTATAGTTTTCAATCAGATAGATGTGAAAGGAAAATCTCAGGACTCCAGTTGGGCACAGTGGCTCATGCCTGTAATTCCAGCACTTTGGGAGGCCGAGGCAGGTGGATCACGAGGTCAGGAGATCGAGACCAGCCTGGCCAACACAGTAAAACCCCGTCTCTACTAAAGATAAAAAAAAAAAAAAAAAAAATTAAGCGGGTGTGGTGGTGTGTACCTGTAATACCAGCTACTTGGGAGGCTGAGGCAGGAGAATAGCTTGAACCTGGGAGGCGGAGGCTGCAGTGAGCAGAGATCACACCATTGCACTCCAGCCTGGGCAACAGGGCAAGACTCTGTCTCAAAAAACAAAAAAAAATCTAAGGACTCCAAAATCACTAAGCCAAGGGAAAAGTCAAGCTGGGAACTATGTCAGGCAAGGCTGCCTCCCATTTGATTCCTAAATACGATAGCTATAAAGATAAAAAGCTACATACCTCCCTCACAATTTGCCCACAAGGAAATTCCTTTTGGACAACAGACAGAATTCAAAGTCATCCCTATGAGGCTCACCTGAGAGAAATGCATATCTGATTGCTTCCTTAGAGCTATTGTTTATGTAAAAATGCAGATTCACGGAGCCAGACTAAATTGTGTATTCAGTGGAAAGCTAATCAATAACTCAAAAGAATGCAACCTTTTGTCCCATATCTATTTATGACCTGGAAGCCTCCAGCTCAGATTTTTCCACCTTACGTGACTGAACCACTGTACATCTTATAGTGATTGATGTCTCATATCTCCCTAAAATGTATAAAAGCAAGCTGTACCCCAACCACCTTGGGCACACGTCATCAGAACCTCCTGAGACTGTGAGTGCTTCCTTAACCATGGGAAAATAAACTTTCCAAATCGATTGAGACCTGTCTCCAATACCTTTTGGTTTACAACATACTGTTATTTATTTGACTATTCTACTTGTAGCTGTGGAGTCCTGATAAGTAAGCAACAATGAGGAAGGGGCCCCAGTGGGGAAGAACGATGAACAATTGTTCTGAGAGATGGCTAATCAAACAACAGCTCTCTCCAGGATGACCCTATAAAACCCTTCCAGCTCCTGCCTCTTTGCAGACAGCTCCTCCTCTCCTGTGCTGCCAGTTGCAACCTTGCAATGTATTTTCATACTTTCTCTAATAAATCTGCCTTTCTTTAGGACTGTCCTGGTAAATACGAGACTGTTTTCTTTACCACCTTTGATACAAGCCCTATCTAGTTGCTACCCGTGACAGTAGCTATATTGTTTATGTTCAACATTTTATTATAAACAGTGTTTCAGCTGGGCTCGCTGGCTCATGCCTGTAATCCCAGCACTTTGGGAGGCTGAGGCAGTCAGATCAGGAGGTCAGGAGATCGAGACCATCCTGGCTAACAGGTGAAACCCCGTCTCTACTAAAAATACAAAAAAATTAGCCAGGCATGGTGGCACGTGCCTGTAGTCCCAGCTACTCGGGAGGCTGAGGCAGGAGAATGGCATGAACCTGGGAGGTGGAGCTTGCAGTGAGCTGAGATTGCGCCACTGCACTCCAGCCTGGGTGACAGAGCAAGGCTCCGTTTCAAAAAAAAAAGTTTCAGTTAGTATTTTTTGCTGATATCATAGTTGCATTTTTTATTATTTCCTCAAATAAAATTCCCAGCTTCTGTGATGCTCTTTGTCACTGACAACTTTGGTCAGACAATTAAATGAAGCAATTGAAGGGCATAACAGGATTTTGGAAGGGATGGTACACGATTGGGAGATAAACTAGAGATAGGAGTTTATAAAATATTTTCAAAGACAGACTGAAGAATAGGAATAAGAGTATGATATTGTGAAATATATATTTGATCTTCCTAACATAGAACTTCTAAAATCTTAGAAACTACAAAGTAAGAGTATAAACTCATTTTGTATGCTAATGAGTTGATTGATAGCTGGCAACCCCTATAGAGTTTCAGGATGGGGACTGGTTATGGAAAGACCAAGGCATGACTAGAAGGTTGGGACATTCAACCCCACTCCCAACCCTAAGGAGGGGACGGGATTTTAATCAATCATGCCTATGTAATGAAGCCGCTGTAAAGCTCCCAAAAGGCAGGGTTTAGAGAGCTTCCACACAGCTGAACATGTAGAGGTTCCTGGAAGGTGCAACACCCTTTTTTCTATACCTTGCCCTATGCATCTCTTCATCTATATCATTTGTAATATCCCTTATAATAAACTAGTAAACATAAGTGTTTCCTGAGTTCTGTGAGCCACTCTAGCAAAATATCGAACCGCAAAGAGGGGGTGGTGAAAATCCCAATTTGAAGCTGGTGAGGTCAGATGCTCCAGAGGCTGGACTTGTGACTAGTGGGAAGGGGGAGGCAGGCTTGGGGACTGAGCCCTCAGCGAATGGTATCTGACCCATCTCCAAGTAGACAGCGTCGGAATTGAACTGGAGGGCACCCAGCTGGTGTCCGCTGCAGAACACACCGAACTCATTGCTTGCTTGGGATGTGTGGGAAACTCCCATATATTTGGTCAGAGAAGTCTTCTGTTATGATTAGTTGTCGTTGAGATAACAGAAAAAAAAGTGCACCTTGTGTTTTTTCCCTATTCAGAGGGCATAACTGAAAGAATGAAGAACTGAAAGAATGATCTTAATACTCTGCTTCGCTTTTCTTGATAATACGCATTACTTCCCAATATGCATCAGTGTCCTTTATTATTAATTTTTTCCTATTGAATTCCTCCCGCATTAGAATGCTGCTCCATGAGGTGGGGATTTTGTCTGCTTGTTCACTGCTGTGTGCCCAGGGCCTACGACAGTGCCCGACACAGCAGGCGCTCAATAAATGGCGAATGAAAGACAGGGCAAGGCGGAGAGAGACGAAACAGAAAGGGAAAGAGAAAGCCCGGGCGCCAGAGCGCTTAATCACACGTACATCCTACCGGGCCCCTCTCCAGCTGGCTCAGGCTCCACACTGGTCTTCCAGCTCCCTTTTCTCAGCGCTGGGCTCACAGCCCCACCCGGAGCGCTCGAGCGCGGACGCGGCCACTGCGCGTGCGCCTCACCGCGCTAGCACCCCGGCCTGGCAGCCTTTGGGGACCTGAGTCAGCTGCGCCTGCGCAGTCAGAGAGGGTCCTCCCAGGCCTCGGGTGGAACGGGTAGGGGAGCCTACAGTCAAGCGGCCTGAGAGGGCTCAGCTGGTCAGGGTGGGGTTCTGAAGGCCAGCGGAGGTGGCCTTACTAGGGAAGGGGACGCAGCAGAAATTACCCGCAACTGAGCGGCGGGACCTGCGGCCGGTTGGGACCCTCGACCAACATCCCAACATCCTCTGCGCCGCGCCGCCCCGGACTCCATTTCCCAGCGGCCCCTGCGGCCTGCCCTAGGGCTGCGGCGCCTTTGTGAGCGCGGCTGGCGGCCAGGATCGAGCCCTGGCCCGGGCCCTGGCCCAGCCCGGCCTCCAAGGACCGCGCCGAAGGAGGTGCCCACCGGAGGGAGGAGGCGGTGAGGAGCGCGGGATGGAGCTGACGCCGGGAGCCGCCATGCCACCATGTGTGGGACCGTGTGTGACAGTGTGTGAGAATGTGTGAGACATTAAGGAACCGTGTGTGACAATGTGTTTGACAGTGTGGAACCGGGTGTGAGACCATGTGTGACTGTGTGAGAATTTGAGACCGTGTGTGACAGTGTGAGAATGTGAGACCGTGTGTGAATATGTGTGTCAGTGTGAGACCATGTGGGACAAATGTGGGACTGTGTGTGACAATATGAGAGTGAGTGTGAGAATGTGTGTGACAGTGTGAGACCGTTGCCCCTGTGTGTGCGGGAGCCTTTGACAGTATATGGGACTGTGTGACACTGTATGTGTTTAAGACCACATCACCATGTGTGAGACTGGGAATATGTGACAGTGTTAAACTGTCATTATGTGTAGACCACGTGTGAACAGTGTGTAAGAGCATGTCACTGTGTGTGACCTGTGTGTGTGGGCTAATGTAAGAGTGTGTGACAGTGTGTGTGACTTTGTGAACAGAGCTTGACCGTGTGTGTAGGATTAGGTGAGACTGTGACAGTATGTGAGACCATGTCACCGTGTGTGAGGCTATGTGTGGTTGTGTACGGTGTGTGGCTGTTGATGTGGGACCACGTGAAACTGCGACAGAATTTGTGTGACAGTGTGTGAGACTGTGGCACTGTATGTGAAACTGTATGTGAACAGAGTTTTTGTTGTTGGACTGAAATTGTGTGTGACAGTGTTTGAGACTGTGTCACTGTATGTGAACAGTTTTTGTTGTTGGACTGAAATTGTGTGTGACAGTGTTTGAGACTGTGCATGACAGTGTGATTATGTGAGACTGAGGGAGATTGTGTGACTTAGCGCTGTATGTCATCCCGACAGTGAGTGTGACAATGTGACTCAGAATGGCCTTATATGACCCATTGTGAGAGCAGGGTGGGTTACAATGTGGGGGCATGTCCGTAGGTTGCCAGGGGAGGTGCCAGAATGAGAAACTGTGGGTTTGTTGTCTGTGATTTGTGTGGGCAGGAAGCTGTGTGGGTGCTTGGAGATGCTGGTGTGCTCTGGGGTTTGGGAGACTGCTGTTGTGGTGGAGAGACAGAGAGATTGAGATAAAAGGGAAAAGATGGAGAAAGGGAGAGGGGACGAGAGCTGGAAAGGGAGAGACAGACAGGAGCCTCAGCCTTAAGCCTGAAAAGCTGACCACGCTGGCTGCTTGTCCTCTGGCACAGTAGTTTTTCCATCCCTCTCAGTCTCTGGGGGCATGTGAGGAATGTAAAAGGAAAAAGGAATGGGAGACCTACCATGTGCTGTTTATGAAAACAAATGACAGAAAGATGAAAATTTATTTAAAAAAGGATGTACCAAGCACTGTGCTCAATGCTTTATGTAGATCATTTCAGAATCCTCCCAACAATTGATAGGGAATAGCTACCATTTCACTGATAGAGAAACAGGTTTGCAGTGGTTACCTAACTTGCCAGAGGTTGTATAGGTAGCATGTGGTGGTTTGGCTGTTTTGAGACCAGGTGTTCTGATCCTTAAGCCTAGTGGTTCTTACCACTAAGTTATGCCGCTTCTTAGGTAATGGCTTTATTCTTCAAGGCAGTGAGGTCTGGTGGACAAGAATTCATGATAGGGGGTTTGGATCACTGTTTATGCATAGCCTGCCCCTCCCTCCCTCTCTCCTTCTTTCTCTCGGAGGAGATTGCCCAGAACAAGAGATTAGCTTTCAGTTGTGGGTCGTCTTAAGCCAGGACCTGAAGTAGGCCGTCTTGACTCTGACTGAGTGTCCACCACACCACATGGACCCTCTGATACTCACTCTGTGTATGGAGATGCTTTCTCTGAGAAATTTCAGTTTGTAGCTTTATCTGTCATCCTTGCAGAAAGGATGGGGACATATTTCCTTTCAACATCATGATCGGGTGGAAAGAATTAAAAGTTAGACCTGGTTTCCAGTTTGGCTTAATTACTTATTACCATGATGCCTTGAATAATTACTCTGATGAAGAGCCTTCATGTGTGAAAGAGGGGGAAATCCTTGCTTGGTAATGCCATTCTGTAATTGCTGTTTTTGTTTTAAATGATAAATGGGGAGGTAACTTAAGCACAGAACATGTATGTTGTATTCTTTTTTTTTTTTGAGACAGAGTCTCGCTCTGTTGCCCAGGCTGGAGTGCAGTGGCGTGATCTCGGCTTACTACAAGCTCCGCCTCCTGGGTTCACACCATTCTCCTGCCTCAGCCTCCCGAGTAGCTGGGACTACAGGCGCCCACCACCACACCTGGCTAATTTTGTGTATTTTTTAGTGGAGACAGGGTTTCCCCATGTTAGCCAGGATGGTCTTGATCTCCTGACCTCGTGATCCACCCACCTCGGCCTCCCAAAGTGCTGGGATTACAGGCATGAGCCACCGCACCTGGCCCGTATGTTGTATTCTTAAGATCCAAAGCATATGGGAAAAAGAATTGTAAATTTAGATATAAATGACTTGCTCAGTGATACCTCTAATTTACTCCTGAGGTTGGGGAAAGAAGGAGAAAGGGAAGGAAAGGTTTCTAGGCTGATGATACTGAGAGCTGCAGGGCAGGCCTGGCATTTTATGGTTTCTTTTCCTTCTCCAGCTCCACTTTCTCAGGATACTGTCCCTCTCCCAGAAAGGAGCTGAAGGAGTAGGACAGAAGAACTGTCAAATTCTGGAATCCTTAAAGCCATGTCCAAGGTAAGGAAGCATTTGTTCTCTCTTCCCTAAAATGCCGTCTTATTTTTTAGATTATATGAACATTTTGTTTTTCTTCCAAAATTCTGCAACCCAACAAGGTCCCATTCATCCAGTGACTTGTTCCTCATATCTTGCTTTCCAGTAAAAGTTTCCAAAAGCCTAGTTATCTTTTTTTCCACAGCCAGCATTTTTATCTTCACTCAAGAAATAGTTCAGCACCTCCTCTGGGTTTAGTGTCTGTTGGAAGCTGTCACGATGCAAAAATACACTCATTGGCATATGTAAACCTTCATTGTAGTAAGTTGATTCATTGAGAGAGACTGAGGTGTATGTTCAGATGTAACCACTAGCATAAATAAAGCTTTTCCATAGACCTAGGTTTGAAAAGAAGGCAAGACAGGAGGGTTATCAGGTGATCTTAGTCACAGAACAGGGCAAAGTCTCTTGATCAAAGTGATTTTGAGGAGTGAGATGTGTTGAGTCTTGAATATTGAAGTGTCGGTCAGCTAGGGCAGGGATTTTTCCAGGCACTCCATGGGCTTCGAAGAATAGTATTCCAGGGAATAATGAGGTACCATTTTAGGGACATTCTGAGTGTCCACAGCTATGTTATTCTAGGTCATCCAGTTAAGATTAGTGGAATTAATATGTAAAAAATAGCAGAACTATTTTTTTGAAAAAGAGTAATGGGAGAGCACTTGAATCTACATTAAAATAAAAGCTGTATATGTCTATAATAATGAAAACAGTAGATAGTGTGGAATGGAGCCAGAAGGAACATATAATGTTAAGAAACAAATACAAGTATAAGAATTCCATAAGAATGGAAATATTCATTCACTGAACATATAGTTATTAAAGGCCTTGTGCTAAGTGTTGTGATAAATAGGCCCTGTCTTTGTCTTCATAGAATTTAATGTATACTAGTTTATTATATGATGTACTGATATTATTTTAAATCAGTGGGAAAGTGATGGATTATTCATGTAGTAAAAAAAATTTACACTTAGAGAAAAATACATAGAGGTTAAATACATTATATAGGTTAAATATATATAAATACAAACCTCTAGGTTAAAATATGGAAAATGGAGAAGGAGTAAGGTGAGGCAGATGCAGAAATCAACTAGTACAGTATTTTCCAATAGAACTTTCTGTGATGATGACAATAGAAATGTTCTATATCTGCAGTGTTTAATATAGTAGCCACTAGCCAGATATGGCTACAAAGACTTGTATATACTAGCATGACTGAGAAACTGAATTTTTAATGTTAATTGATTTAAATTTAGCTGTATGTAGCTAGTAGCTAGTGTATTAGACAGCACAGTCTTAGGTTTATAAAACAGTAAAGCCAGGAAGATAATTATGGGTGATCTTGTCCAAGTTTCTCATTCTACAGATGAAGAAAAAGAGGCCAGGGGAAGAAAGTGACATGTCCACGTAACCAGTTAGTGACTGAGTCAGATGTAAGAAGTTGTAATAAAAATTGAGGGTCAGTAATGTCGATGATGATGAGTGATGATATGAAGAGGGTGGTAGAAAATGATGAGGGACACTGTAGCAAGACTGTGATGGGGCTCATTATTTCACTCCCATGTGCAGAACCTTCATTGCCTTACTATCTTACTTGGAATGAAATCCAGTGTCCTAACCATGGCCTATAAGGCCCTTTGTGCTTCAGGTCCTGGCTTTCCTAGACCTCATTTTCTACAAGTATTTACCTCCCTTCATTTTAATCACAGTTGTGAATTTGCTGTCGCTCAGACTTACTGTGCTTTTTCTTGTCTCTGGACTTTTGCATTTGCTTCCCTGTCCCCCTACATGTTGACATAGCTTGCTCTCCCATTTCATTCAGATTGTTGTTCAAACCTTACCTCTTCATTTACACTTACCTTGACCATATTATCTACAATAAACACCCTGTCACTCTTAATCCCCCTTTACCTTCTTTTGTTTTTGTCACATATGTCACTACCTGACATGTATGACCTTATGTTTAATGTTTTTCTCCTTTGTTAGAATATTAAGAGGAGGAACTTTGTTTTGTTCACCTTTGCATTCCTGACTCTTAGAATAGTGCCTGGTTGGTAACAGGCATTCAGATGAATTCCTCATCTGTGAGTGAGACCAGGATAGCTAGAGCTAGCCACCTCTTCTTTCCTGCTACTGATTTGGTAACAGAAGAAACAAAAAGCTGAAAGTATGATGTATAGAATAGATGGAACCCATTAGCCCAAATGCTGTTTCCAGGACCCCACTCCAGACCTCCTGAATCATGGTCTCTTGGTGGCACCTAAGAAAACACATTTTTATTGGGTTTCCCAGGATGATGATTACTTTTTTTTGAGATGGGGTTTCACTATGTTGCCCAGGCTAGTTTTGAACTTCTGGCCTCCGGCTGTCTTCCTGCTTCAGCCTCCCAAGTAGCCAAGTAGCTGGGTTACAGGTATCCAGGATGATTTTTATGCATGGTTTTTGAGAACCTCTGCCTTTAAAGATTATGTTTAAAGTATGCCTCTTGTAAGCAGCATATAATTGGTTAGTTTTAAAAAAGCTAGCCTGGGCCGGGCGCAGTGGCTCACGCTTGTAATCCCAGCACTTTGGGAGGCTGAGGCGGGCGGATCACAAGGTCAGGAGATCAAGACCACGGTGAAACCCCATCTCTACTAAAAATACAAAAAATTAGCCAGGCGTGGTGGCGGGCGCCTGTAGTCCCAGCTACTCGGAGAGCCTGAGGCAGGAGAATGGCGTGAACCCGGGAGGTGGAGCTTGCAGTGAGCAGAGATGGCGCCACTGCACTCCAGCCTGGGCGACAGAGCGAGACTCCTTCTCAAAAAAAAAAAAAAAAAAAAAAAGCTAGCCTGATAATTTTAATCTTTTAGTGTTTATTACAGATTTAATGTAATACTTATAGATATGTGTTTAAAGCTACTGTATTTCTGTTTGTTTTCCATTTATCCCATCTGTTCTTTTTTCCTTTGTTTCTCCTTTTTTGCTTTTTTTGGTTAAGTCAGGTATTTTTCCTTATTATTTTAGTAATTGTACGTAATTTTTATTGTTCTTTTAGTGGCTTTTCTAAGATAATATTCATCCATTACTCATATGTAGTAATCCTTCTTTCTTCTGTAATCTTCTTCCTATGATTAGTACCCTTATCACTTCCTGAACAGGATAAGATGCCTATGATGATTTAACTCCACAGTATTCTTATTGCTCTATTTATAGTTACTGCTTTAGAACTCTTAATTTCTTCCTGTGTTTTCATGCTTCCATTTTCCTTCTGTATTACTTCTACCTGAAGAACTCTTCAAGTATGTCTTCGAGTGCAAGCCAACACTTTACTCCTACCCTGAATTGTTTTTTCAATTCAAAGACAATTTGACTGTATTGTTGCTGGGTCAAAATAGTGTAATTAAAAAATTTTTTGAGGTTAAGTAATTTTGTGAAATCCTGGTCTCAATGGAGAGACGGACGTCTATGAATCGATTTTAAGAAAATAATTCAAGACCTATGCAACATCATAGTAAAAAAATTAAGATTTATCCGGCTGGGTGTGGTGGCTCACACGCCTGTAATCCCAGCACTTTGGGGGGCCGAGGTGGGTGGATCATCTGAGGTCAGCAGTTCAAGACCAGCCTGGCCAACATGGTGAAACCCCATCTCTACTAAAAATACAAAAAAATTAGCTGGGCATGGTGGTGGGCCCCTGTAATCCCAGCTACTTGGGAAGCTGAGGCAGGAGAATTGCTTGAACATGGGAGGTGGAGGTTGCAGTGAGCCAAGATCACGCCACTGCTCTCCAGCCTGGGCGACAGAGCGAGACTCCATTTCAAAAACACAAACAACAACAACAAAAATTAAGATTTACCCAACTGAAAATAAGCATGGGGGTTAGTAAATAAGATAGGGCATAATTATACTGTATAATATTACTCAGCCAATAAAAGTGACATTATCGGTAAATAAAATATATACATAATCATAGACATAAGTATAAGGAACCATTTGAACAGATTATACTAACTATAAATTATAATTGCTTTTAGGAGGTAGGGTGACACGGGAGTAGGCATGGGGGTGAAAGACTTCCAATTCTTTAACTTAAAAAGGGAAAAAATTGGCTGGGTAAGGTGGCTCACACCTGTAATCAATCCCAGCATCCTAGCACTTTGGGAGGCCAAGGCAGGAGGATCGCTTCAGCCCAGGAGTTTGAGACCAGCCTGGGCAACATAGTGAGACATCATCTGTACCAAAAATTAAAAAAAATTACCTGCGCCTGGTGATGAGTGCCTATGGTCCCAGCTGCTTGAGAGGCCAAGGTTGGGAGGATCATTCAAGCCTGACAGGTTGAGACTGCAATCAGCCATGATTGTGACACTGCACTCCAGCCTGGGCGACAGAGCAAGATCCTGTCTCCCAAAAAATAAAATTAAAACAAAGGAGTGGGGGGAAATCACTGAGGGTAGAAATACTGGAAAGTATATTTTAAGTTTCTTTAATGATGGCAAATTTTTTAAATTAAATCTAAATAAATATAAAAAACGTTTACAAGGTATTCATGGTCTCATTGGCTGAGAGGAAAATGTCAGATAGTTAAAACACAATCTATTAGTTCATGTGTGCAGCTAAAAAATGTCTCTTAAGGACTTTGTGTTGCAAAAGCTGCTTCACTAATGTCTGCAGAATAAATGATGTGTGTGGAACACTTTCCTGCACAAAATATTAGAGAGTTTGTGTTGAAGTGTTTGAGTTACAGTAGAATTGATGATTAGCAGTGCCCAGGCCTATCCAGCACAAGTTTAAATTTTTAGACCTGATTCACATTCCATTCCTTCTTTGAGGTGACAAGTCACTTCCTCAGATTTCCTTGTATTAAGAAGTGTTTCAGAGATGGAAGCTTTTTAAAAGCAGGTGATGCATGTAATTGATATTTCTTGGAGCCATACTTTTGCTTTCTTTATAGATAACCTCCTTAACATTTTTGTGCATTTTTCCGGCAGTAGCAATTAACATTGACTCATTTTTTTTCCGTTAAAAAGTTTTCTAAATAAAATCACTGATGTATTTGAGTATTTCTTCAATAGAAGCATTACTCTGCAAAGAGTCATATAAGAGTAGGGGTGATGTTCATATTTGACAACCAACAAGGCAAAGGCACACAGCAGAACTTATCCTAGTTGGGATCCTGGAGTTTGCTGCCATGCTGGGCATTAATCTTCAGTTGTTGAATTCCTTATGGAGAAATCTGGTGTGGTCACTAGCAGCACTCAGTGAAGTAGCTGTTTATCAGTGAGTGTGAGTGCGGCAATATTTCAGTATTTAAGAAATCAGTATGTTCAGGTGTGTACCATTGAATGCCATCTCTATGTCAGCCCAGCTTAAGAGCAGGCTTTGCTCTGTGACGTGTCAAAACCAAGATGCACATGCCTAACCACACAGCAAGCCCTGATAAGGCTTGAGTTGATTTATCTTGTTAGGAAGAAGACCCATTTTTAATTTTTAGGGAGCAAACTAGGTCTTGTTCCATGTTATCTTAAAGATCCTTAATTCAACATTGGGTAGTATTATTTGGGAGCTGTACTGTAACATTTTAAAAACTCTCTTGCTCATCAAACAGGCACGATTGTGTATGTTTCTCTAGTGAGAGCTGTAGGTATTTTTTGATGCATTTTATTATCAGACTTGGAGACATTCACTATTTAGGTAAATTAATAGTGCTTAAATTACTACTATTTTGTCTCATGCAGCATGATTATAAGTTACCAACTATCTTTACAACTTAGTGGGGTTATCAAGAGCTGTTAGGCAATCATTAGTCGCCTCTTACACACAGTCTCAGGAAAATTTTTATTTCCAATGGACATTTGTCCCATATTGAAGTAACTTTTATTGTACTTCTTTGATTCCTTCCTATCAAGTACTGATTATACAGATTGAAACATTTATTGTAACATTACTCTTCTTCTTCTTCTCAAGACATTGCAAGTCGTAGGCTTTGAGATCAACTTCATTTTATCCGTGACACATTTTTTCTTGTTTTGATTCAGATACCTTTTTGTTTGTCTGTCTTTAGAAACGGGGTCTCACTATACTGCCCAGGCTGGACTCAAGCATCCCAAGGCAATCCTCCTGCCTCAGCCTCTTGAGCACCTGGGGCTTTAGGCATGCACCACCTCACCTGGCCTGATTCAGATACCTTTTGTCACATCAAGCTGCTGTTCATCTAAACCATATGCCTTCCATTCATTTAAACCATCTACAGGGGAGGAATTTGTGTAAAACAAATGTTTAAAATTCAACACACACAAGACCTAGGTTGTCATTGTGAAATGTGTAATATGAAATGTAAAAGATACGTGAGATACCTTATGTCATCAGTGAGATGAGATGCATCACTTTGACAGCTGGTTGGCAAATGTTGTCTTTGCCACCAAGCACAAATTCAGTGGCATACTTTCACACATCAGGTGATCTGTCACTCAGCTTCTTGATTGCTCTCTGTTATGGTATACATTTAAGCCATATTTTTGCAAGTCAGTATATAATTTTGTTTACTGTTTCTATTATATATTTAATTTTGGAAAGTCATTATTATAAGCATCAAACATATTCATATATATTTTTATACAACCCTATTGATATCTCTGGAACATTGACCATTCCATTGTACTGAGTTTGGAAAAATGCCAGATTCAACCATGTACACATTATAAAGCTTAACTCAGCCTGTTTCCTCCTCGAAGCTCTTTACTGCCCCGGTGTATCTGATTTTCCAATATTGAGAAATACTGTGGCATTTAGTATGAATAACATATTTTATACTTGATTTACAGTATTCTGTTGTTTTCCAATTTTGTGTGTGTGATAAATCCTTTCTCTACCAGTAGGATTATCTCTTAAATTGTATACTTTCCATGACAGAGTATCAAAACAAAGCACAAAGAAGTCATCTAGCAATTACCTGACATGTGTTGCTCAGAACCTAAGATACTGTCAGAAAGTTTCACTATGTGCAATATTTTTCTCTAAAAGTACAGACAATTTAACTTTTTAACTTAGGCTCATGTGAGGATATGAACACTAGTTGAGCAAGAATGTGTTTATGTCATTTCAGGATTTGGTAACATTTGGGGATGTGGCTGTAAATTTCTCTCAAGAGGAATGGGAATGGCTGAACCCTGCTCAGAGGAATTTGTACAGGAAAGTGATGTTAGAGAACTACAGGAGCTTGGTATCATTGGGTAAGAACATCTCCCCTTAATTCAGAATCTGTACATGGGACTGAGCTCCAATGTAATATTTGGGAAACCTCTGATGTGCTTCATTAAATTTCCCTTTCTTGTGCTTCCCAAAATAGGTTGAATTTGTAGAATTGGCAGCTTCATCTTCCCCATTCTTATTCCTCGGCTCCCTCCCATTATTCTCCCACCTTCTTGATGATGCAGAAACTTGATCTTATTTACAGACCTGCCTAATTCCCCTTTTGTTTTTTGTAAGCAGGAGTTTCTGTTTCTAAGCCAGATGTGATCTCATTATTGGAGCAAGGAAAAGAGCCCTGGATGGTGAAGAAGGAGGGAACAAGAGGCCCATGCCCTGGTGAGTGAGAGAGAAATAGGGAGATAGAAGCCATTGCCAGGAAAAGCTCAGCAATTCTGAAAGATTTCAGTTCATAATTGACGTTTCCTGGGTAGCTTTTCTTAAAGACTCAAAGCCTGGGAAGAAATATTGAGGCATCTTTAGCATGAGCTCCTCAATTCTCTCTGTCTATATTCTCTCACAAGTTACAGTCTTCTCTGACAGTAATCTTCCCTGATAACCCATTTTCCTATTGTTGGATCCAAATGTCACAGCATCTCCTTGTCCCTGCCTTTTAGTTTTATACAAGTTGCTTGGTTTCATTTTTTAAAAATCCAGGTGCCTATAATCCCAGCTCTTTGGGAAACCAAAGTGGGTGGATCACTTGAGCCCAGGAGTTCGAGACCAGCCTGGGCAACATGGCAAAACTAAAAATACAAAAAAAAAAAAAAATTAGCCAGGCCTGGTGGCATGCACCTGTAATCCCATCTACGTGGGAGGCTGAGGTGGGAGGATCACCTGAGCCTGTGATCTGAGATCGTGCCACTGCATTCCAGCCTGGGTAACAAAGCAAGAGCCTGTCTAAAAAAAAGAAAAGAAAGCCAGTTTTTTTGTTTGTTTGTTTGTTTTTTCCTTTCTCAGTTACTCATTCCCTTTAGATTGAAGGATTGATGCATTTATTTATTTATTTATTTATTTATTCTTTTACCAAGCCTGATTGACTTTATGTTTTGAGAAGAGGATTCTGCAAAATTCTTGGGATTATTCAGAGGCTTATACACCAGCAAAGAAAAAAGAAAGCCAATTTTATTTTCAAGTCTGGGTAACTAGAAGATGATAACACTTAATAGAAACAATCAGAAGAATAGGTTGATAGGAGGAAAGATGAAAAATTTGGCTGTGGACATAAGAGGGTTATATATATAAGATGAGGAGAGTTCCAAGCAAAGAAATGCAACATGCAACTGGTTTAGAAGATGGGGGCTCAGAAAAATAGTCTGATTTAGAGATGTCAGTGTGAATGAATGAGATCACTGGTCTTAAGAGTTTGAGAGATAAAACCTGATGCTGAGGCCTTTGTGGGGAAGTGAATCTTTGACAACTTTCTCAGTATCCTCCATGGTAAATGGCATCTCTATAATTTGTCCTTGGTTAATATATATATATTTTTAGATGAGGTCTTGACCTGTTGCCCAGGCTGGAGTGCAGTGGTGCACTGCAACCTCCACCTCCCAGGTTCAAGCAATTCTCCTGCCTCAGCCACCCAAGTAGTTGGGATTACAGGCATGCACCACCACGCCCAGCTAATTTTTCTGTATTTTAAGTAGAGATGGGGTTTCACCATGTTGGCCAGGCTGATCTTGAACTTGTGACCTCAAATGATCTGCCCGCCTGGGCCTCCCAAAGTGCTGGGATTACAGGCATCAGCCACTGCCCCCAGCCTGTCTTTGGTTAAATTTTATGCATTTTAATTTTTCTAGATAATTGTCCTTTTCATTTAGGTTACCCGATTTCATGAATTTGAGCAAAGTAATCTACAATTAGCTTTCTTTGTTTTATATCTATAATGGTTTCCAATTTTAATTTCTTATTTTGTATAACTCTTCTTTTTTTAAAAGAATATATTGGTCGGTCGTGGTGGCTTAGACGGGTAATCCCAGCACTTTGGGAGGCCGAGGTGGGTGCATCATGAGGTCAGGAGTTCAAGACCAGCCTGGCCAAGATGGTTAAACCCCACCTCTACTAAAAATACAAAAATTAGCCAGGTTTGGTGGCAGGCTCCTGTAATCACAGCTACTTGGGAGGCTGAGGCAGAGAATCAACTCAGGAGGTGGAGGTTGCAGTGAGCCGAGATCGCACCACTGAACTTTAGCCTGGGAGACAGAGTGAGGCTCTGTCTCAAAAAAAAAAAGAATACATTTATTAGGTCACTCTACTCATAAATCAGTTTATTTTTAAAGAACTAGCTTATGGATTTATGTATTAGTATTCTTTTCCAATTTTGTGTTTTTTTTCTGTACTAATTCATAAATATTTTCTCCTTACTAATTCTTTCCTTCTAATTTTCTTATTTATTTTGATCTCCATAGTGCTGAAATGAGAGCTTAATCTATTAATTTAATTCTTTTATTTAGTAATAAGATTATTAAGGACTATGAATTTTCCTCTAAGTTTATCTTTGTCTATCTCTTGTAGATTCTGATACTTAGTGTTTTTGTTACTGCTGTTCATACTAGATAATCTACCTTAAAAAATTTTTTCTTTCACCCAGAGTTGTTTAAAAGAGAGTTTTCTGGTTTTATTGTATTTGATAAGACAGTATTAAGGAATTATTTACATACAGTAAACTGGATACATATAAATTGTACAGTTTGATGACACTTGCATATACCCATGAAACTGTCACCACAGTCAAGACACATTTAGTATATCACCCCAAAAGATTGCTTGTGTCTCTTTCCATCTATCCTACTCTCCACTCCCATTTCCAAACAAACATGAATCTGATCTTTGTTATTTTTTATTAATTTGCATCTAAAGTAAATGGAATCATACAGTACGTATTTTATTATATCTGGCTTATTTCACTCAGCATAATGATCTTGAAATTTATCTATATTGTTGCATGTATGAATGCAACATTTCATTTATCCATTCACCTGGTTATGGACATTTGGGTTGTTTCCAGTTTGGGGCTATTATAAATAAAGTTGCTACGCAGCTGTCATATACAGGACTTTGTGTGAACATACATTTTTATTTTTTGGGGGTAAATACCTAAGATGGAAGAACTGAGTTATATGATAGGTATATGTTTCACTCTGTTAGAAACTGTCAGTTTTCTGAAGGAATTATACCATTCTTCTAGCAGTGTATGAGACTTCCAGTTAATCCACATTCTCACCAAATCTTGGTATCGTCAGTAGTATTTTTAATTTTAGTCATTCTAAAGGTTGTATTGTGGTTTTAATATGCATTTCTGGAATGACTAATAATGTTGAGCCTCTTTTCATATGCTTACTGGCCATGCATATAACTTTTATGAAATCTTTGTTCAAACATTTTTCCCATGTTTTATTGGATTGTTTATCTTATGAGTTGTAAGAGTTCTGTATATAGTCTTAAAACAAGTTCTTTATCATTTATATGTATTGGCTTATATGTATGCCAATTATGGCTTGCCTTTTTGTTTTTCTGCTGCCACCTCTGTTGGAGGCAAAGTTTGCAATTTTTGTAAAATCCAATTTATTAATTTGTCTTGGTTGGTGCTTCTTATATCTAAGAAATTCTTGCTACTCCCAGGTCACAAAGATATTTTTCTAGGAGTTTTAAAGTTTTAGCATTTATATTTAGCTCTGTGAATGATTTTGATTAATTTATGTGTCTTGTGTGAGGTAAAGGTTAAGGTTCATTTTTTTTTCCATATGGATATACAGTTGCCCCAAGACCCTTCGTTAGGAAAAACTTTCCCTTCCTAATTGTATCACCTTGCTACTTTTCCTGATCATCACTTGACCACATATATGTGGGTATAGTTCTGGAATGTCTTCTGTTCCATTGATCTATATGTCTATCATCTCACCAGTTCCATACTGCCTTGATTACTGTAGCTTTGTAGTAAGTTTTGATATCAGATAGTGCAATTTGTAAAATTGCCTTGACTGTTTTAGATCATTTGCATTTCATATAAATTTTAGAATGAAGTTGAGAATTTCTGCTCAAAAAACTTAAGATTTTTGTTGGGATTACATTGATTCTGTATATCAATTGAAAAAAACTGACCTCTTAACATTGAGTCTTCTAATATAAGTATGGTTTATTAAGCCATTTATTAGTCTTTAAAAATGTCTTGAAGTTGGGTGTGATGGTGTGCGCTGGTAATCTCAGCTACTTGGGAGGCTGAGTTGGAAGGGTTGATTGAGTCCAGGACTTGGAGACTAGCCTGGACAACATAGCAAGACTCTGTCTGAAAAAGAAAAAGGAAAAATAATAAAATTTATCTTAAGAATATTTTGCAGTATCCAGTATAGTGGTACTCTGTTGAATTTTTTTCCTAAGTCTTTAATAGTTTTTTGAGTGCTATAATACATAGAATTTTTTAACAATTCAGTTTTCTAATAGTTTGCCACCAGTAGGCAGAAATGTAAATTGATTTTTATATTAGCTTTACATCTTATGACTTTGCTAGATTCATTTAATAGTTGCCCTCACAGTTATTTTGTAGGTCCATGAGGATTTTTCGGATGGACAATCCTGCTATCTACAAATACGTTTTTCTTTTTCCTTCTGATCCTTAAACCTTATTTTTCTTGATATATTGCAATGGCTAGGACCTCCTATATAATGTGTAATTGAAGGGGTAAGAGGAAATGTACTTGTGCTATTCCAGTCTTAAGGGGAAATGTATTCTGTCTTTTACTGTTAAGTCAGTGTAAGCTATAAGTTTTTCTTAGATGTCCTTGATCAGTTTGAAAACGTTACTTTCTATTCCTGGTTTGCTGATAATTTTTATAATAAATGGATCAGATACTATTTCTACATCTGTTGAAATGATCATGTGATTTTTTTTCTTTAACCTTTTAATATGGTGAATTACATTGATTGATTTTCAAATGTGAAACCAATCTTGCATTTTTGGGATAAACTCTACTTGGTCAAGATGATGGTGTTCATATTTTCCTGGATTTGATTTGCACAGTTTTATTAAAGATTTTGCCTTATGTACTTGTGCTACATTGGTCTGCAGTTTTACTTTCTTTTTTTTTTTTTTTTTTTTTTTTTAGACGGAGTCTTGCTCTGTCACTAGGCTGGAGTGCACTGGCTCAATCTTGGCTCACTGCAACCTCCATCTCCCGGGTTCAAGTGATTCTCCTGCCTCAGCCTCCTGAGTAGCTGGGACTACAGGCATGCGCCACCATGCCCAGCTAATTTTTGTATTTTTAGTAGAGATGGGGTTTCATCATGTTGACCAGGATGGTCTTGATTCTTGTCCTCGTGATCCACCCGCCTCGGCCTCCCAAAGTGCTGGGATTACAGGCGTGAGCCACCGTGCCCGGCCTGCAGGTTTACTTTCTTATAATTTTTTTATCTGGTTTTGGTATCAAGATAATACTGGCCTTATAAAACCAACTTGGAAAGTGTTTATCTTTCTCTATTTTCTGACAGTTTGGATAAAATGGTATTCTTCTTTAAATATTTGATAGAATTCACCAATGAAGACATCTGTGCCTGAAGTATTTTTTACATAACAGCTTTAATGGATATAGAGTTAATCAGGTTATCTGATTTTTGTTGAATCAGCTTTGGTAGGCTGTGTCTTTCAAGAGATTTCTGTGTTTCACCTGAGTTTTTCAATTTATTAACTTTTTAAAAAACAGCTGTAGGCTATGTAATGATAACTCTGGTGTTGCTGATATCTGTTCATTTTTTCTTGATAACTGATGTTTTAAGAGAACCTACTTTTGGCTGGGCGTGGTGGCTCACGCTTGTAATCCCAGCACTTTGGGAGGCCGAGGCGGGCGGATCACAAGGTCAGGAGATCGAGACCACGGTGAAACCCTGTCTCTACTAAAAATACAAAAAAAAAAAAAAAAATTAGCCGGGCGTGGTGGCGGGTGCCTGTAGTCCCAGCTACTCAGAGAGGCTGAGGCAGGAGAATGGCGTGAACCCGGGAGGCGGAGCTTGCAGTGAGCCGAGATTGCGCCACTGCACTCCAGCCTGGGCGACAGAGCGAGACTCCGTCTCAAAAAAAAAAAAAAAAAAAGAACCTACTTTTGTTTTATTTCCTCTGTTGTTGTTTTTCTATATTGTTAATTTTCTTTCTTAACTTTTTCTTCTACTTTCCTTAAGTTTACTTTGGTCTTCCTCACTTCTTGAGGTGACACCTTAGATTATTGATTTTTAGACTTTTAGTTGTTTTCTAATACAAGCATTTGAAAACTGTAGAGTTTTCCTTTAAGTACTATTTTAGCTGTATCTCACAGATTTTGATATGTTGTACTGTCATTATCAACCAAGATATTTTCTAGTTTCTCTTGTATACTCTGACCCATGATTTATATATTAATGTGTTTAGTTCTCAGATGTTTGGAGTTGACTAGGTATTATTGATTTAAAAATCAATAACCTCTAACCTCTGTTGAGGTTAGAGAGCATACTCATCTTGGTTTTGGTACTTTGGGATTTATGGAGACTTGGTTTATGCCCCAGAATATAGTCTATCTTATTTTCTGAACACACTGTGTGCACTCGAATACATGTTGTACAAGTGTTAGGTGTAGTGTTGTATAAATATAAATTAGATCAAAGTAGTTAACCCTGTTGAGATCCTCTTTGTTACTATTTTTTCCTAGTTTTGTCAGTTTCTGAGCAAAGCATGTGTTAGTTGCCTATTATGACTATAGGATTACCTATTTCTTACTCTTTCAATTTTTGTTTTATGTATTTTGAGGCTTTATATTAGGTGCACACACATTAAAGATTATTTCTTTCTGATGAATTGATCCTTTTATTACTATATGTCTCTATCTTTGGTAATACTCAGTTTTAAAGTCTATTTTATCTGACATGAATATAGTCAGTCTAGCCTTATGCTTACTGTTTGCATGTTACATCTCTCTTTATCTGTATTATTAATGTATTCTTATATGTAATGTGAGGGTTCTATAAACAGCATATAATTGTGTCTTTCATTTTGTTGATTCCTATAAGTTCTGCCTTTTAACTGAATAAGGAGTTCATTAATATTTAATTATTTATATAATTTGAGTTGAGTCTACTATTGTTTTCTCTTTAATATTTCTCATTAAAAAATATTTGCTCATCTCTATCTTCTTTTGGGATGTTTGAATATTTTTTATAATTCCATTTTATTTTATTTGCTGGCTTGTTGTACCTTTTTATATTATGCTTCCAGTGGGTGCTATAGTGCAGTGATGCTCAGAATGTCATCTTGAGACCAGCAGCACCACCTGTGAATTTATTAGAAACGAAGATTCTCAGCCCTCAACCTCCACTAACTCAATCAAAAACTCTGTGCGTGGGGTATAGCAATCTGTAGTTTAGCAAGTTTATCTAATTCTGATACACTCTAAAATGTAAGAATCATGCCTGTAACGATTATAATATCCATCCTTTTCAGTCTAATGAGAATTAGTATTCATCAATGACTATACCTATGTTTTTACTTATTATAGTTTTATCAACTTAATTCTGGGTTTAATTAGATCATTGCTCCTTGGCAGTCATTTCATATTTCTTTTTTGACCCATGAGTCTTCAGAATTTAATCTTCATGTTGACTTTCTATAGGGCATTCATGGGTGTGATTTGCAACTGTTTAGAGAGGAAAGTGGAATTTGGAAGGGCACTGAGGCAGCACAGCAGGAATTAGCAGCCTCAATTTAAGTATGTTGCCTTCAGATTCTTTTCCTTCCAAATATCTATCCACTATAATATTTAAGTTTAGTGGTAATATTCCATTTGGTTTCAGATATTTACCCCATTCATGCAAGCATGTCATTCTAATAAGAGGATGAATTAGTGTGGTGTTTTATGTATTATTGATTCAGTATTTATTCCAAAGATACTAAGCACCTTCTATCTGTCCAGGCTATTTTAGGCAATGGGTGTTCAGGGGTGAGAAAAAAAGTTCCTGCACATGAATGTTTACATTCTAATAAGAAGAGAGTAAGTTAACATGTAATATGATATTAAATAAGTTAAGTGCTATGAAGTGCAAAGCAGGAGGAAAGAGAAACATAAGAGTGTGGAATACTTCATATTGGATGTTCGGCAAAGGCCATACTGAAGAGGTAATATGTGAACAGAACCTCAAGTGAAGAAGTGCAATGAGAGAAGGGATCAAGCAGATATCTGTGGAAAGTGCTTTTCAGGCAGAGAAGCAGCAAGTCTGGTGTTCCTAAAGTGGAAATAAAGTGAATTCCCATATGACTGAAGTGGAGTAAGCAAGCAAGAGAGTAGTAGAAGATCAGATCAGAGAACACCAGGTCATGTAGAGTTTCATAAACCAGGGTAGGAATTTTCATTTTATTCTAAATGTAGTAAGAACCTACAGGAAAATCTTAAGCAGAAAAATGAAGTGATCTGATTTGGAACTGGACAGGGGAAGGCAAATTAAGTTCTGTGCTAGGTTAGTAAGACCAAGCAGTTTGATACAAAACTACTCTTATATGAAGGCATCTTAGCTGCACGGATCAATTGAAAGTTTACATATGGTTGGAATTTGTTACATAGAAAATGATTTTCAGGAAGACTTTTTTCTAACTACAGATGTTTACCCATAGAGTTTTATGAACAATATGAACAACCATAAAGTTTTACATGTATCCTAATAAGGATATTAATACTGCCTAGTGTTGTTTTTAGGCCTGGGATTCCAATGGAGTTTTTAATAATATTAACATCATAAAACTGGCTTATTAAAGATAACTTAGCTTGAATGCAGGATAACCTATGACAAGAGAGGAAAAGTGTTTGAAATCTGTTATTAACTTAGATATAAAAAGATGATTATGATTTTTAGAATACCACCTTCATTGTTTTGTTCTTATACTTAACTTACTGGTTGTCAATGATTATTTCCTTAATCAAGTCTCTTAAGTTCTTATTATTATAATGTCATTATTTTAGAATGCATTATAAGCTTTTAAATCCTTTAACTTATGTATTTTATTCACATGTTTTTGTTTTAGAAGTTTCTTCTAGTGAATTAAATACAAAAGACATTTGTTTCTTGATATCTTTTAGATTGGGAGTATGTATTTAAAAACAGTGAATTTTCATCAAAGCAAGAGACATATGAAGAATCATCCAAAGTTGTGACAGTGGGAGCAAGACATCTTAGTTATAGCCTTGACTATCCCACTTTGAGAGAAGACTGTCAAAGTGAGGACTGGTATAAGAACCAGCTGGGAAGTCAAGAGGTACATCTTAGTCAATTAATCATCACTCATAAAGAAATCCTTCCAGAAGTTCAAAATAAAGAATATAACAAATCTTGGCAAACATTCCACCAGGATACAATCTTTGATATACAACAGAATTTTCCCACCAAAGAAAAAGCACATAAGCATGAACCACAAAAGAAGAGTTACCGGAAAAAATCTGTTGAAATGAAACATAGGAAAGTCTATGTAGAAAAGAAACTTTTGAAATGTAATGATTGTGAGAAAGTCTTCAACCAGAGCTCATCCCTTACTCTTCATCAGAGAATTCATACTGGAGAGAAACCCTATGCATGTGTTGAATGTGGGAAAACATTCAGCCAGAGTGCAAACTTGGCGCAACATAAGAGAATACATACTGGGGAGAAACCCTATGAATGTAAAGAATGTAGGAAAGCCTTCAGCCAGAATGCACACCTGGCCCAACATCAGAGAGTTCATACTGGAGAGAAACCTTATGAGTGTAAAGAATGTAAAAAAGCCTTCAGCCAGATTGCACACCTGACTCAGCATCAGAGAGTTCATACTGGAGAGAGACCTTTCGAATGTATTGAATGTGGAAAGGCCTTTAGTAATGGTTCATTTCTTGCTCAGCATCAGAGGATTCATACAGGAGAGAAACCTTATGTGTGTAATGTGTGTGGGAAAGCCTTTAGCCATCGTGGATACCTAATTGTACATCAGAGAATTCATACTGGAGAGAGGCCCTATGAATGTAAGGAATGTAGGAAAGCCTTCAGCCAGTATGCACATCTTGCTCAACATCAGAGAGTTCATACTGGAGAAAAACCTTATGAATGTAAAGTATGTAGGAAAGCCTTCAGCCAAATTGCATACCTTGATCAACATCAGAGGGTTCATACTGGAGAGAAACCCTATGAATGTATTGAATGTGGGAAGGCCTTTAGCAATAGTTCATCACTTGCACAACATCAGAGAAGTCATACTGGAGAAAAACCCTATATGTGTAAGGAATGTAGGAAAACATTTAGCCAGAATGCAGGCCTTGCTCAACATCAGAGAATTCATACTGGAGAGAAACCTTATGAATGTAATGTTTGTGGGAAAGCCTTTAGCTATAGTGGATCTCTTACTCTACATCAGAGAATTCATACTGGAGAGAGACCCTATGAATGTAAAGATTGCAGGAAATCTTTCAGGCAGCGTGCACATCTTGCTCATCATGAGAGAATTCATACTATGGAGTCATTCTTGACTCTTTCCTCTCCCTCACCCTCCACATCAAATCAGTTGCCAAGACCTGTAGGTTTCATCTCCTGAATATGCCTGGAATCCTCCTCTTTAATCCATTTCCATTCCGTCATCCTTGTCCAATGCACATTAATATATTTGACATGGGATACTTGAGTAGCTTTCTAATTGGTCTCCTTGTATTCACCATTGTCTCTGTGTCAGCTGTCCACATTGCAACCAAATTTGTATTTTAAAAAATATGTTTAATCTCATTTCTCCCTCATTAAAATTCCTCAGTGGCATCCCATGGTTTTTAAGTTAAAGCACACGTTCTTCTAAATAGCCTAAAAACCTAGCCTCTAACACCTTGTTCCAGGCTACCTTCCAAAGTTCCTATCTTGTGTCACTATCCATCTCATTCTCTGAATACTTATCCAGGATTAAGATACATATTCCAGGATCAAAAAGACCTGGGTTCCAATCTTTGCACTTCCATTTTCTGCCCTTTAATTTGGGGGCAGCATTTTGTGCTTTGTAAGCTTCAGTCTTATTTATTGTGTGGGAGTAATAATGGTTCTACCTCAAGAGTTAATAGAAGAATGAAATAATGCATGTAAATTGCTCAGCAGCGTGCCTAGCATAATTACTCAAACATTAATGTAAAGTAAAAAGATAACCATACTATACATAGAAAGCCAATCATCTCAGCCATGATTATCTCAGAAATAAAGAGAGATGCAGCAGCTCAGGACTGAGAGATTGTGAAGTTTTTTTTTTTATTAGGAATGGTAGGCATTTTTCTAAAAGTAGGTGAGGAGGGTATCTAACAGTAGGATTTACATTACAGTCCATGATATAGGGTAAGATGGTGGCTTGTATCTCAGCATTCACTGGATATTTAACAGTTCTAAGACGCTAATGTCTTATTTTAAAAGTCTTTTTTTTTTTTTTTGAGATGGAGTCTTGCTCTGTTGCTCAGGCTTGAGTGCAGTGGTGCAATCTTGGCTCAGTGCAATCTCCGCCTCCTGTGTTCAAGTGATTCTCCTGCCTCAGCCTCCTGAGTAGCTGGGATTACAGGCCTGCACCACCACACCCAGCTAATTTTTGTATTTTTAGTAGAGAGAGGGTTTTGACATGTTGGCCAGGCTTTTCTCTAACTCCTGACGTCAGGTGATCCGCCTGCCTTGGCCTCCCAAAGTGCTGGGATTACATGTGTGAGCTACCGTGCCTGGCCTAAAAAGTCATTTTTAATAAGACAGTTTACGAGATGTATTCATCATTTACATGTAAACAAAGGCAAAATCGAAATTAAAAAATCTTGAAACAGTCAGTAACCAATGATGAGTAGAAAATAAAGTATAAGCTTGAACCCCTGTTCTAAATCTGGGTGAATGAATTATATCAAACCTATGTCATTTAAAATAATAAAGGTTGTTAAATTACTAAAATTTCAAAACTAGTGAAGAAAAGAAACCAAAACTATAGGTCAGTTCTCATAAACTGGCCCACAAACATGTTTGATTCTGTATGCATCAAGTTTAAAATACACATGAATACCTTCGGCAGACCATGTGTTTTCCCTTTCTCCAACATTCAAACCACTCCCTGATCCTTTACATCTGACCTCTTTTAATATTAATTCCTGACCCCAGAAGTCTTTTGACATATAATCAATGCAGTGATCAATTCACATATGACTATAGATATAAACAGAATGACGAAAGTTTAATTGAGGATAAAAAAGAAGACAAATATTTTATCCTTTATATGGTAAGACTGATTCACTATCATACTGATGTCAGTAGCTCATGAATTAATTTACAGATTCTACCTAACAAAATCCTAATAAATTTTGTAAGGTTTTAACATGTATGTGTGAACATACATATTCATGCTGTTACACATATAAAGAAAATTATAACAAAAGTGACCTATACCATCAGTGGTTTAACAGTTTTGGAAAAATTTATCCTGCTCTATACAACAATTCATTCTTTCCATATGTGAAAGTTACTTTCAAGTGGTTTATCTAAATGTGGAACAGTGATTAGAGGACTCTGTGACACACTCTAATCATGGAATGAGAATGGCCTTCCTAAACATCATATGATATTCAGAAGCCTCCCCACGTCCTGTCAATAAGTCATAGGTTTGACTGTATAAGAACTTTATAAAGCTTTTATATGATCAAAGGTAGTAAAAGATAAAATATTTTTTAAACCTAAGAATGGGAGAAAATTATTGCAGCACATATAAACTATGGAATTCATATCCTTAACATAAAATTGCTCATAAAAATCCCTTAGGAAATGACGCTTTTCTCCAGCTCATAGTCAAAGGATATGAAGAGGCAACAGGTGACCAGTAAATATGTGGTAAGTACTAAATCTCCCTACGATCAGAATAAATACAGTTTAGGCCAATGAAATACTATTTTGTTCAATATCAGATTAATAAAACTGCATTGAAAGCATAGGAAAAGAGATACTATGCACTAATTTAAAAGAGCATGAGTTTGTACAAACTGGTTTTTGTCAACTTCAGAATTTTAATTGGGAAATTTGTCAACTTCAGAATTTTAATTGGGAAATTTGTCAACTTCAGAATTTTAATTGGGAAAAGTAGAATTTTATTTTGAAGTTCAAAAACTCGGCACATAATGTCTTTCCCTCCAGATTCTATTATACACATAGAACAATGTAAATGATAAAAAAAAAAAAGGTGAGGCTTTTGAGTGGATGAAATAAAAGGCAAATCAGGGAAGAATGTTCATTCATGAATTGTAGCAGAAGATGCTGCATGTTATATGTGAATGACTGAAGGGTTTGGGATCCAGTCTGCCCAAAGGATCCCTAGAGAAGGTTAGGCTTGGAACTGGCTTATGTACTGGCTGTGGCTTCTAAGAAGACATGATGAAAAGCCTCTTAAAGCCTTTGTATGTGAAAGTTATGTCAGTAGCCCTTGCCAAAAGCCTCCTCACTCTCCCCTCTCTTGTATAAGTAAATTGAGTGGGATCTTTATTTCACACCATTAACAAGAATAAGTTCTAACTGAATAAAAATCTAAATGTAAATTACTGAAGCAAAAGTATTAGAAAAAATATAGTGGGATATGTTCATGACTTTGGTGTCAGACATGTCTTTCTAAAATATTCAAATACCATAAAGGAAAGATTGATAAAATTGACTGTCAAAAATTAGTGTGCTTTGGCTGGGTGCGGTGGCTCACGCCTGTAATCCCAGCACTTTGGGAGACCGAGGTGGGTGGATCATGAGGTCATGAGTTCAAAACCAGCCTGGCCAAGATGGTGAAACCCCGTCTCTACTAAAAATACAAAAAATTAGCTGGGTGCAGTGGCAGGCGTCTGTGATCTCAGCTACTTGAGAGGCTGAGGCAGGAGAATCACTTGAACCATGTGGCAGAGGTTGCAGTGAGCCAAGATCATGCCACTGCACTCCAGCCTGGGCGATAGAGTGAGACTCCGTCTCAAAAAAAAAAAAAAAATTAGTGTGCTTTTGGCCAGGCATGGTGGCTCATGCCTGTAATCCCAGCACGTTGGGAGGCCGAGGCGGGTGGATCACCTGACCTCAGGAGTTAGAGACCAGCCTGACCAACATGGTGAAACCCTGTCTCTACTAAGAATACAAAATTAGCTGGGTGTGGTGGGGCATGCCTGTAAACCCAGCCACTTGGGAGGCTGAGGCAGGTGAATGGCTTGATCCCAGGAAGTGGAGAATGCAATGAGCTGAGATCGCGCCATTGCACTCCGACTTGGGTAACAAGAGTGAAACTCTGTCTCAACAACAACAAAAATTAGTGTGCTTTTAAATAAAGTTAAAAGATAAGCAACAGGAAGGAAGAAACACATTTATAATATAAGGACACATGTAAGAACACATATAAGTCAATAAGTAAAGGACAAAGCAAGTATATAAATGTGGAAAGATGAGAATGGCCAAATTATGGAAGACATACAGATATCTAATAAATCTAAGTCTCTGCTTAACCTCATTAGTATTAAGTGATGCAAATTTGCTCATTTATTATTTATTTTGTAGAGATGAGGTCTCACTTTGTTGCTGAGGCTGGTCTCAAACTCCTGGGCTCAAGTGGTCCTCTTCCCTCAGCCTCCCAAAGTGCTGGAATCACAAGTCGAGAGATTCAAATTGAGACAGTATAATACCAGATATTGGTCGTGGTGTGGAGACAGGATTTCTCATCACAGCTACTTTAGAGGCAGTGAAGTTTTTAAAATGCTCACTATAGCCACTTTGTAGGGTATAGTTAGTATATGAAACACTGAAAACAACCTAAATTTCTATCAATAAAGTAATGACTAGGAGTTCTATGCTGGAGTTTAAAAGAATGGGCTGATAATATTGATACGAATTTGACTAAAGGACTTACTGGTTGAAAATGTAAAAATTTCACATACACCATTGTATATTTAAAAATATATTTTATTTCTAATGCATTTATGGAAGTATGCAAATGCTTAGTGAACATTCTGAACAGACACCCAACTGATAAATGTTTCCTCTAGGAAGGGACTGGTATTGGATGTTCTGGTCAAAGGAAGATTTAGTGTTATTTGTACTGTTTGAAGTATTAAACATCAATGTAATAATTTAAAAAAAAAACTTTAACATGAAAAAATTGAGTTTACAATGAACTGGACACCTAGAATGAAAAGTTGGCAGTCTAAGTTAAAACCTTTTTTTGGAATTCGGAGAATCTCTCCTTGACTTGCCAGCCCTTCCCAGGCATACAGATACCCTGATAACCCTTCCCATTTAGGCAAACAGACCTACAGTGGAAATATACAAAGGACCCCCTGGCATTTACCTATGGTAATCAAACCATGTAATACTTAAATGGAAACTGATAGCTAAGTATCATCACTTGAAGAAAACTACCAGCATAATAAAGACCAAGAGATATAATTGAATCCTGAGTGGGGAAAGTCATGTAATAACAGAAGAAAATGAAAAATTGATTTTAGCCTGCAATTTGAAACTACAAAATAAAGGGAACAATTAGATAAGAACTCCTAAGAAATAAAAAAATACTGCTGTAATCAATTTAATAAAGGTTAGAAAGAAAAGAAACTTTAGATGCATAAATTAAAAAGAAAAATGAGAAAAAGGGACATGGAAATTTACAAGGTCCAATATCAATGTTTTGGGGAAAATTTCACAGAAAATATAAGAATGTATCAAATGAATGATAGAGGATCTTTCTAAACTGAAACAAGACAAGCATGTTCAGCTTGGGTTAGCTCACTGAATGTTGTATAGGATGAACTAGGAAGACCACAACAGGAAAATCCAGAAATATGCTTGTGAAATTTCAGAATATTAAGAAAACATTCTAAAAGCTTTAAAAAATGATTAGGTAACCAAAAAAGAATGAGAATCAAGATGATTTTAGCCCTTCCTCCTATCAGAAATATTGGATAGAATACAGAATAGCACTTTACAACTTATGAGATAAAATTACTTTGGACCTAGAAGTCTGGTAGGCCAACAATATTTAAAGCATGAGGCCAAATATTGATGTTTTCAGTCATGGAATTTACTTCCATTATCCAGGATATTAAAGGATTCACTCAAGGAAAATGTAGATGAAAAAAGAAGAAGACAGCAGGATAGGCTTAAGTGAACAGTGGTTGTAACCCAAAACTGGAGTTGAGGATTACAAGGATACCCACTTTGCAATAAGCATAGAAAACTATCCAACCAAATTATTGGTAGACTAAGAATCCAGGGAGTCAGTGAAGAAAAACTTTTTGAAGGATGGAATGGGTTCCATTAAACAGAATTCATATGAAGTTGGAGGATCTTAGCAATATGATGGAAATAAAATTTTGTTCATATGAGAAGGAAAGAAAGATAATTACTGGCTCTGGAAAAGACAAAGGAAAAACCAAACTAGATATCATGGTCTTAACGTTAAGCAACTCCTCATGAAATGTTGCATGATTTTAGAAAACTGAAAAAGGAAAATCCATTTGATATGAGGATAGTTCCCTTTAAGTGAGTACTAAGATCATAACATTGGATGTGTAGAGGAGGAATGTAATCTTTACATATTACTTGGCTCTGGCTCTTCAGAGAGTAACAAATGTTGGTAGTAATGCAATGCTATTTTATTTTCTACATTTAGAATATAGAAATCACTGAAGTATTATCTATAACATAAATAGTAATGTGAAAGGCAGAATATAGCTGATTGATTGGATGGTGGAAGGTAGATGGGAAAATGAAAGATTGAAGCAAGGATAAGTGGCAATCTCATTGTGCAGAGGATATTCAAGAGATCTGCCTAAAGTTGATAGAATAAGAAAATACAGGTTAGCTATATTTCAAGTTAAAATGCAACAAATGTGATAAACTCACATGGGATGGGTTACATCCTTTTCTTTCATAAAAGACTTGTAAAGAGCGTATAAAAATAAATCCAGAAACAGCAACAGTAGTCAGGATTGATAGAAACCAAACAAAATTAGTTTAGGAAACAGGTTATTGATTCTTGTAACTAAAAAGCATTGAACATGTATGGCATAGTGTTAGGCTGGATTTAAGTGCTCAGACTTATCAGAGGTTTGTAACTCAGCTCTGCTTTCAGTAGTTTCCTTCTCTCCAGGTTCTGTCTCTTGGTGGGAAAGAAATGGCATCTGAGGATATTAGACTTAAAATGTCCATAAATATTTAATCTCAAAAGTAGGACAATATCCATGTCAATCCCTGGGAGGAAAATATGATTTGTTTCAGTTTGGCTGTGTGCCCACTCTGGACACTGGGTCCATGGTGTGTGGGGTACTCTAGCCAGCCTATGTCAAGTGCACATGCCTCTTCCAGAGAGACTGAATCACTGAACTGACCAATTCACAAAAAAAACACACAGAATGGGGGCTGGTTGAAGGCAGGTTGAGAATCAGTTCTCATAATGGCAAAACCTGACCTGAATTGACATGAGGGTATTTATTGACATTGATCCTACTTAGTATAAACATTCATATCTTTTTCTTCAGAAATATTAATTTGTTCAATTCAGGGGTGCTGCCTCACTCTGTAGCATAGGTAAGTTACATTTCTATGGGTCCAATGGACATAGCACACAGTGGCTTGTAATTAAGCTGTCTTGCCAGTAATCCAGAGAAGGTTGCATGATAAAGTAACCCCAGCAGAAAGAGGCTGGGGCTGTGGTGACAAGAATTGGTTTAGCGTCACCTGAACCCAGCATGCCAGGGGACTTCAGGGGAGTTCCTTTTAAGACACTCCACAGAAGGCCTCCCTCACAGCAAGCGTAAGAGATACAACCCACAGAAAGTGAGACCGTTGAAGGCAGTTCCTTTTAATACACTCCACAGAAGGTCTCCCTCGCAGAAAGTGTCAGAGATACAACCCACAGAAAATGAGATGGTTTACATGTATAAAGGAAAGCAGATCTGATCTATAAAGACTGTGGCCTTCAGGTAAGGAACTTCATTTTCCTACTCCCTTATCCTATTCTCTACAGCAGAGTGGTAGACTGGTGTATTCCCACAAGGAAACAAGTTTGAATATATGTGTGAGAAGCCTTTAAAAATATTTACTAACTTCTACATTTAACAGGATGGACTGAAGTAGTTTCTGTTTGTCTTTCCTTTCTGAAACCAAGGTAAAGCAACAAGAGTAAGAAATGCATGTAGAGGCTTCATCTTTAATGAAGTGAAGAAACATCTATAATTCTGAGCTTCAAAATCCACAAAGTGGTGCTGCTAAATGTGGTGAGAATCCTGGGAAAAGAAACTACTGCTGCACTGAGGAGCACAGAATTTTCCTAAAGCAGCAGCATATCTGGAAGGGCAAAAGAAAGGGCACCTTGATTGCAGCCACAACATCACTTCAAACATTCTGGCTTTGGAAGCATTCCTAAACTCTATTATAGTTGCAGAGTGTTGTGTGAGTGACAGGAGAGCTTAAGGAGGAAATGCATGGTGTTTATTTTTGTTTGTTTTTGTTTTTTGAGATGGAGTCTCGCTCTGTTGCCCAGGCTGGAGTGCAGTGGCACCATCTCGGCTCTCTGCAAGCTCCGCCTCCCAGGTTCACGCCATTCTCCTGCCTCAGTCTCCCAAGTAGCTGGGACTACAGGCGCCCGCCCCCACACCCAGCCAATTTTTTTGTATTTTTAGTAGAGATGGGGTTTCACCGTGTTAGCCAGGATGGTCTCAATCTCCTGACCTCGTGATCTGCCCACCTTGGCCTCCCAAAGTGCTGGGATTACAGGCGTGAGCCACAGCGCCTGGCCAATGCATGGGTTTTAAAATATGGTTTATCATGTAATCCCAGAACTTTGGGAGGCCGAGGCAGGTGGATCACAAGGTCAGGAGATCGAGACCATCCTGGCTAACATGGTGAAACCCCATCTCTACCAAAAATACAAAAAAATTGGCTGGGCATGGTGGTGGGCGCCTGTAGTCCCAGCTACTCAGGAGGCTGAGGCAGGAGAATGGTGTGAACCTGGGAGGCGGAGCTTGCAGTGAGCCAAGATCCCACCACTGCACTCCAGCCTGGGCAACTGATCAAGACTCCATCTCAAAAACAGAATGGTTTATCATGTAATAGAGGAAATAAAATACTGCCAGTAATGTGCAAGAATGCAAAGTAAAGACTAATCCTTGCTACTCAAAGTCTGGGCCATGGAATAACAGCATCAGCATCACCTGAGAGGTTGTTAAAATTCCAGAATCTTGGGCCTTAACCCAGACTTAATCATTCAGAATCTGCAGTTTTACAAGATCTCCAGATGATCTGTACACATTAAGGTTTCAGATTCACTGGGGTAAAACCAATTATCTGCTAGCAGTAAAGCACTGTCCTTTGATAAATAAGTAGATCAGGAAAAGCTCACTTCATTCAAAAATTAAAAACTCAAGCCATTCGCAGATCTTATCGATAATGGTAGGCTCAAAATTACAGAACACCCCTTCATTAAAACTGAACAAAATGAAAAGAATGTGCCAGCATCATGGAATGAGAAAATTGCACCACCTCATATCACATACTTGAAAATATAATACAGAAACAGTAGGTTCACACTGCAACAATGTGCCAGCATCTTTGGTATTCTCTGCACTCTGGGAAAAGCAGAGTGAGAGAAAGTCTCCATAATGGAGAAAAAGTCAGAAGAAAATCTGAAAAAACTTCACTGATATATCCTGATAGTTGTGTGGGGAAGGGGGGAGATGCAGGCAGCAATGAACAAACATACATAAAATTCCTCTTAAGAATCCTACTTCACTCTAGATAATAGTTTGGATAGGAAAGACAAGTTGGTAATATATGTTAAATATACCTACATTTTGACCCAATAATTTATCCTCTAAAAATATTGGTAAATCTTTACAAAAGCATATGTACAAGAATGTTAATTGCGATATTATTTAAACAAGTTTAAAACCCTAGATTACTCATTATTACCACCCTCTCTAAATGCTTATCTGAGATCTACACTTCTGGCAAAGATGGAGTCCTAGGGAATAATTTAATCTCCCATCTGAAATACTAAAAAACGACATCAGGCAATAAAATAATGATCCCTGAGAAATTAGAAACAAATGAGGTGAGTCCTATGATTTCCCCAGACAACTACATGTAGTTTCCAGGCTGTGGTACAGATCTCCACGAATTAAGGTGATGGAGCTGGGAGTCAGGGAGATCAAGGTGGCTAGAGTTCCCAGGATAGAGAGTTTGAGAGGAGACAGCTCTCAGAAAAGGAAAAAAAAGCATCTAGAAATCTGCAGTGTGTTCTTCTTCTTCTTTTTTTTTTTTTCTTAACCTGAGTACAGATCAGAATATGGATGTGAAGCAACTACCTGAAATTGGGGAAAGAACTTAAAGAACTACAAGAGAAATAAACAAATCCCGAATTATAATTGGAGATTTCAGCATGCCTCTCAACAGAACATATAAATAGAAAAAATAGTGAGGATATTGAAGACTTCAGTATTATCACCAACTTGACCTAATTGATATTTGTGGAACTATTCACCCCAAGAAGAGTAAAACACACATTCTTTTCAAATGAACCCAGAACACTCACCCAGACAGACAATAATTCCAGACCTTAAAACATTATCAGTAAACTGAAAAGGACTGAAGTCATACAAAACATGTTTTCTAACCAGAATGGATTTAAATCAATAACAGAAAAGTAATTAGAAAACACCCAAATATTTAGAACAAAAGAGCACACATTTTAGTAACCATATTTCTAAGAAGAAATCAAAAGGGAAAATAAGTATTTTGAGTTGAATGAAACTTAGAAAAAAGTGTATCAAAATGCATAGGATGCACCACAGTACTTGGAAAGAAATACAGTGGCACTAAATGCCAATGTTACAAAACAAATGACTCAAATCAGTGACTCCTATTTCCACCTAATAAATTAGAAATAGAAGAGCAAGAAACCCAAAGTTAACACAAGAATGGAAATAATAAAAATCAGAATGGAAGCCAATGAAATAGAAACCTGAAAAACAAAAGCTGGTTCTTTGAGAAGGTCAATGAAACCAACAAAAAAATTGCAGACAATTAAAGAAAAAAAGAGATTATACCAGTTATCCATATGGTAGATGTGGTATCACTACAAATGATACAGTTATTAAATGTATAAAAGAATGTTATGAACTTTATGCAAATAATTTGACAATGTAAAAATTCTTGAAAGAAGCTAACAAGATTTACTGAAGAAATACTCAGTTCGATATTAGAAAAATGGAATTTGTGGCCAGGCGCGGTGGCTCACGCCTGTAATCCCAGCACTTTGGGAGGCCAGGGTGGGCGGATCACGAGCTCAGGAGATCGAGACCATCCTAACACGGTGAAACCCGGCCTCTACTAAAAATACAAAAAAATTAGCCGGTCATAGTGGCGGGTGTCTGTAGTCCCAGCTACTCAGGAGGCTGAAGCAGGAGAATGGCATGAACCTGGGAGGTGGAGCTTGCAGTGAGCCAAGATCCCGGCACTGCACTCCAGCCTAGGTGACAGAGCAAGACTCTGTCTCAAAAAAAAAATGGAATTTGTAATTTAAGCCTTCCAAATATTTTCAGATGTCTGTGTTTATTGCAACTTTAATTCTGGTATAGTCAAGGAATATAGTTTGCAAAATAATTTTTAAATTTATTAATATTTATACTCTGTCTTGGTGAATGTTTCATGAACACTTAAAAAGAATGTGTACTCTGCCTGGATTGTTTGGAATGTTTTATATTAACAAATGTCAACCAGGTCAAGTTGGTTGATTATGTTGTTGAGGTCTTCTATATCCTTACAGATTTTTTGTCTACTTGTTCTATTAATTACCAAGAGGAGTGATGAAGTCTCCAATGACAATTGTCAATTTGTCTTTCTGTCTTTTCAGTTCTATCATTTTTCCTTGCAATTCAACGTGTACTCATTTAGAATTACATTTTCCCGGCCAGGCGTGGTGGCTCATGCCTGTAATCCCAGCACTTTGGGAGGCTGAGGCAGGTGGATCACCTGAGGTCGGGAGTTCAAGACCAACCTGGTGAAACCCCATCTCTACTAAAAATACAAAAATTAGCCAGGCATGGTGGTGGGCACCTGTAGTCCCAGCTACTTGGGAGGTTGAGGCAGGAAAATTGCTTGAATCCGGGAGGTGGAGGTTGCAGTGAGCTGAGATTGCGCCATTGCACTCCAGCCTGGGAGACAAGAGTGAGACGAGACTCTGTCTCAAAAAAATCAATCAATCAATAAATACATTTTCCCAGTAAACAGACCCTTTTTATCATTATGTAATCTTACTCTTTATCCTTGATTGTATTCCTTGTTCTGAAGTCTACTTCATCTGATAGTAATATAGTCATTTTTGCTTTTTTGTTAATGTTTGCATGGTGTATCTTTTTCCCACCATTTATCTATGCCTTTATATTTAAAGTATGTTTTTGGTAGACAGCATATAGTTGGATACTGCTTTTTCATTCAATCATAGAATCTCTGTCTTTTAACTGGTATATTTAGGCCATTTACATTTGATATTTTTAAATATATAGTTAGATTAAAATCTCCACCTTGTTAACTCTATCCTAATTGTTCTGTTCTTTAGTTTTTGTTCTATTTTTGCCTTCTATGATCTAAATGACCATTTTTAATTATTCTATTTTATATTATTGTTTACATCTCACTAAACATTTTCATTTGTTACTTTACATCTTTAATTGGAATATACATTCAAATAATATACAACTTAACATGTTAGTATCTTATATATTCCCATTTTCTCCGACATCCATTATGTTTGTCATATTTTACTTTTATATGCTGTTTACATGGTACGTTTTTACTCTAAGACAGCCAGTTACTTTTTAAGATAAGTTTTTAAAGTTATTACCTTCATGTATTCCATTTCCGCATCTCTTCATTTCTTTGTGTATCTCCAGGTGTCTGTTGTTTCATATTCCTTCTGTTTGAAGAACTTTTCTTGTAGAGTAGGTCTTCTCTTAATGTATTATTTTCTCAGTTTTGTTTCTGTGAGAGTATTTCTCTATCAATTTGAAAGATTTTCATGAGCACTTCCTGAAGACAGATTTTTTCCTTCAGCTCTTAAAAGATGCCATTACATTGTCCTCTGGCCTGCAATACTTCTGATAAGTCTGCTGTAATTTTCTTAACTTTGTTCTTCTATATGTAATTTTTTCCCCTCTCTAGCTTGCTTGAAGATTATTTTCAGTAGTTTGAACATAATATGGCTGGGGTGGTGTGTGTGTGTGTGTGAGAGAGAGAGAGAGTGATTTTAATATTTATCTTTCTTGAGGTTCTCTGAGCTTCATAGATTTGTGTTCTGGGTTCATAAATTTTGGAAACATATTGGCCATTATGTCTTCAAATATTTCTTCTGTCCCATTTATTCTGTATCTTCTGGGATTCCAATTATGTGTATGTGTAGGACCAATGGATATTTTCTAAGAGCTCTTGGATTCTCTGTTCCTTCTTGTCCTACCCTATCCCACTTATGTTTCATTTTGAGTAACTTTTACTGTCCTAACGTCAAGTTCATTTACTTTTTCCTTGACTATGTCAAGTATATTGATGAGCCTGTTGGACATTGTTCATCTGCTTATTGTGTTTTTTCATTTCTAGTATTTCCATTTTATCCTTTTTGTGTTTTTTGAGACTGAGTCTCACTCTGTCTCCCAGCCTGGAGTGCAGTGGCGTGATCTCAGCTCCCCGCAAGCTCTGCCTCCCGGGTTCCCACCATTCTCCTGCCTCAGCCTCCCGAGTAGCTGGGACTACAGGCACCCGCCACCATGCCTGGCTATTTTTTTCTGTATTTTTTAGTAGAGACGGGTTTTCACCGTGTTAGCCAGGATGATCTCGATCTCCTGAGCTCATGATCCGCCCACCTTGGCCTCCCAAAGTGCTGGGATTACAGGCGTGAGCCACCACGCCCAGCCCCATTTTATTCTTATAGTTTTTGTGTCTCTGCTCAAATTACCCATCTAATCTTGCCTGTTGTGCACTTTTCCATTATAACTCTTAAGATACTACTCATAGTTCCTTTAAATTCCATGTCAGTCCAACCGCTATGTATTTCTGAGTCTAGTTCTGATGAATGTTTTGTTTCTTGGTGGGGTAAGGTGTTGATTTTTGCATTTTTGTATGCCTTGCAGTTTTTTTTTTTTCCTGAAAGCCAAGTATCTTCTGTAGCACAATAGATATGAAGGTAAATGGATTTAATTCCTGGAAAGGGCATGTCTTTCTATGTAGTCTTTAGTGTGTGGGAGGTGGATGGCTAAGATTTTTATAATTATAGCTAGGAATTGAGGAAGGTTTATGGTTTGTTGTTGCTGTGGTTATAAGTTCACCATAGGTTTCAAATATGAATAGTGATTCCTTATCTTTAGGGTCAGAACTGGTTTTCCCAAGGGTCTATCTCAATGTCAGGGCGACCTTCAGGTTTAGGTCCCATTGGATTATGCTTCAGATAGCCCATCTATGCTAATAAATTTTCATTCATTCAAATATATATTGAGTGCTAACCATTGAACTATGTGTCATTGTACTAAACGCTGGAACTTGTAACTCCCCAAATACTCTATTACTGTTTGCCATTATTTTATCCATCTGTAATTTTCTCTTTGCCTTCAGTAGCTTTCCAACTTTTGTGTGCCTAGTAAATTCATGTTCTTCCTTTAATACTATCTGCAAAAACAATCCCTGTCCCCATACCTCCATCACCATGAAGTTTATCATCCTCTTCTCTGTACTACCTATGCACCTTATACAGAATTCCATATTTTATTATCTGAATTCCCTGGTAAACTGTGTCTGCTGGCAAGAACAGTGTCTTATTAGTTTACATATCCACAGGATTTAGCAGTAATTGGTCCAGGGTATTTACATGCACAACAAATGTGCAGCTAAAGTGTTTGCTAATGAAAGCTGGAAATCTATAGGCATCTATTAAAAGCAAAATACTGTAATAATGGGCTCTCCTGCAACAGTCTAGGAATAAAGCAAAACATTTTTCTTGCCAGTTAAGTTTTCAGGACTTTAAAAAAACACAAAGTTGATTTCCTTCTTAGTTTGGATATATTTTTTAAATTCATGTAATGCAAAATAATTTAAATAATAAATGATTCGGCCTATTAGGATATAACTGAGTTCCAAGCAGTTGGGAGGACACATGAACCCAAAGTTACTTTACCTTTATTGCACTTTCACAAATGCCTTTAAGAGTGTAAGAATAGAAGAGAATAGACAAAACTAGATGAAATGAGGATTTTTGACTAGGCCAGAAATAAAGCAGTGACGATATGCAATTCTCACAAGTAATTCCAAGTTAAGTTTAACTTTGTCATGTATTGCCATTCTAATGCTCTCTTGAAATCCCCAAGAGGAGCAAGAAATGCAATAGGCAATGAGATAAACCTGAAGAAATTAGGTGACTGTGGGCAGGGCATCCTCTTGCTTCTCCCCAGTCTTCAGGTGTGTCACAATTCATTTGGGACTGACATGTATTTGTATGGCAGATTGGCAGAGGAATTAACAAGCTAGAGGGTGTGTGTAGAAATGGAGGAAAAAAGACCTGCCTCTCCATGAGTTACCTCTGTGCTGTCTGCTCACCCATTTGCTCCAAGGGGTGGATTTTTATGCTTGCTTTACAAATATGAAAGAACAAGTTTAAATGGGAAGTTAGTTGTACTATCCTGTATGCATGCTCAACCCTCACAATTTGGATTGTTGTTTTATCATTTGTGGTCAAAGTTAGGATGATCTAACCCATATACATTCCACACATTCCACAAAGTCATCTTAAACTTTAGGTATTCTCAAAAACAACTTTTACAGAAGGAAAACTTAAACAGAAGAGCCCAACTGTATATGATCCAAGTACAAAAAAGTTATCTGGTTTTATTTCTTAGATATTTGGCACAAACAGCAGAGACTGAAAGCTACTACACATGTTGAACTGCTGACAGGAAAAGAACCCAGTATATAAATCTAGGGTTTCCACTCCATATATTAGCTGGGGCTGCCATAACAAAACATCATAGACTGGGTGGCTTAAACAACAATTTACTTCTCACAGTTCTGAAGTCTGGAAGTCTGAGAACAGGTTGGCAGCATGGTTAAGTTCTTGTAGGGTTCTCTTCCTGTTCTGTAGACAGCTGGCTTCTTGCTGCATCTTCACATGGTGCAGACAGCAAGCAGGCTTTCTGATGTCTCTTTTTTTTTTTTTTGAGACGTAGTCTCGCTCTGTTGCCCAGGCTGGAGTGCAGTGGTGTGATCTTGGCTCACTGCAACCTCTGACTCCCGGGTTCAAGCGATTCTTCTCCTTCAGCCTCCCGAGTAGCTGGGACTACAGGCACATGCCACCATGCCCGGCTAATTTTTTGTATATTTTTTTTAGTGGAGATGGGGTTTCACCGTGTTAGCCAGGATTATCTCAATCTCCTGACCTCATGATCCACTTGCCTTGGCCTCCCAAAGTGCTGGGACTACAGGCGTGAGCCACCACGCCCAGCCTGATGTCTCTTCTTATAAAGGCACTAATCCCATCATGAGGGCTCCACGCCTCATGACCTCATCTAATCCTAATTGCCTCCCAAATGCCTCATTTCCAAGTAACATCACACTGATGGTGAGGATTTTAACATAATTAATTTTGGGGGGGGACACAAACATTCAGTCCATAACAACTCATATTACACCACTTATTGCATACCAGTATTGTTACATGAAAATACCAATGTTTACTCATATAAATATAGATGATTTATTTCCAAATAAAACAATACTGATTTCTCCTGGCTCTGAAATCCTCATTCTTCATATATCTTGGTTCTTTTACTGATAGCTTGTCTCAGCCATGTTAGATGTTCACACCATGAAGATCATATATCCTCATATCCATGGAGATGGTACAGTAAGGTTTCTACCATTATACACCATTATGAGTGACAACTTTATCTACCTAAAGACTCACTTTTCTTTATTCTCACCCACAAGTTTGTCAGCTGAAAGTGGCACCCTGTTTTGCCAAGAAGTTCCTTATATTTGATAATTCTAGATCTGAGAAACAGACTCAAATTCTTTCTTCTGTGACCTTAAATCAGGCTCAGAGCCCTATAATGGACTTCACAATTCTACTTTGTTGTATGTGACCAATGAATTATCTTTAAAACTATGCTGGAAGTAAAATATCAGTAATTATTATTATTATTATTTTTGACACAGAGTCTTGCTCTGTTGCCCAGACTGGAGTGCAGTGGCGCAATTTCTGCTCAGTGCAACCTCCACCTCCTGGGTTCAAGTGATTCTCCTGCCTCAGCCTCTCCAGTAGCTGAGATTACAGGTGCGCCCCACCACACCCAGCTAATTTTGTATTTTTTAGTAGAGACGGGGTTTCACCATGGTCTCAAACTCTTGACCTCGTGATCCACCCGTCTCAGCCTCCCAAAGTGCTGGGGTTACAGGTGTAAGCCACTGTGCCCAGCCAGTAATTCTTATGAAATGAAAAATGATCTTCATTCACAATGACTGACCAAACTTCTAAGTTTCCTTCAGTTAATTTCAAATCCTGAGGTCAAAATCACCAATGACTTTTGCTCTTTGGCTTTCAAAGTGGGACATATCATCAAATGGTCCCATATACACAAAATTTACATTATAGACAAATACATATTTGCCATATCTTTGATAGCCTAATTCATTGATTTTATAGATTTAAAACAACCTTAGGCTTTTTCTTCAGAATGTGTATTCTGATGTCGAATCAGGGATGAGCTCCGACTATATGCCTTCCCACATTTACTACATTCATAAGGTTTCTCTGAAGAATGACTTCTCTGATGTCGAATAAGGTCTGAGCCACTGCTAAATGCCTTCCCACATTCATTACATTCATAGGGTTTCTCTCCAGTATGACTTCTTTCATGTAGAATAAGAGATGTGCGCTGACTAAAGGCCTTACCACATGTTTTGCATGTATATGGCTTCTCTCCAGTATGAATTCTTTCATGTTGGGCAAGGTGTGCACTCTGGCTGAAGGCCTTCCCACACTGATCACATTCATAGGGTCTATCTTCAGTATGAATTCTCTTATGTCGCGTGAGAGATATTCGGTGGCTGAAGGCTTTTCCACATTCCTCACACTGGTAGGGTTTTTCTCCAGTATGAATTCTTTGATGTTCAATAAGAAATGATTGGCGGCCAAAAACTTTACTGCATTTATTGCATTTGAAAGGTTTCTCTTCAGAATGAATATTCTGATGTATTTTAAGGTTTGCAGTTCCAGAAAACATCTTCCCACATTCCTTACACTCAAATAGTTTCTTTTTCTTTGTATGAACTTTCTGATGTTGAATAAGGGATGAATGCCGATTGCAGACCTTCTCACATTTATTGCATCTGTATAGTTTTTCTCCATTATGAATTCTTAGATGCAGAATAAGGGTTGAAAGCCGCCTGAAGAGCTTGTCACATTTATCACATTTGTACGGTTTCTCTGAAGTGTGAATTCTCTGGTGAAGCATCAGGGGTGAAATCCTATTAAATAATTTCCCACATTTTCTGCATTTATACGGATTCTCTAAATGGTGACTTCTTTGCTGTAGACTCTGACTTAAGGCCTTCGCATTTTCAGGGATTTCCTCTCCAGCATGAATTCTTTTACGTACAACAAAGACTGATTTCTTTTTGAAGCCTCTCCCACATTTATTATATTTATGTGTTTTCTTTCCATTGTGAATTTTCTTATGAAGTAAAAGGGATGACATCTGACTGAAGGCTTTCCCGCACTTTCTGCACTGGTAGACATTCCCAACAACGTGGATTTTCTGATGTATATTGAAAGACTGACATTGACTCAAGGCCTTCCCACAGTCAAGAATTTCCTTTCTATCATGAATTCTCCTATGTAGAATAAGGGTTGTTCTTTGATTGAAGCTTTCCCCACATTTATCGCATTCATGGCTTTTCTTTCCACTGTGAATTCTCTGATGAAGTAGGAGGGATGAGATCTGTCTGAAAGCTTTTCTACAATTACTGCATTCAAAAGGCTTCTCTCCCGTATGAATGTTCTGATGAAGTTTAAGAGAGAAGCTTTGACTAAAGGTTTTACCACAGTCATTACATTTTAAAGGTTTCTTCCCTGAATGCCCTTTCTTAGGTTTTATTACGACTGAATTTTTGTTGCAGCCACTCTTTCGTGTAGGAGCTTTTTGTTGTGCAGAAACTAGTTTCTGGCAGATGCTTTGCCCAGATTTGTTGCATTGATTTGGAGGTAACTTCTTGGTCTCACACTTAGACCCTGAGTCTGAAAGACATAAAGGAATTAAATGTTTCTCCTTTCCCGTGCTGAAAAAATGAAGATTCTACAATATAAATGTAATTATCATGATCAATCATAACAACAATTATAATTACCAAAACAATAACTTTTTAGTGTTTTATTATGGTTTTGATGACTATACTAAAGGTTTTACAGAGATATTTAAGAACCAGAATTCAGAAGAGTCTGTAATTTGAAAATGAATAAGTCAAGATTTTATTTATATGATAACTTTTATGCCATATACGGCACATTGAACTCCACAGGTTGTTTTAATAAACACAGATAAACGTATGTTTATTAGAAAATGTGTCCAGAAAAGGCAAGTCTACAGAGACAGAAGATAAGTGGTTGCCTGGGGCTCAAGGTAGGAATGGGGATTAACTGTAAATGGACGTGAGGAATCTTACAGGGGTGATAAAAATGTTCTAATACTGGATTATGTTGATGGTTACACACTCTGTAAATTTATCCAAATCATTGAATTATATTCTAGATATGGTGACTTTTATGATGTTTACCTCAATAAAGTTGTAGATTTAAAAAAATGTATTCTTAAGATCAAATTTAAAAAGAACTAGTAACAATTAGAATTGAGTACAGTCACATGTTGCTTAACAATGGGGACATGTTGTAAGACATGCATTGTCAGGCAATTTCATCATTGTGCAAACATCTTACAGTAGATTTACATAAACCTAGATAGTATAGCCTACTATACACCTATGTTATACTGTATAGTCTACTCCTAGGCTACAAACTTGTACATGATGTTACTGTATTGAATTCTGTAGGCAATTTTAACACTATGATAAGTATTTGTGTATCTAAATATACATAAATGTAGAAAAGGTACAGTACAAATACAGTTTTATGATCTTATAGAACCATGGCCATATATGTAGTCTGTTGTTGACTGGACTGAAACATCATTATGCAGCATATGACTGTATTTAGATATTTACAAAGGTGAAGACTTTAGCAAGAAGCAGGAAAAACTCAGAAAAATAGGTAAGAGATTAGACTAAAAGAAGGAATCTATTATGTAGTAAAATAGATCAATGTGGCTGGCATAGGGTGTCAAAGTCCAAGGTGATATAAAATAACTACTTGTATGGCAAACTGACTATAAACCTAAGTGAATGTGGCATGAGAAACACAGGCTTAGAACTACGCTATCCAATATAGTAGCCATTAGTCACCTGTAGCTACTGAGGAATTGAAATGTGGCTGGTTTGAGGTATACTGTGAGTATAAAACATATGCCAGATTGTGAAAATTTACTACAAAAAAGTATAAAGTATCTCATTGTAAAAATGCTGGTTATGTGATATAATACGTTGGATATATTAGGTTAAATACATATATTACTAAAATTAATTTTACCTGTTTGTGTTAGGAAGTTCTTATATTGCTATAAATAAATACTTGAGTGGGTAATTTATAAACAAAATAGGTTCAATTGGCTCCTGGTTCTGTAGGCTGTACAAGCATGGTGCTGGCACCTCCTTGGCTTCTGGGGAGGCCTCAGTGAGCTCTTACTCATGGTGAAAGACAAAGTAGGAGAAGGCACATCACATGGTGAAACAAGGAGAAAGAGAGAGTGTGGAGGAGGTGCCACATATTACAACAATTGGATTTTGTAAGAACTCACTCCCTATTGCTAAGACATCACCAAGGGAATGTGTAAACCATTCATGAGAAATCCACTCCCATGATCCAATCACCTCCCACCAGACCCCACCTCCAACACTGAGGATTAAATTTCAACATGAGATTTGGTGGGGACACAGATCCAAACCATATCACTGTTTTAAAATTTTTATTTAAATGTGGATACTCAAGAGTTTTTCAGTACATATGTGGCTCACATTACATTTCTGTTTCATAGCTGTGCTTTAAAGGCAGATATTACTGAATTAACTGAGGTGTTTTTCATTTAACTACATAACCTTGTGACACACTTGTTAACTCTATTACCATAAGCATATTATCTTGAAAATATAGATAATAATCACGTACCTCACAAGGTTTTCATGAGAATTGGAAATAATGTGCGAAATTTCTGGCCCATGCTATGACCTCTAATCTGCCATTCCAGTATTCAAAAAGCTGAGAACCAAAGTCTTCTTTCCTTTTTTCTTTTCTTTTTTGAATGGACATTTGGAGTGAAACCCCATCTGAAATGCAATGAGGCTATTCATAGCCTCCATTTATTGCTCTTAGGAGGTCTAGTCTTTGTAGCTATCTCAATGTGTTTGATTCTGGGGTGCTGCTCCAGCCCCTGCTGGGTATGTTATGCCACATATAGTATATGACCTGTTTACCTTTCTAAAATCTGCACCATTCTGAATTCTGAAACACATCTTGCTCCAAGGGTTCTAGAGAAAGCTTTGTGAACCTGGAGTTGCTTAATAACTGGTAGTAGCTACCATTATAATTATTATTAGTAGAAGTTCCAGAAAACAACCAGATATAAATAAAATAAGGAATTAACACAGGAAGATAATAGAAATGTTTACAGTGAAGCTAGCAGCATCAGCAAAACAAGAAACTCAAGATTCCTCCTATAGTCCTTCCCACCCCACATCCCATTAAGTCACATCAGTTAAGCTGGTTCTCCCTCTCACATTTTCCTAAAACTCTTAGTTTCCCTTCCTTTTCCTTTGTACCTTCCTTTGTTCCTTCCTGTGTGGAATACTAACATATCCCCTCAGCCCATCTCCCCATCTTCAATGTGGAAATCCTTAAACCATACCATATACCAAAATTATTCCCAGGTGAATTAGTTCAATATAAAGTACAAAATCATTACAAACTAAAATAATATGAAATATACCCCAAATTCTAGAAACCAGATGAATTTCTAACTATGGAAATAAAAAAAAATTACAATGTGAATGCCAACATTTCCAATCACACAAAAATGAAAGAAACTTTCATATAACCAAATAGAAAAAATAAAAGGTAAATAAAATAAAAAGTCTTAGGAAAGAATGGGGAAATATTTGAAGTAAAATGTAATGTCATATGGTTAATGCATTTTCTATATGAAAGCTTACTATACAAGCAGAAAATAAAAAAGTCACTGCTAGATAAAAGGGGAAAGATCATGAAAAAACAATTCACAAGAATAAGTAAAAACAGAAAACAAATGCTAGCAAATCTACAAGAAAGATTTATGGCCTATCCAATATGGGTAAACTAATATGGATATCCAGTCTATCCACAAGGGCTCAAGAAACAAACTGGTACTTGGAAGGCTGAGGCAGGAGGACTGCTTGAGCCCAGGAGTTTAAGGCTGCAGTGAGCCATGACTGCACCATTACACTCCAGCCTGGGTAATAGAAGACCCTGTTCCTGTCTCCTTAAAAAAACAAACAAACAAACATGGTGACTCACGCCTTTAATCCTAGCACTTTGGGAGGCCGAGGTGGGTGGATCACAAGGTCAGGAGTTCAAGACTATCCTGACCAACATGGTGAAACCCCATCTCCACTAAAAACACAAAAATTAGCCAGGTGTGGTGGTGTGTGCCTGTAATCCCAGCTACTCAGGAGGCTGGGGCAGGAGAATTGCATGAACCCAGGAAGTGGAGGTTGCAGTGAGCTGAGATGACGCCACTGCACTCCAGCCTAGGTGACAGAGTGAGACTCCATCTCAAAAAACAAACAAAACAACTAAAAGGGAGAAAGTGGAAGAGCCAGATGGCCAAATAGAGCCCTCCAGCGATTGCCCCCTCTGCAGTAACACCAAATTGAACTATCCACATAAGAAAACACCTTCATAGGAACCAAAAATTAGGTGAGCAATCAAAGTATCAAGTTTTAACATCATATTCAAAGAAAGAGGCACTGAGGAGGGTAGAAAAGATAGTCATCATATGCCTGCACCACCCCTCCCCCAGTGCCTGGTAGTGCAGCATGGCAACAAGAGAGAATCTATGTGTTTGGAGGAGGAAGAATGGAGTGATGGTGGGACTCTCCATTGGAACTCAGTGCTGCCCCGTCACAGCAGAAAGCAACGTGGGCAGAATTTGGCCAGCACCCCCAGAGGAAGCATTTAAACCTGAGAATTGTCCACCGCAGTGGTGGAAACTTGAGTTCCAGCAAATACCCCCACCACAGACTAAAACACTCTGGTGTCCTAAGTAAATCTGAAAGGCAGTCTAGGCTACAAGGACTGCAATTCCTGGGCAAGTCCTAGTGCTATGCTTGGCTCAGAACCAGTGGACTTAGGGTACCTGCTACCCAGTGACACACCAGTGACAAACCAGCTGGAGTGGCCAAGAGAGTGTTTGTATCAACTCTCTCCCAACTCCAGGCAGCACAGCTGGCAGCTCCAAGGGGAGAGGGAAGAGTAAAGAGGACATTGTCTTGCAACTTGGATATCAGCTCAACCACAGTAAAATAAAGTACCAAGCAGGGTCCTGAAGGCCTCATTCTAGGCCATAGGTCCTGGACAAGATTTCTAGACCTACCCTGGGCCAGAAGGCAACTCGCTGCCCTAAAGGGAAAAACAGGCCTGGAAGAATTTACCACCTGATGAATTAAGACCTCTTGGGCTTCAAATAAACATCAGTGGTAGCCAGGCAGTGGTAGCCACAGGCCTTGGGCAAGAATGAGTACTACGCTGGCTTTGGGTCAGACCCAGCACAGTCCCAGTGTTGGTGGTCATGGGAGTGTTTGTATCATCCGTTCCCCAACTCTAGGCAGCTCAGCACAGAGAGAGAGAGACTCCATTCATTCGGGGAAAGTAAGGGAAAAGAATGACTTCCTGGTAATCTAGGGAATTCTCCTGGATCCTACCAAAGACCACCAAGGCAGTACTTCTGTGAGTCTACAAGAGTCACAGAGTTACTGGACATGGGGTGACCCCTAATGCAAACATGGCTGCAGTGAACGAAGACACACCCTAGCCCCTTTGAATACATGGAAAGTCTTCTCTGGAAGGACCAGTACAAACAAGCCCAGACTACAAAGATAAGAATAAATACCTAACTCATCAATGACCAGGTAATGACAAACATCCATAAGCATCAAGACCATCCGGGAAAACATGACCTCACCGAATGAACTAAATAAGGCAACAGTGACCAGTTCTGGAGTGACAGAGATAATGTGACCGTTTAGTCAGAGAATTCAAAATAGCTTTCTTGGCCAGGCACGGTGGAGCATGCCTGTAATCCCAGCACTTTGGGAGGCCAAGGCGGGTGGATCACCTGAGTTCAGGAGTTCGAGACCAGCCTGACCAACATGGTGAAACCCCGTCTCTACTAAAAATAAAAAAAATTAGCTGGGCATAGTGGGACACGCCTGTAATCCCAGCCGCTCAGGAGGCTGAGGCACGAGAATTGCTTGAACCCAGGAGGCGGAGGTTGCAGTGAGCCAAGATCTTGCCATCATTGTAGTCCAGCCTGGGAACAGAGAGAAACTCTGTCTCAAAAAAAAAAAAAAAAAAAGCTATTTTGAAGAAGCTCAACAAAATCCAAGATAACACAGAGCAGGAATTCAGAATCCTATCAGATAAATTTTAAAAAGACATTGAAATAATTAAAAAGAATCAAGCAGAAATTCTGGAGCTGAAAAATTCAGTTGACAAACTAAAGAATGCATCAGAGTCTCTCAACAGCAGAATTGATCAAGCAGAAGAAATAGCTTGAAGATGGGCTCTTTGAAAATATAGTCAGAGGAGTCAAAGGGAAGAAGAATAATAAAGCATGCCTACAGGATCTAGTATATAGTCTCAAAAGGGCATATCTAGGAGTTAGTGGCTTTAAAGAGAAGGTAGAGAGACTAGGGTAGAAACTGTATTCAGAGATAGTAACAGAGAACTTTCCAAACCTGGAGAAAGATGTCAAAATTCAAGTACAAGGAGGTTATAGAACACCAAGCAGCAGCTTTAATCCAAAGAAGTCTATCTCAGATAATTTAATAAATTCCCAAATGTCAGGAATAAAGACATGATCCTAAAAGCAGCAAGAGAAAAGAAACAAATAACATAAAATGGAACTCTGATACGTCTGGCAGCAGATTGCTCAGTGGAAACCTTATAGGCCAGGAGAGAGAATTATGATATATTTAAAGAGCTGAAGAAAACAAAAACCTTTATCCAGGAATATTATATCCAGTGAAAATGTCCTTCAGACAGGAAGGAGAAATAAAGACTTTCCTAGACAAACAAAAGCTGAGGGATTTTGTCAACATCAGACCTATCCTACAAGAAATCCTGGGGCGGTGGTCAGTGTCCAGACTGGGGGAGGCGGGGATCGGGTCGGAGAGAGAAGGGAATGTCTCTAAAAATAAAAAATAGGGGGGGGGGGGGGGGGGGGGGGGGGGGGGGGGGGAGCTTGCAGTGAGCGAGATGCCTGATCAGTGGCAAAAGCGAGATCGTCTCAAAAAAAAAAAAAAAAAAAAAAAAAAAAAAAAAAAAATCCTATAGGGAGTTCATCGGTCTGAAAGAAAAGGATGCTAATGACCAATAAAAAATCATCTGAACATACAACACTCACTAGCAATAGTAATTGCACAGATAAATACAAAATATTATAATACTGTAATTGTGATGTGTAAACTACTCATATCTTAAGAAGGAAGACTAAAAGATGGACTGATAAAAAAATTGCAACTACAACAACTTAAGACACACAGTATTAAAATATAAACAACAAAAAGTTTAAAAGAGGAGATGAATTTAAAGTATAGGGTTTTTATTAGTTTTCTCTTTGCTTGTTTGTTGGTTTGTTTTTGCACAGTTAAATTGTCATCAGTTTAAATTAATGGGTTCTATTATTTACGAGCCTCATGCTGACCTCAAATAAAAAATATATAAGAGATACACAAAAAATATAATTCAGGAAATTAAAACATACCATCAGAGGAAATCACTTTCACAAAAAGGAAGACAAGAAGGAAAAAGAAAAGGCCACAAAACAACCAAAACAAATAACAAAATGTCAGTAGTAGGTCCTTACTTATAAATATCAAATGTACATGGACAAAATCTCCAATCAAAAGCCACAGAGTGGCTGGATGAATTTTTAAAAAGACCCAATGATCTGTTCCCTATAAGAAACAGGCTTTCCCTATAAAGACACACATAGACTAAAAATAAAGGGAGGGAAAAAAAATCCCATGCAAATGAAAACCAAAAAAGAGCAGGAGCAGCTACATTTAGATAAAATAGAGCTTAAGACAAAAAATATGGAAAGAAACAAAGAAAGTCATACAATGCTAAAAGGATCAATTCAGCAAAAGGATATAACAATCGTAAATATATACACACCCAACAATGGAGCACCCAGATACATAAAGCAAGTATTTTCAGAGCTAAAGAGAGAGACAAACCCCAATACAATAATTGTTGGAGACTTAACCACTTTATTTTCAGCATTGCACAAATCATCCAGACAGAAAATCAACAAAGAAACATCAGACCTAATGGACCTAATAGATATTTACAGACAATTTCATCCAATGACTACAGGTTACACATTCTCCTCAGCACTTGGATCATTCTCAAGTATAGACCATGAAATATTAGGACACAAGATAAGTCTTAAAAATCCAAAAAAAGCTGAGTGCACTGGCTCACACCTGTAATCCCAGCACTTTGAGAGGCTGAGGCAGGTGGATTGCTTGAGCTCAATAGTTCAAGACCAGCCTAGGCACCATGGTGAAATCCCATCTTTAAAAAAATACAAAAATTAGCCAGGTGTGGTGGCACATGCCTGTAGTCCCAGCTACTCAGTAGGCCAAGGTGGGAATATTGCTTTAGCCTAAAAGGTTGAGGCTGCAGTGAGTCGTGATTGCACCACTGTATTAAAAAAAAAAAAAAATCTTTCAAATTGAAATCATATCAAGTATCTTCTCTGACCACATGGAACAAAACTAGAAATCAATTATGAGAAGAACTTTGGAAAGTATACAAACACATTGAAATTAAACAATATAATACTGAATGACCAGTGGGTCAGTGAAGAAATTTCTTTTTTTTTTTTTTGAGACAGAGTTTCGCTCTTGTTGCCCAGGCTGGAATGCAATGGTGCGATCTCGGCTCACTGCAACCTCCACCTCCTGGGTTCAAGCGATTCTCCTGCATCAGCCTCCCGACTAGCTGGAATTACAGGCATACACCACCATGCCTGGCTAATTTTTTGTATTTTTAGTAGAGACAGGGTTTCACCATGGTGGCCAGGGTGGTCTCGAACTCCTGACCTTAGGTGATCCACCCACCTTGGCCTCCCAAAGTGCTGGGATTATAGGCATGAGCCACCACCCCCAGCCTGAAGAAATTTCTTAATTAAAATTTAAAAATTCCTTAAAACAAATGATAATGAAAACACAACATATGAAAACATGCTGTAACCTATGGCATACAGCAAAAGCAGTATGAAGAGAGTTTGTAACAATAAACGCCTACACCAAAAAAGTAGAAAAACTTCAAATAACCTAATGATGCATCTTAAAGAACTAGAAAACCAAGAGCAAACCAAATCCCAAATTCGCAGAAAAAAAGAAATAGTAAGGATCAGAGCAGAAAGAAATGAAATTTAAATTAAAAAACCACAAAAGAGGATGGGCGCGGTGGCTCACACCTGTAATCTCAGCATTTTGGGAGGCCAAGGAGGGCGGATCACCTGAGGTCAGGAGTTCAAGACCAGCCTGACCAACATGGTGAAACCCCATCTCTACTAAAAATACAAAAATTAGCCGGGTGTGGTGGCGGACGCTTGTAATCCCAGCTACTCAGGAGGCTGAGGCAGGAGAATTGCATGAACCCAGGCAGTGGAGGTTGCAGTGAGCCGAGATCGTGCCACTGCACTCCAGCCTGGGTGACACAGCAAGACTCAGTCTCAAAAAAAAAAAAAAAAAACAAAAAAAACCCACAAAAGATCAACAAAATGAAATTTTTTCAAAAAGAGAAACAGAACTGACAAACTTTTAATCAGATTAAGAAAAAAAAAGATAAGACCAGAGATGCAAAAGGAATGATTACAACTGATACTACAGATACTCAAAGGATCATTAGAGACCACTATGAGCAACCTAGGCCAATACATTAGAAAACCTAGAAGAGGCCGGGCGCGGTGGCTCACGCTTGTAATCCCAGCACTTTGGGAGGCCGAGGTGGGCAGATCACAAGGTCAGGAGATCGAGACCACAGTGAAACCTTGTCTCTACTAAAAATACAAAAAATTAGCTGGGCGTGGTGGTGGGCGCCTGTAGTCCCAGCTACTCGGAGAGGCTGAGGCAGGAGAATGGCGTGAACCCGGGAGGCGGAGCTTGCAGTGAGCCAAGATCGCACCACTGCACTCCAGCCTGGGTGAGAGAGCAAGACTCCGTCTCAAAAAAAAAAAAAAAAAAAAAAAAGAAGAAAACCTAGAAGAAATATATAAATTCCTAGACACATACAACCTACCAAGACTGAATCATGAAGACATCCAAAACCTGAACAAAGCAATAACAATGAGATTGAAGCTGTAATAAAGTTTTCCAGCAAAGAAAAGCCCAGGACCTGACAGCTTCACTGCTAAGTTTTACCAAATACTTAAAAAAGACCTAATATCAATCCTACTCAACTATTCCAAAAAATAGGGGAGGACAGAATACTTCCAAACTCATTCTACAAGGCCAGTATTACCCTGATATCAAAACCCAAAGGACACATCAAAAAAAGAGCTTAATATTAATTCAAGAATCCTCAACAAAATACTAGCAAACTGAATTCGACACATTAAAGAGATCATTCATCATGAACAAGAATGATTCATCCCAGGAATGCATTGATGCTTTAATATATGCAAATCAATGATATATATAAACAGAATGAAGGACAAAAAACCTATGATCACTTCAGTTGATGCTGAAAAGCACTTGATAAAATTTAACATCCCTTCATGACACGATCCCTCAAAAAACTGGGTATAGAGGAACATTCCTCAACACAACAGAAGCCGTATATGACAGACCCATGGCTAGCATCATACTGAATGGAAAAAACACCTGAAAGCCTTTCCTCTAAGATCAGGAACATAAAAAGAATGCCCACTTTCACAACTATTATTCTACATTCAACATAGCACTGAAAGTCCTAGCTAGAGCAATCAGAAAAGAGAAAGAAATAAAAGGCATCCAAGTTGGAAAGGAAGACGTCAAATTATTCTTTTTGCAGATGATATGATCTTTTAGTTGGAAAATCATAAAAAATCCACCTAGAAACTATTACAACTGATAAATTTAGTAAAGTTGCAGGATACAAAATCAACATATAAAAATCCAGCAGCATTTCTATATGCCAACAGTGAACAATCTGAAAAAGAAATCAAGTAATCCCATTTACAATAGCTACAAATAAAATAAAATACCTAGGAATAAACTTAACAAAAGCAGTGAAATAACTCTACAATGAAAACTACAAAACCTGATGCAAGAAATTGATGAGGACACAAAAATATGGAAAGATAGTCCATGCTCATGGATTTGAAGAATAATTATTAGGAAAATGCCCATACTACCCAAATTAATCTACAGATTCAATGCAATCCCTATCAAACTACCAGAGACATTCCTCATAGAAATAGAATAAACCTAAAATTTATATGGAACCACAAAAGACCCAGAATAGCCAAAGCCATTCTGAGCAAAAAGAATAAAACTGTAGGAATCATATTACCTAAGTTCAAATTATACTACAGAGCTATAGAAATCAAAACAGCATGGTACTGAGATAAAAACAGACACACAGACCAATGGAACAGAATAGAGAACCCAGAAATAAATCCATACATCTACCGTGAATTCATTTTCAACAAAGATGTTACAAATATATATTGGGGAAGGGACAGTCTCTTCAATAAATAGTACTGGGAAAACTGGATATCCACATGCAGAAGACACTAGACTCCAATCTCTTGCCATATGCAAAAATCAAATAAAAATGGATTAAAGACAAATCTAAGACCTAAAACAATCAAACTACTAAAACAAAACACTGGCAAAAGTCTCCAGGACATTGGTCTGGGCAAATATTTCTTGAGTAATACCCCACAAACACAGGCAATGAAACTAAAAATGGACTATTAGAATCATATCAAGTTAAAAAGCTTGGGCACAGCAAAGGAAACAATCAACAAAGTGAAGAGACAATCTACAGAATGGGAGAAAATATTTGCAAACTACCCATCTGACAAGGGATTGATAACCACAGAATACATAAGGAGCTCAAACAACTCTATAGGAAAAAAATGTAATAATCCAATTAAAAAATGGGCAAAAGATCTGATAGACATTTCTCAAAAGAAGACATACATACACACGGCAAACTGGCATATGAGAAAGTGCTCAACGTCACTGATCATCAGAAAAATGCAAATCAAAACTACACGGTATCATCTCACCCCAGTTAAAATGACTTTTATCCCAAAGCAGGCAAAAAAAATGCTGGTGAGGATATGGATAAAGGGGAACCCTCGTACACTGTGGGAATGTAAATTAGTACAGCCACTATTGAGAACAGTATGGGGAGGTTCCTCAAAAAACTACAAATAGAACTAATATATGATTCAGCAATCCTACTGCTTGGTATATACCCCCCAAAAAAATAAATTAGTATATAAAAAAGATCTCTGCATTTCCATGTTTATCACAGCACTACTCACAATAGCCACATGACCATCAATAGTCATGGAGTAGTATTTAGCCATAAAAAAGGATGAGATCCTGTAATCTGCAACAACATGGATGGAACTGGAAGACATTATTTTAAGGGAAATAAGCCAGACACAGACAGCCTTCACATGTTCTCACTCATTTGTGGGAGCCAAAAATGAAAACAATTGAACTCATGGATATAAGAGAGTAGAAGGATGGTTACCAGAGGCTGGGAAGGGTAGGCAGAAAAAAAGGGGATGATTAGTGGGTACAAAAATAAAGTTAGATGCAATAAATACAATCTACTATTTGATCGCACAACAGGGTGAATACAGTCAGCAATACTTTGTTGTACATTTTAGAATAACTGAGGGAGTACAATAGGAACGTTTGTAACACAGTAATAAAAGCTTGAGGTGATAGATACCTCATATACCCTGATGTGATTCTTACACATTATATGCCTGTATCGAAATATCCTATGTACCCTGTAAATATTAATATATACACCTTCTATATATTGTAAAAATTAAACAGAAAAAAATTTAAAAAGGTGAACTGCCAAGGCTTCAAACCTTGCTACTGCATCTCCCGAACAGGAGATCCTGGGCAAGTTATTTAACGTTTCTAAAACTCAAACCCTTATCTTGTTACTTGGGAATGACAGAGGTTTCTACAAGTGTGCGGATTAAATGAGATGCTGAACTTACAGGCTTTAGCATAGAATCTGTACAAAGTAAGTTCTCAATAAATGCTGACTGCTATTATTTTACTAAATTAAGAGAAACATTTTAATGGCAATATCCAATACTAGTGAGTATGAAAATCAAACCCCATTGCTATTGATGGTGCTGATTTGATAATTCTCCTTTTTAAGTTGTAGTCATGGTGATGATTTATTACAGCAAAAGGATTCAAAGCAAAGTGTGCAAAGGGAAATGGGGCAGAGTCTAGAGGAAACCGGTCACAGCTTTCAGGAGCTGTGTCCCTGTGCAGTCACACAGGCTGCACTTCATTCCTCCTGCAACAAATTGCGACAACACACCCACAATGTGTGAAATTTCACAACTGTGAAACCTCGCAATTGTGAGAAATGTTGTCTACTAAAGACCTAGTGCCTAGGGTTTTTTACTGGGGGCTGGTGATCTGACAATTCTTCTGCAAAGTAATTCAGAAGTATCTAGAGCTCCCCCTCTGTGACTCAGTACTACAGAAAACAGGTAAAAGCACTTAATGCAGATACGCTGATGTTAATAATAATAAATTAGAATCTAAATGCAAAATAGGAAATGAGAGACTAGTAACATAGAACATTTCTACTAAAACAAAATGTGAAAAAAGCAGAAATATATAAACCTTATAATAACCATGAAATCCAATTTCATAAAATAAACAAGCAATCAGTGATTAACTCTATGTAACTGTTTTTGTCTTTTCCTTTTTCTAAACTTTGTTATATGACTAAATTTCTTCTAAACTTAAAAACAGTATTTTAATAAAGGATATTTCTTCATGTTGAAATTAAGATGTAAAATAATGCATATGTGTCCTCTTTTTGCACTGTGCTTCCATCTGGCTTCTCATTACACACCCTCAGAACCTGGAGGTCACCAAAGCCAGACGCTTGAGGTGGTGCCGTTTTCTCCCAGCCTACACCAAAATGTTGATCCCTAGCTCCTAGGTGATGCATCCCATCTAAGCAGAAACTCAATGAATGCTACTTAAAGAAACAAATATACAAAATATATAACTTGGCCAACCAAAGAGGAACCTATTTGTCAATGAATCCTTGAAAAGTAGCTGAAAAGAACACTTGGAGAAAAGAGTTAAAAAATATTTTTAAAGGAATCACAAAAATCATGCAGATTTGAATGTTATCATAAGTATTAACAGAGAGGGCAATGTATACCTTCTCTGAAGGGAAATACGAAAGCAGAGATGCAGGGGGACAGGTGGGCATAAGGTGGTGGAGAGCTGAGCTTCTGGAAACAGGCAGAGGCTGGGCCTCAAACCCTCCTCTGCTGCTCCTTCCTAGCTGGGTGACCTTGAGCAAGTCAACAAACCTCTCTGGGCCTCAGTCTGCTTGTCTATAAAGTAGGGGTAATAACAGCACCCACCTTATGGGGTTGCTGGGAGGAAGACCCTGAACTTAGAAGAGTGCTTGATACCTAGTAAGGGCTTACTAAATGTTGCTTTTTCTTCCTCTAGGACTCATATTGAAGAGACTTGAATTCTCTGCACAGGCCTTTTAGTGGGAGAGGCACACAAATAATCTCTTAAAGAGATTGCCCCCTCACAATCACATGAGCTCTTCTGCAGAACGCCTGCCTCTATGCTGCAATAGATTGAATGTTTGTGTCTCCCCAAATGCCTATGTTGAAATCTTACCATCTAAGGTAATGGTATTCGGAGGTGGGGCCTTTGGGAGGTGTTTAAATCACAAAGGTGGAGCCCTCATGAATGAGATATCATCTATAATCACCTATAATCTCTCTCCCAGAGAGCTCCCTCACTCCTTCCTCCATGTGCAGACACAGCAAGAAGGTGCCACCTATGAACCAGGAAGCAGTCCTTACCAGACACCGAATCTGCTCATGCATTGATCTTGGACTTCTTAGCCTCCAGAACTGTGAGAAGTAGATTTCTGTTGTTTGTTAAGTCACCTAATATATGGCATTCTGTTATAGCAGCCCCAGTAGACTGAGACATATGCTGCCTTGGTTCTCTGTCACTCACCAGGAGCCCGGCGTCTTCTTACTGGCTCTACCATCCAGGGCGCTTTCCCTTTCTCCAATAAGGTGATCACATTTGGTCTCCGAAACGAAAGACCTGTATGTGGGACAAACATGGGAAATTATCATAAATGTGGGCACCACAGAAGTCAGAGCCACGCTCTGCATCAACAGGATTGCAGGTTTAGTAGCATGAAGGGAGCACACGGGATGTGAAGGGCAGCTGGAGAATGGGGAGTGTGATATTGTGATTTATAAGAAGAAATATGTAGTTGCTTTTCATCCCTGTTTCCTGGCACACAGCTCCTTAAACCCTGGGAATCTCCTGCATATGTGTCTTTTGTATGTTAATGAGAAGACTGTGGCTGGGGGCTCCTGGACAGCCTTCAGATGGGGGCTGGTTGCCAATCATGTGATTAGAGGGTTGGAACTTTCAGTCCCATTTCCTGACCTCTGAGGAAGGGTTAGAGGCTGGAGGCTGAGCTGATCACTAATGGCCAATGATTTAATCAACCTTGCCTACCTGAAGCCTCCTTAAAAACCCCAGTGGACTGGGTTTGGAGAGCCTCGGGGTTGCTGACCACGTGGAAGGTGGTACAGTAAGAGGGTGCATGCTCTGTGCCCCTCCCCCCATAACTCGCCCTCTGCATCCCTTTCATCTGGCTGTTCAACTGCATCTGCTGTAGTGTCTTTTACACTGAGCTGGTGAGCATAAGTAAAGCGCCTCCCTGAGTTCTGAAAGCTACTCTAGCAAATGACTGAACTTGAGGAGAGGGTCATGGGACTCCCCTAATTTAGAGCTGGTCAGTCGGAAGGCCTGGACATGCAACTGGCCTCTGAAGTAGGGGACAGTCCTGTGGGACTGGGCTCTTACCCTGTGGGATGTGACGCTATCTCCAGGTAGACAGTGTCAGAATTGAATTGGAGGACACCCAGCTGGAGTCTGCTGGAGAACTGTTTGGTGTGTGCGGGAAAACCCCCAAACATCTGGTGTTAAAGAGTGTGCGGTGTTGAGTCTGGTTGTTTAAATCTCACACGGGGAGGCAGGAATCTAAATTATAGCCAGTAGAGTTGCTAAATTTTAATTCGACAAAGCAAACTATTTTCCTGAGAATTGAGTCAGAAACTCCTGAGGCTGGTTATGAAGTTACTGTCTTTCTGCTCCAGACCCTCACCCTTGTATTATCTGTTTTGTGGTGCCAGGGCTGGGGCCTTGGTGTCTTCACTTCTGCTTCACCAGCTGCTTCCTGTCAACATCCACCAATAGGGGCTTTGTTGGTCTCAGTGTCTGGGTTTTTTAGTTCTGTACTCCCAGAAACAGTTTCCTCTGGCTCCTCAGAAGTATAAACAAACCAGGCAGCACACTGCCCCCTCCTTCAGAAATCTGAGTCCCAGATCTGAGGGGACCTTCCTTGAAGCCCTAAAAACCCCAAACTCTTCCCTTTGTCCCTCCAACCCCAGGGATGGTGGCAGCATCCTGCAGTTACTGTCTCTGTTACATCAATGTCCACTATTCACCTTTCAACAACACCTCTTAAATCAATTCTTTAAATTCTATCAAAAGAGGGGTAGGTGCGGTGGCCCATGCCTGTAATCCCAGTACTTTGGGAGGCCGAGGTGGGCAGATCATGAGGTCAGGAGATAGAGACCATCCTGGCTAACATGGGGAAACCCCGTCTCTACTAAAATACAAAAAATTAGCTGGGTGTGGTGGCGGGTGCCTGTAGTCCCAGCTACTCGGGAGGCTGAGGCAGAGGAATCGCTTGAACCCGGGAGGCAGAGGTTGCAGTGAGCTGAGGTCGCGCCACTGCACTCCAGCCTGGCGAAAGAGCGAGACTCTGTCTCAAAAAAAAAAAAAAATTTATATCAAAAGAACTCAAAAGTTACCTACAGAGTTTCCATAAGACCCAGCAATTCTACCCCTAGGTATATGCCCCAGAGAAATGAAAACATACATCCACACAAAAAACTTGTATATGTTCATAGCAGCATATCAAAATAATGAGAGTGAAAACCCAAATGCCCATCTATTAACTGATGAATGGATAAACAAAATGTGGTCTATCCATACCATACATATTCTTTGGCAATGAAAAGAAATGAGTTATTGGCACATGCTACAACGTGATGAACCTCAAAAACGTTAGAAATCAAAGAAGCCACATATTTATGATTTCATATGTATGAAAGGCCCAGAGCAGGCATATCCATAGAGATAGAACCATAGAGATAGAAAGTGGACTAGTAGTTGCTGAATCTGGGGGAGATGAGTGGCCGGGGGAGACGAAGAGTGAGTGCTTACGGGTACTGGGTTTTTGGGTGGGAATAATGAAAATATAATTGATTGTAGTGATGGATGCATAACTCTGAATACACTATTATAAAAACCATTTAATTGTGCACTTTTTATGGGTGAATTGTATAGTATGTAAATTATATCTCAATAAAGCTCTTTTAAAAAAGAAACTGCAGTGGCTTCCATTTTCCTGACTAGACCCAGAGTGATGCATGTCCCTCAATAGGCTTGTTCTGGACTGTGGGGGAAGAAGAGCCTTACCAAGCGAGACCAGGTTCCGGTAATTCTCCAACATGACATCTTCATACAAATCCTTCTGAATGGGGCTCAGCCATTCCCACTCCTCCTGGGAGAAGTAGATGGCCAAGTCCCCAAATGTTATAGGTGCCTGAAATGAGAAATCCAATGTCTATTCACCATGGACTTGTGCTTCCACATGGCTGGAGGAAACGGCACACACATCTTAAACACGGGAGACACAAGGTACCAAGAATCATTCAGGAAGCATTCAGGGTTCTGAGGCCAAAAGGGGCAGGTGTATTAAATAAATTAAATAAAATACAATATAAGACATAGCTGTTATTAAAATTATGTTGCATTAAGAACACGTGGCAACCTGGATCTACCAGGCATTTACAAAGTCAAGGCATTCTTCTAAGCACCTGACTGTACTGGTTCACTTAGTGCTCATGTGAATCTGACAGAGCGGAATCACAGTATGTTACAGATGAGGAAACTGAGGCCCAGAGAGATGAGAAAACTTACTGCAGGTCTCACAGCTAGTAAATGGAGAAGCTAGTGTTCAGCCCAGACAGCTCCCAATTTAATCTCCTAACCACATGCTCTCCAAGAAACGTGAATATGTCACACGTGACAAAAGGTTCTTTGAGGGTATAATCAAGGTTACTGATCATGTGACCTTGGCAGATTATCTTGGACTTGACCTGGCCAGTTGGTTATTGGTTCTTGCTGTCTTGAAGATGAAAAATGAGGGTCAGGTGGAAAGTGTGGGAAGGAACTGAATCTGGCCAATAACCAGCAAGTCTGGAAGAGGACCTGAGCCCCAAATGAGAACACAGCTGGCCAACACCTTGATTTCAGCCCTGTGAACTCCAAAGCAGATGACCCAGCTAAACCATGTTGTGCCTGGACGCCAACCACAAAACTGCATGATAATAAACACGTGCTGTTTTGAGCTGCCAAGTTTGCAGCTAATCTGTTACAGCAGCAAGGGGGAACTAATACACATAACTGAAAGCAAACACGCTTGTTATGGGAAACTGCATTTGAGATGCCTGTTGTAAAAACCACTCGATGATTGATAGTGGTGGAGCATGCTGACCACAGGAGGCTGCACATAGCACCTCACTGCCTGCGCCAGTGCAGTCAATGGAATAGCAGGGCTATGTGGTGCCTTTTAGTCTTGGGACCTTAGCTAAAGAGATTTCCTCCATTAAACATGGATTTTACAAGGAGAAACAAAACCACAAAACAAGACTAACTCCAGAGCACATGTCAAGTCCCCTCTGCTACTGCAGGCCCCACCTCGGCATTCATCTCCATGCTGAGAAATCACAGTGGCTCTCATCTTCCTCCACGGAGGGCATTTCTCCTGGGGAGGGCATTTCTCCTGGCACTGGCAAAGCCCCTAGGTATGCTGAACCAACAGGCCAGTGCCACGTGCACACTGGGAATGGAGAGAGGCCCGCTGGGCAGTTTCCTGGCTGCTGGGCCCTTCTCAGGTTCTCATCCCCCATGGCAATGGGAGAAAACCAAGGACTAGGTGTTGGATGGATCTCCAACAGGCAACAATTCTCCACGGAAGGAAAGCAAATGGTTCACATCTCACAAGACACGATGGGGTGTTCCAGAAGAAAGAGGAATTGCCACTTACCTTGGATTTGGATTTCCCCCGTGCGGAAGGCATCCTTTCCTCCCCTTTTAGGGTCCACGCTCAGAGAGGGGCAGAGAGCTGGTAAGGCAGGGCTGTGGGGAGAAGACAGGACATGAGGCCAACTGGGTCTTTTGGGCAGTGCCAGAGTCCACAGGCCCCTACCTAACCTGGACACACACACACACACACACACACACACACATATGCACATGCACACACACAGATGTCAGAACACCTGGCGCATTCCTGTCCTCCCTCACCCTCTCATGGTCAGGGAAGGGCACGGCCAACCCTTTTTGTGCCTAAGATCATAGCAGGTTCTTGATCAGGAGGCAAATAAGGACTGTACAGACCTCTGGCCATCCATTTGACAAGTATTTACTAAGCACCTACTGGGTGTCCAGCTGTCCCAGGTACTGGGGAGAGAGCAGTGAGTTAGAGTGGAAGAGTGCCGGCTCCCAAGCACCTTACATTCCAGTAGGGAAAGCAAGTCCATATAAAGCACAATGATGGTCATGGTCATTGCTATGAACAATAAACAGGCCAGGAGAGGGGTTAGAGTTGTGGGATGGTCAGGGATGGTGTCTCTGAGGAGGTCACACTGAGCTGAGGTCTAAATATGAGAACATGAGCCATGTGGGTGCTAGGGGAAGAGCATTCCAGGTAGAGGCACAGCAGGTGCCTCTGCGTCGTGGGTGGGCGCAGGCGAGGTGTGAGGAGAGCAAGGTCTGTGTACTGAGGCAGAGTGAGTGCAGTGGGGACAGTGGGCTAAGGCAGGAGGGGCCGGATCATGAAAGGGGTGCTGAGCAGCTGGGATTTGATCCCAAGTGTGACATCACTGGGGGAGGAGGGGGAGCTGAGCAGGGGAGTGACACCATCAGACAACATTTAACAAAAAACTGGGGCATGTCTATATGGTGGGTAAACTGTGTTAGGAGAGGGAGCAGGAGTGAGGAGAGGACTCACTAGATAGCTTTGCAGAAACCCAGGGAAAATGTTGGTGGCATGATTAGGGTGGGTGGAGTGGAGGAGGGAAGATGTGGTCAGATCGCCTCCTCAAGAGGGCCCCTCTATCCACCCATCTCAAAAGAATCTCTGCCCTGTATCAGTCTCTACCTGTGCTGTCCAATGTGAATGCCACTAGCCACATATGAAAACTGAGCATGGGAAATAAGACTACTGGAACTGAGGAACTCATTTTCTTTCCTTTTTTTTTTCCTTTTGAGACAGGGTCTTGCTCTGTTGCCCAGGCGGGAGTGCAGTGGTGTGATCTTGGCTCACTGCAGCCTCAACCTCCCCGGCTCAAGCGATCCTCCCACCTCAGCCTTCCGAGTAGCTGGGACCACAGGCATCCGCCACCACACTGAGCTAATTTTTGTATTTTTCAGAGACAGGATTTTGCCATGTTGCCCAGGCTGGTCTCAAACTCCTGGGCTCAAGCAATCAGACCGCCTAGGCCTTCCAAAGTGCTGGGATTACAGACATGAGCAACTGTGCCCAGGCTGGAACTCATTTTCATTCCAATCACTTCACTATTAAAACAATAATAAAATAAAATTTAAAATTATTGCTAAAATTATTAAAATTTACTGTTAATGTAAAATGAAAAACTGATACTCGATTTGGTTACTGTAAAACTTTAAAGTATGTCTGGAACAACTTGGGTATGTGACTCTGCTTTTCCAAAGGTTTTATGAAATTAAATACAGATCAGGTATCTCCACTAAAAATTAAGGGTCTAGATGGACCGTGTGTATAAAACTTGTATCAGATTTCAAAGACTCAGTATGAAAAAATGTAAACTATTAGTATGAAAAAATAACTATTTCATTGATAACTGTTTATATTGGCTACATGTTAAAATGTTAATATTTTGATATAATCAGTTAAATGTTATTAAAATTAATTTTAATGGATCAGGCACAGTGGCTCATGCCTGTAATCCCAATGCTTTGAGGCTGATGCAGGAGAATCACCTGAGCCTAAGAGTTTGAGAGCAACCTGGGCAATGCAGTGAGACCCCGTCTCTATAAAACATTAAAAAAGTAGCTGAGTGTGGTGGTGTGTGCCTGTAGTCCTAGCTACTTGGGAGGCTGAGATGGGAAGATTGCTTGAGCCTGGGAGGCAGAGGTTGCAGCGGGCCAAGATCATGCCACTGCAGCCCAGCCTGGGTAGCAGAGTGAGACTCTGTCTCAAAAACAAAGCAAAACAAAACAAAATTAACTTTAATGATAAATGTGTTGCTTTTTACCCTTTTCAATGTAGCCTCTGGAAAATGTAAAATTATATGCCTCACATTATGTTTCTGTAGGGCAGTGCTACCGCATGCTCTATTATTGTATTGCCCCGTTTTCCACATAGCACTCACCGCTTTCTGAAAACAGCGTGTTTATGTGGGTGTTTATGTGGGTAGTACCTCCCCCCTCCCTAAACACACACAATGATCTGGGCTGGAAAGCAGAGACTCTGTTTTGTTCACCGCTCTACTCCCAGGGCTGAGAACCTACCTAGCACAGAACAGGTGCCCAATAAACACTTGTTGACTAACTCAACCAAATCCTCAGTGTGCTGAAACCCCATCCCAGAGACACAGTTCTGCTGCAGCCATTCCCTGGCCCTCCACATGTGTCTTTGGAGAGGACAGAAATGGGGACATACTTTTCACTTCCCTTACTGTGGAAAGCTTGACATCTTGAGAAAATGATGCAATGAATGCCTATTTACTCTTCACCAAATGCTGACATTTTTCCTACCCTTTTTTAAAAAGGCAGTTGTCTGAAAGTTGTAGACATGACAGTTCATCCCTAAATGTTCCAGCACACGCCTTCAAAGAATGCCATCATCATACCCTGCTGCCAACAACAGCAGAAATGTCCCCAAAAGCTTTTTGTGACTTTGTAATGAAAACAGTACAGCAGGATACAGCCTGGAGAATGGAAATAACGGATGTTCCCTCTACAGATATTTGTTTCGTCCCCATAGGGGTGGAGGTAGAAGAAGATAAATAAATCCCAGGCCATCAGGCTTGAGTTCAGAGTTAGGTAACGGATATGTTTTGATACGAAACATGGATCCTAAGATGGCCTTGTCCTATTTAAGAGAAGCTAGGCAGAAGAATGCTTGGATTATTACATTTCTCTCTTTGTAGGATAAAGTAGTAGTTAAGAATAGGAATACTAAGATGAATTATTAACAAGATGAATAAATGTTGAGTGCTTCCATGTGCTAAGCAACACTGAAGATTATCATTTTAATTCTCACATCTGGTGGCAAGTCCAGTTCTAATGCCATTTTCCAGATGGGGAGGTGGAAGCACAGAGAGGAAGGAATCACTTGCCCAACATCATAAGGTGGACCAGTGGCAGAGCCAGCGTTCAAACCTAGACATTTGCCCCGAATGCCTGGCTCTTAACCATACTGTGTGGCTCCCTCACCTCTGCCCATGTCAGAGGAAACAAGCTGAGCAGAGAAGACCAGCAGGGCAGGTTTGAGGCTGCTCTCCCAAGAGGCCTGTGTGCAGGGTCAGCCCCAGGCTGGTGTCTAAGGACCTGGCTGGGAGACCATTCCCTACACGGATATAAAACTTTTCCTGACTGTTAAGAATACCTTCAGCTTCACTGTATGCTGCAGGGAGCACACAATTTACGCCTTATGCTGAACCCCTGCTTTCCTCCTGGGAGTCTGCAATATTGTTATCTGCCAAGCAGAGGATGCCGATGTAACCAGCTCACAATAACAAACGTGGACACTGAGTCTCTAACGGGCATGCTGTGTAGACAGCACCTCGCATGTGTTGCTCTAACTCGTTACTAAGGGAATTAGTATTTCACTCAGGACCGCACTGGGAGAGGACTCCCAGGAGCCTGGCCTTGGCTTCCCCAGGCTCTGCTCTGTGCACCCTTCCCTTTGCTGATACTGCTCTGCATTTTTTGGCTGTAATAAATCATTAGCTGTGAGCATGACTACAGGTTGGGTCCTGGGAGGCCCTTGAGAATGCTGGACCTGGGAGGTGGCCCTGCAGACTCTGAAACATAAGCCAGTAAGAGGTAACCCCTCCTCTATCATACCCCTCAGCTGTATCAGCCTTAGAATGAGGATCCAATGAACAGTCATTCTGCAACAGATGGGGTTGAGGTGGGCACATGATCAATGTCCTGGCCCCAATGGGAGGCAGCTGGAGGTGTGGCTTCCCAGCCCCTCAGGAGGGTGCCCTGAGCCACACCCCACTCCTCTGGTGCTCTTGTTAGAGGGACCCCTGGTTACCAGGCCTCTGGTTTAATAAAACATGACTAGAGTGACTCTATCTTAAAGTGAGTAGCTAGGCGCTCACAAGGCCCCCGCTATAATGTTAATGCTTACAGTCTGAAAGTAGCCACATCCTGAGCTGATCACCTATTACAATTACAGAAAATCTATGGACACACAGAACATCTCCCACCAAGCCTGCAGAATGTCCAGATGTCCTGAGACTGCAGCCCACTTTACTCAGAGATAACATCAATGACCAGGCTTAGGCTGAAGGATGAATGGTCACTGATAGCACAAATAGCCCTACCTTTAGTGAGCGCATCTGCACATTCCAGGTTTAATGATAGCTCCTTACAGTTTCCCATTCCTTCTCCTGCTTTCTGAGAACACCCTACTCTGTAACAGAGTAGTTTCCAATAAACTTGCTTCTTTCACTGTGCTCTGACTCACCTTGAATTCCTTCCTGTGCAAGATCCAAGAACCCTCTCTTATGGTCTGGATTGGGACCCTCTTTTCCAGCAACACTCACTGGGCAAGAAGCGGTGGGGACCCATGCAGGTGAGCCATGGTCCAGGAGGGGCCTCTAATTAGCACTGTGTGCCATGCAGGCCACATCAGGCTAAGGGGGATACTTGACTTCATCTGCCTGGGAGTGAGGGCACTGGGGCATTAGTGACTGTGGTAGACCAGAGTTATGGCCCCCCGCAAAGATATGGACATCCTCATCTTCAGAACCCATGAATATGGCACCTTACATAGCAAAAGGAACTCTGCAGGTGTGATGAAGTTAAGGATCTTGGGGGCGGGGGAGATTATTCTGAAAATGGAAAATACACAAACCGTTTTTCCTCTGCTGTCACACCACAACAATCCATGACCACATGTGTGAGGAGTTTTCCCCACACACCAAAATGAGAAAACCCCGTCTCCACTAAAAATACAAAAATTAGCACATGCCTATAATCTCAGCTACTCTGGAGCCTGAGGTAGGAGAATTGCTTGAACCTGGGAGCAAAGGTTGCAGTGAGCCAAGATCACACCACTGCACTGCAGCCTGGGTGACAGAGCGAGACTTTGTCTCAAAAACAACCACAACAAAATCTCTGGACCCCAAAATCACTAAGCCAAAGGGAAGTCAAGCTGGGAACTGCTTCAGGCAAACCTGCCTCCCCTTTTATTACTAACCACGTACCTCCCTCACACTATGCCCACAAGAAAATTCTTTTTGGACAAAGGACACACAGAACTCATGAGATAAAAGCATAGCTGATTGCTCCCTTTGCCCTATTTCACTAAGCCAGACCAAGGCATAAGTGACTACTCCTCTACCCTCCTGTCACATGTAAACTGTGTGTTCAGTGAAAGGCTCATCAGAGACTTGAAGGAATGCAACTGTTTGTCTCTTATCTACCTATGACCTGGAAGGCCCCTCCCTAGCTTCGAGTTGTCCCACCTTTCCGGACCAAACCAATGTACATCTCACACATACTGGCTGATGTCTCATGTCGCCCAAAAATGTATAAAACCTAGCTGTGCCCCGACCACCTTGGACACACATGTCAGGGCCTCCTGAGGCTGTGTCATGGGTGTGTCCTTAGCCTTGGCAAAATAAACTTTGTAAATTGACTAAGACTTGTCTCCGATATTTTGGGTTCACAGACATCACTTTGGAAATTCTAAGATTTCAGGAGTTTTATGCCAGGAAACAGGTTAAAGGCTAAATAGTTATTTCTCAATAGCACAATCCTGGATTGCCCAAGTGGGCTCAACATGATTACAAAGGTCCTCTTTATAAAAGGGAGGCAGGAGGATCAGCGTCAGACAGAAAAAGAAATTGCAAGATGGAGGCTATGCTGCTGGCCTTGAAGATGAAGGAGCACCTGCTGACATGGCTTTGTAGCTCTGCCTTTCAGGACTGTAAGAGAATAAATGAGTGTAGCTTGAAGCCATTAAGTTTGTGGCAATTTGTCACAGCAGCAAGAGGAAATGAATACAGTGACCCTTCCACCATTTCCTTCCAGTCTTCATGCCCAATAAATGGGCTTCTTTTGCTTTGTCAGTGACCTGGTGCTGAAAACATCTGTAATTCAGGGGAATTACAGGGCTAGGGTGAGATGAAGAGGTCGGCTGGTGATCGCTGAAGCCGGCCTGTGAGGCCACTCCGAGAGGCAGAAAGGAGGCCTGAAACAGCAGCTCTGCCTGCCTCCCTCTTGCACGCGTGCACACACACACATGCACGCACGCATATCCAGAGCTCCCTCATGCTAAGGAAGCTCAGGGTCCTGCCTTGTTTTAGCCAAGGTCAAAGGGAAGGGCAAGGCGGCCTCCACTGGTGGTAAACACATCACTCTGGGGTCAGACTACCTGAGGGTGGCAAGTGTTCCTATCAGCTGTGTTACCCTGCGCAAGCCATTGAACCTATCTGTGCCGCAGTTTCCTCACCTCTCAACTGGGGACAATACAGAACCTACTTCTGGAGGGAGTTGTAAGAATGAAGAATCACATTCGGGTCCTACACCCCCACCCCCATGCCAGTGCCTCCCTGCTAGTCCCTGAAGGGGCTGCCACAGCCCCACCTCACTTCCTGCGGTCTGCTCAAATCTCACCTCCTCAACAAGCCTCACTAACCATTCTATTTAACAATGCAAGCTGTCCCAACCTACCCTTCACAGCTAGTTCAGATATTTCTTTTTTCGGTAGCTCTTATTGTGGTGTAACTCACTGCAGAATTTGCTTATTATGCTTACTGTCAACCGTCCTGAGGACAGGCGTCTCTGTATTCCAAGTGCCTTAGACCAGCATCCAGCACACGGAAAGGGCTTAAGTGTTTGCTAACTGAATGACTGAATGGCTCTGTGATAAATATTAACTTTCTTTACCAACACTTTTTCAAGGAGCCTTCCTTCACCCACTAAACCAGGGTGAGGGTATCCCTCACATGTATCAGGTGCCACGTCTTCACAGCGGAAACACATTCCATTGTGAGCACATTTGCCTTCTGGCTTTACCTCTTGTCCTCTACCAGACAATGCGTTGACCAATGTTCTCATGTGTGCAGCTGTGTGACCTTGGGCAAGTTACTGAACCTTGCTGGGTCTTTACCTCCCTCCTTTACATCTGCAAAGGGAGGACAAAGGGCTGTTGGAGGATGAGATGAGATCATATCAGTCAGTGCTCCATTAAGGTAAACTGTATTTACCATCATTGCTGTTGAGGTTACAAGTGCCAGGTGGGGCCAGTTCTGTGGGATGTGAGTTTGGGAAAAGGTCGCATTGACCGTCCTTTGCCCACGTGCTCTATGCATGTGCTCAGGTGTGTGTGTTGAATGTACTCCATGCCTGGGCAGCAACATCACCTCCTCAGTTAATAATGATGAGAATGAAAGCTGTGCTGGATCCTTTATATGCATTACACCATCTCCTTTAACCTTTAATGGCAAATCAACCACCCAGAGTCCTTATTTTCCATCGCGGGGATGAGAGAGGGATGATGACCCGCCTGTTGTTACAGAGCTTTAACTGATGGAGCCTGGATTTGAGGCCCTATCCACAAGCCGCACACTTGGCACTCCTCACACAGGGCAGGAGTCCACTATCCACCCTGGCAGGGTACGGGAGGTGTCAGTGTGGTGAAATGCTTCCTGAAAACATCCCTATATGTATGTTTATGTCATAGTAGAGTGGCCACAGGAGTTGGGGAAAATTTGAGCATATCATGTTAAGACTGAGGAGCGAGGGCTTGGTGACGAACTGAGCAGAGTGGCCTTCGATTCTGACTTTTCTGAGCGAGGTTTCCTTCGTACAGAGATGGGGACCAAGAGGCCTGCCCTGAATCCTGGACACCTGAATTCTGGGCTGTGTTAGACCCTAGGACAGTGGTGTGCTGGGGAATGTTTAACAAGCAGCTTGCTGCAGGGGTGATTTATAGTGTTTACAACTTCCATGGAGTAAATACTCTGATATGGTTTGGATCTGTGTCCCCATCCAAATCTCCTGTTTAATTGTAATCCCCAATGTTGGAAGTGGGACCTGGTGGGAGGTGACTGGATCTTGGGGATGGATCCTTCGTGAATAGTTGAGCACCATCCCTTTGGTGCTGTTCTCATGATAGAGTTCTCACGAGATCTAGTTGTTTAGAAGTGTGTAGCACCACCCCCCTGCCTCTTTCTCCTGCTCCCACCGTGTAAGACACCACCTCCCACGTTGCCTTCTGCCATGAGTAAAAGTTTCCTGACGCCTCCCTGAAGCTGCTATGCTTCCTGTACAACTTGTAGAACGATGGGCCAATTAAACTTTTCTTTAAAAATTACCAGTCTCCGGTATTTCTTTACAGCAGTGTGAGAACAGACTAATACACACTCCCACCACAGCAGGTTGTAAGCTATTGAACTGATGTCACTTGGCATGGGGCTGAATGGCTTGGGTGAGCCAGCTCCAGCACACCACCGCTGCAGGGCCTTTGAGAACAAAGCCCTATTCTTTGCCTGGGAATTCTCAAACTTTGGGCAGACATCCCTGAAAAGTACAGGAGGGCTAATGCCTATTTCTGTGGTTTGAGATATATCCCAAAGCAGCTGCTCGTAACAGAAAACTCTTTTGATTTCTTGTTTTGAAACATGTTCATTTGTGCATATTACTTCATAATAAATCTGGGTTTGTGTTAATGTAAAAATCATGTTTTAAATGATTTACCAGATAAGCAGATCACTTGGCTTTCCCCTTCCAATCACTTAGGTAAAATGACTTGTTCCGGGAAGTTGTAATGCATTCATCCTGCAGTTTTCACAGGTGTGTGCACTCAGCCATGCACCCCAAATTTGAGAAGATGATTCTTGTCTGATATGGTCTGGCTGTGTCCCCACTCAAATCTCATCTTGAATTATAGCTCCCATAATTTCCACATGTTGTGGGAGGGACCCGGTGGGAGATAACTGAATCATGGGGGTGGTTCCCCCACGCTGTTCTCATGGCAGTAAGTCTCATGTGATCTGATGGTTCTGTACAGGGAAACCCTTCTCGCTTGGCTCTCATTCTCTCATTCTCCCTGTGGCCATGTAAGACGTGCCTTTCACCTTCCATCACGATTGTGAGGCCTCCCCAGCCATGCAGAACTGTGAGTCTAGGTATGTCTTTATCAGCAGTGTGAAAACAGACTCATACATTGTCCATAAAATAATTTTCTTCAAGGAACTCGGCACTACTGGGGAAGAAAGAACAGCAGTTCGATATTAGGTAATCCTGGATTTAAAGCTTGCCTCTGCCAATTACTGGCTGTGAAAAAGTTACACAAAGCCTGTTTGCTCATCTACACAATGAGGTAAAGAAAACCTACCTCACCTCTGCTGTTAAGATATTTACATGTGATGTCTTTGGTAACTTGACCATGGTCATTGCTTGCCTTCCTTTTCCTTTTCAACTCACAATACAGTTGACCCTTGAGCCATGTTAGTTTGAATTGTGAGGGTCCACTTATATGCAAATTTTTTTCAGTGGAAGTTACACTGAATGTGCCTACCTCTCCGGTCTCCCCTTCCGGCTCCTCCACCTTTTCTACCTCTGAGACAATAAGAGCAGCCCCTCCTCTCCCTCCTCAAGCCTACTCAACTTGAAGGCCACGACAATGAAAACCACTCCTACTTAATGAACAGTAAATACATTTTTCTTATGATTTTCTTAATAACATTTTCTTCTCTCTAGCTTATTGTAAGAATAGAATATGCAATACATGTAACACACAAAATATGTGTTAGTAGACTGTTTAGGTTATTGCTTAGGTGCCAGTAAGGTGACCAGTAGACTATTAGTACTTAAGTCTTCGGGGAGTCAAAACTATATGTGGATTTTCTACAGTACAGGGGGTTGGTACCACTAACCCCTGCACTGTTCAAGGGTCAACCATATAACAAGCATCCAAGAGACCAGTGAAGACTGAGACCCACTAAAAAGGCTGAGATTAGAATTCTTATCCAGTGCTGGAGGAGATAAATTGGTGTGACCTCAATGGAGGGCAATTTAGCAATGTCTTTAAGACTGAAGATCCACATTCTTTAACCCTGTTGTACTCTTTAATCCAGCAACCTTATTTCCTGTACATGGCTTCAGACAACTTTGCACATGTGCACAATGAGAGACACACAAGGGTATTCACCATGGCAGAGTTTATAGAAAGAGGCAGTACATTTCCTTGGGTAAGGGTGTGGGCCTGCAGCAGGCTGTCTAGGTTCAGTATTTAACTCTGCCGTCTGCTATCTGTGTGGACTTAGACACTCTATGTGTCCTCTCCGGGCCTGAGCTTCCTCATCTGTAAGATGAGACAAAACACAGTAATGACTTCACAGGGTTGTGGTAAAGATTAAATGAGTCAAAATACGTAACACATTTAGAGTAGTGCCAGGAAGCAGGGCCAATGCTAAGAATTTTATTATTACTACCACTATCAGGAGACTGGAAACAACCTAACAGCCCATCAATAGGAAAATGGCTAAGTGAATATTACATGCATATAATGAGACATCACATATTAAAAGAAACAAAGGAGAACCATAGTAGTGATTCCTAATTGGGGGAAATTTTGCCCCCCATGGGAAAATTGCAATGTCTGAGGCTATTTTTGGTTGTCACATCTGGGAGGTGGGGTGCCCCTGGCATCTAGTGAGTGGAGGCCAGGGATGCTGCTCAGCATCCTGCAATGCACAGGACAGCCCTCCAGAGCAGAGAAGGAGCTGGCTCAAAACGTCCAACTGTGCCAAGGCTGAAAAACCTCCAGGATAAAATGGTATTATAAGGGCAAAAATATAGAAAAGCCATTTAGAGAAAAACAAAATATAGTACACAAATACACGACTTTGAAAAGGCTCTGGAAAGATAAACAAAAAGTTTGTAGCAGTGACTGTCCCTGAAGAAAGGAACCAGGTTATATGTGTGGGAAAGGAAAAAAAATCCAAAACCCGCTTTTTCCTCTCTATACTTTGGCATTTTGTGTCATGAATGTATAATTACATCTTCAAAACAACAAACGAAATAAAAGAAGGCTGGATCGCACATACCGCATCAAGGCAGGGCTGTAAACCTGGCTCGTCTTCTGAGTCCCTGATGATAGATGAGAAAGGGCTTTGAAAGGCACAGAGCTACGTCCTCCTGAGGTGAGGACGGCTGGAACCTGGATGGGAACATGCTTCAAAGAGTTACTGAACCGTGGTTGTGCCTCCCCTATGAGGCAAATAACTGAGGGGACTTCCCCTCCTTCCCTGGTTCCCCTTTGAGCCTGGGGGGCTGTGCTGGGTATTGAATTGGGGGAGGGTCCTGATATACTGAAAACCAGCCATTAAATGCACTGCCACAGCCTCATTGCCTCCTTTGGGCCAGTCAGCTTTTGCTGTACCAGCCGTCAAATATTCAAAGATCACTCCTGGCCTGAACCTGCCAGCCCCAGAGGCCAGGGACATATGTAGGCAATTTCTCCAAAGACCTCGGCCTATGTATATGCATGTCTAGCCTGCCATTTCCCCACTTTGCCTGGGAACACATTAGGTTTCCTCACTCGCAGGATGGGGCTAGGAATACCCCTACTGCAGGGAAGTGCAGCTGTGAGGACTGTTTTTGATAAGACGTCGAAGCAGAGGTCACTCGCATCCTCCCCCTGACTCCTCCAAATCAATTTATCTCATTCCCAGAGGCCTCAAAGGGGCCTGGGCTGCAGGCACTCAGAGCTGTAGCTCTCAACCCTGTGCGTACATTAGTCTCTTGGGAGCTTGCTAATAAATAGTCACAGCTGATGGCAGTTCAGTATGCCAGACCAATTAAATCAGAATCTCTGGGGATTGAGTCTGACCCACCCCCCCACACTTTTTTTTTTTTAAATAAAGCATTCCAAGGTGACAGTAACATGAAGCCATCGTTTAGAATAACGTTCGAGTCTCAGAGTCTCAAAGACAGGGCTAGAGATCTGACCTGTTTCTGTTGAAGTCAAGACCTCAGTGAAGAGAAAAGTCTTTGGTTAAGATCAAAGTCAAACTCTTAGATTCCCTAATCAAGGGATTCCAAAGGGTCACCACTGGTGGCCATTCCTGGCTCTGGAGTTGACCAAGATGCCCATGGGAGACCTGGATGTTGACTCTGAAAAGAACATCTGCCAACACCCTGTAATCCCTTTACCCTGCTTTACTTTTCAAAATACCTATCAGCACCTATTAAAGACTTTATTTTTGTCTCTCCTACTAAATATAAGTTCCAGCTGAGTAAAAACCTTGCCTGTTTTGTTGAGACTAGCACAGTGCCCAATCCATGGGAGGCACTCACTGGCTGAATGAATGAATGCATCTCGGAGCTTACCCGGGCTGCAGGCCCTTTCTTCTCATCTCAGAACACTATCCCTTTATCATCTCTTCCCTCCCCGCCTTCCCCAGCTCCCTTACTCTTCTCTGTCATCATGCCTTGGGTCTGTCCATGCGCTTGCATCACGGTCCTCTCAATCAGAGTGATTTTGCCCCTGCAGGGGACATCTGACAGTGTCTGGAGACATTTTTTTTTGCTTGTCACAACCCGCAGGGAGGTGCGGTGTGCTACTGGCATGGTAAATAGAGCCCAGGGTTGCTGCACAACATCCTATAATACATAGAATAGCACCCCCTCCCACTTCCCAACAAAAAACTATCAGGCCCCAAATGTCATAGTGCCAAGGCTGTGAAACACTGGTCTGGACAGAAACATTTCCAGACCCATGTGTTATATGGAAACATCCCTTAGTCCCTAATACTTCAAAGTTCTGTTCTTGACCCCATGGGCTCTCTAGGGACATCTCCATCAGGAAGATCCTTTGTTCCTGACCCCACCTCCTCTACCCTAATGCTGCCCTCCCAGGACCCTGACTACACAATTCTGAACCTAAGCCCTGATCTAGACATCCAAGTTATTTTACCTCTGGACCTGAAACCTTTACTCTGGGGCTCATCCTTTTGCATTTCTACCTATGGATTTTATTCTCCAGGTGTGGGACGCCTGCGGCTATTATGCTAATAATAAAATGATGACCATTTATGTGGCACTTCCTTGTGCCAAGTTCTACTTATGCTCACCATAAACCTGAGGTTGGTTGTTATTACTACTGTTTTACAGGTGAACCGAGGGGTGGTGGACTTAAGTAAGCTCTCCCAGTCACACAGCTAGCCAGTGGTGAAACCAGGAGTCAACACCAGACAGCAGGGCGCCATAGTCCATGCTCTTAATTTTCCAAGCTACCCTGGTAGGAAGGGGACACAACCATACGCAGCGTCAGTGGAGGGCTCTGTCCTCCACTCAAATGCACACATGCAGAAAACAGACAACGCAGGTGGTTGGCGGGGGCAGCGCACCACTGCTCAACTGGAGATGGTCAGATGCCCTGGTATGTGGACAAAGATCGCCCAGTCCCAAGTTCAGAGATGCAAACTCCTCCAGTATTCACTACTACCTCTGTCTCTGTATAGGATCAAAGAAAAACGACCACCAGCACCATAACCAACACCTAAACACGGTGATTAGTATGTGACAAGCTCTGTGCAGGGTGTTTCAGCTACGTCATCCCATTTAATCTTCCCAATAACACCCAGGCAGGTTCTATTAATATGCTATTTTACCAAGGAGGAAAGTCATGCACAATTAAACAGTTCCACAGATTTCCAGGGCAGCCCATCACACCTTAGAGCTGCTCAGAATTCTCCCCCTGTGGGCCTCCATTTCCATGGTTACAGTGAGATATACACCAGAATGGCACAGTCACACACTCATAACCGCAAAGCCACTGACGCTAAGTGGCAGACAGACGCCCAGGCAAGTCACACAGTAACCCAAGGCTACAATAAACGCCCACATCAGCCTGACACTGACACACGCACACACTCCAGAAACACAAATCTTCACAGCCAGCGTCACACACCCACTCCCGGCTTCCCACTGGCTCCATTGTTTCCTTCGCGTGGGTCACGCAGCGATACACATCCGCGGTCCGGACATAGCTCCCTCACACACAGGCACACACGGCTCGCCTCACACGCGGCGCCCACTTCACACTCGGGCGCACAAGCCCCGAGAGCCACAGCGGCGAAAGGGCGCAAACCTCACGGCGTCGCGGGCCGAGAACCCACGCAGGCGCGATCCCACCGCCCACGCAAGCACCCGCGCAGACGCCCACGCCATCGTGGACGCGCAAACCCACGCACGCCTGGGCAGGAACGTCCACGCAGTGGCGAGCGCGCCGCCCACGCCTTCAGAGACACACCCACACTCTCGCCAGCCCCCTCACCTCGGTCTTCCCAGGCTCCGACCCCAGCGGCGACCACCGTGACAGCCGCGCAGGGACTCAGCGCCTGCGCACTCCCCTCCGGGACCCCGGGACCACGCGCTGCACCCCCCTTCACACACGCACCACGCAGGCGGGAGCGTGGCCCCGCCCCCAAACAAGGCCACGCGGCGCGCGCTCACCCGCCTCTCGGGGACAGTACCACCAGCCCCGGCCTGAGGCCCCGCCCCCTCAGCGCCACACGCACAAGCGCGTTCGCACGATCGGTGCAGTCCTGAGGGCGGACGCGCGAGGTCCCGCGCCTGCGCACACCCCCGGCGCTGGCACGCGCACCGGGCTCCTAGGGGACGGGCGCACGGCCCTGCTTTTCATCCTCTCAGGAGGTCACGTGTGGACACTGAGGCCCTTCCTCGAGCTCTTTAACCAAACTCAACCTCCCCAATTCGCCGCCTTCCCCGCTCCCACAACCACACGTTCCCCTGTGAAGGCTTATTGTCCCCAGCCCGCCCCCACCTTCACGAGGTTTGGAGCCGGCCTCACCCGCGGACGCCCCCCCCCCACCCCCACCCGCGCGTGCGCACTACGCAGTCATCCTGCAACATCCAGAAGCCACCGGGATGCGCGAGGCTGTGGAAGGTCCCACCCAGAACGTGAGGTGAAGAAGGCTTGGGCTGCGCTGGTTCTACTCTGTCCGGGTCGGAGATGAACTGACCCGGGAGAGCAGTGGAGGATGTTTCTTTCTGCCAACAGTGGGGACTCACCTGCACGTTTTGCGAAGAGGCCCACAGTCCTTTGCGTGGCGCCCGGACTACATTTCCCAAAGGCCCCTGCGCGGCCTGCTGCTGTTCCATGCGGTGTTGCGCCTGCGCAGCCGGCGGGCTAGCTGTGAGACCGACTGCGTCGGGGTTGAGACGGGGTACACGAGGCTGACCCCGGGGGGGAGAAAGGACGAGGAGGGGCGGGCAGCGGAAGGTCCGGGAGTGTCCGCCATAAAGTCGTTTGAGGTGACCGTTCCGTAATTGTGAGTCTGTGAGAGAAGATGTAAAGTATGGCCTCGTCCCGGTCATCTGGACGTGCGGGTCCCGGGTTTTGATCGCGCCGTTTGTGTAGGTGAGACCCACATTGTGTTACCCTGAACATGTGTGAGGACGAACCTTTGTGTTTTCTTATACGTGTGTCTCTGAGCCGATTTTTGTGGTTTTGTACGTGGCGGGGGGCACTGATTTTGAATATGTGTGTATGTTCTGGACATTTGTTTAGCTTCTGCATCCACTTTTGCGGAAGGGCAGAGTTGAGTAGGTGGCAACAGGTAATGTGTGGCCCCACAAAGCCTGAACTATTTACTGTTGACTCTAGAGCCCAGTTTTTGCGGTGTGTACACCTCTGTGGGGAACCACTGATTTTGAATATGTATACTTGTGTATATTTATGTCTATTCTATGGCTGCTTTTGCACAATGGCAGGGTTCAGTACTTGCAGCAGAGATCTTGTGGCCCATAAAGCCTAAAATACTATCCGACTAAGGTTTCGAGCCCTAGCCAGTTTTTGTGGATGAGTGTTGTTTGTGCTTGGGAAGCTAGTTATTTATTTATTTATTTATTTATTTATTTATTTGGGACGGAGTCTCGCTCCGTCGCCCAGGCTGGAGTGCAGTGGTGCGATCTCGGCTCACTGCAACCTCCGCCTCCCAGGTTCAAGCCATTCTTCTGCCTCATCCTAACTAGTAGCTGGGACTACAGGCGCTCGCCACCACGTCCAGTTAATTTTTTTGTATTTGTAGTACAGACGGGGTTTCACCATGTCGGCCAGGATGATCTCGATCTCTTGACCTCGTGATCCGCCCGCCTCGGCCTCCCAAAGTGCTGGGATTACAGGCGTGAGCCACCGCGCCCGGCCAAGGAAAGCCAGTGTTTTTGACTTTGTGTGTGGGTACCCGCCTGTGTGTTGAGACCCAGTTTGGTATAGGTGGTATATGTGTGAGGGGAACCCAGGACCTGTGATTTCTTTCTTCCCAGGTGACTCTGAGCAAGTTTTGGGGACTAGGTAGTAGGGAGAATGTGTGAGGAACTAGTTTTGGTTTCCCATTTCTGTGATTAGGTAGTAGTAATAATAAAAATAAAAGCTAACAGATACTACTATTAGGACTTTTACCATTACCCCTGTGACTAGCAGCTAGCACTTACTGATTGTTGTCCCTACTCGAAAGTGAATTTTTCCATTTAAGGTTTTCTTAATTCTATAAGCCGTTCTATAAACTTGTTCCTTGGAGCAAGTTTCTTTCTAGACTGGAGATTGTTCTAAATACCTGGTAATACTAGAATAAGGGGTGTGGTCAAGAGATCTGAGAAACCTTAGGATAAATCTGTCACTTGGCAGTTTCTTTGTTTTCTTTAAACTACCTCCCAAGAAAGTGTGTCATCCTTTCTGCTGTTTTAGGGGAATGTTAGTGCGAAAATCTGGGAAGCCCCGGACTGAGGACAAAGCTTTATGCCTCAGACTGTCCTAGTTCAGAGAAACCAGAGTGTGTGGGTCAGATGTCTTGGCTCCTGATCAGGTTCTGTTGTGCCCATTCTCCGAATGAAGCAACTATCTCCCAAGACACCCATGAGCTTTCTAAGACAGTTTGTCCCAGAGCCCAGGTCCAGAATGTAGTCCTGGTCTTGGGTTTGGTCAGACCTTCCCTCACTCTCACCTCAAGACTCCCCACCCCTTCCCCCCTGCCCCAGGAACCCATGGGAATTACAGGTATAAATTAAATACCTGACCGTATGACAGCTGCAGAGTATCTGGAATTTTTTTTTTTTTTTTTTTTTTTTTTTTTTTAGACAGAGTCTCGCTCTGTGGCCCAGGCTGGACTGCAGTGGCACAATCTCGGCTCACTGGGAGCTCCGCCTCCTGGGTTCACGCCATTCTCCTGCCTCAGCCTCCCAAGTAGCTGGGACTACAAGTGCCAACCACCACACCCGGCTAATTTTTTTGTACTTTTAGTAGAGCCGGGGTTTCACCGTGTTAGCCATGATGGTCTCAATCTCCTGACCTTGTGATCTGCCCACTTCAGCCTCCCAAAGTGCTGGGATTACAGCTGTGAGCCACCGCACCCAGCCCCAAGTATCTGGAATCTTGTTATGACAACGTGTTTGTGTTTGGAACATGAGGGAAAGGAGGAGAGTAGGGGAAGGGAGGGTTTCTGAGCTGATCTTGGGAACTGCAGGACAGACTTGGCGTCTTATAGCTCCTTTCTTTCTCCCTAACTTTGCCTTCCCAGGACAATTTCTCTTAAAAAAGAGGGATCAGGAGGGAAAAATGAGCAATCAGCTCACTGCAGCACTACTCCTGCCTCAGCCTCCCAAATAGCATGGGACTACACGTGGCTAGTTTTTTGTAGAGGCAAGGTCTTACTATGTGGCCCAGGCTGATCTCAAACCCCTAGCCTCAAGCAATGCTCCCAACCTTGGCCTCCCAAAGTGTTGGGATTACAGGCATGAGACATGGCACCTTGACAAATTGCTTTTAAACTTTAAAGTCATGTCCCAAGTAAGTTGGCATTTCCTTCTCCTGTGATTTTCAGTCCTTTCCTTCAGCGCCTTCCTGTCTCATAAAGACCCTGTTAGGGTCTTAGTCCTTATTTCTCCCTTTCTGGCAAATGAAAGACCGAAAGGCATGGCTAAAGTAGCCCAGTGCCCTCTCTCAATGTTCTTCTCCACTTAACCATCATGTATTTATTCACTATAAGCATTGTGCCTACGATTCTGCGAATAACACTGGTGGCTCAGAAATTACTGTCTGTAGGGAAAAAGGGAGCTATCCTTGAGAAGCACATAAGGTGATGAGGGATCGATGCCTTCTTATGAGGTACCATGCCCCAGATAGCTCTAGCCTTCTCTGAATACCTGTGAGCTCTGGCTCGCAGTGTATTCTAGAAGATGATTTTGTTCTTAAAGGATGAGGTCTGGTCAATGGGGACAGGAAATTTGCTGAGGAATTAAGATTCCATGGAGTAATGAGGTCCTATTTCAAGATGGTATTGTGGCCACATCTGTGGAATGCTGGGATCTTTTCCTATGTACAGAGAACAAAGAAAGGCACATTGTGGCCGGGCGCGGTGGCTCACGCTTGTAATCCCAGCACTTTGGGAGGCCGAGGCGGGCGGATCACGAGGTCAGGAGATCGAGACCACGGTGAAACCCCGTCTCTACTAAAAATACAAAAAAAAAATTAGCCGGGCGTGGTGGCGGGTGCCTGTAGTCCCAGCTACTCGGAGAGGCTGAGGCAGGAGAATGGCGTGAACCCGGGAGGCGGAGCTTGCAGTGAGCCGAGATTGAGCCACTGCACTCCAGCCTGGGCGACAGAGCGAGACGCCGTCTCAAAAAAAAAAAAAAAAAAGAAAGGCACATTGTTAGGCAGGATAGAATCAATTTGAGAAAAAAATAACCAGGAAAGTTTTAGGAAAAAAGTGGTATTTAGGAGAGTTGAAGCCATTAGATGAAGAAAATATGCTCTTTTAAATAGAATATATCTGTATTGTGGTTAAAAAAAAAAAAGCTTTCAGAAGAGTAAATGATAAGAAGTACTGCCACCTTGACCCAATTCCCTCCCTAAGGCTAATTAACTTTTCATTGTGAAATCATTGTAAACTCACAGGAAGTTGCAAAAATATTACCTTTCATCCAGCCTTCCCCAGTGGTAACATTCTACATGCCAGTAATATAGTATCAAACCAAGAGACTGATATTGGTACAGTACTGATGACTTGACTACAGACCTTATTCAGATTTTACCACTTTTAATTTGTACTTGTTCATTTTATTAGGGTTTTGCCATTATTATACTCATGATATTGAATCCCTTATCCAAGAATACGATGTGTGTTACCATTCATTCAGGTCTTTTAACTCCATTGGTAGGGTTTTCAAAGTTTTCATAAAGGTCCTGTTGAGTATATTACCAGATATTTTCATCTCTTATTGTAAATGGTGTCATTTTACTCTTCCTATTTTCTAGGTATTTTGTATGATATATGTGTTAGTCTGTTCTCACATTGTTACAAAGAAATGCCTGAGACTGGGGAATTTATAAAGAAAAGAGGTTTAATTGGCTCATCGTTTTGCAGGCTGTATAGGAAGCATAGTGGCTGCTGCTTTTGGGGAGACCTCAGGAAATTTCCTGTCGGAGGAGGGGAAGGCAAAGGGGGAGCAAGGAGTGTCACATGGCAGGAGCAGGAGCAAGAGAAAGGTGGGGGTCGGGGAGGTGCCACATGCTTTTAAACGACTAGATCTCACAAGAACAAACTCACTATCCTAAAGACAGTACCAAGGAGATGGCGCTAAACCATTCATGAGAAACCACCCCCATGATCCAGTCACCTTCCACCGGGTCCCACCTCCAACACTGGCGACTACAATTCCACATGAGATGTGGTGAGGACACAGATAAACTATATCAGTATATTATTTATTTTTTGGATCATATAATATATCTTATTGTAAATATAACACAACCTTACTTATTTAAGTCTTACTGTCACATAGGTTTTTTTGCCTTAATTTTGGCTATTACAACCAATACTATCCTGATCCATTTTTCAGCTGATTTTGACACTCATCTGTAATTATTTCCTTAGGATCCATTTCTATATATTTTTCTTTCCAATTATTTTGGACCATTTTAAACTTAGTTGATCTCCCACTATTTAAAAAATTATAGCATTTGGATGGAACACCAGCAGGGATTTACATATTGTAATTTGAGTTTAGGTCTAAGTAGCCTGTAACATTTGCCTGCTGTACGATCTAAGTACTATAGGAAATAATCACTTTAAATTCATATGCTTGCGTTCATGTCCTTTGCAGGGACATGGATGAAGCTGAAAACCATCATTCTCAGCAAACTATCACAAGAACAGAAAACCAAACACCACATGTTCTCACTCATAAGTGGGAGTTGAACAATGAGAACACATGGACACAGGGAGGGGAACATCACACACTGGGGCTTGCGGGGGGTGGGGGGATAGGGGCGGGATAACATTAGGAGAAATATCTAATGTAGGTGACAGGTTGATGGGTGCAGCAAACCACCATGGCACGTGTATTCCTGTGTAACAAAACTGCACATAGTGCACATGTAACCCAGAACTTAAAGTATAATAAAATAAATACATAAATTCATATGCTTTTAAAAACACACCTAACAGAAAATGATACACTTGAAAATGAACTTTTTTAGTTGTAATTGCAAATTCTAACAATATAAAGTTAGTTACACAAAGCTTTTTCCTTTTTTTGGCTGTAAAATATGACTCAAACTTAGTAACTTTTTTCCCTATGATGTATGGGTTTGCTACAACTGCTATAATAAAGTACCACAGACTGGGTGGCTTAAATAGCAGAAATTTGTGGTCTCTTCATATCATTTTCCCCCATGCATGTATCTGTGTGCAAATTTCACCTTTAAAATTTTTCCTTTTAATTTTTACAATTTTCTTATTTTTTGTGTGGATACATAGTAAGTATATATATTTATGGGGTACATGAAATATTTTGAGAAGTTTCCCCTTTTTATAAGGATACCAGTTAGATTAGATTGGTACCCTAATAACCTCATTTTGATGTAACTAATTATATCTGCAAAAATCAAATAAGGTCGCATTCTGAGGTGCAAGGTGTTAGGCCTTCAGCATAAGAATTTGCGGGGACACAATTTATAACATATGAGAAAAGCTTTTCTAAATGGCTCCATTTTACGTCTTCTTAATCTAGTGTTGCTAAAACATAATCCTATTTTATGTAGCATCAAATGTTAAGTTTATATCTTTTTGGTTTATTTTTGGCTAAGACAGGTTCCATGTGAGGAAAGGCATTTTAAAACATAACCTAGATTTTTTTAAATCAGGTACGGTGAGGTGACAGACATGGTGACAACTGCCTTTGCATGAAGAGTTTATTACTTCCATTTCCCAGCAGAAGGTAGCATGCCACACCATACAGAGCCACATGGGGATGTATCAAGATTTGGTCAGGAGGCAGAAGGAGTGCCAAGGCAGAAGGGAAAAAGCCTAGACCCAGAGCCTTTATCTTGTTTTCTCTAGGAGAGGCAAAGCCAGGCAGGGGAAGCAATTTAGGATTGTCTAGTTTGAATAATGTCCTCACGCTCTGGGCTATGGGGGTAGTCTCTAGTTGTCTGGTCCTCAGGTTGGTTTAGGGCAGGGGAAATAATAGTTGGTGTATGAACATTAGATGAAGATGGTAATTGGGGATATGGGCTTTGGATTGGTTGGTTGCATATAAAGGGTACGTTTATGGGCAAGTTGTTTACTGCCTTTAACAATTAGCTAGCCGTAGGCAGGGCTCTCCCCAGCCAACTACAGCTAGCTCCCCTACCCCAATACGTTGGAGCATAATAAAATGTAGAAAATAAAAACATATCTGTAGAATAAGCAGGCCCATAGATACAGGGAAGTAGCTTACTATCTGCTTTGTTTTGGAGGAATGGGAGGTGAGGAAGGGGATAGCTAAAGGTTATGGGGTTTCTTTTTGACGTGATAAAAATGTCTAAAATTGACTGTGGCGGTGGTTACACGTCTATGAATATACTAAAAGTTACTGATTTTTACACTTTATATGGGCGAATTATGTAGTTTATGACTATATCTCAATAGAGCTATCTGTTTTTAAAGATACAGTGGTGGGGTCAGAAGTCAAATTGAAGTAGATGACATTCTTCTTCCCTATTCAGGAATCAGTTGAATGATGAAGATCCTTAGTCTGATCTACTCCAAGGGAGATTTCAGCTGGGTCCCATCTGTTGCCATTTGGAATATTAAGTAGTTTGCCAAGGATAGAAACTAAGTCTGTGCAAGAATGTATAGAGAGTCAGAATGGCCATGCTTCTACACCTCCTTCTCCCCACTCACTTCTTCCCCAAGTCATTCTTCGATTCCAAGGGTAAGGTGAGCTAACAGTGGAATGTAAGTATGGACTATTTTTCTGTCTGTCCTGAATGCCAGCACTTTAGGAGCAGTTAAAATGTGATTCAGTAACATGAGAATATTAGAAAACCTGGTTGTAGGCTACAGTGTCATATACTAGATAATCTCCTTGGCGTTACCCTAGAGAATACCCAGTCTTCATTAGTTAAATGCATCTCTACTGCACCCACTGTGAAATACTGGATGTTGAATTGCCCATGTGGGAAGCAGCTGAATTATAAATCATCACTTACAATTCAGAGGGAATATGGATTTGATGCTTACTTTTTTTTTTTTGAAATGGAGTTTTGCCCTTGTTGCCCATGCTGGAGTGCAATGGCACGATCTCGGCTCACTGGAACCTCCACCTCCCGGGTTCAAGCGATTCTCCTGAGTAGCTGGGATTACAGGCGTGTGCCACAACGCCTGGCTAATTCTGTATTTTTAGTAGAGACGGTGGTGGGTGGGGGGGGTTCACCATTTTGGTCAGGCTGGTCTCGAACTCCTGACCTCAAATGATCCACCCGCCTCGGCCTCCCAAAGTGCTGGGATTATAGGTGTGAGCCACCACACCTGGCCGATGCTTACTTTTCAACACAATTGGGTTTCTCCCATCATCATAACATTTGTATGTCTATGTAGGGCATGTCTTTCCCAGTCAGGTCAGAGGCCTCTGATACGTGGTTTTAATAGGTCTAAAGGAAAGTTCTAATGTGGAGTGTCCCTGGGCCTATAAGTGTAAATTTATGTTCTCCTTGGGTTATAATTTGAATCATATGATACAAAACACATTAAATTGCATGAAACTCCTTTCTTTTTTTTCTTTGAGACAGAGTCTTGCTCTGTCTCCAGGCTGGAGTGCAGTGGTGTCATCTCGGCTCTCTGCAACCTCTGCCTCCTGGGTTCAAGCGATTCCTGTGCCTCAGCCTCCTGAATAGTTGGGACTACAGGTGTGCACCACCACGCCCAGCTAATCTTTTGTATTTTAGTAGAGAGAGGGAATTACCATGTTGGCCAGGATGGTCTCGATCTCCTGACCTCGTGATCCACCCGCCTCAGCCTCTCAAAATGCTGGGATTACAGGCATGAGCCACTGTGCCCGGCCTGCATGAAACTCTTTAACTTTATCTTATGCATTAGTGTAGCTGATAAATTATCAATGTATTCTCATATCATAGTGCATTATATTAGCTGTACTTCTGTTATTGGCTGGATTGTGTCCCCTCCAGGAATTCATATGTTGAAGACGTAACCCCAAGTGTTACTGTATCTGGAAATAGGGTCTTTAGGAGCTAATTAAGTTAAATGAGGTCATAAGGGTAGAACCCTAATTGGATAGTAGCATGGCCTTGTAAGAAGAAAAGAGATCTTCCCCTCTCTGGCTATTCACCATATGAGATCACAGCAAGAAGGTGGCCATCTGCAAGCCAGGAAAAGAGCCCTCACTGAAACCTAATCATATTTGCACTCTGATCTCAGATTTCTGGTCTCTAGAACTATGAGAAAATAAATGTCTGGGCCAGGTATGGTGGCTCATACCTGTAATCCTAGCACTTTGGGAGGCCAAGGCAGGTGGATCACCTGAGGTCAGGAGTTTGAGACCAGCCTAGCCAACATGGTGAAACCCCGTCTCTGGTAAAAATTCAAAAATTAGCTGGGTGTGGTGACACATGCCTGTAGTCCCAGCTACTCGGGAGGCTGAGGCAGGAGAATGGTGTGAACCTGGGATGTGGAACTTGCAGTGAGCTGAGATCGTACCACTGCACTCCAGCCTGGGCGACAGAGTGAGACTCTGTCTCAAAAAAAAAAAAAGTGCCTGTATTCCCAGTTACTCGGGAGGCTGAGGCAGGAGAATGGCATGAACCGGGGATGCGGAGCTTGCAGTGAGCCAAGATCACGCCACTGCACTCCAGCCTGGGCAACATAGCGAGACTCCATCTCAAAAATAAAAAATAAAAATAAAAACAAAAACAGCCAAAGATCAAGCACCAGAATATTATTGTGATTTAATCTCAGAAATTTCTCGTTTGAACAGTGGCTGTCAAGATTTCATTTGTTTAAAAAAAAAATAAAGTAGGATAAAGACGCTAGAAAGTCTAGAGAGGACGGAGGGATTATTTTACACAGGATGGTCAGGGGAGGCCACTTTGATAGGTAGCATTTAGCAGTGAGGCTTCCTGAACTCAGCATGACTGCTCCGCTTGGCTCAGATTCCAGCTCTGTCCACCGTAGTTGAGGAATTATCCCTCGACAGAGAATGGGGAGATAAAGAGGCTCAGCTTGTTAACAGTTTCCCCTCTCACATGAATCTTAGTCATGCATGGACTTTTGTCCACTGCCTGAAAACTGCCCTGATATAGTTTAATTTTGTAGTACGCTATTGTGTCATGCTGCAACTCTTTCACCTCCAGAAGGGATGGCACCAGGTTCAAGAGGCTGAAGAAGAGACTCAGATCCAGGAAATGAGGCATAGGTTATATGTGAGATGGAACTTACATACAGAGTGGTCCAGCGGTGGTAGGCTGAACAGGAGAACTGCCACTGCTTGCAGAAAGCATGGACTTTATATAGCATTTTCACTTAACACTCTCCTCCTAACAGCATCCACATGGCAACCCTCATTTAACCCAAGACAAAGAGCCTCAGCCCCCATAGGGCCAGCGTTCCACAGGCCAGGCCAGGGACTCATTTAACCCAAGACAAAGAGCCTCAATCCCCCATAGGGCCCGCATTCCACAGGCCAGGCCAGGGACTCAGATATGCATCATATAGATAAGGATGAATCTCCAGGTTGGTCATATTTGGAATTCCAAACATGCATTCAGGTGAGTCTCCCATACTGGGTCATTTTCAGAGTATGCTTAAGTTATTGCTAACAGCTGTGTCTACTATACACAGTTGCATCTACCATACATAGTTGCATCTGCCATATGCTATGATAGGAAGACTTGTCTAGTACAAACTTCTGTATCATAGCCCATAGCAGAACTCATATTTGTGAGTATCGTTTGAAGGGGTTAAGCAGAGAGAATTGAGTCAGGATATCACTGGGGAGGTATACGTTTATTTGTGGGATTTCAAGGGCCTGAATTGTGACAACAGAATAAAGTTCTTGTGGAAGAAATATTTTCAGAGGATTTGAGAGCATGGTGTTGAAGAGTTAAGGAAACAGCATATATCTTTTCGTGCTAGATGTTTACATGCAAATGAATCTCCTTATGCTGTCACAAATGTATGCTTCCCTCTCCCTCCCTTTCACTTATCAGTCCCATCCCACTAGTCCTGGAGCCTCTCCTACCCTGAGGTCAGGCATGAACCCTGGTGTGTAGCTTTGCTCAAATGCTTACGATCAGTAACCCAGTTGTGCACCAGGTTTCTTTATATCTTGAGGTTGTCTACTGAACACATGAAAAATAAATTCAGCAAATTATAGAAACTACGAGACACTGCTGTCTACCCTTTGACAAACATTTACTCGGTGTTGTGTGCTGGCTTATTTGCATTGTGTTTTGCAGAAGTCTTAAAATCACAGTCATATCTAGGTTTTTTTCAAGCAATTCTCCTGCCTCAGCCCCCTGAATAGCTGGGATTACAGGCACCTGCCACCATGCCCGGCTAATTTTTGTATTTTTAGTAGAGACAGGGTTTCCCCATGTTGGCCAGGTTGGTCTTGAACTCCTGGCCTCAATGGTATACACATTCCTATGGAAGGCAAGCATTATTTTGTGAGGTACATAGCTGATATGATGCTTCTGCATGGTCTTCAAAGAAGGGGGCCCTTATCTTTCAAGAAACTGAATGAAACTCTTCTTAAAGCAAAAACAAGGCTAAAGAGAATATGACTGTTTAAGATCTACAACTTCATCTGCTTATATGCCCCATCTCCAGTCCTAAAGCCAACTCTTTCCTCATCAAGGGTCCAACTTTGGCTTGGGAGACTTGTGTAGTTGAGAAATTGAGCCTTTGAGTCACCTCTTCCAATAAACACATATGCTTGGACTTGAGCTCTGCCTGCCCTCTGACTGCAAGAGATGAGTTTCTCTAAATGCTCCTTTTGATATTCACGCTTTAGAATGCTGATTAAGGTATCTGAGATTGTTATTTTCTCTGCTCTTTGCATCAGTAGCACTTTTTTAAAGGCACCTATTCCACAGTCCTAATAGTTGCTATTTCTGCTGTACTAATCAAAGACCAGAGGTACTGCACATGGCAGGGCATTCTTTTGCACCTATATCCCATCGCAGTAGATAATCTTAGCAATTGTACTGTGAAAGCTGGCCAGGAGCTATCTGTCCTTTTGATGTCCATTTCCTTGATGCTTAGTGATATAGAGCATTTCTCATATACCTCCTTGTCATTTGTATGTCTTATTTTGAGAAATATCTATTCAGGTTTTTTCCCATTTTAAAATCGGATTATTTAGTTTTTTGCTATCGAATTAAGTTCGTTACATATTCTGAATATTAACCCCTTGTTAGATGCATGGTTTGCAAATTACTCTTTCCCAATCTGTAGGTTGTCTCTTTACCTGCCCAAGGCTTATGCCTGCCAGTGAATTTATTTGGGGCTGAGGCCATTTTAGTCAGCCAGCAGTGAAGTGGTCTGGGACATGGGACCCTCCTGCCTGGGTGGCAGATTCTCTTCTGGCCTGGGGTGGATCTAAAAGCTCTGTTCATGGCCACCATTCTGTACTCAGGGACCTTGAGATTCTGCCCAGTGCTGTGTTTTACTGTGGCAGGGCAAGTACTTGTACCATGCATGTTTCCCTCTCCTTCCTTTAAGGCCTTCTGTGCTATGCTGCCTAGGGTTGGAAGAAGGGAGGTGAGGCCAGTGGGAGAGTATCCTTCTTACTGTCTTCAATTGTCTTTCCTTGTTATGCTAACACTAGGTAATGTGATCTTTCATCTAGTTTCCTTAGCTCTTGTGAATATATTTTCTTGCATGGATAGTTGTTGAAATTTATGTTCCTGCCGTGGAGTTTGCTGGAGTGTTCCTTTCTGCCATCTTGCTCCATCTCTCTGTTCCTTGACCTTTTCTAGTGACCATGTCTTCTTCCCCATCACCCACTTAACTCAAGGATTACCCCACATATTTTTCATTAATAATATATGTATATCCACCATCATTTCAATTTCTATATTTTAAGAAAATTTGCATTAGCAACTCCATTTCCAAAGTACTTCAACTTGAGAATCACAATTGAGTGATCTACCTTCATCTTACTATCCCTGTCCTCTGATGAACTAATTTACTTCATAGCCCACACTGAGATGTTGAAATTAATTACTTTAGTCACTTCTTTGCATTTTTAGCTAGAGAGAATTCATCTGATAAACACTAATCCCAAGTAAACTCAACTTTAAACATGACAGGAGATGAAACCAGAAAACCTTGCTTACTTATCTCCTTTAACCTTAATGTTCACTTACACCAAGACTTGTTGCCTGAGAAAACATCATACCTTACATTTCTGCTTTACCTTCAATAGCTTCTCCCAATCTTCTCTCTCATCCGATGACCTTGAGGCATATTTAATGAGTAAACCAGGATGTATCAGGAAGAAGTTCCACATTTCTCAGCAGAACGATCATCCCCCTGCCCCCTCCCGTTACTGTGGATGATCTGTCCATGTTCCTGCTGAAGGCCAACCACTCATCTGAGGCTCACTTTTCTCACTGCTTTGCTTACTTGCTCAGGGTGTAGCTCTAATAATTATGAGCATTGTCTGCTCTAATAATTATGAGCATTGTCTTCCACATAATTTTCCTACTCTCTTAAATCATTCTAGAATAATAAAAATGTTCTGGAATTTCCCTTAATTTAAAAACACTATTACTCTAAGTCATGCATACTCTTTAAAAAACTCCCCCATTTCTCTGTTCTCCAGAGAGAACAAAGAACAAAGATCCTGAAAAGAGTAGTCTGTGTTCTTTGTCTGTGGCTCCTTGATAACATTTTTCCTTGAACACACTGGGCCTCTAATGCCAGCATTGAAATTGCTCTTATAAATGTCACCAAAAGTTGTCCATGATGCTAAATTAAAGGATCAATTAGTCCTTCTTCTACCAAAATCTTTACCAAGATATGATGTTACTGATGAACCCCCCATCCTTGAACCTCTTTTTATTTGGCCATTTGATGATTGACAACCATCATTTTCCACGTGGATTACTTCAACAACTTGTTAACTCATTCTGTCACTTTTTTATAGTCATGTATTCTTAACATATCAGGTAGATTAATTCTATTAAACTGTAAGTCAGATCATGTTCTGGTCTCCTTTAACTTCCCCAGTGACTTTCTACCTCACAAAGAATAGAATCCAGATTCCTCACAATGGCCTAGACAGCCCTAATGAAACCCCACACTGTGATCTCTCAGATTCCACTTTAGTCCCACTGGCCTCCTGCATTCTTCCTCACACGTGGCTGGTTTGCCTCCACATCATGGTTTTGTATGTTGCTGTTCCTTTACCTGGAATGCTCTTCCCTTGGGGAGCCCACCGAATAGGTCAATGTCATCCTCTCCTTGAGGTCTTCCCAACCACCCCATTGTAGACTGCAGGTTGAAAATGGAATGTTCCCACCCTGTGAAGTCAGCAACCTCATTCTTTGCAGTGCCCACTGTGTGGTGAGCATGTTTAGGCTTCATTACAGAGTCTCAGATGAAGGTTTGACCTGTAATAAGTCACATGTCTGTCCCCTATTTTTCTTCACAGGGGTTCTATTCAGCCTCTTTGGTGGGACAAAAATTCCCTATTTTCAGTATATGTGAAGAAAGACTCACTCCACAGGGCTAGGGCCTAGATCAGCACTGTGAGCAGAAGAAACTCTCTAAGAAGAAAATATGAGAGTGCTCTACATGATGAACAATATCTAGAAAATGAGTGTGGCCAGGCCTGGCACAGTGGCTCATGCCTGTAATCCCAGCGCTTTGGGAGGCCAAGGCGGCTGGATCATATGAGTAGAATCATACAGCATTTATCCTTCTCTGCCTGGCGTATTTCACTTGTATAATGTCCTCAAGGTTCATCCATGTTGTAGCATGCATCAGAACTTCCTCCCCTTTTAAGGCTGGATAATATTTCATGGTATGTTTAGACCACATTCTGTTTATTAAAAAAGAACTCATCCATCAGTGAACACTTGTGCTCCTTCCAACTTTGGGCTGTTGGGTGTCCTGCTACTGTTGCTCCTAGTGCTCAATCTCGTTTACTCCCTCCTAATCAAGTGTACAATGTTGGACACTGTGCAGGATGATGCCACTTCATCTTGGATGCTAATCTGCCATGTTGACTTCTGATTAACCCCAGGCCCAGGAATGCCTCAAAATTTCTACTTTATGTACTGTTGCTTGTGTAAGCCAAGACAACCTTGATGTTATTATAAACATGTACTTACCTAAGTCCTGTCCTTTGGCAAATTATGGGCTATGAGACACAGCGTTCTTGCCTTTCCCTGAGGGGTCAATTTCAGTGATCCTACACATTGCTTCTGAAGCACGTATGCTCTTTCTATATGGTATGTAAGCTGTGGGTCTGGGGAGTAACAGTGCAGAGATACTACCTGTCTTGTTGCCACATGTTTCTAAACTTTCCAATAAATCACCTTCTACTGACAAACTGGATTTGTCTTCCTTATTCTTTGGTTTCTTGGCTCCTTTTTGGTATGGATTTGCTTTCCCTATGTGGTTCTTTCATGAAACTGTTGGTGAGCTAGCCAGGAGGAATTCAGGAGCCAAAGTATGGGCAAGGGAAGGAAGTCTCAGTTGGGGAAGTCCTGGGGCAGCCCTCTGTGTGTGTGGGGTGATGTTGCCCGTTTGCTGGATGCCTGCAGACCACCGCCTGAGTACAGGGATGGCCCAGAACGCTACAGGGTCTAGAGTGCTTGTGAGAAGGAAACCACACCATGCACTGAAGGTCACTGAAGGTGGCAACAGAGGGGTGGCCGCTATTATGGGCTGTACATGTGACCCCAGAAGTACAGTTAGCAACCGAGATGAAGGTACAGAAGCTAGAGAATTACAGTTAGAGAAGGATATGAGGATCTCCACATCTGTGTTAGCATCTAATTTGGTGCATAAGCTTGAAACTCAGGAGGTGCAGCTGGAAACTTGTCTGCCGCTTTTATGCAGCTGTGAGGACAAAAACTGCACTGATCCTTGCTAGACCAGACCAAGATGCTGAGACCTGGAATCCTTGGGAATCGACTTGTGAGTCAGATGAAGACAGAGGTTATCTCAGAGTAGGAGGACTGTCCTCCCTTTTTGAGGGCAGGAGGAAAACAAAACCCAACAGATACAGCTGTACAATAGCAAGCAGTCTTTTCACAGGAAAGCTTAACTCTGAGAGTACACCTCAGCAGAACTATTGGACACAGCAAGAACTCTTAAAGCAGCTGCCAAGAGACAGCATAGCCACATGGATGGTGGTGTGGCTATGAGAGAGGCCTGGCCCAGTGAAGGGGACTTCCCAGGTCAGACACTGGCATGGTGGTCTCTGGAGGAGGCACAGAGCAATTCAGGGGAGCTGGGTATGCAGTTGTCCCCTTGTAGGACAAGATGTATATTATGTGCGGGATGCTGTAGCTGGTCTTGGAGAAACTGAAAGGGGAAGGGATAAGGTCCGACTGGTTACCCAGGGAAAAGAAAAGGAGATACCAAATCTGTTGGACTTAAAAAAGGAGGTCTAAAAGGCCCACTTAGGATTACCAGAAAACAAATGTGGTACAATCTGATCTCAGCTGGGATAAACCAAGAAACATGAAATCAGCAACCTAATGCCATGTTGGTGGGCATTTGAAAGGACTTAACTCCTGCCCAACTGTTTAGACCTCTTCCCAGCATCCGGCCAGAAAAGGAGGATGGAGAAGATGAAACTCTATGTATTACAAAAGAACTCCAGTCTCTGTTCCAGCCTTGGACTCCTATCCAGCCTACAGACCGGCGGGCGGGCAAGGTTGCCACTAGGTATGAGCAGTAGAGGGTGACTAGAGGCTCCATGTGTAGCTCACAATCTATCAGAGTCTAAAAACACATGCAGAGGACACTAGTTGTAGGGGACACAGGTGCAGAGTACACCTTAGTTCTTGGAAGCCCAGAGAGACACACTGGTAAGTGGGCAGCTCTAGATGGTTACTGGGGACAAACAATCTGAGTGGAACAAACTCCTCCCCTTCTTGGTATTGGACGGTGGAGTTTCCCTGCTTACTATACTGTCTTTATCTCACCTATTCCAGAAAACATGTTGGATATGGATATCCTTTAAGGATGCACTTTACAAACGTCCATGGGGGAATTCCACTAATGAGTTTGGGTGGTAAACACTATTTAAAGAGTGGCAGTGAAATAGGCACCTGTACTTTTTCCTCCCCCATGATGTATTATCAGTGTGAAATAACAAATTATTTTCTTGGCAGAATAAAAGAAATGACAGCCACCATAGAGGAACTAGCCAAAGTTAATACTAGTCGGCCAGCCCAGAGTCCCTTCAGCAGTTCTGTGTGACTGGGAAAGGAAACCTGACAGTACTGGGCACGTGACAGTAAACTACAGGGAATTCAATAAGGTATTTGCTGACATATACACTGCTGTGCCTAATATCATCTAAGTGATAGAACAACTATACAAACTGTAGGTACTTATCTGTATTAGATTTAGCCAATGCTTTTTTTTTTTTTCTTGAGAAAAGGTCTTGCTCTGTCACTCAGGCTGGAGTGCAGTAGCACCATCATAGCTCACTGCAGCCTTGACCTCCTGAGCTCAAGCGATCCTTCAGCTGCAGCCTCCTGAGTAGCTGGGACTACTCAGGAGGTGTGCCATCAAGGTGCACCACCAAGCCCAGCTAACTTTTCTTATTTTCTGCAGAGATGAGAAAATAAAGAGACCAGGCTGATCTTAAACTCTTGACCTCAAGTGATCCTCCCACCTCAGCCTCCCAAAGTGCTGAGATTACAGGCACATACTAGATTTGTCTACCTCATTCTTTGGTTTCTTGACTCCTTCTGTGTTTGGGGACTGCTTTGCATATACAGCCCTTTCACAAAAGAGACACCACAAAACAATTGATCTCATTCTGTACATCCAGCTAAAATCACATGTGTACTGGCCGGTAAGGCAGAACAAAAGTAATTAAGAGGTTTTTTACTTAAATATATAGTGAGTCAAAGAACTGTGGATGAGCATTGATTGAAGGCTATTTATCATGAAGGTAAGCCTGGTGCTCACCCACGTTGAGGGTGTATCTTTCCCACTCAGTCCACTGATGGACAAGCCAGTCTCCTCTGGTAATACCCTGAAGACACAGCCAGAAGTAATGTTTACCAGTTACATATGTATTCCTTAATCCATTCAAGTTAATACCTGAAATTAACCATCACATCAACCGATGTTCTATGGCGCAAAGCACTGTGTATGCATTATCTCAGTTTACACAAGGAAACTATAGGCTCAAACAGGCTTAATCAGTTTCTAAACTGACCCTTTAATTTAGTGGGATATGTTGAATCAAGGACATAGTGATGCATGCTACAATCTAGATGCACCTTGAAGACATTATGCTAAGTAAACAAAACACCATATATTGTGATCTCATTTGTATGAAATGTCCCAAGTAGGCAAATAGATAAAAAGACGAATTAGATTGGTGGTTGCCAAGGACTGGGGAGAGAAGAGAATAAAAAGTAATGGCTAGTGGGTAGGATTTCTTTTTGTAGTTAAAGTATTCTCAACTATTTTGGTGGTTGTTGCATAACTCTGATTCTAACAAGGCCACTGAATTTTATACTATGAAAAATAGGCCGGGCGCGGTGGCTCACACCTGTAATACCAGCACTTTGGGAGGCCGAGGCAGGTGGATCACGAAGTCAGGAGATTGAGACCATCGTGGCTAACACGGTGAAACTCTGTCTCTACTAAAAATACAAAAAAATTAGCCAGGCGTGGTGGCACACTCCTGTAGTCCCAGCTACTCGGGAGGCTGAGGCAGGAGAATGGCTTGAACCTGGGAGGCAGAGGTTGCAGTGAGCCGAGATCATGCCTCTGCACTCCAGCCTGGGCGACACAGCACGACTGTGTCTCAAAAATAAATAAATAAAGTAAAATAAATAAAAAAAATAGCCAGGCACAGTGGCTCACACCTGTAATCCCAGCACTTTGGGAGGCCGAGGCAGGCAGATCGCAAGGTCAAGAGATTGAGACCATCCTGGCCAACATGGTGAAACCCTGTCTCTACTAAAAATACAAAAATTAGCCGGGCATGGTGGCATGTGCCTGTAGTCCCAGCTACTCGGGAGGCTGAGGCAGGAGAATTGCTTAAACCCAGGAGGCAGAGGTTTCAGGGAGCTGAGATTGCACCACTGCACTCCAGCCTGGGCAACAGAGGGAGACTCTGTCTCAAAAAAAAAAAGTAGACTTTTATGCTATGCTATGAGGACTAAGCTCTGACTGTTTTTATGTTGCCCAAATTCCTACCTAAGTGATCTAAGGAGTCATGCCCTACAACCATAAATTCTCATCAGATGGGTTTTATTTGACCCTACACATCATGAGTTACTTTTCAATCTAATTCTGGCATAACATTATGAGACCAGGAAAAAAATATTTAACCCCAAAATATATTTCCTTGCCATACCTTGAAATTGCCCTGCAAAGTCTCTTTTGGGAGAAATCCACATCCTATAGAGAATCTCCTTTCCCCCTTGTTTTCCTTCCTTTCTTTCCAGATCCAGGAGATAATCAACTAAGAGCCAGGTACCCTTTTGGACTTGATAAGAAATATTTTACGACCTGCTCTCTCTCTCTCAAGTCTGCTGAGAACTTCCTCTGCACAATCAAATTTGGTCTCCACAATCCTTTATGTTATCCTGAACATTTCCTTTCTGTTGATCCCAGGTGTTCAGATAAACTCAACCAATTGTCAACCAGAAAATGTTTAAATTTACCTATAGCCTGGAAGCCACCACCCTGAATTGTCCTGCCTTTCTGAACCAAAACAATGTATTTCCTAAATGTATTTGATTGATGTCTCATGCCTCCCTAAAAATCTATAAAACCAAGCTGTACCTCACCCACCTGGGGCACATGCTCTCAAGACCTCCTGAGGGCTGTGTCACGGGCCATGGTCACTCATATTTGGCTCAGAATAAATCTCTTAAAATATTTTACAGAGTTTGACTCTTTTCGTCGACAATAATCTGGTGCCCAAACATGTGGGGCCTCAGAGAAGACTCAGGACCCCGAAGGAGTTGCCCGAAACCGGAGCTAAGGTACTGGCACGGGCCCATTGAAGCCTCACTGAGTTCAAGCTTCTCCTCCGGTGGAGCTGGTAAGTCCTCCTGAGCCCCGGACCTCTCCTCGACCAGACTTTTCTTAGGCTTCCCTGAGCCCTCTTCTTGACTAGGCCTGGACCTTGGATTTCTGTGTCCATCCTTGCTGCACCCAGTTTTAGCAAGAATCCTATTAAGTAGGTTTAGTGAGAATTCCCTTATCTTTGATCAGGTTCCTCGTCTTCCACCCTTAATGTCTAAGTCCTTGGCCTGCCTTTAGCAGGATTCTACCCTTAAGACCTAATCAAATTCCTGTTTGTGATTTCCCACCCACTGACCCCCTTACTCTTATAGTTGGCTACAAAACCAACTGTTGTTGCTATATTGGGGAGCCGAGTTCACTCTCTCTCCCCCATTGCAATTGTCTTGAACAGTATTACTTACCGTTTACACACGTGTATTCTTTTCCTGTTTCCCTCATTTGCATGAGAAATAGAATTCTGCCTTTACAGCCTCGATGCAGAGCAGTGGGTGTTGTGTGAGATACAGTATTGAAGATGAGTCTCACCTCTGTCTGTGATGAAATAGGTTGTGAATTGTGAGGAGAATGCAGGTAGCAATGTAGGAGCTAAACTTAAATGTCCTCTAATTTAGAGTCAATGACTTCGTCCTTTCTATGTGAATCTGGTTACTCTCTGCTATGCCGGAAAATGATGTACTTAACTGCAGCAAACACGTATCTTTAGTTTATCCTCCACCCACACAAACCTTTGGGACAGCACATGTTATAGGAGTTTTCCCCTCACATTTGTACTCTCTTCAGATTAATGTGGCTGGAGGGGTCATGTCCCGAGGAATCTTATTACTTAGATATTATTGATTTTTGCAGAATGGGGCATCTGACATATGCACACCAGTGCGTCTTCTCTTGACATTTTTGTTCTTTGTATCAACAGTGAAATTGTTGTTTCTCTCTGTATATCTGGACAATAAAATAGAATTCCTCATACTCAGAAATGGTCAGGTCACATTCAGGTCATGTGGGCACAAAATAATAGAAACTTACACTGAGACCTAGAAAATGAAACATTCAAGCAGAAAACTGCAGAGATTTAGGGACTTCTGTTTGATTCCACAATTCCAGCTCCTCCTGAAAAAGGTGGAGCTCAATTCTTACATTGGATTCATTGAAAAAGGACAGTGTTTTCTGTTTCCCTTTTGCTTGAATTCCTTGTCATGTCTAATGTTGCCTGCAACTCAGGGTTTGGAATAATCCAAGGAGCTCTGATTGTGGACGTGATCTAACGTTCTAATAACCAAGTGATGTGTTCAACCTGATATAGATAATAAACTCCAAGATCTTCAAAAACCAAAATGAAGACTTTTTTTCATCTTACACTGAAGATACTACATTATTTTTATGCATGGAAGGGGTCTCAGCGCTATTTCAATGAATACAGTCCCAATCCCCATTTGAAAAATAAGAAAACTGAGGCTCATAGAAGTTATTGTCATCTTTCTGCTGAAAAACAGCTAGTAAAAAGTTGGATAATCACTGTTTGAATGCAGACACTTGGAGCTCTGAAAGGAGAGCATTTATGCAGGAACATGCAAGATCATGGACGTCGGCGCCATGCCATGCTGCTATACCAAAATTGAAGTAGTTAAAAATATGGACACTCTGTGGGTTCATAGGGGAAGCTCGCAAGATACCAGAGACTTGGATAAGCTGACCAAACTAAAACAGATGTTTTAAATTTGGGGGTGGGGGCATTACAGCCTTTAAAATATCTTTTATAAAAATTCCAGTTCCAAAATCTGAGAGTACTTGTCAGAAACAGTATTTTTTAAAATTTGAAATACAGGTTAAAATCCAAGCCCCTTAATTCTGTATTTAAGGTTGTCCATGATATTGACCATGCAGATGTTAGTAGCTTCATGTCTTGGCCACACCTGACTCCCAATCCTGACTCCAAGCTGTGCCAGCTCTGCTCTCCCTGTGCAGTTTTTTGGGTTGTCCTCTGTCTTGGTTCATTGGTAGAATAGTCACAAACTTTCTTCCATACCTTAATCTTTTTAAGTTAACAGTGGATCCTAGAGGCCAGTCTGCAGTGGTGTGGCAATATTCCTTATTCTTATTGTAAGCTGGGTGCTGTTCCAGGATGTTTTCGGTGGGAATTTTGGTTCTTTTTTGCTATTACAAATAAGGAACATTTGAATAGTTTTGTAAATCTACCTTTTTCATGGTTTTGCTTGTATACTTTTTTCATTGGAGAAGAGGGAATTCTGCCCGAAAATGTAAATGTGTTAGAATGTGAGAATTTGCAAACTTATCCTACACAGACTTGTGTCATTTTCCTTCTAACCGCCAACATATGAGCATACCTGGCTACCCAGGATCTCTCCACTAGAGTGATTTGAATAATCTGAATGCTAGCTGTGTGGTAGGAAGGAGCCTTCCCACCGCTCTAAATACCAAAGATGTCCATGTCTTAATTTCAAAATCTGTGCATATGTTACTTTTCACGGCAAAAATAACTTTGCCAATGTGATTAAAGGATCTTCAAACAGGGAGAGCATCATGGACTATTCAGGTGAAGGCACTGTAATCACACGAGTCATTATAAGAGGGAGGCTAAAGTATAAGAAGCAAAGGAGACCTGATGACAAGAGAGATGCAGCCTTACGACAAGAAATGAGGGCAGCCTATAGAACAGGAGTCCCCAGCCCCTGGGCCGCAGACCGGTACCCGTCTGTGACCTGTTAGAAACCAGGCCAACACAGAAGGAGTTGAGCAGCGAACGAACGTCACCGCCTGAGCTCTGCTTCCTGTGAGATCAGTGGCAGCATATTCTCACCGAAGCGTGAACCCTATTGTGAACTGCACATATGAGGGATCTAGATTGCACACTTCTTATGAGAATCTAACTAATGCTTGATGACCTGAAGTGGAACAGTTTCACCCTGAAACCATTGCCTCACCCATCTTCCAGAAAACCCATCCCTGCTGCCAAAAAGGTTGAGGACCGCTGCTCTTAAAGCCAGCAAAGGCAAGAAGTAGATTCTCCCCTGGAGCCTCAGGAATGGCAGGCAGCTAAGCCCAGACATTAATTTTAGCTCATAAAGTATATTTTGGAATTCTGAACTACACAACATAAGATCTTTTTTTGTTTTGTTTTGCTTTAACTGCTATGTTTGTGGTAATTTGTTACAGCAGAGATAAAAAAATGAATACACTTCTCAGTATGATAGGTAAGAAATGGTATCTTAGTGTAGTGTGAATTACACTCCTCTTATTTTGAATGTCATAAGTTATCTTTTGTAATGTTCATAGTACTTAGAATAATTTGGATGGACAAAGCACGTTGACTGAGCTTCTGTTGCTAACTGGAGGTATCGGATATTTAACAACACTTAGAAGTTTGGATGGCAACATTCATTTAAACTGTGAGACAGTAATACCTGTTGAGGTGCAGAAACTCCACTACCCCTTCAAAAATCCTTTTTTTTTTTTGAGACAGAGTTTCGCTCTTGCTGCCCAGGCTGGAGTTCAGTGGTGCGATCTCGGCTCACCACAACCTCCGCCTTCTGGATTCAAGCGATTCTCCCACCTCAGCCTCCCATAGCTGGGATTACAGGCATGAGCCACCACACCTGGCTAATTTTGTATTTTTAGTTGAGACAGGGTTTCTCCATGTTGGTCAGACTGGTCTCGAATTCCCGACCTCAGGTGATCCTCCTGCCTCGGCCTCCCAAAGTGCTGGGATTACAAGTGTGAGCCACCACACCTGGAAGAATCCATTTTTTTTTTTTTTTTTTGAGACAGGGTCTTGCTCTGTTGCCCAGGCTGGAGTGCAGTGGTGTGACTATGGCTCACTGCAGCCTTGAATTCCTGGGCTCTAGCAATCCTCCTACTTCAGCCACCTGACTAGCTGGGACTGCAGGCATGGGCCAGCATGTCCAGCTAATTTTTTTGATTTTTAGAAGAGACGAGGTCTTGCCATTTTGCCCAGGCCAGTCTCAAACTCCTGAGCTCAAGCAGTCCTCCCAGCTCGACCTCCCAAAGTGCTAGGATTACAGGTGTGAGCCACTGTACCTGACCAAGAACCCATATTTAGAGTTAGACTCACCATATCCTTGAAGAAACCATTCCAAATATTATTTAAATGACTCTGTATTTTTGACCATCCTCATTGTTCTCCAGAAATAATAACCAAAAGTAACTACATCTCTGGGATTTCTCACTAGGTAAACAATCTTAAATGAAAAAAAGAGATAATAAGAATAAATGTATCCATTCTTCTTGCTTCAAGATTCTTGCAAAAGGCAAAAAACATCAAACTCCCATTAAAGTTTTGGCTATAGCTTGTCCTTCTTTCATTCATTCATTTAACAAAATATTGAGAACCCACTGTGTGCTTGACATCTACTTAGACACTGTAGAAGGAACAGAGGACAAGATACGGGTCATTCCTGCCCTGAAGAACGTTATAATATAAGGCAGGGAAGAGGCTAACTAATGTTTGGACGATCAAATGATGTTATTACACTTGGGCACCACTGTTTAAGAATCCCTGGGCTGTAAATCAGGAATTGTGAGTTTGTTGGGATTCTGCCAGAGACTCCGACTCAATGCTACTCCAGCAATTTTATCTTTTAGACCTGTCTTTCTTTTTGTAGGAATTGCTACTCTATCCCATATAGGCACATCTCAGGGACTAAGCAAGTAGATGTTAGCAGTCAACCATATGTAAGATTCTTTTATAAAATTCAACATGATGGCATGAATAAACTCACTATGCTGCCACTGGTTGTGAAACCTGAAGAGGTTAAACAAACTTTGCATTTTCTCAAAACAAACAAAAAAGAGTTTGTTTGAATTAATAAAGCTGATCCCAGGCTAGGATAAGTTGGATCCAGTGTCATACAAGGCCATTTCCAATTCTAAGCAAATAACGTTGACCACATGGAGCCTGTGGGGAAAACTGGTCGACTCTCACCTGAAGTTCCAAAAGTTGAGAATATCATATTCTGTCCTAGAAATTATTTTGTAATCCAAATTCACCTGGTCACCAACAGTTGTTAAATTTGATATTCTTCAGAAAGGAGTTAAGCTTAAAAATAGTGCACTGTTACAGGATGGAAAGAGTTCTGAATTTGGAAAGAAGAAACTTGAATTAGAGTAATACCTCTGAAACTTATTAGATGTGTGGCTTTGGAAAAAGTCCCTTATTGTTTAAATCTTCAACTGTAAAGTTAGTTATTCAAGTTTATTTTTACAAAAATTATGTGAGATAATACCTTTGATGGCCCATGAACAAAAATGTGGTATATATAAAGTAAAAATTAGATAAAGAAAACATTATATATGTAATGTAATGATACTTTATAGTATGATAATGGAAATATCCCTTACTTCCTTGGTGGGATGAATGAGGACAGAAGAATCAAAATAATCTCTTGTTACTGGTTGAGTTTTGTCTGCCCCAGATTTTGCATGTTGAAGTCCTAACTCCCAGTACCTCAGAATGTGACTGTATTTGGAGATAGGATTTTTACAGTTAATTAAGTTAAAATGAGGTCGTTAGGGTGGGTCCTAATGCAATCTGACTAGTCTCGCCATGTCTCCATGGATTTTCTCTGGGTACTCCAGATTCCTCCCACATCCCAAAGATGTGCACAGTAAGTTAACTGGTATGTCTAAGTTGTCCCAGTGTGAGTGAGTGTGGGTGTGTAGTAGGCTACACCATCTAGGTTTGTGTAAGTACACTCTATGATGTTTACACAAGAAGGTTCTTAGGAAATTGCCTAAGAACCCATTTCTCAGTATGTGTCTCCATCCTTTAGTGATGTAGACTGTATTTCCATACTGTAGATAGTCCCCTTGTGGTGGATTTCAATCTACCAATATGGCATCACTGAATGTGGAGTTAGAAAGAAAGGTATAGTTCATGGCTCACAGTTCCTACAGCCCTTTTAATTTCCTAAATGACTACAGCAATAAATATCTTTTGTTAAAATATCTGGCCTTTTGTTCCTGGTTCCTGAAAAAGCTCCAGAACAGCTCTAGAGCCATAAAGGTGAAAGACAGTATTTCAACCACACATGAGTTTATGTTAATGAGGTGATTTTTGGAAACTCACAAGATAATCCCAATATTTCGGGGGAGTGGTGGCAACTACTAGCTACAACTAGCCAGAGGAACCAGCCATGTGCTCAGAGCATTGGAACTCACAGCTCCACCCTCTACTTCCGGGAAAAGAGAGAGGCTGAAAATTGAGTTGAAAGCCAGTGGCCAATGATTTAATCAATCACAGCTACATAATGAAACCTCCATGAAAACCGAAAAGGCCTGAGTTCAAGCGGCTCCCAAGAGGGTAGACAAAAACACATCCTCGTGCTGGGAGGGTGGTGCACCCCAACTCCACGGGCACAGAAGTTCCTGCACTAGGGATTCTCTCGGACCTTGCCCTACATGTCTCTTCATCTGGCTATTTGTTTGTATCCTTTAAAATATCTTTTATAATAAACCAGTAAACATAAATGTTTCCCTGAGTTCTGTGAGCTGCTCTAGCAAACTAATGGAACCCAAGGGGCCGGTTGTGGGAGCCCCAATTTATAGCACATCTCTCAGAAACACAGGTACAACAATCTGGAGTTTGGAATTGGCATGGGAAGTGGGGGACAGTCTTGTGGGACTGAGCTGTCTAACCTGTAGGATCTGATGTTCTCCAGGTAGCGTCAGAATTGAATTGGAGTAGCGGTCACCTGGCCGGTGTCTACTGCAGAAAGGTTTTTTTGAGATGTTAAGACATTATAAGAGACAATAGAAAAAATGTATACGATACAACCTTCTCTGAGTTATATTTCTCCATAGCCCTTTTTACTGTTCATCAGACTGTTTATCTAACTCATGAATTTGTGGCTTGTCTCTCTCCGCTTCAACGTAAATTATATAATAAGAGGTCAGGGATTTTTTTTTTCTCTGCTGTATCCCCCTGAATTGCTTTTCCTTATTTGTCTCACCTTCCAATACTAATTCTACAGTTCTCCTAGTCAGGGCTAGTCCCCTAAAACAGGGGCCATTTCCATTCTGTTAAGGGGCGGAACGCGGTTCAAGTCTAGCAGATTGGTTCCAAAAACGTCGTGTTATTCACTGCCTCTGATCAGTGACATTCCCATTTGCAGCTGCAAGAGGTATTAATTTGCCAGAGTCACAACACGGTCGGGGTTCCTCGTCGCTGTTCTTACTCCAAAATAAGCTTAACACAGAAAGATAATCACACTCCCACGGACTGGCACAGAAGGCCGCGCTCCGAATGACATCGCGATCATAGAGGCACAGACAGCGTCACAAAGCCCCACACGTGCTCACACCGAAGGCTCAGCCGTTGCGCGTTTCCCTCCCAGGCCCGCCTCCCCCCGTACTGGTAACTAGGGCCGCTTCTGGTCTCTAGGCGAGGAGAGGGCGAGAACGCAATCTTTGCGCCTGCGCACACTCCGGCTCACCCGCCGGAACCCTGGGCCACGCCCTGCTCGCGTAATCACGCACTGCGCAGGCACCGCCTGCTCTGTTTCTAAAGTCCGTCTCACTCCCTCAGCAGCCCGAGGACAAGTCCCTCAACGCTAGGCCACGCCTTGTCTCCGCCCCTCTCGCCCGACCCCTGGAGAGAGGCTGGCGCCTGCGCGATGGGGGTTCCAGCGTCGACTCACGAAGTCCTTCGGATGAGAGCGTCTGGATGCCAGACGAGGCCTCGGGTTTGTTTTGGGTGGTTTGGGAATCCGAGCTCGAGGGCTGGGCCAGGAAGGGCAGGCGAGGCGGGCGGCTCCGACGCGGGTCGCGAAGGCCCAGCCGCGTCCTCTGTCCCCAGGACGACTACATTTCCCAGAGGCCAGCGCGGCGCGCGTACTCGAGTCTGCGGGGTGGAGGCCGGGGCTCGGGGCTGCTGGGCGTTCGGGGCGGCTTGGGGCGGCGGGACCACTGGAGTGAGCTGTGGGAGAGATGGGGATGTGCCTGTGTGTAAAAGATCGGTCAGCGTGTGAGGCTCCGTGAGAGGCTGCGGGGTGTGTGTGTGTGTGACAGACCGAGAGTCCAGAGTGTGAGACCAGGTTGTGTTCGTGTGTGACAGAGCGAGACGGGTCAGTGTGAGAGACCAGTGAGTGTGAGAGAGGGATGTGCCTGCATTTGAAAGAGAGCGTGTGAAGCTCAGTGAGAGGTTGCGAGGTGTGTGGGTGTGCAAGTGTGTAACAGACCGGGTGTCCAGAGCGTGAGACCAGGATGTATTCGTGTGAGAGAGTGAGAGACCAGTGAGTGCGAGAGAGATGGGCGTGTGCCTATGTGTGAAAGGCCGGTCGGTCGGTGTGTAAGGCTCAATGAGAGGCCGGTGTGTGTGCGAGAGAGAGAAGAATCACCAGGTGTGCGAGACTAGACTGTGTGAGAACAGTGTGAGACTGTGGTATGTTAATGTGTGAAAGGGAGACCAGTGAGTGTGAGAAATGGGTGTTTTGGGTGAAAGACCCATCAGTGTGTGAGGCTGTGGTATGTGTGTCTGACAGACAGAGACCAGAGTGTGAGACCAGGGTGTGTTCGTGTGTGTGAGAGACAGAACATAGCGTGAGACCAGTGAGTGTGAGAGAGATGAGCATGTGGCTGTGTGTGAAAGACCAGTCATTATGTGAGGCTCCTTGAGAGGATGGTGTGTGTGTATGAGAGAGAGAAAGAGACTAAACTGTGAGAGTCCAAAGAGTGAGACTAGGGTATGTTGTTATGAGTTTGTGAGAGAGAGGGAGGTGATCAAAGTATGGGACAAAGTTATGTTTCCTGGCTTACGACTTCTAAGATCCTTGGAATCTCCAAAGTATTAAGTGTCTTTTTGCATGCTGATTGGTGGGCTGGCAGCCTGTAGGTTGATCATGGTAAGGGCTGGTCACCAGACAGGATTTGAGGGTTGGGATTACCTGCCCCATCCTCAATCTCCAGGGAAAGGAAAGGGAGCCACAGGTTAAACTGATCATCAGTGGTCAGTGATTTAACCAGTCATGCCTACATTATGAAGCTTCCATAAAAACCCAGAAGGACTGGCTTCATCAAGCTTCCAGACAGCTGAACACTGGAGGTTTCTGTAGGATGAGCCCCTTCCTATATAACCTTGTCCTATGCATTCCTTCACCTGCATCCTTTATAATATCCTTTATGATTACAAACGTCTTTCCCTAAGTTCTGTGAGCTGCCCTAGCAAATTAGTTGAACGCAAGGAGGGGGTCATAGGAACCCCGATTTATAGCCAGTCAGAAGCACAAGTAAAACAACCTGGGGTTTGCAACTGGCATTGGAAGTGGGGAGCAATTTTGTAGGGCTGAGCCCTCAACCTATGGGATCTTATGCTATCTCCAGGTAGATAGTGTCAGAATTGGGTTGCCCTAGAGGTCACCCACCTGGTATTCACTGAAGAATGTATTGCTTGCCTGGTGTGTGTGTGTATGTGTGTGAAGACCCCCACACATCTGGTCTTAGAACTGTTTTGTGTTGTGTGAGTAGAGTAGGAGAAACAGTTTGTTTTTCCTCTTTGTCACCTGAGTATGTTATCAGGGACTGGATTGTGAGAATCCAGAGTGCGAGACCAGAGTGTATCAATGTGTGAGAGAAACAGATGTGCCTGTGTGAAAGATTAACAAGTATGAGGCTCCCTGGAGTCTGAGAAAGATCATGTGTGTGTCTTGAGTAAAAGCAAGAGACTAGACTGAGTTCAGTGATTGGGAGAGACTGGGGTATGCTGGTATGAGTGTGGGAGAGACCAATGGGTATGTGAGAGACTGCAGTATGTCTCTGTCTGGCCTGGTAGGTTGTGAGAGGGTGTATCACAGTGTGAAAAAGATTGGAGTGAGAGCAACCAGTATGTATTTTGTGTGCATGAGATAAAGCAGTTGGAATGTGAGAGATCAGAGTGTGTTTGTGTATCTGTGTGAGATACTGGAGTATTTGAGTAATTGAGGCCTCTTTGAAAGATACCGTTGAATGCGCATGTATGAGAGACCATCACGTTTGTATGTGTGAAAGAGGGAGAGAAAGACTAGTGATGTGGTTGTGTGAGAGACCAAAATAGGTGACAAAGAAACTATGTGAACCATGGTGTGTTATCCAAAAGGCTTTACAAATATAACCTCTGTGAGGTTGTGAAGCATGTGTGAGTGAGACAGAGATAAGGGACAGTGAGCTGTGTGTGTGAGAGAAGTAAGATTGGGGGTATGTGTGAAGGTGTAGGTGAATCACCGTGTGTGCTTATATTCATGTCCTCAGACAATGGAAATGTGACTGTGTATATGTGCTTGTTTTGGGGTGCTCGTGATTGTGTCCTCTGTGTGACCAGGAAACCTGTGTTAGTGTTTGTATGTCACCCCGTATACCTGTAATTGTGGCCCTGTATGACTGCTGTGTATGGGGAGACTACTTGGAAGATTGATAGGACTGGATTCTTTATGAGTGTGGCTGTTTGGAATTGTGTGTTGCCGGGATAGGAAACGTGGAATAGAATTCCTGTCCCCAGTCCAAGGGTTTCAGTAAGAAGCAAAAGCTGGGGTGACTGAAACTCCTAACTGAAGCAGGAGACACCCTCACTTCTGTGTGACAGGAGGGTAATCAAGGGGCTGGGACAGAGGTGAGAGTGAAAGTGGCAGAATTGAGTGCTAAAGGTTCCATCGTTTCAGGGTGAGGAAAGTGAAACATTGCCGGGGGGCGGGGCAGGGGTGCAGTGGTGGGGATTGAGTGAAGAAGGAGGATAACCTCTGGTGGCATTTGGGAGTCAGATTTTCCTTTTTCTTTTTTTTTTTTTTTTTCCCAAAAACCCCATCCATCTGGCCCAGAAAGGAGCCAGATTTTCAAACAGTAGACTTTCAAAGCATGAAGCAGAGACCCAAGAAGAGAATGACTCCACCTTTACCTGTAAAATAGAGGAAATGACTATTTTATAGGATTATTTCAAAAATAAAGCGAGATAATCTAATCTATGCAGAGTACCTAATACATCTGAATGGGAAGGTAGCTCTTTGAAAAAGATTAAATTTAGGACCTCAAGCATGAAAAAAAAGAAACAGTTACGAGTTATAGCTCTTCAGTGGCCATAGGTTGCTCATACCCATTTATGGGATCAACCAAGGCTGGGAAGAAGAAGACAGTTTTAGGCTAGTGATTCTGGGAGTGCAGCAAAGGCCTCATCTCTCTCTAACCTTTCCCTTCCTTCAGCCTTGCCCTCCCAAGACACTGTTCTTCAAGACAAAGACCAGAAGAGAAGGCAAAAATGAATGTTGAAGTAGTAAAAGTCATACCCCAGGTTAGTTGACATTTTCTTTCTCTTCATGAAAGGCAGTCTTGCTGTTTAGGACTTTGTAATGCTTCTTTTCTTTTGAAAATTCCCTGATTAACAGTCCAGGAGCCTAGTTCCCACTTCTCTCAGAGGCCACTGTCTTTAACTCTACCTAATGAGTGAGTAATAGCTTAGTATAAAAAGTCATGGAGGTCCCTCTGAGATTCCTCTTCCCACCTTGTGTACATTTTAAATTTAGTGCTGACTCTTGTGAAAAGACTTGATTTATGTTGTATGGAATATACATGTGGATATGTTAGTACTAGTGCGTTGGGTTCCAGGTTAAATGTGCATGCAGTGCGTTTCCTATATGTAGAATGCATCAGGAATTATTCCTCTACCTGAAGTTTTGTCCAAATCTCTGATTATGTCTTTAAGATAAATTCTTTAAAAGTTTTTCTTTACATTTTAAGTATGAATTACCAACCTCATTCGTTCACCTGAAAAATCTTATTCTACTTAATTTTTGCAAATTTTATAAATTTAAATAGGTGAGATGTTCACATGGTACAAAATTTAAAAACAAATTTCACCCTTAACTCCCAGTTATTTTAAGAAGTTATTCTCAGCATGTATCTCATTCAGAGCTATGTTATGCCTTTATGTGTATACATAAATACTTTCTTCTCTTCAAAGTTAATGATTTTTCGTGTCTTGTTGATGAAATTTTTGTCTACCTTTAGGTCCTATTTTTCTTCTAAGATTTGTTTTATCCTTCACAGTTAAGTTTCTGGTAAGCTTAGACTGGATTTTTGTGGTTTTCTATCATGGTAGGGCTGAAATTACATTAACTTTTTATGTTAAATTTAATTTACATTAGATTTTTACATTTAATTTACATTAAATTTTTACATTAAATGTATAATTTATAATAAGTGAGGCAGAGATTTATTTTTTCAAGTTGGCACAATGGCATTAATTGAATTATTCATCTCATTCTCACTAATTTGAAATGCCACCTATATCATGCACTAAATTCCTGTGTATATTTGGTTCTGTTGCTGTACTACACTCAGTTTTACTTGAATTTCTGCTTTTAATCTTTTAATTTTTAAATATTATATTGCACATGTATAAGGAACAATGTATAAAAAGGAACCCTTAATTCTCCCACTGTGAAATTCCCCTTCACATTTTTTCTAAGTGGAAAATGTGTTTTCATGACATACGTGAGTGTCAGATGTCCATAATTAATGCCTAATTAATTTATATGCTTCATATCAAAAGTTATGTTAAATTAATTTTGAAACACTGCTTTTTTTTCTTGCGCTGTCAGAGTTCATGAGATATTAAAAAATATTTACATGGATTCTGGGCATCTGTGTCTTCCTCAGCATTAAAACCATTTTGTGAATTACCTAACATAATTTTCCAAAGATACAGACCTTTTAGAGTTTGTGTGCCTGATGTTGTCATTAAAATTCTACTTGAAGTCACAAGCACCAATTAATACAACAGAATTAGTCCCCTCCAATTTGCCCTATAGAAGTAAGTTGGGATCTCCACAATACCACTTACTGTCTTTAGTTTTGATATTTAACCTCATACTCCTGAATAGTGCTCCACACACTATTTCTTGATTATTTTAGTTTTAGAAATGATCCAGTAACCTACTACTATAGATGATAAAGATTCAGTCCATTAACCCCACCACCTGAAATGCACACACACATGCTTATTTGATAGACTATGAACATTATTCACTATTTTTGTTTTAAGTCAGTGTTCAGGGTAGCTTGGTGTCTTTCATCAATTTGGAAATTTTTCAGCCACAAATATTCTGAAACTTTCCTCTTTTTCTAAGATTACAATTATATACATAATTGACACTGTTTTATATGTCACTTATGCTTTAATTCTCTCTTTAATTCTCTAATCTCCTGTTAAGCCTCAGCCACTCGAGTAGCTGGGATTATAGGCATGCACTACCATGCACAGCCAATTTTTGTATTTTTGGTAGAGGTGGAGTTTTGCCATGTTGTCCTTGCCGTGCTATGTAGGCTGGTCTTGAGCTCCTGGCCTCAAGTGATCCACCGGCCTTGGCCTCCCAAAGTGCTGGGATTATAAGTGTGAGCCACTGCACCCAGCCAGGTTTTCTTAGGTTTTATCTAATGTTTTTTTTTTTTTCTGTGCCAGGATTCTATCTAGGAAATTACATTACATTTAGTAGTCATATTTCCTAAGACTCCTCTTAGCTGTGATAGTTTTTCATACTTTGCTTATTGATGACCTTGTCAGCTTTGAGGAATACTCAGTTATTTTGTAGAATGTCTCAAATCTGATGTTTTTTCATGATTAGACTAGGGTACTGTGTTTTGGGGAGGAAGATTGCAGAGGTAAAGTTCCTTTTCCATCACATCAAATCAGGGGTGCACACTATAAACATGATTTATTACTGTTGATGTTAATAGATGTTAATTAACTTTGAGGTAGTGTTTGTCAGGTTTCTCTATAATAAGGTTACTCTTTTTTCCCTCACTTTTCTATACTGTTTGTAAGGAAGTCACTATGCACAACCTACACTCTAGAAGTGGGAAATTATGTTCTACCTCCTTAAGGGCAAACATAAATCATTTGAAAAATCTTCTAAATGAGATATTTGCCTATTTTCCTCATTTATTTATTTAGTCTTAATTTAGTCTCTTATTCAGTATTAATCCTCCTGGAAATCTCATAAATTATCTGATACCTTGCAATAAATGGTTTTTTCCTTAAAAAGAAAAAAGAATTACAGGCTCTTCAGATGCTATCCATTGGGATTTACTTCATTGGTTATAGCATTATCAGTTAAAAAAATCACTACATATACATGCATACACATATATAAAGTTATTCTATAGGTATTCGTAAAATTCTGGTAGTATATGTACTAGATTATTAACCATAAGTACCAGGATCAAAAGCAGTTTTTTCTGTGGGAACAGCCAAAGCTCCTCTGTCCTTAATAGTCACCAAAATTATCCTAAATATCGGAAAGAATGTGAGCACCTTTTGCTTGCATTGAGGACTTCATCTTATTTTATAAGAATATGTGAAATGATGGTTCTTAGTTCTCAACTCACTAGAAGGTGAAAACTAGAGTTCAGGAAAACTGTGAGTACACAGAGAAACTTAAACAATTTTGTAATTCTTTTATATGAAAAATATATTAAACATTTTCCTAAAGGTATGTATATCTTCTAAAGTCCCATACATTGAATATCTGTTTAAAATTTGCTTTTAAACACTAATCTTTAGAACAAAGATATGATACAGAGATTACTGTTTAAAGCGAATTAAAATGTGCTCATAATCTTGTCTTTAGTTATACTTTTGATAACTTTGCAAATCAGGCACTAAGATTAATAAGATATTCATTTTCAACAGAAGTAAATCTGAAGGTGAAAAATGCCCACAATAACTTTTAAAATTTCTTACAAGCTGCTGGTGATTATAACTGGTCATTAATTTTTCTCTAAGAATATTTAAAAGTTATAACTTCAATTTCATTTTGTTCTGCAACTGTGGGTTCCACCAGCCGTGGGTGGAAAACACAGTATTCACTGATGCAGACATAATAAAATTGCATTCTTAAAAATATTTTTATTATTTAAGAAAAAAAAATCAGCTACATTAGTTCAATGCCTTTCTCCAGCCCCTACCAATAAAACTTGGATCCCATGGAGTATCATTTGAAAAATATCAATTTAGATATTCCTTTTATGCTTTTGAAGATTCAACATAGGTATGTGTTCTTCCTTGACGCCCTCTTCACTGCCTTGTAGTTAGTTATGCACCCATATTTCCCTATGTTTGGAATCGATTGGCACCATTGTACCCAATGCAGTTAAACACTTCCATAAGTACTGTTTTGGCTTGGATCTTCCTATTTATGTTTTTTCTCTTCTATGAGTCATTTCTCACCTAAAGTAGAGACATCTTGGATCAACTCAGAGTTATCTTTGGACATGAGCATTGGTTGGTTAAGAATATATTTGTCACTTCAGGACTTAGTGACATTCAAGGATGTGGCAATAGATTTTTCCCAGGAAGAATGGCAATGGATGAACCCTGCTCAGAAGCGTTTATACAGGAGTATGATGTTGGAGAACTATCAGAGCCTGGTATCACTTGGTGAGGATCTTTTCCCTCCTGCATAATCTACCTTTAAGGAACTTTTTTGTCTATATATTATTAAATTTGCTTTTATTATATGTAGGTCAGAATGGAATTTGGGAATGGAATCTGAGAAACAGAGGATATTGAGGGACTAAAGAAAACTTGAGATTTAGAGTTAGTGAATTTGGTGAATATCAAATATTCCATGCGTACACCTTTAAGGCAATTGGGAACACAAGACACAATGTGAATCTCACCAGTCTCCTCAGTTTCCTTGTTCTCTCTCTCCTGCAGAATTATTATCACCACTAGACAACAACAAGGTTCACAAAGAATATATAGCTAGATTACTATAAATTCAGAATATCACTTTTAAAATCTGTATCTTTGTATTAAGTAACAAACTGAAGACACAAACTGAAAATGGCTTCAGATCACTTACTGTTAGGGAAATTCATATGGACCTTTCTTCTAAGCACTGGGGCCACCCCATTGGCTAGGTTAGCTTTCTGTTCTCTAAAAGCCCTTTTGATTATGCTTGTGGTTCATTGAGCTTCTTGAAACTAAATTTATATCTTAAACCAAATTTGGGAAATTTTTAGCCATTATTTCTTCAAATGTTTTTTTCTGTTCTTTTCTGTTTTGGACTTCAGGTACACCTATGTTAGATTGTTTGATATTGTGCCCTAGGTAACTAAGGATTGTTTCACTTTTAAAAATCTTTGTTCTGTTTTAATTTTAATTTCTCTCTCGCTCTTTTTTTTTTTTTTTTTTTTTTGAGACAGTCTTGCTCTGTTGCCCAGGCTGGAGGGCAGTGGCGCAATCTTGGCCCACCACCTCCCAGGTTCAAGCAATTCTCCTGCCTTAGCCTCCCAAGTAGCTGGATTACAGGCGCCCACCACCACACCCAGCTAATTTTTTTTTTTTTTTTTTTTTTTTTTTTGAGATGGAGTCTCGCTCTGTCACCCAGGCTGGAGTGCAGAGGCACCATCTCGGCTCACTGCAAGCTCCGCCTGCTGGGTTCATGCCATTCTCCTGCCTCAGCCTCCAGAGTAGCTGGGACTACAGGTGCCCGCCACCACACCTGGCTAATTTTTTTGTATTTTTTTAGTAGAGATGGGGTTTACCATGTTAGCCAGGATGGTCTCGATCTCCTGACCTCGTGATCTGCCCGCCTCGGCCTCCCAAAGTGCTGGGATTACAGGTGTGAGCTACTGCGCCCGACCTAATTTTTGTATTTTTAATAGAGATAGGGTTTCACCATGTTGCCCAGGTTGGTTTTGAACTCCTGACCTCAGGTGATCCGCCCAACTTAGCATCCCAAAGTGCTGGGATTACAGGCGTGAGGCACTGTGCCCAGCTCAGATTGGATAATTTCTGTTGATTCATAGTCAAATTCCCTGACTCTATCCTTACCCTCAGTGTTTGGTTAGGTGCATCTAGTGAATTTTTAAGTTTCAGATGTTATATTTTTTAAATTATATAATATTTATTTGGTGGTTCTTGTAGTTTCTTTTCTGAGATTTCCTGTGTGTACATTTATTTCAAGCATATTTGCCTTTATATTCTTAAGTATTGATATAATAATAGCTGTTTTGAAATCGTGCTATTCTTTGTTATTGCAGTGTGAGCGTCTATTGCTTGATTTCTCTAATGGGCATGATTCACTTTTTCCTTTTCTTATGTCAAGTAATTTTGAATTTTATCATATATACTGTAAATAAAACATTGTAGAGCCTCTGGATTCTGTCATATTCCCCTAAAGAGTATTGATTTTTTTCTAAAGCAGGCAATTATCTCAAAACTTCGAACTATTTCTAGGGACCTTTTAAAATACCTCATTTACTACTGTGTGATAATATTCAGAAAATGTTGGGCTAAATTTCTGCCCTCAAGCCCCTTATAAAATAGTTCACAGAGTTAACTGTTAGCAGTCTTACTAGGCTATTCCAGAGTTTTATGTAGTCTGCCCTTCAGATGTGCTTTATCTCTTATCTAGTATTCCTACTATATCATTCCACCAGAATTAAGGTACTGGCTTTTAGTTCTGAAATAATCCAAAACATGACCAATTTTCATGTCTTTTTTTATATGTAGGTCTTTGCATTTCTAAGCCATATGTGATCTCCTTATTGGAGCAAGGGAGAGAGCCTTGGGAGATGACGAGTGAGATGACAAGAAGCCCATTCTCAGGTGAGTGTGGAAGAACCAGAGAGGGGAATCTTTTTAACATAATGGCTCAGCCATTTTTAGAGGTGATACCTTCTCACTTATGCATCTCAGAAACTATTCATAAGCCTTACAGGCCTGGGGAGAAGACTGAAACTTAATGCTTCACATGGTCCCCTCAAATGTCTTCTCTTCTACTTGACTGTCTTCTCTCTAAGAACTAATATTCTCTAGAGATTAGAGAATCTTAAATCTCTTAAGATTTTTGTTTTGCAAAAATCTTTATCCAGCTCCTTACCATCCCCTTTTTCGCTCTGCCATACAGACTTATATAAACTTCTATGTTTCTTAAATCTTGTCTTAACTCTTGAATTAGGGACTGCTTACAAATTATAATGTACCCTGCTGCTCTTTCATTCCTTTCCTGTAGCAGATAGGAAAAATCTAAACCCTGTTAGCCTCTTCCTGATCAGCTCCTTCCTACTTCTGTAACCTCATTCTTTATTACTTTTTAGCTTTTTCATTATACTTTAGTCCAGAGTTTGCTAAATTATGTGAGATACCCAGGGTATGTTTCAAGTGAGTTACAGGTATACCAAGCTACTGAGTCTCTCAAGAGCCTTGGGAGACTAGATGGGTCCAGAGGTAATTCCAAATCTGATTGCCTCTGAGTCACAGGCAGTATCATTCTTTTGCCTGCTCCACCTGTGCTTTACAAATGTCATATTGAATGAGTATTCATCTAGCCCATGGGTCAACTTTTCTGAACTCACCAAGCTTTTTACTGACCCAGGCATTTGCACTTCCTGTTTCCTCTACCCAGAATGTTCCTCTCCTGGGGTCTGTCTATCCTGAATATCAAATCAGAGCTAAAAAATCATCTCATCAGAGGCCTTCCCTAACCACCTTATGTAATGAACATTTCCCCATCTCAACCCAGTAACTGTCCACCAAGCCACTGTTTATTTTCTTTCTAACATTCAGGAAAGCCTACAATTAACTTGCTTATTGTTTAATGCTTATATTCTACCTCTCCCACTGAAATTAAAGTTCCAAAAGAAAAGGGCATATCAATATATGCCGTCACAATTAGGCCTTAAAGCATTCTCCTTTCCCTTCTGTAACAGTGTTTGATCTTTACATTTTGGAATAATTTGGATCCTAAACTTCCTGTGTCCTCCAAATACAACAGTCCCCCTATTCAAGGTTTTGCTTTCTGCAGTTTTTTACCCACAGTCCACCACTGTCTAAAAATATTAAATGGAAAATTCCAGAAGTAAACCATTTATATGTTTTAAATTGTGCACCATTCTGAGTTGTATGACGAAGTCTTGCACCTTTCTATTCTTTCCTGCCCAGATCATGAATCATCCCTTTGTCTAGCACACCCATGCTGTATGCCCTACCTGCCTGTTAGTCTCTTAGTCTCGTCTAGCTTTTCAGATCTGTTGCACTTAGTGAATATAGGGTTCAGCATCATTCCAGGTTTCTGGCATACACTGGGTCTTGAAATGTATCCACTGTGGATAAGGAGGGACGACTGTACCCACACATCAGAAGGGAAATAGATCCTGCTTGGATGCACTTTATACTTCAGTTTTGTATGAAGATGCCATCTGCCTTAAATAAGAGAAACAGAAAAGAACTTTCCCGATAATTGGCCCTGTGAAGAACAAGTGGAAGAAGGGAAAAGGAAGAAGCTATAAGTCTGGTGGGATGCTGAGTCAATGTGTAGATATAAGTATTATTGTATGCATAAGATATCTTAGTGTCTGTTAAAAAAGGCCAGGAAATTAGGAGCAACCATGGCTCTCTGTAGGAAATTGGAGTTGAAGACAATCTTCATGTGACAAAAAAGTAAAATGTGAGAAAACAGAAGACGATGGACTCAGCTTTCTGTGTCTTTTTCTATATTCTCCTCTTCAGTCTGTCTATGTAGGAAAAATTATAGGTGATTAGTTCATTAACCCCGCATTGCCTCAATTCTTGAAGCATGGGTGCCCTGGTCTGAATGTTTGTGTGCCCCGGAAATTCATGTTGAAATCATCTTCTCTAGAGTGCTGGTGGTAGGTGGGGACCTTGGGAGGTGATTAGGTCATGAGGGCTTATGAGTGGGGTAATTACCTTTACAAAAGGCCCAAAGGAGCTTCCTTGCCCCTTCCACTGTGTGAGGAAACAGGAAGAAGGCACCATCTGTGAGAAAGCCAGCCTATGCCAAATCTGCCTGGGCCTTGATCTTGGATTTCCCAGTCTGCAGATCTGTGAGAAATAAATTAGCCATGCCCAGCTAATTTTTTATAAGTGTATTAGTCTGTTTAGTTATAAGTATTCTTTGTAAGTGTATTAGTCTGTTCTCAAGCTGCTAATAAAGACATACCTGAGACTGGGTAGTTTATAAAGGAAAGAGGTGTAATTGACTTATAGTGCCACATGGCTGGGGAGCCCTGACAGTCATGGCAGGAAGCAAAGGAGGAGCAAAGTCACTTCTTACATCGTGGCAGTCAGGAGAGAGCTTGTGCGGGGGAACTCCCATTTACAAAACCATCAGATCTCGTGAGACTTACTCACTGCCAGTGAATAGTATGGGGGAAACTGCCCCCATGATTGAATTATCTCCACCTGGCCCCACCCTTGACATGTGGGTATTACTACAATTAAAGATGAGATTTGTGTGGGGACACAGCCAAACCACATCAATAAGCTACCCAGTATATGGTACAGTTATGGGCCACATAAACAATGTATCTATCCATTATGGACTGCATACAGGACAGTCACACAAGATTATCATGGAGCTGCCCTATACAGGTATAACTTTAAAAAAATCTCTTCTGGCCAGGCGCGGTGGCTCATGCCCATAATCCCAGCACTTTGGGAGGCCGAGGCGGGCAGATCACGAGATCAGGAGATCAAGACCATCCTGGCTAACATGGTGAAACCCTGTCTCTATTAAAAATACAAAAAAATTAGCTGGGCGTGGTGGCATGTGCCTGTAGTCCCAGCTACTCGAGAGGCTGAGGCAGGAGAATGGCATGAACCCAGGAGGCGGAACTTGCAGTGAGCCAAGATTGCGCCACTGCACTCCAGCCTGGGCAACAGAGCGAGACTCTGTCTCAAAAAAAAAAAAAACTCTTCTATTGCTGGGCATGGTAGCTGACACCTATAATCACAGCACTTTGAGAGGCTGAGGTGGGAGGATTGCTTCAGGAGGAGTTCCAGACCAGCCTAGGCAACAGCAAGACCTCATCTCTACTAAAAATAAAAAATTAGCTGGGCATGGTGGCATGCATTTTGTACTCCCAGCTACTCAGGAAGCTAAGGCAGGAGGATCACTTGAGCCCAGGAGTTTGAGGATGCAGTGAGCCATGATCATGCCATTGTACTCCAGCCTGATGACAGAGGGGACCCTGTCTCAAAAAAAATATATAAAATGTCCTCATAGCATACTTTACTGTACCTTCTTTATGTTTGTATACGTTTAGATACAAAAATACCATTGTGCTTCAGTTGCCAATAGTATTCAGTGGTAACATGTTGTACAGGCTTGTAGACCAGGAGCAATAGGCCATATAGCCTAAGTGTACAGTAGGCTACACCATCAAGGTTTGTATAAGTATGCTCTGTAATTGCCCATCCATAGTGATGCATTTCTCAGAGCATTTCTCCATCATTAAGTGACACAAGACTATTTTGTTATAGCAACCCAAGTTATTCAAGACACTGGATATTCCTGATACCATGAAGACCTGGACTACAAAGCATGTTAATACCTCAAAACCTTTCTTGACTGCTCTAGTGGATTTGATCTCTCCCATCTCTGAACTTTTATAACAATTTAATCTTTATCTCACACTTGATTATGTTTTGTGTTATCTTCTCAAAACTTTTTTTGTTGGTCTTGTCTTCCTAAACTACTTTCTAAACTTTTCAAGAAGAATTCCTTCATTACTTCGATATCACAAATGCTTAGTGCATAATGTATAATTGCTTAGGAAACATTGGATTAGTCGATGATTTGCTACAGATGACATAGAAAAGGAAAGCACTTCCTTTGCCTTTTCTTGAAACCACCTTTTCCCTCAGGTTTTCTCTCAGTATCATCTCTTCAATACAGATTCCTTTATATTTTACTGATAACTTTGTATATATGCCCAGATTTCTTCTGTCTATGGTAAGTGATGTAGCAATATATTTTTTCTTTTTTCTTTTTTTTTTTTTTTTTTCTTTTTGAGGTGGAATTTCATTCTTGTCACCCAGGCTGGAGTGCAATGGCGCAGTCTTGGCTCACTGCAACCTATGCCTCCTGGGTTCAAGCAATTCTCCTGCTTTAGCCTCCCAGGTAGCTGGGATTACAGGCAGGTGACACCATGCCCCGCTAATTTTGTGTTTTTAGTAGAGACAGCGTTACACCACATTGGCCAGGCTGGTCTCTAACTTCTGACCTCAGGTGACATGCCCACCCTGGCCTCCCAAAGTGCTGGGATTACAGGCATGAGCCCTTGCACCTGGCCGATGTTGCAATAATTTTTAAAGCACATTTATTCCTTCTGTAAACTTATATTCTAGGTCAAGAGTTAAGAAAGTTACTCGTGGTAGTAAATAAGAATGTGATTAATAGTAGTGATATCAACCTACATATCATTATAAAATTCATTTCTTCAAAAGGGGAAATGGTAAAACCCTGTTAAGCAGTGGCTTAAGGTGCTGGGTGCAGTGGCTCACACCTGTAATCCTAGCTACTCAAGAGAAGGTGGGAAGATTGCTTAAGCCCAGGAGTTAGTGAGCTATGATCATGCCACTGCACTCCAGCCCAGACAACCGAGTGAAACCCTCTTTTTTTTTTTTAATAAAAAGGTGGTCTAAGAAGTGATAATTTTACCAGGCTGTTGAAAGAAAGGTGAACGGGAAAATCTCTTAATATGCAGATTAAAGTTCAGGGAACTCTGAGAATTGAAGAATTCGCTGTATTGAAACATGTAGATGATTTCATAGGAACACCATTTTCTCATTATGAAACGATAGCCATAGGATTTCACCTAAATCCTAAGATAATCACAAGCCATAGGGTATGTAGTTACTGGAGATCTCTAGAGACTTTTCAGCAGCAGTAGTGATACGATATTGGTATTTAAACAAAGTTAACGTAACTGTATATGAAAACCAATTACAAGTGGAAGAGAGTAGCTGAAGAGAGCTTAATTTATAGTCTGTTAGGTCAATACAGGCATGAAATATTACCATTCCAGACTACTTCTCTAGGATTTCATCCTACATTGAAGTTTTTATTTTTGTTTTTTTGTTTTTGTTTTTGATTTGAGACAGGGTCTTGCTCTGTTGCCTAAGCTGGAGTGCAGTAGGGCAATCGTGGCTCACTTCAACCTCCTGGGCTCAAGTGATCCTCTGACCTCAGCCTCCTGAGTAACTGGGACTACAGGCACGTACCAACCACCATGCTTGACTAATTTTTGTGTTTTTTGCAGAGATGGCGTTTTGCCATGTTGCCCAGGCTGGTCTTGAACTCCTGGGCTCAAGCAATCCACCTCAGCCTCCTAAAGTGCTGGGATTATAGGCCTGAACCACTACACCTAGCCCATTTCGTTTTCTTAATCACCTTTCCCATGTTCCTTCATGAGCTGTCTTTCTTGGGGTCTCCCTGCATATTTTCCAGTTGACATGCCTGTACATAACAGGTTTTGTGAGATTTATTAAATATTTTTAAATTACCTTTTTCACAATGTCTCCTTTGTTGTAGCCCATGATAAAGGGAACATTCACTTTTTTTTTATATCTTTCAGATTGGGAATCTATATATGTGACACAGGAATTACCTCTGAAGCAGTTCATGTATGATGATGCATGCATGGAGGGAATTACAAGCTATGGACTTGAGTGTTCCACTTTTGAAGAAAATTGGAAATGGGAAGACCTTTTTGAGAAGCAGATGGGAAGTCACGAGATGTTTAGCAAGAAAGAAACAATCACTCATAAAGAAACCATCACTAAGGAAACAGAATTCAAATATACTAAATTTGGGAAATGTATCCATCTGGAAAACATAGAAGAGAATATTTATAATCACACATCAGATAAAAAAAGCTTCTCCAAAAATTCTATGGTAATAAAACACAAGAAAGTCTATGTAGGAAAGAAGCTTTTTAAATGTAATGAATGTGACAAAACCTTCACCCATAGCTCATCCCTTACTGTTCATTTTAGAATTCATACTGGTGAAAAACCATATGCATGTGAGGAATGTGGAAAAGCCTTCAAGCAAAGGCAACACCTTGCTCAACATCACAGAACACATACTGGAGAGAAACTCTTTGAATGTAAAGAATGTAGGAAAGCCTTCAAACAAAGTGAACACCTTATTCAACATCAAAGAATTCATACTGGAGAAAAACCATATAAATGTAAGGAATGTAGAAAAGCCTTCAGACAGCCTGCACACCTTGCTCAGCATCAGAGAATTCATACTGGAGAGAAACCCTATGAATGTAAAGAATGTGGCAAAGCCTTCAGTGATGGCTCGTCTTTTGCTCGACATCAGAGATGTCACACTGGCAAAAGACCCTATGAATGTATTGAGTGTGGGAAGGCTTTTAGGTATAACACATCTTTTATTCGTCACTGGAGGAGTTATCATACTGGAGAGAAGCCTTTTAATTGCATTGATTGTGGGAAAGCCTTCAGTGTTCACATAGGACTTATCCTGCATAGGAGAATTCATACAGGAGAGAAACCTTACAAATGTGATGTGTGTGGAAAAACCTTCAGCTCTGGTTCATCCCGTACTGTACATCAGAGAATTCATACAGGAGAGAAACCTTATGAATGTGATATATGTGGGAAAGATTTTAGCCATCATGCATCACTCACTCAGCATCAAAGAGTACATTCTGGAGAGAAACCTTATGAATGCAAGGAATGTGGGAAAGCCTTTAGGCAGAATGTACACCTTGTTAGTCATTTGAGAATTCATACTGGTGAAAAACCCTATGAATGTAAAGAATGTGGAAAAGCTTTTAGAATCAGTTCACAGCTGGCTACTCATCAGAGAATTCATACTGGAGAGAAGCCTTATGAATGTATTGAATGTGGAAATGCTTTCAAACAGAGATCACACCTTGCCCAACATCAGAAAACTCATACAGGAGAGAAACCTTATGAGTGTAATGAATGCGGGAAAGCCTTCAGCCAAACTTCCAATCTTACTCAACATCAAAGAATTCATACTGGAGAGAAACCCTATAAATGTACTGAATGTGGAAAGGCTTTTAGTGATAGCTCATCCTGTGCTCAGCATCAAAGACTCCACACTGGCCAAAGGCCCTATCAGTGTTTTGAATGTGGGAAGGCATTCAGAAGAAAGTTATCCTTAATTTGTCATCAAAGAAGTCATACTGGAGAAGAACCTTAAGAATGTAGCGCATGTGGCCAAGCCTTTAGTTATCATGAATCCCCTACTGTTAATCAGAGATGTCCCACTGGTTAAAAAACATATAAATATAAGAAATGTAGAAAAACCTTCAGCCAGGAGGCTGGCAAGATGGCCAAATAGGAACAGCTCTGATCTGCAGTTCCCAGTGAGATCAACACAGAAGGTGGGTGATTTCTGTATTTCCAACTGAGGTACCCGGCTCATCTCATTGGGACTGGTTAGACAGTGGGTGCAGCCCATGGAGGGTGAGCTGAAGCAGGGTGGGGCATAACCTCACCTGGGAAGTGCAAGGAGTCAGGTATCTCCCTCCCCTAGCCAAGGGAAGCCATGAGGGACTGTGCCATGAGGAATGGTGCACTCCGGCGCAGATACTACGCTTTTCCCATGGTCTTCGCAACCCATAGACCAAGAGATTCCCTTGGGTGCCTATGCCACCAAGGCCCTGGGTTTCAAGCACAAAACTGGGCAGCCATTTGGGCAGACACCAAGCGAGCTGTGGGAGTTTTTTTGATACCCCAGTGGCACCTGGAATGCTAGTGAAACAGAACCGCTTACTCCTTTGTTATGGGGGCTGAAGCCAGGGAGCCAAGTGGCTGAGCTAAGTGGTTCCCATGCCCACTGAGCCCAGCAAGCTAAGATCCACTGGCTTGGAATTCTCTCTGCCAGCACAGCATTCTGAAGTCGACCTGGGATGATCAAGCTTGGTGGGGGGAGGGGTGTCCACCACTACCGAAGCTTGAGTAGGTGGTTTTCCTCTCACAGCATAAACAAAGCCATGGGGAAGTTCCAGCTGAGCAGAGCCCTCCACAGCTCAGCAAAGCCTGTGTAGCCAGAGTGCGTCTCTAGATTCCTCCTCTCTGGGCAGTGCTTCTTTGAAAAAAGTGCAGATAAAACCCTCATCTCCCTGGGACAGGGCACGTGGGGGAAAGGGGTGGCTGTGGGCATAGCTTCAGCAGACTTAAACGTTCCTGCTCGCCAGCTCTGAAGAGAGCAGCAGTTCTTCCAGCACAGCGCTTGAGCTCTGCTAAGGGACAGACTGCCTCCTCAAGTGGGTCCCTGACCCCCGTGCCTCCTGACGGGGAGACACTTCCCAGCAGGGGTCCACAGACACCTCATACAGGAGAGCTCTGGCTGGCATCTGGGACAAGGCTTCCAGAGGAAGGAACAGGCAGCAATCTTTGCTGTTCTGCAGCCTCCACTGGTGATACCCAGGCAAACAGGGTCTGGAGTGGACCTCCAGCAAACTCCAGCAGACCTGCAGCCGGGGGGGCCTCACTGTTAGAAGGAAAATTAACAGGAATATAATCAACATCAACAAAAGGACATCCACACAGAAACCCCATCTGAAGGTCACCAGCATCAAAGAGCAAAGGTAGATAAATTCACGAAGATGAGGAGAAACTAGTGCAAAAAGCCTGAAAATTCCAAAAACCAGAATGTCTCTTCTCCTCCAAAGGATCACAACTCCTTGCCAGCAAGGGAAAAAAACTGGATAGAGAATGAGTTTGACAAGTTGACAGAAGTAGGCTTCGGAAGGTGGGTAATAACAAACTCCTCTGAGCTAAAGGAGCATGTTCTAACCCAATGCAAGGAAGCCTTTAAGAACCTTGAAAAAAGGTTAGAGGAATTGCTAACTAGAATAACCAGTTTAGAGAAGAACATACATGACCTGATGGAGCTGAAAAACACAGCATGAGAACTTCGTGAAGCATACACAAGAAAAACCTTCAGCCAGACTGAATGCCTTACATGGAAGAATTCATACTGCAGAGAGGTCTTAACAATGTAAAGAATGTGCAAATGTCCTCAGACAAGATGCACACCTTGCTCATCAGTGAGTTCATTTCAGGCAGCCAGCTCTTCCTCACCCACTACATCACCAAGTCCTGTGGATATATCTGCTAAATATTTTTGGAATTTATCCACTTCTTTTGATTCCCCAGTCCAAAACACAGTCATTTCACCTGGACTATTTCAATCATTACACAGGTGTCCAACCTTTTGTCTTCCCTGGGCTACATTGGAAGAAGAAAAATTGTCTTGTGCCACACATACAATACACTAACATTAACAATAGCTGATGAGCTAAGAAAAAAAAAAAAGTCCATGCATAGTTTTAGTGATACACCACCTCAGATAAGCAAGAAAGTCCTCACATTCAATGGGTTGCATACCTGTGAATTCTAAAACTTCATCGTCTTTTGTCCCTTTCGAGTTTACAGCCACAGTGACCTTTCAAAAATGCAAATTAAGTTACTCTCTTAAAACTCTAGTTAAAATACTTGATGTACATAAAGTGCTTAGCAAAATGACCAACTCATACTAAGTGCTTAGTAAATGTTAGATAAGTATTCTTCAGAGTTGATGTAAATTAGTTTTAAACAGTGTATTCTTGAAAGCAGTATGGCAGTCGTAAAAATTTTGGAACCAAAACAGTATCTTTTTTTAAACCAAAAAAAGTTTTAAATGCTGTCTTGCTCTGTTGCCCAGGGTGGTCTCAAACTCCTGTGCTCAAGTGACCCTCCCAACTCATTCTCAAGTGGCTGCGATTACAGGCAACGAGCCTGACCTAAAACAATATCTTAAGGTAGATGGTGATTAGCACATGTAGTATGCTTAACATTTAATATTATAATCAAACATCACAGTGGCTCTCATGATTAAGGCTGTGTTCCCTTGTTGGTGAGGAAATTAATTATGACTTGATACATAGAACATGTTTTAAGAAGTGGCTATATAGCTCTGGATAAAACGAACAAAAGAATTAGAATTCCTGGGGAGAATATATACGAGACTGTATTTAGTCAAGTAAAAAAAAAAATCACTAATGTTTAACTGAAGAAAGAGAAATTGAATAATATAGTTCTATTTCAACATGTGGGTTTACAGATTTATTCTAACCTTCCAAGGATCCACTAGTAAAGTTGTTCTGGAGTATATTTTTAAAAAAACCACTTAAAATGTTCCACTTCTTTCATGAGGCTAAGTCAACTCTGATATCAAACCAAGGGGAAAGAAATGAAATTATAGGTGAGTTTACTTAGTTATATACAAAAGGAAATTATTAGCCTCTGCTGATGGAGAACAGAGGCTGTGAATAAATGGAGATCCATAACATGATCCTACATGAATGTTTCAATATTGTAATCCTGTAAGTTACTTTTACATTGACAGTTCTGAAATTCATGTTGAGTGTTAATTAGGCAGGAATCAGAAGGGAGGTTTTGTAGAAGGTCGTATCCCATGGGTTTTTTATATTTGAAAAGTGTTTTCGATGTATCATGGGGGGAGATTAAATGTCTTTGACAGTTATCCAACTAGAAATAAAGTCAGCATCCCATTTGACTCCTCACACAGAAGTTCATTCTATACTCATTACAGACGTAAGAGGAAATACTGTTAAGATGGTAGAGGAGAATGTAGAGTATTTCTGTGCCTTTAGGTTCAGGAAGTCTTTGGTAAGCAGGACAAGGTCCAGAAGCCATAAGGAGAGAATGACAGGACTGTTTAGAAGATTTAAACCTTTTTCATGGTGTAAGATACTGTATGCAAAGTTAAAAGGCATATGACAGGCTGAGAGATCTTAAACATACATTAGAAAGGATATAGCCCTTGAAAAAGGGCTGTTAGAAAGCAGCAAGGATAAGGTGCACAGTCTTGCAGAGCATGTCAACAAAATTTATTGGATGAAGAAATTAAAATGGTTAAATAGAAGAAGTTCTCAACCTCACTAATGATCAGATAAGTGCAGATTGTAAAAGTCCTCATCCCCACCAACACAAACCAGCAGGAATTTTATGTGAATGTAAAGTGGATAATATCCAGTATTGTCACAGATGTGAGAAACCATATTTTCATATATTGAGAGGGTAAATTAGAGGAAAGTCATTTTAGAGGGCAATGTGGTGTTACCTGTCAGCATTTTGAATATAATTACCCTTTGCCACAATTCTACACCTAGTCATTTATGTTCTCAAAAAGCACAAGTGCAGAAATATAGATGCATAAGCAAATGTGTTGTAGAATTGTGAAAATTTTGGAAAAAATGTTTAGTACTAGTGAAGTTATGGGTTACTTAAGTTACAGAAAATCAGTTTAGTAGATCACTGTGTAGTTACGGAAAATGAGATGGATCTCTACTCAAAGATGTCTTGCAGTTTATGAACTGAAATATAATTACATAACTAACACGATGACACCGTTATTAACTACATAAACTTTATAAAGCTTAAAAAATGCGTTCATAGTATCTGTTATTTGTTGTTTTTGTTTACAATACAAATAGAAACCATGCACACAGATACAAGAACTTCCCTGTTTTTTGTTTGTTTTTGTTTTGTTTTGTTTTTGGTAGCAGGTGGGGTGAGCTGCTCTCATGTTATTCCATGAGTTTTTTTGTGTGTTGCTGGTTGTGCATGGTTCATTTTTTGTTTTTATTTTTTGAGATGGAGTCTCGCTCTGTGGCCAGGCTGGAGTGCAGTGGTGCGATCTCGGCTCACTGCAACCTCCACCTCCCGTGTTCAAGTGATTCTCCTGCCTCACCCTCCTGAGTAGCTGGGACTACAGGATAGTCTCGATCTCTTGACTCATGATCTGCCCACCTTGGCCTCCCAAAGTGCTGGGATTACAGGCATAAGCCACCGCTTCCAGCCTGTATATGGTTCATTTAAATCAAATGAGATACTCCTTGAGACATGGGGGAAGTTGAATATCAGTTATCCTGTGGCCAAGACTTAAAGATGGTATATGAGCTTCTGCTGCTGTGCTCCCTAGACCTGACCTGATTCATGCTTCTGCCAGGTAGTAAACATGTTTCGTCCTGCTGAATTGGCAGAGTAGTCCCAAAAGAACTGTAACTAAGGTATGCACATACTGAAGAAAGGGATATAGTATTTCTGGGAGAGCTCTAAGGAAGGTAGACTTCTGTTGCAGTCATTCTGAAGAATTATGGGTGGTGATTCTTGCACAAGCCCAGCTCATACATCTAGGCTAGACGATGCTTAGATATCTTTATCAGTGCCTGGGGATGTTTTAAGGCCTCTGGTTGAGTTTAAGCCTGCTGGGAAAAACCTCGGCTAAACACTGCTGAAAAGCTTTTCCTGAACCTGTGCTTGAGAGCACCATTTTACCTCTAGGGAGTGCTTTACTTGCCATCCATAGGATGCTAGGCACATTTCAAAGAAGGACTGTTTTAGGAAAGTGGTTTCTTATCTCTTAAATTTATTGAGGCTCATTTTATGGCCTATCATATGGTCTATCTTAGAGAAAGTCCCATGTGCTGTTGAATAGAATGTATATTCTGTGGTTGTTGGATGAAATCTTCTGTATATGTTAAGTCCATTTGTTCCAAGGTATAGTTTAATTCTATTGTTTCTTTGTTGACTTTCCTTTTTTAAAAATTTGTGATGGAGTTTCACTCTTGTCACCTCAGCTGGAGTACAAATGGCATGATCTCAGCTCACTGCAACCTCTGCCTCCCAGGTTCAAGTGATTCTTCTGCCTCACCCTCCCGAGTAGCTGGGATTACAGGTGCCTGCCACCACACCCTGCTAATTTTTGTATTTTTAGTAGAGACAGGGTTTCGCCATGTTGGCCAGGCTGGTCTTGAACTCCTCACCTCAGGTGATCTGCCTGCCTCGGCCTACCCAAGTGCTGGGATTACAGGCATGAGCCACTGTGCCAGACCTCTTTGTTGGCTTTCTGTCTTGATGACCTATCTAATGCTGTCAATGGAGTATTGAAGTCCCCCACTATTATTGTGTTGATCTCTATCTTATTTCTTAGGTCTATTGGTAATTGTTTTGCAAATTTGGGAGCTCCAGTGTTAGGTGCATATATGTTTAGGATTGTGATATTTTCCTGCTGGACAAGGCCTTTTACCGTTATATAATATCCCTCTGTCTCTTTTAACTGCTATTTAAAGTTTGGTTTGTCTGATATAAGAGTAGCTACCCCTGCTTCTTTTTGGTGTCCATTCACATGAAATGCCTTTTTCCATCCCTTTAAGTTTATGTGAAGTCCTTATGGGTTAGGTGAGTCTCATGAAGGCAGCAGATAGCTGGTTAGTGAGATCTTATCCATTCTACAGTTCTGTGTCTTTTAAGTGGAGCATTTAAGCCATTTACGTTCAATGTTAGTATTGAGATGTGAGGTACCATTGCATTCATCATTCTCTTTGTTGCCTGTGTACCTTGGATTTTTGTTTTTTGTTTTTGCTTTTTAACTTTTTTTTGTATTATAGGTCCTGTGTGATTTATGCTTTAAAGAAGTTCTGTTTTGATATGTTTCCAGGATTTGTTTCAAGATTTAGAGCTCCTTTTAGCAGTTCTTATAGTGGTGCCTTGGTAGTGGTGAATTCTCTCAGCATTTGTTTGTCTGCAAAAGACTGTATCTTTCCTTCATATGTAGTGCTTAGTTTCACTAGATACAAAATTCTCGGGTGATAATTGTTTTGTTTGAGGAGGCTGAAGATAGGGACTCAATCCCTTCTAGCTTGTAGGGTTTCTGCTGAGAAATCTGCTGTTAATCTGATAGGTTTTCCTTTATAGGTTGCTTGGTGGCTTCTGTCTCACAGCTCTTAACATTATTTCCTTTGTCTTAACTTTAGATAACCTGATGACAATGTGCCTAGTGATGATCTTTTTGCAGTTAATTTCCCAGGCATTCTTTGTGCTTCTTGTATTTGGACGTCTAGATCTTTAGCAAGGCTAGAGATGTTTTCCTTGATTATTTCCCCAAATATATTTTCCAAACTTTTAGATTTCTTTTCTTCCTCAGGAACACTCATTATTCTTGGGTTTGGTCATGTAACATAATCCCTGACTTCTTGGAGGCTTTGTTCATATTTTCTTATTCCTTTTTCTTTGTCTTTGTTGGATTGGGTTAATTTAAGACCTTGTCTTCAAGCTCTGAATTTCTTTCTTCTACTTGTTCAATTCTACTGCTGAGACTTTCCAGAGCATTTTGCATTTCTGTAAGTGTCCACTGTTTCTTGAATTTTTTATTTTTTTTCTTTATGCTATCTATTTCCTTGAATATTTCTCCCTTCACTTCTTGTATCACTTTTTGGATTTCCTTGCATTGGGCTTCACCCTTCTCTAGTGCCTCCCTGATTAGCTTAATAACTAACCTTTTTCAGGTAAATCAGGGATTTCTTCTTGGTTTGGATCCATTGCTGGTGAACTAGTGTGATTTTGGGGGGTGTAAAAGAGCCTTGTTTTGTCATATTACCAGAGTTGGTTTTCTGATTCCTTCTCATTTGGATATGCTCTGTCATAGGGAAGGTCTAGGGCTGAAGCCTGTTGTTCAGATTCTTTTCTACCATTCTTTTTCTATTCCCTCGACATAGTACTCTCCCCACTTTTCCTATGGATGTGGCTTCATGTGAGCCAAACTGCAGTGATTGTTGTCTCTCCTCTGGGTCTAGCCACCCAGCAAGTCTACCTGGCTCTGGGTTGGTACTGGCCATTGTCTGCACAGAGTCCTGTGATGTGAACCACCTATGGGTCGCTCAGCCATCGATACCAACACCTGTTCTGGTGGAGGTGGCAGGGGTATAAAATGGACTCTGTGACAGTTCTTAGCTTTGGTGGTTTAATGCTCTATTTTTGTGCTGGTTTGCCTCCTGCTGGGAGGTGGCACTTTCCAAAGAGCATCAGCTGTGGCAGTTTGGAGAGGAACCATTGGTGAGTGGGGCCGTAGAACTCCCAAGATTATAAGCCCTTTGTCTTCAGCTACCAGGGTGGGTAGGGAAGGAACATCAGGTGGGGGCAGGTCTAGGTATGTCTGAGGTCAGTATGTCTGAGCTCACACTCTCCTTGGGCAGGTCTTGCTACGGCTGCTGTGGGGGATGTGGGTGAAGTTCCCAGATGAATGGAGTTGGGTACATAAGAGCATTATGGCTGCGTCTGCTGAGTCATGCTGGTTGTCAGGGAAGTGGGGGAAAGCTGGCAGTGACAGGCCTCACCCAGCTCCCACACAAATGAAAGAACCGGTCTCACTCCCGCTGTGACCCCCCAACAGAACTGAGTCTGTTTCCAGCCAGTGGATGAACCAGGCTTGAGAACTTGCCCCAGGCTATGTGCCTCCCAGCTGCAAAAGAAAAGGGCTTGGTTCTTTCCCTGCCTGTGGAGTCTGCACACCTGATCCGTGCCCTGCCCCAAGTTCTGACCAGGAGGCTTCTCACCCAGTTCAAAGTGTCACAAACTGCAGCTAGAGATTTCCTTCTCCCTTTGGTGTTTTCCCCCTCTCCCCTGGGTGCCCTCCCAATGGATCCCTGTGGTGCCAGGCAGGAATGGCCTGCCTGGGGTCCAGCAAGCTCCCAGGGTCTTTCCCGCTGCTTCCTCTACCCCTGTATTTTGCTCAGCTCTCTAAATTGACTCAGCTCCAGGAAATGTCAGAAACTTCTCCCACAAACAGACCTTCAGTTCCTCCAGTTGGGGTGGGGTATGTTTGGGAGAGGAGGATCTCTCTTTCCCATTTCCGAAGTTGGGGTACTCACAGTATTTGGGGTGTCTCCTGCCTCCTTCAGAGGGTCTGTGGGTACTCTTGGGATTTCTGGTTTGTTCTTGCAGTTGATCTGGAGCTAAAATTCATAATCGGAAATGGTATTGTATTTTGAATTTTAGTTACTGCCTGTTCATTGCTCTGAAGCAGTGATTTTTGCCCCCCCAACTTTTTTTCCTCTGTGCTTCAGATTGGATAATTGCCATCAATCTCTCTTCAGGTTCACTTAGTCTTACTTCTTTTGTTTCCATTCTGCTTTTTAAGCCCAGTGAATTTTTTATTTCACATGGTGTGTATCTCAGTTTGATGAAGGCCAATTTATCACTCTATTGCTTTTAAAGTAGGCTCACAAAACCTAACCTAAGTGAGGTTTCACCTCTTGGTCTGAGGCTTTTTTTTTTCCATTTTCCAATTAATAGTAAGTTATGAGTAAATATTATTTACAATAAAAGACAAAGTCTATGCCACTGCTTTCCTTTTCAGAACTACCTATGGAAACCTTTACTTTCCAGTCTGATGTTGACAGACCATTTTAACCAAAGCTGAATGAAAGTATTTGGGGTTTATAATAATTTTATTCCACCTTCTTATCCAAGTAAGGAAGCTCTCCACCATTCCTAGTTTGCTAAGGCTTTTTCTTTTTAAAATCACAGGTGTGAGCTGCATTTTATCTCAATCATCTATTGAGATGATTCCAGGAACTGTTTCATCCTTATTTATTAACAGTGGTGAATGATATTAACAGGCTCCCCACCGTGGCACTCCTGTGATAAATTCTTGGCAATATATACTGTTGGTTACCTGCTTGGCGTCCAGTCTCCTTTTTGTCTTTTCTAACAAAACTCAACTTGTGCTCAGGTGTCTCTTCCACCCTCAGATGATTCATAGAAAGCTGATCAAATTCCCAGTGACAGGAGTAGACTGCCCTTTGTCTTAGCCGGATATCACAAGGCTTTTCCTGAGTGACTAAGGAAACACTTATGTCCCATGATGTGGTAAGGCCCTATGGACATACAACATAAAATACCTCTCCAGAGAAAAATATAAAATCAGAAATTATGATTTTATAGAAAATTCATATTTTTAATCAGTAGATTCCTTGGATAACTAAATTCATTGGACTAAGTATTATTTCCCAAATCAAGTGTCATGTTGTACATTCTGTTTGTTAAACATCTGACACCTAAGCATATGACATCCTTTCTTTGTGCTATAATTTTATTTTTGCCTATTGTGAGTATATATTATTCTTTATGCTGAATTTTTAAAAAATTAATAAAACAATTTATAAATATGGCAAATGTGAAGATTGGCAGTAGTTCATAAGTTGTATCAGCTTAATCTAAACGATTCAGCCAGGAGATTATTCATCTTTCTTATTGGTTTTTGTTTTTCAAAAAGCTATAGTTTTGGGTTTACAAAAAAAGCACAGTGTAACTCCTGGTGGTTAAGGTGAGAAATTTTGTCATCTTCCTGCTCCAGGAGAACTTGATAATGAAATTATTCTTGTAGCTCTCTAAAAATTTGGATATATTGAAATATTTTTCTTCATAATTCTTTAGTGTGCTTCTGTTGCTTCTCTGCTAAATATGAACAAGGATGCATATAGCCCCATATAATAGGAAAATAGGATATAGCAGTCATTTGAGGATAAGTGACTGCTACAATAAGATAAAAAAAGTATTGTCAACTCTGTCAATAAAGAAGATAGATTTTATTGCCTTCTCAAGTAACAGCTTCCCATGTAGGTAGGTGGCAGGTCAAGGCAAGAAGACAGCTCTGCTCCATGATGTCATCAAAGGACCTGGTTCCTTCTATGCCATTTCTCCATCAACTCAGAATGCTGTCTTTATCCACATAGGTGATGCCTCTACATTCCAGAACATGAAAGTATTCTGACATATCTTCCTTGGACATGACATATTTTTCTAGGTATTGCTGGACTTTGTTTATTGTCACTTTAGGTAGGATTTTAATGTGTATGTTGTCATTGAAGATTGGCAATTCTTTCCCTACTTAAATTCTTTCCCTACTGTCCTTGTCCAGTTTTGGTATTAAGGGTGTCTAGTTTTTAAATTCTCCAGTATAGTTTTATAGGATAGGGATTATCTATTGCTTTGGTATTCATGGAGAAGCCTCAGAACTTATTTAATGATTTTCCATTTCTTCTTGAGTCAGTTTTGGTACTTATAATTTTCTCTACAGTAAGCCCCTGCATATGTTTTAAGTATATTGAGATAAGGTGATCATAGTATTTGCAAAATTCTAAAAATTTCTGTGATTATGTCCACTTTTTCATTTCTAATACCATTTCTTTGACTGTTTATTTCTCTTTTTCTGCTAAGCCATCTTTAGCATAACTTTCATCCTCATGATGTCAAGGTGGCTGTTTGCAGCGGACCCTATCCCTGTTGGACTGAACAAAGGATGACAAACGTGGGAATAAAAGACAAAAGAGTATATTTGGAAGAAGAGGTCTGGGGGCTCCTTGCTTCCAGTGAACAAGGGCCCTGAGCCTTTACAGCCCTTCGTATTTATTAGGTAGCGTGAATAGGGAGAAGTGGGGGGGTGGTTGTCGGTCAGTAGCTTGATTTACAGCAGGCTTGCAAGACTGCATTCTTCAACCAATAGGCTCTAGATGTCCCATTAGATAACCTCAAGGAGCATGGCACCAGGGAGTGATTGCCTTCAGCAAACCTTCTGGTGGCTGGAGCAGAAGCGACTTTGCCCACATTCTACATTCATGATAAACAGTTTGCTGTTTGATCATATAGCCTCCAGTGGAATGTTGAGTTGGTCACGATCCCTTTGCTAGCTCTCTACAGCTATTCTACCTGTTGACATCCTGTGTCATACCCAAGCAGGAAGAAGGTTGTGTGAGATGACAAAAGGCCAGAGTTACATGCCAGCTGTGTCTTTTTCCACACATCCACCAAACCCCCAACAAATCTGTACTTAAAATTCATTGGTTACAGAGCCACTACTCCTTACAAGGAGACTGGGGAGGTGAGCATTATAAGCTGGGCAGATGGCCACTTGAAGAGCATCAGTGTTCTACTGTGGAAGGAGTGCAAAATAGACACCAGAGAGACCACTAGCAGTGTCTGCCACAGCTATTACATGGTTAGGTCCACCTGACTGAAACTAAGTCTTTTCTATGAGACTGAAGTGCTTTGAAGAGAAATGCTGACCTTGTCCTTTCTGCAGCTTGTGGCTTTCAGTCACCCTTGGATTCAGAGATAGAAGTCATCTTAATTCCATCACTGAGGCCAGGAGACCTGACAGAAATCAATTCAAGAGTAAGGAGACCAGGCGTCCAGTGTGACTGGGCGTGCAGAGGTCGGTGCACCTGTGATGACTGGTGTAACAGCATCGCTGCCTGTGAGCCAACTTGACTCCCAGGATGAAGCTCTCCAGTTCTGATAAGGCCCCGGGGGGAGAGACCAGTCCTAAACATGTTCAAGAATAAATCCATCAGCTAACTTCAGATCGTGATTCACACAGGAAGGGAACTTTAAGAGGTCGCCAGGGCTGGTATTTTTGAGACGTTAGGCAGCCCTCTCTGAGGCGATGACAAGTGAATGGCATAAAGGAGCCAGCCCAGACGAAAATTTGGGGTTAGACTATTTCGACCCAGGACGTGCAAATACATAGGTTACAAAATGGAAAATGGTATTTTGGAGGATGGGAGGCCCGTGTAGCCAGAGAGAATGAGAGAAGGTGAGGGGGCACCCAAAACAATCCCACAAGCTCTCTACACCTCCCTTCCTAGCCCACACACATTCCCCCATCAGAGTGATCCTCCAGACTCCGGAGGCCCCCAAGATTGCCATTGCCTTTCCCTTCCCCGTCGGCAGTGACGCTCCCGCAAGGAGCTGATGCCCAGGCCCTTAGCACCTGTCACAGCCAAGCACCCTTTTCCTCCGGCCCTGCGGTCCCGCCCCTCGCCGCAAGCCCCGCCTCACCCGGCCTGCCGCTGCGCCTGCACGATTCCCAGAAGCCTTTGGGGGTTGGGTGTGTCGTCAGAGCGGCCTCTGCTTCCGGCCACACCCAGGCCCAGCGTTGGCCACCACTTATGCGGCGGCTGCGGTCCAGGGACAAGTGAGAGCGACCCGCAGAGGGCAGGACCGACGGGCGTTGCGTAGGCCCGGGGCCAAACCGTATCTTGCAACCTGAGCTCCGAGGGCCGCCGCATCCGTCCCTGCTTGGGACTACGCTTCCCAGCGGGCGTTGCGCGGAGGCCACGCCCAGTTCCGGCGGCGCTGGCTGCGCACTGGGAGTGGGACGCGCCAGGCTTCGCTTGGCTGCGGAGAAGGCCGGGGCGGGGCGGGGCGGGGCGGGCGCGGCCGGGGGCGGGGAGGCGGGGGAGGGTTGGGAGGGGCGGGGCGCGGCCGGGGGGCGGGGAGGTGGGGAGGGGCGGGGCGCGGCCGGGGGCCGGGAGGCGGGGAGGGGTGGGGAGGGCGGGGAGGGGCGGGGAGGGGCGGGGAGGGGCGGGGAGGGGGGGGCGCGGCCGGGGCGGGGAGGGATGGGGAGGGGCGGGGCGGCTCTGCGGCGCGGCCCAGTGGATGCCGGGCCTTGGGGGAGCGCGCGCGGAGCTGTTCGCTGGGCGTGGCAGGCGGGTGTGGCCAGGGGTGTGGGTCTGTGAGGGACCGGCCGGAAGGGCGTCGCGCGGCCTCGGGTGACATGCGGGGGGCGGCAAGCGCGAGTGCCTGCGTGCCGACGCCGCTCTCGGATAGAGGCGCCCCCCGCACAAAGCCCCGGGCGGGCCGAGGCCCGACTGTAGGGACTCCAGCCACCTTGGCCCTCCCTGCCCGGGGAAGGCCGCGCTCAAGGAATGGCCTCGCATCCAAAGGCCAGCGAGGAGCGGCCACTACGGGGCCTGGGCACAGAGGTGAGAGTGACAGGTGTTTGGGGCCTGGCGGACAGGGACGAATTCATCTCGGGATGAGATCTGGGAGGGGGTTGGGCTCTTGGGGACCAGTTGCTGGAGAACTGTGCCCCTGGTCTTTGAAGCTGGCGGAGTGGGGGAATCTGAAGATTTGGAAGCTCAACTGATTCAGAGCACCAAGCCGCGGTAAAAGGGTGTTGACTTTCCCAGGGTGACTCTAACTAGACACTTTTCCTGTTTTCGTGCTCCCAGGGAGGAAAAAAATCTATCTCCACGTTGTGGCAGTCCCTAGGCAGGGTAATGACCTGATCCCACCTGCTCATGCAGGAAGGGACGTTTCTAGGCTGGTGATTTGGGACTGTGGTGTAGACCTGGTCTCTAGCTACTCCTTTCTCTTCCAGCTCTGCCTTCCAGGGACACTGCAGTTCCCCAGGAGAGAAACAAACAGCCAGAGGCTGTGGGGACAGGAATTGAACCTAAAGCCATGTCCCAGGTGAGTTGGCATTTGATCTCTTGTCTCTGAAATGCAGTCTTGCTTTTCGGGATTTAACGTTGCTTATTTTCTTGAAAGTTTTCAGTTTAAGAGACCTGTTTGGGCGCAGGTTTCTTTTTCTTCACGTTCTAGTGAAGTGATGGGCTACAGGGAAAAGTTTAAGCTGCCCAGGGCCTCGATGCCTGCTGCTTCTTCATCCCAGTCAGCCTTCATTCTTGATTGATGAAATGATTCAGCCTCTCCCTTGTACCGCTTGTTTCAGAGGGACTCTGATGGAGGAATTGTGCTCCTTGAGGAACACGGCAGACCCTTCTGCTATACGTGGTTTGTTCGGTGACCACTTTGTGCCAGCCACTGGACAAACCAATAGCTAAGCCCCATTCCCTGCTCTGGAGCTCACAGCCTGTTGACCCAATGTCAAGGAAACAAGCAAGATTCTAGAATGTGATCATCCTCGGGCCAAGTATTATGAGCGAGGACTACAAGGCGCTCCTGGCTTCCAGCCTCCTGTAGCAGAAGGGTAGGCGTATTTACCAAGGAGGTGATTTTTGAGCCTTGCCTTGAAGGGAGAGAAGATGTTTGGGAGGCACAGTAAAGAAAGACAACATTTTAGGGAGAGGAGGCACAATATGAAAGGCTTTCTTTTCCCACTTGATTTTGTGACTTTAAAAAATGTCAGTACATAGTTGTATTTGTTTCTGTTGGCTGTGTCCTATAAATATCATAGCTAGCTCATTAATAGATGAACCATTTCACTTCCACTGAGGCCTCAAAAAATCAATGTACAGATGAACTAGCTTCCAGTTGTCCCACCCAAACTACTCTTGAGTGGGTTACTGTGATCTTCACATTGCCAGATGCAGTGCTCAATTCTTAGTCTTTTTTTGACTATCATTGGTATTTGAAATAGCTCAGAGGTTGGCAAACTTGTGCTGGATGAGGGCACAGCAGAAAATATGTTAGGCTTTGAAAGTCCTGCTGCACCTACTCGTTTCTGCTCTCATAGAGCTAAAGTAGCCAAAGACAATATGTAAATGAATGGATGGGCTGTGTTCCAGTAAAACTTTATTTACAAAACAGGTGGCTACCTATTCCTCAAATAGCTCATCCCTGTCCTTCAATAGGCCCCCTTTTTTCCCTTTGCTACTAGGATCTCACACTCATCTGACTTTCATCTTCCTTTCTCAGTTTTTGCCACAGTTCTTACTCACCTCCCTGACTTGAACAGAGTGTGTCTCAGCACTGTGCAGGGTCCTTCTTTTGTCTGCATGCTGTCTCCTGGGGATAGTAGCCTGTTCCTTGTCTGTAAAACCACCCACATGGTGGCTCTTCCCAAATTCACATTGAGAGCCCAAACCTCTCCTCTGAGCTGCAGGCCTGTGTATCCTGCTCCACTCCTCTGCCTGAGTGTCTTGATAGGTAACTCAAGCCAGCCTGTCCAGACCCAAAGTCCTGAGAGTCTCCCATAAACCGGCTCCTCCCACAGTTTCAGTCTTAGTCAGTGGCCATTTCATCCTCTCAGTTACTCAGTCCGAAAGCCTTGTCATTATTGTCTCATTTCTTTCCTTCTCCTTCCATATTTGGTCCTGTTGCAAATCCTGTCGGTTCTATTTGCAAATTATGTGCAGAATCTGGCAGTTTTCATCACATCTATCACCACCAGCAGGTCCAAGTCCTCCTTTTACTGTTGGCTTCTTGACTGTGCTTCTGTGACCTCCTGCTTCTGCTCATGCTCCCCACAGCCCCTTCCCGATGAGCAGCCAGAGGGGTCTATTCAAACATGTCACCTTGTGTCATGCTGTGCTCAGGACCCTCCAGTGGTTTCTCTGAATAAAAGCCAAAACTCTTCCTGTGACTGACGAGGCCCTACATGACCTGGCTCCTTGTTACCCCTGACATCTACATCACTCTCTTCTTTCTGAAAAATCACCTTCTCATTTTCCTGCTCACCCTGTCTAGAATTTCAGAGCCTCCTACCCTAGTTCTTCACATCCCTCTTCCCTGCTTTGCTTTTTTCTTTTAGTACTTTTCTTTTGAGACAGAGTTTTGCTCTGTCACTCAGGCTGGAGTGCAGTGGCGTAATCTCGGCTCACTGCAACCTCTGCCTCCTGAGTTCAAGTGATTCTCCTTCCTCAGCCTCCCGAGTAGCCACCATACCTGGCTAATTTTTTTTTTTTTTTTTTTTTTAGAGACAGGCGAAGCTGGTCTCGATTTCCTGACCTCAAGTGATCCGCCCGCCTCAGCCTCCCAAAGTGCCGGGATTACAGTCATGAGCCACTGTGCCTGGCCCTTGTAGTACTTTTCAACATACTATATACAGAAATCCCACGTATACCAAAATTTGCACGTATTCATCAGCCATGTGGAGCCTGCAGATATGAGAGTCAGCCCTCAGTGGACACAGGTTTTCCATACCACAAATAATCTTTTTTGAGACAAGGTCTCACTCTGTCACCCAGGCTGGAGTGCAGTGGTGCCATCACGCCTCACTGCAGCCTTGACCTCCCCAGGCTCAAGCAGTGCCCCCATCTCAGCCTCTGAAGTAGCTGGAATTACAGGCGTGTGCCACCACACTCAGGTAATTTTTGTATTTTTTGTAGAGATGGGGTTTTGCCATGTTTCCCAGGTTGGTCTCGAACTCCTGGCCTCAGGCAACCACCCACCTTGGGCTACCAAATTGCTGTGATTAGAGGTGTGATTCCCCACGCCCAGACAATAATTGTATTTTCAGTCTGCATTTGGTTGAAAAAATTTGCATATAGGTGGACCCTTGCAGCCCAGATCCATGTTGTTCGAAGGTCAAATGTATTTTACTTAATTTATCTCAGTTTCTCTTGTCTCATTCCCTTACTTCATAGGCAAGGATTTGGGGCAGTTTTGCCTAATGTCTGATACAGAAAATGTTTGATGGATGAATGTTTGAATATAGTCTTAAAGTTGTCCTGTGGCCAGTGTTTTGATACTTAGTATAGTGTTAGAATAGTCATTTTTATACCTGAAAATGTGCTTCGTCCCTGATTTTGTTTTTTTGTTTTGTTTTTTGCTTTTAGAGACAGGGTCTCACTCGTCACCTAGGCTGGAGTACAGTGGCACAGTTAGAGCTAATTGCGCCTCAAACTCCGGGCCTCAAGCAGTCCTCCCACCTTGGCCTCCCAAGGAGCTGGAATTGTAGGTGTGAGCCACCATGCCCAGCCCCTGATTATTTTGTATGAATACATTCCTAGAAGTTTTTGTTTCCTCATGGATTAAGGTTTCCTAAGCTTATGTGAAATCAGAATATTTCTAAAATTATTTTTGGATAGAACAGCAGTGGTGCCTCAAAAGCTAGAATTCATGCTTTGAAAAAAATGTACACTTCATCAGGAATAATAGTTATTACCAAATAAATGTTTATTTGTATGTTTTAAAAATTAACTGAATTGAATTTAAACAAATCTTTTTAGTGTATTTTTTCTATAAAGTACTTCATATTCATTCTTTTCTATGAAATTTCAACAGAAAGATTTTTCTGTAAGTGTAAAGTTGCTTTTTTGTTGGTATTCTTTTAATGTCTCTATCTGTGTGTGTGTGTCTGTGCGTGTGTTTATATATTATATAGAATATATTATATATGTATGTTATTATATATTAATATATGTATATGTTATTATATATGTATAGTATGTATAATTTTTTTTAAGAGATGGGAGTCTCACTGTTTTGCCCAGACTGGAGTATATTGGCTATTTTCAGGCACAATTATGGTGTACTACAGCCTCAAACTCCTGGGCTCAAGGAATTCTCCTGCCTCAGCCTTCTGAGTAGCTGGACCTATAGGCGTGTGCCACCATATCCAGTTCATATGTATATTAATATGAGTTAACTTACATCAGATGCCTATATCAGGAGTAGATTCTGTACTTGTATAATGTTTTCTCTGTGGTACAGTGTAAAAACGTGAAACCCATTTTGAAGTCTGCATATTTATGTTGCAGCAACAGGAATAAGAACAGGACCTGCACATTTGACAATGTTTTGTCTCCACTTAAATTAAGTAGGTTGATCCAGACATCAGTTAGGGAAAGTTCATTTTATTTTTATCTGAAAACATGTTTTCTACTGGAACTTGTTTCACTGTCAGGGTGAATGGATACTAAGTATTACTGCTATTATCAGAGTAGAACCTTTTAATAGAAGTAGAATGGCAAAGTGGTCAAAGGTCATGGACTAGGTTCACATGCTAGCCCTAGCATCTAATCACTGCGTAACCTTCAGGCAACTCAAGTGACCACATCTTCTTCATCTGTAAAATGAGGAAAATAATCGGACCTGCCTCAAGCAGTTCTTGTAAGGATTAAGTTAAGATGTGTATAGTGCCTGGAACGAGGTACATGGCACATAGTAAGGACTTACTAGTGTTAGCTGGCAGCATCCTCATGGCATCATGACCGTTTTAGAAAATTACAGGCAAGACACTTAGATGGCGTACTTTAAAAAAAGTGTTTAATATAGGACGGAACTGGGCAAATTATGGCCTATGGGCCAAATCCAGCCCACCACCACCTCCTTTTGTGTGGCCCACAAGCTACAAATGAGTTTTACATTTTTCAGTGGTTGAAAAAAATCAAAAGAAGAAGAATACGTGAAAATTAAATGAAAGTCACATTTTGGTGTCCATAAAAAAAATTCCATTGTGGCACAACAAACTTGCTTATGTATTATCTATGACTGCTTTTGTGCTACAGTGGCAAAATTGAAGAGTTGTGGCCAAGGCCATGTGGCCCACAAAGCCTAAAATATTTACTTTCTGGCTCTTTACAGAAAAACTTTGCTGACACCTGAAGTGGAGGTTAAGAGCATGGACTGTGGAGTCAGACTCCTGGGTTCAAAACCCAGCTCTACAGTTGATGGACTGTGATCCTGGGCACATTACAGCTCAATATTTCCTCATCTGTAAAATGAGAATAGTAATAGTACTGACTATCAGGATCATTGTGAGGATTAAATAAGTTAATATATAAGTATATAGAATTGTGTCTGAAGTGTTGTAAGTGCTTTCAGCTATTGTTATTGCTGTTATTTACAGTAAAAGACATTTTTAAAACAAAAGTCATTGATTCTGTACATAAAGAGTTGTCCAAATAAACAGAAAATGTCTTAGGAGGATATATGTATATTGCTAACGTTGGGTCCCTCTACGTGATTACATTGAAGGCATTTAACAAACCACTGGTACAAAAGCAGATCACTAATGCATAAGCATGATCAACCTGGGAAACTAGGGTTGATTCTTCTTGGCAAGCAAATAAGTTCCTCTTCTTTTATGCCAAGATGCTTCAACTTGCAAAATTATTGCTGAGAGCTGACCAGCATTTGTTTTAGACTAGCTTGCTCAGGTAGCCATATTAGTGTGTCTTTTGCTTAAGGACATTAAGCAGTTCTTGACTGTTTCCTGCAAGTATTACCTCGTGGTTTACACTGCAGGGGGCCTTTCAGTCCCCAGCTTAGGAGAGTTCTCCATCATGAGTTTACCATCAGGAGTGTAGCTCTGCAGTTGACTGATTCAGCTACCTCTGCAGTTGATATTCACTCAAATCAGGATATCACTTACAAAACCCTTTTGACCATCTTTACACAATTCAGTTAAAAATGTTCTTAAAGTTTGGTAGCAGGTTAAAGAACAAGTGATTGTATATTATTCAGCAGATATCAAACCTCAAAGGGACTTTTGTTTCTAGTAGAATAATGTGAATCTTTAAAAGGTTCAGCTCTTGGTTGGTGTTGTGGTTTGTTAAATGAGGTATTTAAATTAGGTTTTGTGTAGTCAGATGCATCATGGTGAGGGACACTCAGAGCAGAATGGCAAAAAGATTGTTTATTACTCACAGATTCCAGAGAACGGTGGCCAGCACACCTTGCAGGGCTTACTGGAAGGGCTTGGAGACACTGAGGACACACATGCCCAGCCAAAGGGTGGGGACCAAGAGAGAGGGAGAGACCTGTGGGCTGGAGCCTTTATTGGGGTTCAGGGCATTATCTAGGTGAGTTTCCCAAGACAGGGTTGGCTTGGATACTTTGAAGGGAGCTCAAGGCTCAGTAAGGGAACTTGAAGGTTACATTATCAGGTTCACCAGGCTTCATGCAGAAGGACAGTGGTCATTTCGTAGTATGGGGCCTTTTCTGTCTAGAACACACAAATGGGGACTGGGTGAGGACTGCCTGAAAATATATAGGTCAAGGGTGACAAGCAGAGGCAGCATCCCTATGAGTGAGCATCATCATAAGTCATGTTCACTGCATGCTTCCATTGTGCCTTGCACATTCTAAGTGCTGTGCATGTGTTGCCTCATTTAATCCAAAACATAATCTATAAGGTTGGTATTGTTGCCTTTTCCATTTCATAGCTGGGGAACTGAGGCACAGAGGCGTTAGGTAACCAAGTGAGGTTTCAGAGCTGGTGAGTGCTGGAATCGTAATTCAGCTTTTGGGGTAGTCCAACTGTTTCGCATGTTCATTTCAGTTTAGACTTTGAAAATCCCACAGCTGCTAGTCAGTTAAATCTGCCTTCTGTTAGCCACAGGTTCCTGGGATTACAGTTGCAACTGAATAGATGTTTAAAATACATTGGAACGTATCAGAGTTGTCGGCTGAATTTGTAAAACTATGCTCCATAAAAATCTGTCAGCAGGAGCCCCATCTTGCCAGTCAGTCAAGAAAATCCTCCTCATGCCAAGCTGTTAGCAAATGTGCTCCTGATAGCTCCTCATAATGCCTAGCTTCTCCAAGATGGCACCTTGGTTCGAAAAGGCATTTCATTAGTTAAAAACATTATAGTGCTTTTTGTTTTTCATTCTTACTACATACTCATTTTAGAAAAAAAAATTGGTAGATTTTTTTTAATGACCTCTACTGAACACTAACAGTAAAAACAGAAATTCTTAGAACCCAGTTTAGTCATGAATAATATTGATGCTTTGAGGTTCATCTCAAGTTTATTGCCCCATTCTTGTGCTGCTTCAGGCCACTCAAATGTCCCCATGTTGGACAGTGCTGTAGCACCTGTTGTGCATAGAACAAGTTAGTCTTTGTTATTTATAGTTTTGATGTCAGGGGTTTTTCCTGTGGCTGCCTCCTTTCACCTCCACAAAACTGCAAGTTCTCCAAAGGCAGGGGCTGTCTCCGTATTTTTCTCCTTTCCCTGGAGTTTAAGACAGAATGAGGCTAGCTGTACAATACCTAACTAGATCTCCACAGTACTGAGTTTCTAGTCTCTTACTCAAAATGAAGACAAGGAATCTTTAGACCCCTATATTAGTTTGTTAGGGCTGCCAGAACAAATACCACAGAGTGGGTGTCTTAAACCACAGAAATTTCTTTGCTCAAGGTTCTGGAGGCTGGAAGTCCAAGATCAGGTTTGGTTTCTCCTGAGGTCTCTCTCCTTGGCTTGCAGATGGCCGTCTTCTCCCTGTGTCCTCATGTGGCCTTTTCCCTGTGCCTGCACACTGTGGTATCTCTTCCTCTTTTAATAAGAACACCAGTCAGATTGGGTTAGGGCCCCACCCATATGACCTCATTTAACCCTAATTACCTCTTTGTAGGCCCTGTCTCTAAATACAGTCACATTCAAAAGTACTGGGGATTAGGACTTTAATGTAGGAGTTTTGTCAGGGGACACATTTCTTTATATAACAACCCCCCAGTCATGTGGGGGCATGAGCACTGGTTGAGGAAGAACATGGTTATATCATTTCAGGGCTTGGTGACATTTGGGGATGTGGCCATAGATTTCTCCCAAGAGGAGTGGGAGTGGCTGAACCCCATTCAGAGGAACTTGTACAGGAAGGTGATGTTGGAGAACTACAGGAACCTGGCATCGCTGGGTAAGGGCTCCCACTCCTTTTCCCACCCCTCACCCTACCCATTTCCTGGACTAAGAAGCCTTTCATGCCTTTATCACCAAGACCTGCACTGCCCTCTTGCTTCAAGCCAAGACGACTGCATCTCAGTCTGGACAGCCACACAGTACAACCAGGTTGTTTTTTATGTGTCTAGGACTTTGTGTTTCTAAGCCCGATGTGATCTCCTCATTGGAACAAGGAAAAGAGCCTTGGACAGTGAAGAGAAAGATGACAAGAGCCTGGTGCCCAGGTGAGTGTGGGAGAACCAGGTAGGGTGAGGCCACTGCTGGTCATAGTTCAGCTGTCTCAGACACGCAGCATCTTCAGCAGACTCTTCCTAAGCCTCTTGCAATATCTGTTATTTATACTATTTGGGAATACAGAAATTCCAACTACAGCTTTATTTCCAGAACAGCAAATTATCAAGTAAGACAAGGAATTAGAATTATAGATTTCTTTCAGAGGTTTTATCCTAATAGGAAATGGTAACAGTTTCTAAAGAATTGAGAATCTTACAAGGTTTCTTTGTTCAATTCACACTTCAAAGGAAACGCGCTCATTGACAACAGGGCAGGTTACTGACAGTTATAAATTAAAGTGACTCACATGGGTCATCATATGGCATAAGAGAAGAATGTGTCAAAGTTTCCAATTTAACATCATATGAAATCACATACTTTGAGCTAGTTTAATGAGATAGAACTGTTTTTTTCTTCCTGCAGATCATTCATCTCTTGTTGAGACTAGTTAATTATGAAGACTTAAATTTTTAAGGCCAGGATCTGGACTTTTATTAGTTAGCATTGTAATAAAAAAAAAGGAGGTATGTAGAGATACAGATGAAATTTTTGCTAGATGAAATGGAGGAGTGAAAAAGAGTTGACTTAAAGCTGAAATAAGGATCATATAGCAGTTTTCTTCTATAGCCTCCACTTTCTCTTTATATTAGACATTTTATTTTACATTTAAGTCTTTGTGAGCTCCTTATCTCTTGATTTTTAATTGCTTTTTCCAGTCTTCTGCTAAAAACATAATGTGAACTCTTGTTCAACATTTAGGTGGGAAAGGTCTTACAGTGTCCTTTAGGACTATGGCTACACAAATTTAGAAACGTAGGATTGGTTGAATATTGCTAGTAATATAAGAAAGCTTTCAAAATGATATGCTTTTCATTTTCTTCCATAAAAATAAATGACTATATGCTTTTTTGTGGCTTTTAATTTAATGGTTGCATTTTGGAATTTTTCTTCATACTAACACATGATAAAAGATACATTTGCCTTCTTTATATCTTTCAGACTTGAAGGCTGTGCGGAAGATCAAGGAGTTACCTCTCAAGAAGGACTTCTGCGAAGGAAAGCTATCCCAGGCAGTGATAACAGAGAGACTCACAAGCTATAATCTGGAGTACGCTCTGTTAGGGGAACACTGGGATTATGATGCTCTGTTTGAGACACAGCCGGTAAGTCAGAAGACAAATTTCAGGCAAGGGGAAGGATCCTTCATGAGGAAACTCTTCTTGAGGGAAGAGACCATGACTACAATAACTATAGGAGAAGTTTTCATTTGAATACAATACTTCTTATAGACAGGTTATCCCCTCAGAACAGAGAGTGCCTAATCTCAATACATATAAGAACAGTGGAGGAGGAAACTGAGTTGTAATGAATTACAAACAAATCTGTCAAGACCAGAAATGTTTGACTTGTGATAAATGTAAGAGAGCTTTGAGCAGAATATCAACCCCTCCTTTTCATCAAAGATTTCGTACAAGAGAAAAACCCTGTGGACTTGTTGAATAATTTGTATGAATATGGGAAAGCCTTCCATCTGTGTTAAAAGGTTCATACTGTGTGTAAGTATGACAAATTCTCCATAGCAGAAGGTTTCTCCTATTTTTCTGTGTTTTTCCCCAAACATATGTGCTATAACTAAGCCCTGTCATTATGTGACCTGGTGTACCAGAACTTAAGTTGCAGTTCTTGATATGGAGTGCCTTTTTGCAGTGTGTGGACACAGTCCATCCCACTGGGACCAGGTGGGTTCATGAACATGGTTTGATTTTAAAAACGTGCTTTTACCATTGCAGGGCTTGGTGACTATCAAAAACCTGGCTGTTGACTTCCCCCAGCAGCTACACCCAGCTCAGAAGAATTTCTGTAAGAATGGGATATGGGAGAACTACAGTGACCTGGGATCAGCAGGTAAGGATGTCCCTCTCCCATATCTGAATCTATCGTCAGGTACCTCTGTTTTCAAACTTCAGTTTTGAATTATGGAGGAGGGAGAGGGTGTCTGTCTTCTGACGTGCTGGCCTGAATTTTTGTTGTGGATTCCTAAGATAAGAATTTGGCATTTGTAGAGGTGAAAGTTGGTGTCTTTGTTAGGCTTGAAGCGTTATCTTCTTGTGTCTTTCAGATCCTACTCACCTGTTTTTCTGCTTCTTTCAGCAGTAACACTTTTCTATCAACAAGGAAGGGGTTCTCAATTTTAGGATGCCAAGACTATTGGCCAAACTTCATCTCTTTTCATTTTTGCAGGACATTGTGTGGCTAAGCCAGATTTAGTCTCTTTACTAGAGCAAGAGAAGGAGCCCTGGATGGTGAAGCGAGAGCTGACAGGAAGCCTGTTCTCAGGTGAGTGCAGGAGAGCCTGGTGTGGAAAAGCCACTGCAAGAGAGAGCGGAGCTTTTATTAAAAAGGCTGCATCTTCACTAATATACAGTAGGAAACTTTACCCAGGCTCTTTGGGTCTGGAAAGAAAATTGAACTCTGAGAGTTCCAAATAATTCTTTCCTCCTCCTTTGCCCGCTTCTCTCCAGTAACTCCCATTTCCCTGAAGTTCCTTCTTTTCTTGGCCACTGGGACGTGTATCATCCACTCACTTCCTTAAATGATCTTTTCCGGACCCTGATGCACTTTTGAGCTGACTTCCAAAGGTTTTCTCTTCTACGGTTAAATGGCCTATTGTTTTCATCATGCATCCATTCCTGTGAGAACCACAGATTGAAAGTTATGGGACTGAGCCACTCTGCTGGTATTGGCAGGTGATTGGAAAAAGGGAGAATTACTCGAATGGAAAGGATAAGACATGTTTATGGATAGCTTGCATGAAGTAGAGTTTGCAGAATTTCAAATAGGGCATTATAGAGACAAAGGAGATGCTGTTCCCAATGGCGTCTATGTTTTAGTAGGACAGGTGGGTAGAAGTTGAATTGCAAGAAGGTGGAAGTAAAGGATCTTTTCCTCTTGATACACAAGGGAAAGAAAGGAAATGTCCATAGAAAATAATGGTTTGTAGAAAATGTAATTGTTTACTGTTTGGCAAAAGAATAGAAAACCATGACGTTTTCACAACATACACCTTAGACCCATTTAAGTTAGGATAAATACACATTTGTTCACATAGTAGAAATTACAGTGTATATTCAGTTATGCATACAGATGTTTTTCATGTAGATTCCACCTTGTATGTACCATTGCTCAGTTAGGTTGCTTTACATTTCTTAGTATTAAAGATACACTTATAATAGATTTTTTTCAAGTTAAGTGAAAACTGCACATTTTGGGGATTGCTGTATTCCTGGATATGAGCACCTGCTAGGCTCTGAAAGTTTTTTTGTTTTTGGTGACTAGCAACAATTAGTTGTATGAGTTTAATTGCATCTTGAAAGCATTGATTATTTACATGAAAACTTTTGCGCATTATTTGTTGAAAGATTATACACTAAAATTTTTTTTTATGAAAGAAGTTGAACATTTTTTCATAAATTTGGTTTTTCTCTTATCTTTTTGTAAATGTCTGTCATTTGTATCCAGTTCTCTCTTGTGTGTGAAATATTTTCTTAACAGTCTCAGTGATTGCTATGTATATAAGCATACTAATTCTGTGATATATTGTCTCAAACTACTTTTCACATATGGCAATAAGAGTTTTTATTTTAATTAGGTCTTTTAAAATTATGACATGTACAAGTTTTCAATTTTTATATTGTCCAGTATATTATTTCTAATGTGATTTCTCCTATTTGTGTGGCTAACAACTTGACACATACAGTTGTACTTCATTTTTATGACTATTTAGTATTATATGAATATACATGATTTATTTAAATTATTTACTGTTGAGGATATTTAAACATTTAGGAGGTCTTCTCCAGTTTTTACCTATAATCAACAGTGGTCCAGTTTGTACATATCTTCTTGCTTACATGTCAGAATATTTTTTGAAGATATGTGCTTGGAAATGAATTTGGATGGTCAAAGTATACATATTTTTAAAGTGTCACAGATATTTTGCTGTACCATTGGTAAAGAATATATGAGAATACTGTTTCTAGACATCATCACCAATATGGGTATTTTGTAGTTGAAAAAAAATTTTGCCAAGCTGCTACATGAACAATGTTTTATTTAATTTGCATTTCCCCAACTACTTATGATGTTGAGAATATGTGCACTTAAATCTGTTTAGAGTTTGTATTCTATTCATAGTGTGTTTATACTTATTAGTCACATTTCTATTGGGCTGTATGTTTTCCTGTATTTATGCAACATTGATATGAATGCTTTTTTTAATAAGTTTGATAAAATTTTTCCCCAATTTTGTGTGGTCTAGAAGTTTGCATATGGTATTTCTTACCATATAGTAGCTTAACTTGGGAATTATCTTCATTTATAGAAGCATGTACTTTGTTCATTTTTTCATTTGTTTCACTCCTAGCTTTTTAAAAATGAATAGATGTATAGTCCCATTTGAATCATATAATACATTTGTTTGACCTTCTATAACTTAATTATTTCTCTCTCCTTTATCCCATTCCTTCCTTTTCTTTCTTTCCTTCTCATTTTTCCCTCCTTTCCTTACCTTTCTCTTCTGTATTTTGCTGTGTGGTCTGTTTTTTGTTTGTTTTATTTACATATTTTTATTATAGAAAAGTACACATAAAATTTAACCATTTTAAAGTGTACAATTCAGTGACAGTATATTATGTGAGGTGATATGCTAATTAGCTTGATTGTGGCAAACATTTCACCATGTATAAGCATATCAAAACATTTTATACCTTAAATATATACAATTTTTATTTATCAACTATGCCTCAATAAAGCTGGAAAAATATTTATTGCCAAAAAGAGAGAAATTGCAAGGCTTCATTATGGAATGGCCAGAGAATTGAGGACGTTTTCAGGCTTGTGGAAGTAACCAGGAAAATGTGAAAATGATTTTTTTTTTTTTTTGAGTCAGAGTCCGGCTCTGTTGCCCGGGCTGGACTGCAATGGCTTGATCATAGTTTACTGCCACATCAACCTCCTAGGCTCAAGCAATCCTCCTGCCTTTGCCTCCTGAGTAGCTGGAACTACAGGCACATACTATCATGCCTGGCTAATTTTTAAAAAAGTTTTTTAGAGATAGAGTCTTGCTATGTTGTGCAGGCTGGTCTTCAACTCCTGGCCTCAAGTGATCTGCCTCAAGCGATCCACCTCAGCCTCCCAAAGCACTGGGATTACAGGTGTAAGCCACTGTGCCTGGCCCTAAATGTAATAGTTTTTAGAGCTGTAAAATGTATGTTGATGAATTCACCAATTAGTGAATTAATTTACTAGTTTTCCTTTTGGCAGATTCCTTTTTCCTAGCACATGAGAAAGGAAATGTGTGTTTTCTTGGTGTCTTTCAGGCCAGCGATCTGTACGTGAGACCCAGGAATTATTTCCAAAGCAAGATTCATATGCTGAAGGGGTAACAAACAGGACCTCAAACACTAAACTTGAGTGTTCCAGTTTCAGAGAAAATTGGGATTCTGACTATGTGTTTGGAAGGAAGCTTGCAGTAGGTCAAGAGACACAATTCAGGCAAGAGCCAATTACTCATAACAAAACCCTCTCTAAGGAAAGAGAACGTACATATAACAAATCTGGAAGATGGTTCTATTTGGACAATTCAGAAGAGAAAGTTCATAATCGTGAGTCAATTAAAAATTTTCAAAAAAGTTCAGTGGTAATAAAACAAACAGGCATCTATGCAGGAAAAAAGCTTTTCAAGTGTAATGAATGTAAGAAAACTTTTACGCAGAGCTCATCTCTTACTGTTCATCAGAGAATTCACACTGGAGAAAAACCTTATAAATGTAATGAATGTGGGAAGGCCTTTAGTGACGGCTCATCCTTTGCCCGACACCAGAGATGTCACACTGGCAAGAAGCCCTATGAGTGCATTGAGTGTGGGAAAGCTTTTATACAGAACACATCCCTTATCCGTCACTGGAGATACTATCATACTGGGGAGAAACCCTTTGATTGTATTGATTGTGGGAAAGCCTTCAGTGACCACATAGGGCTTAATCAACACAGGAGAATTCATACTGGAGAGAAACCTTACAAATGTGATGTATGTCACAAATCCTTCAGGTATGGTTCCTCCCTTACAGTACATCAAAGGATTCATACCGGAGAAAAACCATATGAATGTGATGTTTGCAGAAAAGCCTTCAGCCATCATGCATCACTCACTCAACATCAAAGAGTACATTCTGGAGAAAAGCCTTTTAAGTGCAAAGAGTGTGGAAAAGCTTTTAGGCAGAATATACACCTTGCCAGTCATTTAAGGATTCATACTGGGGAGAAGCCTTTTGAATGTGGGGAGTGTGGAAAATCCTTCAGCATCAGTTCTCAGCTTGCCACTCATCAGAGAATCCATACTGGAGAGAAGCCCTATGAATGTAAGATTTGTAGTAAAGCATTCACCCAGAAGGCTCACCTTGCACAGCATCAGAAAACCCATACAGGAGAGAAACCATATGAGTGCAAGGAATGCGGTAAAGCCTTCAGCCAGACTACACACCTCATTCAACATCAGAGAGTTCACACTGGTGAGAAACCCTATAAATGTATGGAATGTGGGAAGGCCTTTGGTGATAACTCATCCTGTACTCAACATCAAAGACTGCACACTGGTCAAAGACCTTATGAATGTATTGAGTGTGGAAAGGCATTCAAGACAAAATCCTCCCTTATTTGTCATCGCAGAAGTCATACTGGAGAAAAACCTTATGAATGTAGTGTGTGTGGCAAAGCCTTTAGTCATCGTCAATCCCTTAGTGTACATCAGAGAATCCATTCTGGAAAGAAACCATATGAATGTAAGGAATGTAGGAAAACTTTCATCCAAATTGGACACCTTAATCAACATAAGAGAGTTCATACTGGAGAGAGATCTTATAACTATAAGAAAAGCAGAAAAGTCTTCAGGCAAACTGCACACTTAGCTCATCATCAGCGAATTCATACTGGAGAGTCGTCAACATGCCCCTCTTTACCTTCCACGTCAAATCCTGTGGATCTGTTTCCCAAATTTCTCTGGAATCCATCCTCCCTTCCATCACCATAGCCTCGAGACATCATTTCTGTTTGACTACTCCAGCAGTTTAAAACCCCGTCTCCCTGCCCTTTTGTTTTCTTTTTGTCCCTTATTAGTTTGTTCTTCACATAAGTGTAAATGTAACTTATTCACTCCTCTTGTAAAACTTATAGTTTCTTTAAATTGGTTAATGTGTGAGATGTGCTCGGCACAGTGCCTGGTCCATATTAAGTGCTCAGTAAACTTAGCTCTTTTAAAAACTTTGTATTTGAACATTGAAAAGTTACAGTAGTCAGCTCTGATAAAAAAAAAAATGATGCAGTAGGATGAGGGTAGGAAAAAGCATATTTTAGATCAGGAACAGCATTCTCCAGTAGTAGGTGAGGTTTTGCCTATATTGGTTTAAAACTTGATTCTATAACGCCAAGTTAGTTTTGTGTCTTTCCATCTGACCTTATGTGAATGTAAGGTGATGTGACCTTGTTGGTGAGAAAATTAAACTTTACATTTGACTTGATTTGTTTTAGAAAGTCTAGGGACCATGAATGAATAGGCCACCTGGGACAAATGAATTTAAAAAATCAGAAAAATGCAAGATTTATATGCATAAAGTTAAAACAACTGACATGTTACTCAAGAATTAGAAAACCTTGCAAGATCTGACCTGTTTAAAAATCATATTTATAAATGAACTGTATTAAAACTTTTAAAGAACCATTCATTGTGAGGTAAACTGATCCAGAATAGGGGTCAGCAAACTATGACTCATGGCTGCAGTCTCACTGACTGTTTTTGTATGGTCCATGATCTAGAATTTAAAAAAATTTTAAAGGGTTGAAAAAAATGAAAAGAATATTTTCAACATGAAAATTATATGAAATTTAAGTTTTGGTGTCTGTAAATAAAGTTTTATTGGCTTCAGCCACACACTGATTTATACCTTGACTGTGCTGCTTCCAGGCTATAGCAGCAGAGTTGAGCAGTTGTGATGGGAGACCATGTGGCCTGCAGAGCCCAAATATCTACTGTCTGATCCTACACAGAAAATGTGTGTGATCCCTGCTATGGAGCAGAGGTTATCAAACTAAAGCTCATGGGCCAAATCCTATCTGCTGCTTGTTTTTGTAAATAGAGTTTTATCAAACCACAGCCATGCTTACTTGTTTAGCTATTGACTATGGCTGCTTTAGACAACTGTGACAGACTATATGGCTCGCAAAACTTCAAATATTTCCTATCCTTTAACAGAAAGTTTGCCAACCTCTGCTCTAGAGTAGAGAAGAATGTATAAAATATTCTAATTTTATGAGGGCAATACAACTCTCACATCAAAAACAAAACAAATGACAAAGGAACTCATTTGTCAATAGAGGTGAAAGGAAATTATTAAACTATATTGAAAAATAAAGATGTCAATAAAAGGAGAAATGATATTTTTCTAGATGAAATACTCAATGTTGTTAAAATGTTTGTAAATTATAATTCAGTCCCAGTAAGATATATTTACTTTGACGGTAACAGGGAAGCATAATTAGGCAAGAATAGCAAGAAGTTTTTTTTGTTGTTGTTGTTGTTTTGAGATGGAGTCTCACTCTGTTGCCCAGGCTGGAGTGCAGTGGTGTGATCTCGGCTCACTGCAACCTCCGCCTCCCAGGTTCAAGCAATTCTCTGCCTCAGCCTCCCGAGTAGCTGGAATTACAGGTGCCTGCCACCACACCTGGCTAATTTTTGTATTTTTAGTAGAGATGGGGTTTCACCATCTTGGCCAGGCTGGTCTTGAACTCCTGACCTCATGATCCACCTGCCTTGGCCTCCCAAAGTGCTGGGAATACAGGCGTGAGCCATGACAACCGGCCAGGAATTTTTTTTCTTTTAAGAGATGGAGGCCTCACTCTATCATCCAGGCTGGAGTGCAGTGCTAAGATCCTAGCTCACTGTAACCTTAAAATATTTTTTTTGTAGACTGTGTCTTGCTTTGTTGCCCAGGCCGGTCTTGGGCTCCTTGCCTCAAGTGATTCTCCTGCCTCAGCCTTCCCCAAAATTTTTGAAATAGATTTATTTGCATATGAGATTTTGGTATATAATAGCACTATTATTTCAATATCAGGGAAATTATGTTTTGATAATTGGTTATCCACCCTCTCCAAGAAAAAAGTTAGAAGCACATTTACACCTTACAGAGAAATATGACTATTGTATTTGACATATCATAAAATAACATGTTATAGGCAAATGTAGAAAAAATGAACTATTATCCAGTAGGACACGGAGTCCTAGAAGCCATAAAGAAATCGAGAACAAGTTGGGCTATGCAACGATCTAAAACTTCAGCATGGTGAAAGGCACCAAAAACTTGTAAAAGACAATTGAAGGAAAATGTATGCAACTTACAGAAAATAACAGAATGCTGTTACATATACAGAACAGTGGGGAACAATTGGCCATGCACACTGATAGGCACATGACCCTGAAGAATCCAAATGAATAAAATCGTGAAATTCTTAACCTCATTAATCAGAAGAATATGAATGAAACCACATTTTCCTGGCTGTTAGGTAGATCACAATATAAAATTTGGATAATATCCAGTAATGGTATTAGTGTGGGAAAACAGGTACTTGATCATTATTAGCAGTGTAACTTCATCCCCTATCTCCTTGGATGGCATGACCTATCAACATTATAAACGTGAATTTTTTTCAAACAGTAATTCCAGATCTAGGAATTTTATCCCATTGGAATAAATAGGTAGATATAAATAATGTTTTCTTGTAGAATTGTTTTAATTATGACAAGAATTCAGCGCCCTGCCAAGTGGATTGATTAAATTGTAGTTATTCAGTACTGTGTTGTGCAATTAGTAGAAAGCAGTTAAGCTCTACGTATACTTCTGTGGAGTGGCATCTACAACATATTTAATGAAATACGTGGTTTATAGAACCTTACATGTAAAATGATCTAGTCATAGAGTCAAAATTAATACTGTATATGTGTGTATGTACATACACATGCACAGCCTCAGTATATATGTTGAAATCTGGTTTTGTCTTTAACACGCAGACTTTTCCTAGCATTTTGTGGGCACTTTCCCTTTCTTCATTCTGTATCGTTCTGGTGAACTGTCAGTGACACATGCTCCAATTAAGCCAACCAGATTCATTCTCTGTATTTTGATCGGAGACACAGGGACAAGAACAGGGCCAATATTCAGCTTTATGAACCAGTGTGGCCAGAATGGATGTTTTGTTTTAGTCAATATTCATTTTGATTGGTGGGACCTTTATTATACCTGCTGTGAAGTATGTGGGATATGCCTCCTAGGCTGGAATTGGTTTGAATTAAGTCATCCTTTGGCAGCAACCTAAGGATTCCTCCACCTGTCACTGAGATCCATTGAGATGATTCCTGCTTTCTCACATCCTGGTTTTGAGTTCAGTTCTTTGAATCTGTGAAGTACCTGGTATTCTAATATTTCTAATTTTAAATTAGAGTCAAGTTCTTTGGTTCTCAAGCAAAGAGAGCTAGCCAATACAGAAATTTATACTGCAGAATGATTACTAGGCTGTAGAGAAGCAGAGTATTCAAGATGGATGTCCAGTGAGACAGACCAAAGCACAGGTAAATTCCTAATCCTATTTTGTGCTGTGAAAGGATATTCATGATACAGCAGGATTCTAAGCCCATTGTGCACTAGGGGCTGGATAGCTCCTACCAAAAACAAAGGTATTGAGGAATACTACTCGCAAAAGTATATATGATACCTGTTTATAATGAAATTGGGTAATTAAAATGTCAAGGCTACTTGAAATTCTGGCCTTAAGGAACTGAATCAGTACCTGTATGTTTGTGTTGGGAAGAATCTCATACTCCTAAGCATGGGGCTGCATTTGCTAAAAATCAAAGGCAGCAGTAGATGCAGTTATTTGCTCAACGATGATGCTTACTGAATTCACAAGCTTGTCACTTCTGTTAGGCAATTAGGGAAATATTGGAATTTGGATTATTGGAATGAGACTAACAAGAAGGATTCAAGGATCTTAGAAAACTTTGACTTTCCCTTGACTCTCCCTCTCAACCTCCCCGCTGATTCTACTTTCCATGCTTCCCTTGTGACTGGAAACAAACCTACTTACCTACCTACCTTCCTTCCTCCCTCCCTCCTTCCCTCCCCCCCTTTCTTCTTTTCTTTCTCAGGGTCTTGCTATCCCCCAAGCTGGAGAGCAGTGATGTAATCATGGCTTGCTGCCACTTTGATCTCCTGGCCTCCAGCATTCTTCCCACCTCGGCCTCTTTGAGTAGCTGGGACTACAGGCGTGTGCCACCACACCCAGAATTTTTAATTTTTTTGTGGATAGATGGTTGTGCCATGTTGCCCAGGCTGGTCTTGAACTCCTGGGCTCAAGTGATCTGCCTGCCTCGGCCTTCTGAAGTGCTGGGATTACAGGTGTGAGACACCATACCCAGCCTGTGACTGAAAACTTGATTGTCCCTTTTCTCACATGGTCACCATTATTGCTTGGCTGGTAACCAAAATCAGAGCTTAGTATGACCTGTAGTTTGAAATACAGGAAGTTAGGAAGGAGAATAATCTCACCCAGAAATATTTAATTTCCTTAATTGTAACATCAAAAATCTAGGGAACATTGTTGCAAGTGTATTTTCAGGGTTAGAAATTACTTTGCATAATATATATGGACTGAAAGAATTCAGAAGTTTATAATGCTGGATTGGATCATTTATGTCCATGCCCTTCACTCATCTGCAAGTTCCCTGTCAGGGCCCAATAGCCTTTCCGTATTCCTTTGACATGAAAGCAGCACTGAAAAATGTCCCTATATCTCCTCCTTTAGGTGCAGAGACCTTTAAAGGGTATCCGATTTCTGTAGAACTGTGGCATGTGTAGTGGCTGGATTACAGGGCAATCATTAACTATGAGAAGAAAGTAAAAAGGTTGTAACAAACCTCAGAACTCTAAGAGTGTTCTGATTACTGATATTTCCACTGTAATTAATAATTGATCCCCAGCGTTGAAACTGCACTAAGGTTTTATTTTAATTAAAAACACTCCATGGCATGGCATCCAAATTTCACATTGACTTAAATCAGTGGCACAGGACTGGGTACTGCTGAATAACTGTAATTAAAATTTCTATGAACAATTCCATGGGAATTCGAAAAAGACTTGCATTTATGCAGAGTGAGGGCTTATGGAAGAATTGTTACACAAGCCTAGCTTAGAACAAGGTCTATTGAGACTACAAATGCATACTGTGGCTATTTTTCCAGGTCCTGGGTGTGCATTTGTTAATGATATCTATGAGGTGAGATGTGACTAGATGACTACCAAAAGTTTGTGTTCTTTTCTATTGTCTGGAATTGATCCTGGGATATGTCTGCCCAGGCACCTTTGCTTCCAGTTTTGTCTATCAGATGAATTTTCTTCAGTGTGGTGTGAATAGAAGCAATATGCCACTCGGGGCTTGGTTTTTAAGAAAAGGATGTTCTGTCCAGACGGAAGTAGAATCTTAATCATATGGAATGGCAAAGCTGAAAGATAGAACTCTGTGTCCCTAAACCACTATTTGGAGGAAAGCTCCCCAGTCATCGAGGAACACCAGCAATGGATTATTATATGAGTGAGAAATAAACTTATATTGTGTTAAGGTAATGATATTTGGATTTCAATTGTAATAGCAGCTACTATAATTCTAATCAATATAATACCTTTGACTAATGATAGAATTCCTATTTTCCCTCACTGAGTCACAGAGTAGGAACTGTGATGGTGTGTTAGTTGCCTGTTGTTACAACAAATTATCCCCAAAGCTTAGTGGCTGAAAACAGATAGATGTTCATTACCTCAATTTCTTTGGGTAAGGAATCCAGGCATAGCTTAGTTGGGTGCCTCTGGCTCAAGGTGTCTCAGAAGGCTATAGTCTAGCTGTTGGCCAGTGCTGCAGTCATCTGAAGATTTTGTTAGAGGATAATCAGCATTCAAGCTCAAGTAAGTGGGCAGGACTCAGTTCCCCACAGGCTTTGGCTGGACATGTTGGTTCCTTTCCACGTGGGCCTCTGTAGGGCAGCTTACAATATGACAAGTGGTTTCCTTGAAAGTGAGCAAGCAGGAGAGGATGCCCAAGATAAAAGGTGAAGTCCGTTTGTAACCTAATAGAAGTGATATCCCATCATCTTTGTGTTTTGTTAATTAGAAGTCACTAGGTTTAGCCTACCTTCAAGGAGAGGGGATTACAAAATAGTTTGAGTAGGAGGAGGTGGGGAACATTGAGAGACATCGTAATGGCTGTCCACCACAGTCTTCCCTCTGTCCCCACCTCCCAGTGATTCATGTCCCTTCCACATGTAGAATACACTCACTCCTTCCAAGGCCCGTCTCAGAATCTCAGCTCATTACAGGATCACCTCAAAGTCAATAATCTTATCACCTAACATAGGTACAGGTGCTAATGAGGCCCATAAGATATACTTTCTTAAGTATGGGTATTGATCTGCAGACCTTTAGACTTAAAGAAAATAAAGAACAAGTTATCTGCCTCCCCTCCTCCACCACCCCTAACCAACATAGTGAAATCACTGTTCCATAGCAATTCTGAAATCTAACCAGACAAATGTTTGGACATTCCTTTATTAGGTCACAAGGCCTGGGATAATTATCCACCATCTGAACTCTTGGTTCTGCCCTCTGAATCATCCTTTTTTCCTGAAATGCATTTGCAGCTCAATAGCTTTCTTAGCATGCTTACTAGAGTTTTAGGAATCTAGTGGCGTCTCTTCATTTTGTGCTGTCTCTGTCCCTCTCACTCCAGTTGGCAGAGTTTCTACTGATTCTTCTGAAAATGTTGTGGGCTTCATGAGAACCTCATTGGGGTTCACTGCCCAAGACAAAAGCCACAGCCACAAATCTCTTTGAAATAAGCTTCTTAGAGGCCTAATTATTTGAATAAGAGTGTCTGTCAGGTCACCTTAATCTCTTTACAGAGCTTTTGTGTGGTTAAATAGTACTCTGAGATACCAGCTTTGGTCTTTCTGAGGTTCTGGATTTTATAGCCATGCCCTTAGTTTTTTATCTAGACCAGTTTTCCTAGCAGTAACTTGGATTTCATTTTTGCTTGGAAACCCTTTCTCGCTTTTAGCATTGTTTGCCACCTACAGAGGCTAAGAATTTTCAAAATCCTAATGTCCTCTTTGTTAACAGTTATTCCTTCAATTTATATCTCTTCTTTTGCATGTTTCTGTGAGCAGCAAGAAAACAACAGCAACAGGACATTCAACACATTGCTTGAAAATCTTAGCTAGGTCACCCAGTTCTTCTTCCTGCGTTAGCTGCAAATAACAGGCTGCTAAACTTTCTGTCATTACATAACAAGGACCCTCTTTCCTCCAGTTTTTAATGTAGTATTTCTCACTATCCTTTTAGCCTTCACCAGCACTTAAGACCAAAAATTTCTGGACAGTCTCTTTTCTATACAAGTATCAGACAAACTCCAAGCATCCCAACAAATGCTTTAGCATTACTGCCTCAGTGAGACAAGAGGTGGAGATTGAATTCAACACAGTGAACTGCCTACTAAAAACAAAATTCAGACAGACTTTTTGTCTGTAGAGACAACAGAGTCTCTACAGTGTGTTACTCATACAGTAAGAATTATTAGATACATGAAAACATAAGCCACATTCAAGAGAAAAAAGCAATACAAATCCTTAAACATTGGAATTAGCAAACAAGAATGATAAAGCCCCTATTATAATTACTCTGAATGGGCTGGGCGCAGTGGCTCACGCCTGTAATCCCAGCACTTTGGGAGGCCGAGGCGGGTGGATCACGAGGTCAAGAGATCGAGACCATCCTGGCTAACACGGTGAAACCCCGTCTCTACTAAAGATACAAAAAATTAGCCGGGCGAGGTGGCGGGTGCCTGCAGTCCCAGCTACGGGAGAGGCTGAGGCAGGAGAATGGCATGAACCCCGGGGTGCGGGGCCTGCAGTGAGCCGAGATCGTGCCACTGCATTCCAGCCTGGGCGACAGCGAGACTCTGTCTCAAAAAAAATAAATAAATAAATAAAAAATAATTACTCTGAATGATATGAAGGAAAATGTGCTATTAATGCATGAGCAGATGGGAATTTCAGCAAATGAGTAAATCAATTTGAAAATGGGAATTCTAAAACTGAGAAATACAATGTTTGAAAGTAAAAATCCACTGGATAGGTTTAACAGGAAATTTGAGGTGGCAGAACAGTTAATGAAGTTGAATATAGATAGAAATTATTTAATCTGAAACACAGAAAAAGGATTGAAAGAAATTCAAAGGACTGAATAGTGCTGGTGATCATGTCAAAAGGCGACTTGTGATAATGCTTTGTGTTCTCTGATCTTCCTAGATCTGTGCTTTGGTGTTCATTTTCTTGCTTTTAGGGACAAGGTCTTGCTTTGTTGCCCAGGAGGGAGTGCAGTGGCAGGATAATGGCTCGCTCAAGTGATCCTCCCACCTCAGCTTCTCGAGTAGCTGGGACTACAAGTGCACAGCATCACACCCAGCTAATTTTTGTATTTTTCTTTAAGATGGGGTCTCACTATGTTGTCCAGGCTGGTCTCAATCTCCTGGGCTCAAGCAGTCCTCCCACTTTGGCCCCCCAAAGTGCTGGTATCACAGGCATGAGCCACCACACTGGCCTGGTGTCTGTCATTAACTTTAGAAAATTCTCAGTCATTATTCAATTATTTTCTCTCCTTTCTCTCTTCCCCTCCTGGTATTCCAGTTATGCATATATTTCACCTTTTGTAACTGTCCCACGGTTCTTGGATATTCTGTTCTTTTTCTTTTTTCATTCTTTTTTTTTTCTCTTTGTATTTCAGTTTGGGAAATTTCTATTAACATATCTTCAAGCTCACCCATTCATTTCTCAGAGTGTCTTAGTCTACTGACGAGCCCACTAAAGGTAATCTTCATGTCTGTTACAATGGTTTTCAGTTGCTAGGATTTCCTTTTGATTCCTTCTTACAGTTTGCATCTTTCTGCTTACATTACCTATCTGTTCTTGCATGTTGTCTACTTTTTCCAAGATGCTTCTCCTTCTGTGGGCTTCCCTAAGAACTCCTTCTTAAATAGAGTCTGTGCCTTGTAGCTTTCTCTGTTGTCATCTACTGTTATTGACCAGAACCCCATTAGTGTGGCAGTGAGGTACAGTGGGGAGGGAAGCATTCTATAGTCTTATTATTAAATACTGTTTTTCTAGTGGGCTTGAGGCCTTGGACTGTGATCTTCATAAGCACTTCTTAGCTTTTCAAAAATCCTGCCTTACTGAGATAGACAGGCTATAGAGGGACTGGAGCTGGCCAATTGCCTCTCCCCAAGGTCCAACAAGACTCTAGTAAGTAGTTTTTCTTGGAGTGCAGGTGTTTATTATGGAGAATGCTGTGGTTACTTTTCTCCTCCCCTTGCCCAAAAACCTGAGATTTTTCCCCATTCTTCACTGAGAGAATTTGATAGGGTTTCTGGAGGTAAAATTCACGAAAGTGTGGGGGCCCATCTAAGATTAGGCCCCTAGGAGTTTTTACTCACAAGTTAGCCCACACTAAGCCTCCAGCAATTCATCAAAATTATAAAATAAAGTTTCTACCAGTTTATAGCTCCAGTGACTTCTGCTTCAAGTAAGCTAATCTTGGCTATAATTTTATGTATTTTTCTTTCTCAGAATTTTGGGGTGTCAGTTTCCCTTCTATCTTCAGTTCTCTGATGGATCTAAGAAAAGTTGATTTTTAGTTTGTTGAATCATTTTGTTGTTGTGAGGATGGGAATGAAGGCTTCCAAGATCTTTATATGCCAGAGCTAAAATGAGAACATTATCATTTTTATCCAACTCAAATAACCACAAAAGTTACAAGCTCTAAGATGACATTTGCTGTTTCATAGAGAAAGTATCTTCACAGCTAGACTTGGCTTTATTATGTTGTTTATGATGTCTGACATAAATTGGATCCAGGAGAGTCCAGTCTAGATGTCACTGTGTGGCCTTGAGTGATCGAGTGTGACTGGGAGGGTAAGTTAATTTCTGGTGAGCCAGTATGTCTGATGGCTGGGTCTTGGTCAGCTGGGACTGCTATAACAAAATATGGACTAAGTGACTTGACTAAGAGACTTTATTTTTCACAGTTCTGGAGGCTGGGAAGTTAAAGTGCTGGTACATTCAGTTCTTGGTGACGGCCCTGTTGGCTTGCAAATGGGTTACATCCTGCTGTGTCCTCACATGGCCTCTTCTTGGTGGTTGTGTAAACATGGAGACCCCTCCTTCCTCTTTTTTTTATAAGTGCACTGACTCCATCATAAGGTCATCACCCTTATGACCTAATCTAAATCCAGTTACCTCCCCAAAGTCCCACCTCCTAACGTCATCACACTAGGGGTTAGGGTTTCACCATATTAATTTTGGGAGGACATATTCAGCCCATAGCATGTTGTGTCATGGTGAGACTGGCAATGCTAGACTTCGTGATTTCCTAAAAAAATAAAAATAAAAAACTAAGCACCTACTATGTGCTGTTTTAGTCACTGAGAATATAACCCTAAACAGGACGGAAGCTGTGTGCCTTCTTGGAACCCTCCTTCTAGCAGGGAGAGATAAAATGGGGTGGGGGGAGGTGAGGGGCGTACCATATATCAGACAGCGGTAACTAGAAGGCATGAAATAAAACAGGTTCCACACGCGCACCATCAGAAAGCCACAAGTGTGCAAAGCAGACAAATCCAAATCTCTTCACTTTTCTATCACGTAGGCCCCGCCCGCGCCCCAAGCCCCGCCCTATCATGGTTTTCCTCTCCAGAGGTAGCCGCTACGCCTTACCGACTGCGTTTCAGTGCTGTCCCACTGCTCCTGCACACCCCACGCCTGCGACCCTACCCACCACGGACGGGCGCTCCTGCGAGCTGGAAGCCAGTTCTCTGCGTCCTGAGCCTGGCAGCTGCCTCTGAACACTCGAAGCCTGGCAATGGCTTCCAGAAACGCCTGCGCCGTGGGTCGCTTCAGTGAAGGGGCCTGTACTTCGGCGACCCAGACTCCGGGCTGAGAGGCCTCCTAATCCAACCAGGAGGACCAGGAGAGGCCCAAAAGGGGACACAGGGTAGTGACCGCCAGGCTTGGAGAGGAGCAGCTCCTGGCAAAGCCGGCGCCCGATTTCTGAACGCCGCCTCCGTTCGGGACTACGCTTCCCAGGGGCTATTGCGGCGGAGGACACGCCCACTTCCGGAGAGGACCCGAAGCCGGGCGAGTGCACGCCCCGCCGAGTGTTGAGGGGAAAGCAGGTCTGGGCTGGGCGGCGGCCGAGGCTGGACTGGGGCGCGGCGGGGGCGGTGTCCCGGCTCCTGCGTGGGCGGCGGGTGTGAGCGTGCGCGTGTGGCCTGGTGGCTGTGAGTGCCCATACGTGGTGAGCGTGTGGTGCGGCGCTGAGGAGGGGCGAGCGCGCGCGGGGATGACGGCCCGGTGTGTGACTGTCCGGTGCGTGGCCGCGAATCTGCGCCTGCGTGCACGTCCCGGCGGCGTGCGGAAGGCGGTGTGTGTTGGAATGAGTGAAGCACTTTAAGTGGCCAAGAGCAGGAAACCCGGCCGGAGGAGCCTTACCCCGTCCTCCCCTGTATCGACTGCGTAGAGCCCAGTGTGGGCAAAGTCCTAGAGCCCGGGGAAGTTGCCCGGGCGGGGCAGCCTCGGCTGAAGCATTTCCTGTCGGCCCTATCTGGAAGGGGCAGAGCTCAGGACACGGCTCCATGTCCACAGGACAGCGAGGAGCGAAGACCATGGGGACTGAGTACACAGGTAAGAGTGACAGATGACGGATGCGGCTGCCGGAGTGGATATTGAGGTTTTGGGTATTGTCTTTTGGGGTTCAGGTGCTGGAGGAGGATGTCCCCCGTTTCTAAGGCGAGTGGACCTGGAAGTCGAAAGATTTGGAGGGTCACCTTGGGTCATAGTGGAGCTGGGTTTAGTTAGGGAGGGACCTTGACTTAGCCAGAGACATCTAACCAGATAACCTGACTCAGGTCCTTGGGATATCACTAAGGGCCCAGGGGAGAGAACACTACCCGTAATATTACCCATTATAGCATTACCTCAGGGTACTCTGCTGCTGTTGAAGGAATAGCTCAGCATTGAGATTTTTACCCGTCAGAGGCTTGTCCCATCTATCACTGCAGGATTTGGGAAGAAGGCGAGATTCAAAGCTTCACCCAGAAATGCCACGGCATTCCAGCCTTTCTATGACTTAATCACGTTCTAGTCAATAACGGAAGTTATCCCCATTTCTTGGGCTTCTCTCCCTCCCCTCTGGCCTCCCACTCCAGTAAAGAGAAAGGGGGAAGAAGGGCTATTTTTAGCCATATTGTCCTTTGCTTGTTTAGCTTCCTGCATGCAATAGTAATAGCTAATGTTTAATGAGTGTTTATTATGTGCCAGACACAGTTCTAAGACCTTTTGGGAGTATCAACACCAAATTTCACAACATTACGAAGTAGGAACTACCTTACCTCTTTTTTACAGATGAAGATACCGAAGCATAGAGAGGATAAGTAATCACTAGTAAGTGGAAGAACCGGGATTCAGATGCAGAACAGGCTGACTCCAGAGTCACTGGCTGTCATGTAGTCTCCTCAACTACTGCCTCAGGTAGGTTTATTAGCCACTTTTGACAGTTAAAGAAACTGACTCTGAAAGGGTTAAATAACTAAAGGGTTCATATCCCAGAACCTCCACTGAGCAGGTTTGGGGTTTTTTTCTTAAAAAGTTTATGACTCTAAGTTCTTAGGTAAAATGGAGATGGTAATATTATATACCTCACAGTACTGTCATAAGGATTAAATGACCTCGTACATGTAAAGCACTTGGTATAGTCCCTGCCATGTAATGTGTTCATTTTTATCATCATTATGATAATCCTTTGAGAAGGCAGTGGAATTTAGATGAAAGAAACGAATTAATTCAGATACTTTATCCTCTTCCTAATTAAGGAAACGTGGCTCAGTGGAGTCAAGGGACTGCTTCAACACTGTAGTTTGTCACAAAACAAAATGAAATCCTGGGCCTCATGAGGATTTTTTCATTTCATTGTCTGCAAGTCACATGGACTCTGTTGTAACAAAAGGAATGCATCTCTCTGGAAAAGATGGAATTCTCCAAGGAATTTGTCTTATAGAATCTTCACAAATCCTGGCCAACTGCACAGAGGACTTATTTTCTGGTGTATGAGCAAATAACTTTTGTGATAGAGTCAGCCAGACCTAGGTTGGTGACTAGGTTATTTATAAATTTGTGTGACTTGTGAGAAAGACTTGACTTCCCAGAGCTTTCTTGTGTAAAATGGTGACAATATACCCGATTCTGTTTGAAGATTGTGGAGATTTAAAGACAGTATTAATATATGCAGCACAGACATGGTGGCTCATGCTTGTAATCCCAGCACTGTGGGAAGCCAAGGCAGGAGGATTGCTTGAGGCCGGGAGGTTGACCAAGATACCCAACTCCAGGAGGTTGTCACCTCCTGGCCTCAAGCAATATAGTGAGTAGTTGGGCAATATAGTGAGATCCCCATCTCTATAAAAAGTAAAAAAACTAGCTGGGCATGGTGGCACATGCCTGTAGTCCTAGCTACTTAGGAGGCCTAGGCAGGAGGATCCCTTGAGCCCAGAGCTTGAAGATACAGTGAGCTATGATCACGTCACTGTACTCCAACCTGGGCAACAGAGTGAGACCCTGTCTTAGAAAAAAAAATGTATACACACAGGACACCTAGTATTAATAAATCTGTTGTTAATGAATTGGTGGCTGATGGGGAGAGGGGGTCAAGAGATATTATGCTCATCCTGAAAACCCAGAGCAGAGGGGAACCCCAGCTATATATTTCAAGTCTTCCAAAGAGCATCAGGACTGTTGGGTGGGGGAGTTGGAGTGAGGATTGTGAGTGAGGACAGAAGAAGCTGAAGGGAAGAAAGCATTTTCAGACTTTGATTATTAGTGCTATTTGGTTTCTCACTGCTTCTTTTTCTCCCCAGCTCTACAATCCCAGAGTAAAGCTCTTCTCCAAATGAAGAGCCAGGAAGAGGTAGAGGTGGCAGGAATTAAACTTTGTAAAGCCATGTCCCTGGTGAGTTAGTATTCCCCCTCTCCCTGTTAAAGTAGTTTTGGTTTTCAGGATTTGGTAATACTTGTTTTCTTCTGAAAATTTTGTGCTTAAGAGTTCCACCCTGGCCGGGCACAGTGGCTCACGCTTGTTATCCCAGCACTTTGGGAGGCCAAGGCGGACGGATCACGAGGTCAGGAGATCGAGGCCATCCTGGCTAACATGGTGAAACCCCGTCTCTACTAAAAAATACAAAAAATTAGCCTGGCGTGGTGGTGGGCGCCTGTAGTCCCAGCTACTTGGGAGGCTGAGCCAGGAGAATGGCGTGAACCCGGGAGGCAGAGCTTGCAGTGAGCCGAGATCGGGCCACTGCACTCCAGCCTGGGTGACAGAGCGAGACTCCATCTCAAAAAAAAAAAAAAAAAAGAGTTCCACCCTGAGGCCTGTTTCCTGTTTCTTCCCTTTCTGATATGTGATGGGGTTGTGAGTGAGGGATAGACTCACACAGCCCAGTGCCCTCTCAGAGGTTCCTTCTCTTCTTCCTGCTCATTGTTTATTTTTCATTCAAGAAATGACCCATTCTGAGCCCTTCCCTTGTGTTCAGTCTTTTCATAGGCATCTGACAAAGCAGAAGTACAATCCTCAGAGGAAATTTCCATGCCTAGTTCCTAAGTCTCAGTCCTGTTTCTCAGAGAGGTTATAATCTGTTGGAGAAATGAAAAGGCAGCAACACTTATGCAGTGTGAGAAGTGCTGCAAGCAGAGGATAGACTCACAGTGGAATACTTGGGAAGGGCCATTAATAGCCCATATGATGTCTTTGGGTGAATTAGAAAAAAAGGTGCCGCTTCCTCTCTACTGGTGAAGCTCTGTAACAGGCCACACAATATGGCAAGAGGAAGTCTACCGTATTTTATCTCCTTCCTGCCTCCTTGGTGAGGGATCCTTGAGCAGAATATAGCCTGCACCATCCTACTCACTGCTGAGGGCAGGAAGGGTTGGGGGGACTTCACAGAGGAAGTGATTCCTGAGTTACGCCTTGAATGAAATGGAGAAAGTGCAGGCACAGGTGGGATTGGTGGCATTCTGAACAGAGTATGCAAAGGTTTGTTCTCCCCATTTGACCATGGAGCTGTGAACATCTTAAAATGCCAAGGAATGCTTTACATCCTTTCTTCTTTCTAGGTTGAGTACCATAATCTGTTTAGTCAGTCCCTTGTTGTTCCGTAGGTAAATTGTTGACAATTATCTGCTATTAATAGAGTGTTGCAGTAATTATTCTTGTAGTTGAATCTTTGCCCTCATCTCTGATTATTTTCTTTGACTAAATTCCTAGTTTTTCATTTCTTGTGGATTAAAGTTTCAAACTGACCCTACTCTACAACATTTTAAATTTTATTATTTTTATGGCCAACAATAGAAGCTTCAGAGCTACAGTTCATGTTCTGATTAAGATAAACTGCTAATCTAGTTTCACCAGCAAATTGCTTATTGTAAGAAAGTATTGAATTTGGTTTACAAACTTAGAAAATTAAATTTTTTAAAATGGAGTAGTTAAGTTTTTTGTTTGTTTTGTTTTTGGTCTTTTTTTTTTGAGATGGAGTCTCACTCTGTTGCCCAGGCCAGAGTGCAGTAGTGCAATCTTGGCTCACTGCAACCTCCACCTCCCAGGTTCAAATGATTCTCCTGCCTCAGTCTCCCAAGTAGCTGGGATTACAGGCCTGTGCCACCACACCCGGCTAATTTTTTTTTTTTTTTTTAAGTAGAGATGGGGTTTCACCATGTTGGCCAGGCTAGTCTCAAACTCCTGACCTCAAGTGATCTGCCAGCTTTGGCCTCCCAAAGTTCTGGTATTACAGGTGTGAGCCACTGTGCCTGGCAAAAATTTTTGTTTTTTTATAAATAGGCATAACAACTTATGGCCAGAGCATGACACCTTTTCTTAGGTTTAATGCCACAAAACATACACTACCAAGGTAACTTGTTTCTTAGCACATTTAGACATTTTAAACAAAAGCATTCATGTCAGTTGCCAGAGGAAAATAATTTAAGAGTGGCAGAATTTGTCATAAAGGTTAAGATGGACTATGCACACTCCACTCTTTTTCCCACTGAAAGTTGCTATAAAACCAGGACAGCATGCCTGGAACAGCAATCTGAGGTTTCTGTAAAGTAAATAGTAGCAGGCAGGCTGGACACAGTGACTCACACCTGTAATCCCAGCACTTTGGGAGGCTGAGGCAGGTGGATTACCTGAGGCCAGGAGTTCAAGACCAGCCTGGCCAACATGGTGAAACCCTGTCTCTACAAAAAAAAAAAAAAAAAAAAAAAATATATATATATATATATATATATATATAAATTAGCCAGGTGTGGTGGTGCATGCCTGTAATCCCAGCTATTGAAGAGGCTGAGGCATGAGAATCAACTGATTCTCATGGCGGAGGTTGCCATGAGCCAAGATTGTACCACTGCACTCCAATCTGGGCAACAGAGCAAGACTCTGTCTCAAAAAAAAAAAAAAAACAAAAAAGGAGTAGCAGGCAGATTGGGGAAAAAGCCCCAGATTTGAAGTACCACCAGACCATTGTGCGTTTACCTTCAAGAGACTCAAAACCTGCAAGTGGGTAATGGTGTGGACAGAAAGAGCTGCAGGAGAAGCCTTCTAGTTGATAATAAACTGCTGAAAACTAAAGACAAAAAAATCTCAAAAACCAGCCACTGAAAAATGATGAAGAACTGTCAACCTAGAATACTATGTCCAGGGAAAGTAGTCCTTAGGAATGCCAATAAAATAAAGTTACTCATAGGAAAGAAAACTAAGAACATTCACTGCCAGAATTCTACAAGAATCACTAAAGGGAGTTCTTCAGATAGAAATTATACCAGAAGGGAACTTGGAGCATCCAGGTGAAGGAAGTGCAACAGAAATGGGAAATATTGTATGTAAATACAATAGACCGTTCTCTTGAGTTTATAAAAATATCTTCAATGGTTAAAAACAAAGCTGATAGCTTAACTAAACAGAACAGTATTTTAATATAGGTAATCTAGATTCAGAGACCATGTCTAAACTATTGTAGCATACTGCAGTTAGATAAAATAAAATGTAAGAATTATGATTGAAATACTAAATGAAATGTTTCACTTGTTCTTCTTGGCCTCCTCTTCTTCTTTCTCTTTGTTTTTTCCCTTCTGTCCTTCTTCATCCTTATCATAGGCAACAATTCTTAAGCAATTACATCATGCCAGGCATTTTAGATCTGTTTCTTCATTTAATTTTCACAGTGCTGCCATGAAGCAAGTACTATATTTCCATTTTTCAGATGGGAAAACTGAGGCACAGGGAAGTTAAATTTGGCCAACCTCACCCAGCTAGTCAGTACTACAGACCAAATTCATTGGAGTAATCTGACCTTTTTTCTGATTTATTCAAAACTGGTATTTATTTAAAAGTCTGATGTTGATATAAGTGAAGTCATAAAATAAATTGAAAATCTTCCAGTAACAGTCCAGTGGATCACTTTGTGGGTTGGTTAGGAAATGGAGCTCATGTAACAAAACACAGGTTGCTTGATATGTGCTCACATCACATTATTTCCCCTGATAATTTCCCATTAGATTATCAGAAAACAACTTTTGGGCATGTTGGCTCAGGCCTATAATCCCAACTCTTTGGGAGGCTGAGGTGGGAGGATTGTGAGAGGCCAGGAGTTTGAGATCAGCCTGGGCAATATAGTGAGACCCTGTCTCTACAAAATAAAGAAATAAATAAAAAAGGAAAATGAAAAACAACTTTTCAAATGTGTTCTTCTCTCCTCATACAAATATATTTTTATTTCAGAAGAAAAGACTATAGCTAGGTGTTTTTGTTCTTTCATTTTTTAGGCATACCTCTTAACATCTCAAGAACACTAAGATTTCTTAGAAAATATTGTGGAGATTGAAATCATGTTCATCAGGTCAGCATCCTTCCTTGCAAGTTTTTCTCACAGTTCCAGAGCTCTTTAGCTTCTCCATGTAGAGACGTGATTTAGCTCCTAACATGAATAGCGTTGCATTAGCACTTGATTATATCCTGTTTTGAATGTAGTCAGCATTTTTTCATTGGTAATGTATTCTCACCACCTAGAATTGCAAATGTTTGAAGAGCAAGGAGTATCTCATTTTTTTTCTTTTTCCTATTATGTACAGCATAACTAGGCAGAAAAGTTGTCCAATAACTTACCTGACCTGGATCATTTAGACCCTTAGTGCAGTTACTTATACATAGTGTTTTTAATCCCAAAGTGAGAACAGCATAACCCTTTACCCTAGAGCTACACTGGAATGTGAACACTGAGTGAGCAAGATCATATTTGTGTCATTTTAGGGTTCAGTGACTTTCACAGATGTGGCCATAGACTTTTCCCAAGATGAATGGGAGTGGCTGAATCTTGCTCAGAGAAGTTTGTACAAGAAGGTGATGTTAGAAAACTACAGGAACCTAGTTTCAGTGGGTAAGAGTATCTTCCTCCTTTTGCCTTCCCATGACTCAGTAGTCTTTTATGCCATTACCAGAATTTCCCACAGTTTTCCACAGCATAGGCAATTTTTATATGTTTTTTTACATGCAGGTCTTTGCATTTCTAAACCAGATGTGATCTCCTTACTGGAGCAAGAGAAAGACCCTTGGGTGATAAAAGGAGAGATGACCAGAGGCCTGTGTCCAGGTAAGTGGAGGATACCTAGAGATAAAGGAACTGTTCTCAACATGTTCTTGTCTCTGAAATTTGTTGGAAAACACCTTTCAAACTCCCTCCCAAACTGAAACTTGTTTTTCTAACACCAGTTTTTGAATGGTTATTCTCTTCCCTACTAGTGTAACATGCCTCCTTTACCTTTACTGATTTCTTATGCATACCAGGGTCTATTTCTGAGCTCTTGTTTTACTGATGTTTACCTAATTCTACTCAAGCACCATATTGTTGTCATCATCCCTGACTTCAAACATTTCTGAATCCTTTAGACAAGCCGATGTTTAGTTTTTTGAACTGGTTTAAATATTTTCCTTTCTTTAAAAGGTAAGTTTACTGAGTTCACATGTATTACAGCTATTTTACTCCCTCTGCCTTTTTCTTTTTTGTATTTCTTGTGTTATTTATTCTTGTTTTGTTTATTAGGTCTGTTTTTTCTCAGTCTCTTCTTTATACCACCCCACCCTTTGAATTAGAAAAGTTTTTAGTTCTACAAGTTGTTACCTTTATGTATTTATATATTTTAAGATCTTTTAGAATTTTTCTGCTTGATATTCCAAACATTGTCTTCTGATACCCTTACAAAAGACGAAGAAATTAGCTCATGAATATTACTTTCTTTCCCTGTGTACATCATTTCCCCACTTATATTGTGCTCACTGGGGTTTTTGACCCAGGGTATTTTATTCAATTTTTTTTTTTAATTTTCTTGCCTTGCTTTGTAGCTGTTTTACTGATTTAGAAAGCTAGATAAGAGACGACAGAAATATATTGCAAGAAAATGAACCTCAAATGAGATGGTCCTTGTTTAATCTGTGGCCTGTAGCATAGACTTTTCCTACTTTCAGTTCTTCATTTTATTTTATTTTATTTTTATTTTATTTTATTTATTACTTTTTCAAATTAAGAGACAGGATCTTGCTATGTTACCCAGGCTGGAGTTGAACTTTTGGGCTCAAGCAATACTCCCACCACAGCTTCTTGAGTAGCTAGGACTACAGGAATGCACCACCACACCTGGCCCTACTTTCAGTTCTTACAGTTTCAAGAGGAGGATTGTGGGTTACTTGTGGTCCTATGTACATTAATAAATAAGAAATAATGAAAATCAGTAAGCATCCAATTCACAATATTAGAAAAAGAACAAAATGAATTTAAGGAAAACCCAGATAAGTTATATGTAGTGATTTATACTTCTACAAATAAAAGTAGGAATAAATGAATTAGAAACAGTAGCGCTACTGAAAATAAAGTATTGTACATACTTCATTAGTAAACCAATACAGTATATACACTAAGGACAAATGAGAGAAAACGCAAACACAAAATAATTATAAATAACCACACATGCATAAGAGCTTAAAAGAATCATATGAATCTATTTTCCTCAACTCTCCGTAAAATAATTTGAAAAAATAGATGATATTCTAGGAGAACATAATAATGTAGGTTACCATAGCTGATACCAAGAGGAGATACAACATTTAAACAAGTAGGTTACCATCAAAGAAATGTAGAATGTTGTATAGGAACTGCCTCCCCCAAGAAAAGAAGCCACATCCCCAAATAGTTCTTTAAGGAAAAATATCATCAATGTTGTTTAAATTGTTCTGGGATAGAGAATAAAAAGAGAGTTTAAAAAATTTTCGTTTATGAATACAGCATATCCTATGATACCAAAATTACCAAAATAGCACCAAAAAGAGAAATTAGAGACAAACCTCAATTATCGATATTGGTTCAAAATCTTAAAAGGTCATATTGAAATAGTATACCATGACCAGTGAGGATTTATTACAGCAGTGCAAGGATGGTTGTATCACCTAATCTTACATAAGAACCATAAAAACGTACCTCTGCTTGTGGGTTTCAATAACTATGTGATTCACATTTTCATTTTTGAAATTTCCATTATTCTAGCATTTAATAAAGGAGACATTTGCTTTCTTAATATCTTTCAGACTTGGAGTGTGTGTGGGTGACCAAGTCATTATCTTTAAACCAGGATATTTATGAAGAAAAATTACCCCCGGCAATAATAATGGAAAGACTTACAAACTATGACCTTGAATGTTCAACATTAGGGAAACACTGGAAATGTGAAGACCTGTTTGAGAGGGAGCTTGTAAACCAGAAGACACATTTTAGGCAAGAGACCATCACTCATATAGATACTCTTATTGAAAAACGAGACCACTCTAACAAATCTGGGACAGTTTTTCATCCGAATACATTATCTTACATAAAACAGATTTTTCCCATGGAAGAGAGAATATTTAATTTTCATACAGATAAGAAAAGCTTAAAAACACATTCAGTTGTGAAAAAACACAAGCAAGACTGTGGAGAAAAGAAACTTTTAAAATGTAATGACTGTGAGAAAATATTCAGCAAAATCTCAACCCTTACTCTTCACCAAAGAATTCATACAGGAGAGAAACCCTATGAATGTATTGAATGTGGAAAGGCCTTTAGCCAGAGTGCCCACCTTGCTCAACATCAGAGAATACACACAGGAGAAAAACCTTTTGAATGTACTGAATGTGGGAAAGCCTTCAGCCAGAATGCTCATCTTGTTCAACACCAGAGAGTTCATACTGGAGAGAAACCTTATCAGTGTAAGCAGTGTAATAAAGCATTCAGCCAGCTTGCACACCTTGCTCAACATCAGAGGGTCCACACTGGAGAGAAACCCTATGAATGTATTGAATGTGGGAAGGCTTTTAGTGATTGTTCATCCCTAGCTCATCATCGAAGGATTCACACTGGGAAAAGACCTTATGAATGTATTGACTGTGGGAAAGCTTTCAGGCAGAATGCTTCTCTTATACGTCATCGGCGATATTATCATACTGGAGAGAAACCCTTTGACTGTATTGATTGTGGGAAGGCTTTCACTGATCACATAGGACTTATTCAGCATAAGAGAATTCATACTGGAGAGAGACCTTACAAATGTAATGTGTGTGGGAAGGCTTTTAGCCATGGCTCATCTCTGACAGTACATCAGAGAATTCATACAGGAGAGAAACCTTATGAATGCAATATCTGTGAGAAAGCCTTCAGCCATCGTGGGTCTCTTACTCTTCATCAGAGAGTTCATACTGGAGAGAAACCCTATGAATGTAAAGAATGTGGGAAAGCTTTCCGGCAGAGCACGCATCTTGCTCATCATCAGAGAATTCATACTGGAGAGAAACCTTATGAATGTAAGGAATGCAGCAAAACCTTCAGCCAGAATGCACACCTTGCACAACATCAGAAAATACACACTGGGGAGAAACCTTATGAATGTAAGGAATGTGGTAAGGCCTTCAGTCAGATTGCACACCTTGTTCAGCACCAGAGAGTTCATACTGGTGAGAAGCCTTATGAATGTATTGAATGTGGGAAGGCCTTTAGTGATGGCTCATATCTTGTTCAACATCAGAGACTCCACACTGGCAAAAGACCATATGAATGTCTTGAATGTGGGAAGGCATTCAGACAGAGGGCATCCCTGATTTGTCATCAGAGATGTCATACTGGTGAGAAACCTTATGAATGTAATGTTTGTGGGAAAGCCTTTAGCCATCGTAAATCCCTTACTCTACATCAGAGAATTCATACAGGAGAGAAACCTTATGAGTGTAAGGAATGTAGCAAAGCCTTCAGCCAGGTTGCCCATCTTACTCTACATAAGAGAATTCATACTGGAGAAAGGCCCTATGAGTGTAAAGAATGTGGAAAAGCCTTCAGGCAGAGTGTACATCTTGCTCATCATCAGCGAATTCATACCGGAGAGTCATCAGTTATTCTCTCCTCTGCCCTCCCATACCACCAAGTCCTATAGATTCAATCTTGTAAATGCTTCTAGAATCCATCTGCTTTTTTCCAGCGCATGTCCCATCATCATAGTCCAAGACACAACCATCTCATCTGGATTTCTGCAGTAGCATAACTGTTGCCCCTTTTGCTCCTATCAGCTACATGTTTAACACTGTAGGCAGCCTAACCTTTTAAAAATAAAAATACATATTTATGTTATTTTCCCATTTAAGACACTCGATTTGAAAAATATATTAACTAATCCATTTCAAGGATTTAGCACACACTGGCATATAGTTATTGCTAAATAAATGCTAGCCATTAAGGTAAAGGTTTCCTTACAAACTATCATATTAAGCAGTAAGTAAACCAACAGTAAGTCAAGACTAAGATTTTAGAGCAGACAGAAGACTACTCTCCTGGTAGAGAGGAAAGATGAACAAACTCAGAATTGAAAGATTTATGGTACACAAGGTAATGTGGTGGCTTATCACTCCCTCTGTGACATTGTTGATGAGCAACTCTCACTTGACCTGACACTGAGAAGAGAGAATCAGCCAATTAGAACAAAAGCTTTTAGCTGGGTGCGGTGGCTCATGCCTGTAGTCCCAGCACTTTGGGAGGCTGAGGCAGGCAGATTGCTTGAGCTCAGGAGTTCGAGACCAACCTGAGCAACATGGTGAAACCCTGTCTCTACAAAAAATACAGAAATTAGCCAGGCATGGTGGTGCACACCTGTAGTTCTAGCTACTCAGGAGGCTGAAGCAGGAGGATTGCTTGAGCCTAGGAGGTAGGGGGTGCAGTGAGTCATGATCACACCACTGCAATTACAGCTGGGCAGCAGAGCCAGACACTGTCTCAAGGAAAAACAAAAAAAGAACAAAAGCATTTGGTAGAATGTGGGACTAACCAGGGTAGGTAGTAGTAAACTAAAAGTAACAAGCCAAAAAAACTTGAATAGATTAATAGCCAAGAAACAAACTGAAAAGGGTAGTTCAATACTTTGACCTTTATAAAAGTACCACAGACAATTCGTGTGGTATTTAAATTGTTCTAGCATAAAATAAAATGCAATAAGACCTTCCATCTTGTTCCATGAGATTGACAAGACATGCCAAAACATAAAAATATGTACACTACAATTAGTTTCTGAATGTAGATGTTACAACTTAAACTTATTTTTAAAATATTTAAAAATAGGAAGGCTAGACATGCCTCTGTATAGAAAGTCTGATGAAAATATTTCTCCCTAAATTGTAAATTCATTGATATTCCAATAAAAATGTCCATATATTTTTTAGTTGAGAAGCTGATTCTGATCATCTGTAGAATTTTGATTTTAACAAGGAATGTAGTTTACATTGGGATTGTAGTACTAATACTAATTGAACATTTGCTAATGTTTCACACACTGTTTTAGGTGCTGGGGGATACGATAAGGTCCACGATGGACAAAAATACATGCTCTTACAGATCTAGTAGAACAGAAAAAATTAAATGCATGCCATGTGATAAGTATATGATATGTCCCATAAAGAGAAATGATCTAAAAAAGAAGCTAGGGAGTGCTGGATCAGGCACCTTACTATCCCCAGAACATGTGGGTATTAGAGGATGAGGAAAGAACTAGAGGTAACTGCAAGACACAAAAGGCATAATGAAAATAGTCATGATAGTCCCAAGGCAGATATTGTTTATGATGCTTTGAGTGTTGGAGGAAGGGAGGATTGATGGTTTAACAGAGATCATGGCAGTTACGTTCACTCATATAAATGTTGATTTAGAAGCTGGCAGAAGGGTATTTTTTGAGTGACAGCTTTATTGAGACAAAGCAATTCTGGAGAAGAACACGCATATCCTTCTCTTTAATCTAAGAGGGAGCCCCAAAGCTCCACTTAAAGTGTACAACTTACGGCTTTTAGTTCATTCACGGAGTTGTGCAACCATCACCACCATCAATTTTAGAACATTTTCATCACCTCAAAGAGGAATCCCTTGTCCTTTTGTAGTTATGGCCATCCCTGGAAGAGTACTTTTTTTTTTTTTCAACTGAAGCACCCAGAGCTCTTGGGTTCCCTCTTAACTGCTTTCTGTGGAAGTATGGAGGGCCATGTGAGGGAAGCTCTTACCCACAATGCATGATTGCTAGAAAGTGGAGCTTGGGGCTCCCTCTTCAATTCTGCTGATAGAAGCATAATGGCTAGGGGATGGGTAGTCTCACCAGAGAATGTGGAGCTTTCAGACTCTCCTTATATATGATAAAAAGGATTTTTCATTGTAGTGGGGAAAAGGTGGTTTGATCAAATGGCATTGGGAAACTTAGCTCACTGGAAAAACGGATCTGTACCTTTCACACTAATGAGGGCCTGAGAGATTAAAGGTCTAAATGTAAAATTAAAGTACATGAAAAACAGACTAATATTTATGTACCCTTGGTTTGAAATAGACTTTAAGCACTAATGCATAGCTCTAAAGCTGACATTAGGCTTTTATATGGTGGAAAACATAGTCAATAGATAAATGAGAGACTGACACAAAGTGTTTGCAACAGATATAATAAAGGACTGTAATTCGTGATATTCAAAGTACTATTACAAACCAATAATAATCTGCAACTTAGAAAAATGGACAAAGCTAATGTCCCATTCACAAAAGATGAAATGAAAGCAGTTAATGAAAATTATCCAATATCACTAGAAATCAAGAATTGCAAATTAAAGTGATTATCTATTTTTTCCCCAAAAGACTGACTAATTGAGTGATAACATTCAGTATTGGTGAATGTGTGGAAACAAGGGAATTCCATTGTTGATTACATATCTATTGCTTTATGTATATACCCTTTGAATTAATATTCCTTGGAAACCAACATATACAAAGGTAGATAAATGTATTAGTGGCAAAAAAATTGATGGTAAACTATTAAAACAACAAGTGTCCATCAGGGTAATAAATAATTATGGTATATATCCATTCAATAGGAATTATGCAGCTGTTGAAAAAATATCAATGTATATAGTCAGAAAGATAGCTGTGCTATACTAAATGAAAAATTGCAGACCTGTATTGTAGTATAGGCCCATAATTGTAATATCAAAAACAAAAGTCAAAATATATATTATAGTAGGCATCTGTTTTTCTCTGCCCAGTTTCCCTTGCCTCCTCCTTTTGGCTGCACTATCTCATCTTTTCCTTTTGAGTAATTGGCCATACCCTACCATATGTTTCTGATGGACGTGGCCAATAAAATCGTCTCTAAATTTCAAAAGGCATTTGGATCTATGTCATCCAATGGCAACTCCCTAAAAGCTGATGCAGTTATTCTTTTGATTGGTCCTTGGAACCACCCTGGTTTTTGTACTTTCTAAGTCTGTGATTCCTCAAACTACCCATTATCTTTCCGGTACTTGATTTTTGCCTCCTGTTGGTCAGTTGCGTGAAAGTAAAGAAACAATCATACAGAATTTGGTATGAAGATTGGGTAATAGGCATTAGAATCTTTGGAAAAATCAGGTATTGGGAGTTGCTTTTTGGATGAGATGGGGCAAATAAGACTTATTTTCTAGACTGGAAAGCATCTCATGGTGTGTGATGAGCAAACACCTGAGTATTATTCATTATAGTCACCTGGGATGAATAGAGGTCTAGGGTTCTGGATAATGACAATTTAAAGAGGATGGAGAATGCTGAATCCAAAAGGTATATGTGATACTGGTATCTAACGGCTTTGAATAACTTAAAGTTTAGCTCTTGAATTTCTAGCATTAAGGCAAAAAAATTCAACTAAGGGATTTTGTATGATATTGTTGAAAGATGTCTTACATTGTTTAAAGTCATAAGGTTAAGATGGCTCATAACCAAATTTAGAGACTATTTTTACGCATTGTTAAAGTGGAATGCTGGTTAAATTTTATACTTTATTCACAAGAGTCACTGTGAATTGAATTGTTAATTCAGTTCTGAATTGTGTTCCCACCAGCACCACCAAATGCTGGCCTCTACCACCACCAAATTTACTTGTTGAAGTCCTAAACCCCAAAGTGACTGTATTTGGACATAAGGCCTTTAAGAAACTAAGGTTATGTTAGGACATAAGAGTGAGGCCCTGATCCCATAGGACTAGTGTCCTTATAAGAGGAAGAGACACCAGAGCTCTGTCTCTCCACATGTGCACAAAGGAAATGCCATGTAAGGACACAACAAGAATGCTGCCATCTGCAAGCCAGGAGGAGAGACCTCACCAGGAACCAGCCCTGCCAGCACCTTGATCTTGGACTTTTAGTCTCCAGAACTGTGAGAAAATAAATGTTGGTTGTTTAAGCCACCCAGTCTGTGGTATACTGTTATGGCAACCTAAACTGATTAATGCAATGACCATATAATTTGTTGTCCAAACTGGGACATTTTTGAGAGTGAAAGGGGTAGCTAACTGCACAGGGCACTTGACAACAGGTGTTCATATCCTCAGCAAAGCAGGATATATGGTCGTACTTCTTGTGTAACAGAATATTGAATAGAAAAAAATGTAGGTCTACTATTGGAAAGGTGATATTGGAGATGATCCAAAGGGTTGGAATATACTGAACTTCTGGATTCGTGTGATATACCACCTATTAACATCTGTTTGCATAGGTACATATGGCTGCTCTGAAGAGACAGCTAACAATTCATCTTATTCCCCCATTCCATTGTTGCTCACATGGAATAACAAAGTGAATTTAACATGACCATAACATTAAATGCAAAAATCAGGCTGAGCACAGTGGCTCATGCCTGTAATCCTAGCACTTTGGGAGGCCCAGGCAGGAGGATCATTTGAGACCAGGAGTTTGAGACCAGCCTGGGCAATGTAGCATGACCCTATCCCATATCTAAAAAAAAATTAAATTTTCCAGTCATGGTGGCACCTAGCTACTCGGGAGGCTGGGGTGGGAGGATTGCTTGAGCCCAGGAGTTCGAGGCTGCAGTGAGCCATGATCACACCACTGCAGTCCAGCCTAGGTGACAAAGCCAGACCCTGTTTGAAAAAACAGATAAATAAGATCACACATACATACAAAATTAAAATAGGGCAAAGAGTAACTGTATCTTAGAAGAATTTTTGGCAGTTGGTTTACTAGTGTAGATTAAGAAAAATCGGGCATTTGTGGAAGTGAAATTTGAGGAGGCTGAATATATTGACAAAGTGGCTTGAGTAGCCTGCCATGGTTCTAAGAATTTGTTGAACTCATCCATGTACCAAATGCTGGCCTCTAATAAATTACATTATAAGGCCAGAAATCTCTTAACATAATGTAAAGGATGTTGTTCAGACTTTAAAAGACAGGAATGCTGGATTGTTTCTTGTGTTGCAACATCAGGTTTCCTGACAAGAGTCCAGAAACCTATACATTCATTCTTCCCATGAGAAAAACACCGTTTGTCTAATGGGTTTTAAAACCATTATACTGACTCTCTGGCAGGTCAAGAATGCTATGTAGAGAGATTGTAATTGAAGGAGAATCTCTGATCAAAAGACTAATTGAAATGGGAATGACACCAAACTGCCCCACCAGGTGAGCCTCCTCTGGGACTAATGTGACTTCAGAGAGAGCCTTTAATTCTGCATGGCCTGAGAGTCCTTGGGCAGATTGTTTGGGGCCTTGGGGAGGCTTTTTGGGGCTCCTGGCAGCAGAAGCAAAGAACAATTTAAAAATAAGATTTAAAAAATTCTACCTACAATAGCATCAAAAGGAATTAAATACTTAGGAATCAACAAAAGTACAAAAGTTAGATTCTGAAAACTATAAAATATTATTGAAAGAAAATCCCATGTTTATGCATTGGAAGGCTTAATATTATTAAGATGGCAATGCTTCCCAACATTATCTACATGTTCAATGCAATCTAATTTCCTTTTTGTGGAAATTGACAAGCTGATCCTAAAATTCATATGGAAGCACAAGGGACTTGGAACAGCCAAAACAATATTTAAAAAGCAAAACAAAGTTAGAGACTCACACTTTCCAATTTTAAATCAAAACTGTAGTCACCAAGACTATGCAGTACTGGCATAAGGATAGTTATAGAGATCAATGGAATAGAAATTAAGATCCAGAAATAAACCCATACATCTGTGCTCAATTGATTTTCAACAGGGCTGTCAAAACAATTTAATGTGGGATAAGAAGAGTTGTTTCGGCCAGGCGCGGTGACTCATGCCTGTAATTCTAGAACTTTTGGAGGCCAAGGCAGGTGGATTGCCTGAGCTCAGAAGTTCGAGACCAGCCTGGAGAATATGGTGAAACCCAGTCTCTACTAAAAATACAAAAAATTAGCTGGCTGTGGTGGCGTGCACCTGTAATCCCAGCTACTCGGAGGCTGAGACAGGAGAATTGCTTGAACTCAGGAGGCAGAGGTTACAGTGAGCTGAGATTGTGCCATTGCACTCCAGCCTGGGTGACAGAGTCAGACTGTGTCTCAAAAAAAAAAAAAAAGAAAAGAAAGAAAAGTCGTTTCAACAAATAATGGTGGGATCACTGGATATCTACCTGCAAAAGACTGAATTTGGGGCCGGGCGCAGTGGCTCATGCCTGTAATCCCAGCACTTTGGGAGGCCGTGGCGGGCGGATCATGAGGTCAGGAGATCGAGACCATCCTGGCTAACATGGTGAAACCCCGTCTCTACTAAAAATACAAAAAATTAGCTGAGTGTAGTGGTGCGCACCTGTAATACTAGCTACTCGGGAGGCTGAGGCAGGAGAATGATGTGAACCCGGGAGGCGGAGCTTGCAGTGAGCCAAGATCGTGCCACTGCATTCCAGCCTGGGCGACAGAGCGAGACTGTCTCAAAAAAAAAAAAAAAAAAAAAAAGAATGAATGAATTTGGACCCCTACCTCACACTATATATGAAAACGAATGCAAATAGATCAAATATCTAAATGCAATAACCCAAATCATAAAACTCTTAGAAGAAACTTAGTGGTATATATTCATGACCTTGGATTTGGAAATAGTTTCATAGATACAACTGTCAAAGTACAAGCAACAAAAGCAAAACAAGTTGGACTGTATCAAAATTAAAAACATCTATGCTTCAAGGCTGGGCATGGTACCTCATGCCTGTAATCTCAGGACTTTGGGAGGCTAAGGTGAGAGGATCACTTGAGGAAAAGTTTGAGACTAGCCTGGGCAACATAGTGAGATCTGGTCTCTACAAAAAAAAAAAAAATTAATAGGTGAGTTGGTGCATGCCTGTAATCCCAGCTACTCGAGAGGCTGAGGTGAGAAGACTGCTTGAGCCTGGGAGATCAAGGCTTCAGTGAGCTGTGATCGCACCACCACACATCAGCCTGGGTGACAGAGCAAGACACTGTCTTAAAAACAAACAAAAAATCTATGCTTCAAAAGACACCATCAAGAAAGTGAAACAATAAATTCACAAAATGAGAGAAGATATTTGCAAATCATTTATCTGTAAAGGACATGAATCCAGAATTACAACTTAACAATAACAAGACAAATAACCCAATTAAAAATAGGCAAAAGGTTTGAATAGACATTTATCCAAAGAAAATATATGAATGAAAAACAAGTATATGAAAAGATGCTCAACATCACTCGCCATTAGGGAACTATGTATCAAAACCACAATGATCTGCCCCCTGAGAGGGCCAGACGGGAAGGGATGCTGGGGTGGGGTTTTGTCATCCGGGGGATGGATAGGTGACAGAGCCTTCCCAATGTTCTCACTCTCCAGTGACAGCTGGAAATGTGGTGTTTTGTTTTGTGAAAATGAAGGCAGATGAGTCATGAGAAGAATGGGCTAAAACATCATGTAACGTGTGCACACATATTTATTCCATCTTTATTTTGTTCTAACAAATCACCTTGCATAAAGGAACCAGCCACATATTCCTTTGTTCCCACTGAAAGAGTTTTTTCTTTATTAAAAAGACTTACGCACATACTGATCTACTTTAAGCACACACACATTGATCTTTATGTTCAATGTAATTAAAAAAAAAAAGTAAGATTTTTAATTGACCATTGTAGACTGATTCTGTTACCACAACTGGACTCTGAGTTCTTTGGCTCTCATGTAAGTAGAAATTAACATCAGGCCAAACAGAAATTTTCTCAGGCAAGTTTTAAGAGGCTTGAAGCTCAAGATATGCAAAGTCACTTCCACATTTTTGGGTATCTTTTCAGCAGCACCCCACTCTACTGGTACCAATTTACTGTATTAGTCTGTTTTCATGCTGCTGATAAAGGCATACCCAAGACTGGGTAGAAAAAGAGGTTTAATTAGACTTACAGTACCACATGGCTGAGGATACCTCAGAATCATGGTGGGAAGTGAAAGGCACTTCTTACATGGTGGTGGCAAGAGAAAATGTGAAAGAAGCAAAAGCGGAACTCCCGATAAACCCATCAGTTCTCATGAGACTTATTCACTATCACGAGAATAGTATGGGAAAGACCATGCCCCATGATTCAGTTACCTCCCCCTGGGTCCCTCCCACAACACGTGGGAATTCTGGGAGATACAATTCAAGTTGAGCTTTGGGTGGGGACACAGCCAAACCATATCACTATCCTTTGGGAAACATAAAGTTAGGTTGCCAACTTTATAGCACTTCCCAGTTTAAATTGTAGGAGGACAAGTTCCCATTTCTTTTTTCTTTTTTTTTTTTGAGATGGAGTCTCACTGTGTCACTCAGGCTGGAGTGCAGTGGCGCGATCTCAGCTCACTGCAAGCTCCGTCTCCCAGGTTCACACCATTCTCCTGCCTCAGCCTTCCAAATAGCTGGGACTACAGGCACCCGCCACCATGCCTGGCTAATTTTTTGTATTTTTAGTAGAGATGGGGTTTCACTGTGTAAGCCAGGATGGTCTCGATCTCCTTGCCTTGTGATCCACCTGCCTCGGCCTCCCAAAGTGCTGGGATTACAGGAGTGAGCCACCAGGCCTGGCCGACAGGTTCCCATTTCTTACTAAAGAGAAGTCTTGGCAATAACTGAACAATGTCTCTGGCAGTTTACCCCAGAAGGACAAACCTTGACTTTTACAGGAAGCTGGCCAGGAGTGACATAGGAGCCATCTGATAAGTTGAAGGAATTGACATTTCTAGATCACAGTGGAAAAACTCCCACCACCCACCCAATGTGGCCTTCACACTGACATGTTTGTTGTGTTCCTTGTATCCAAGGAGCCTGTAACTCAGAATGCATGTACCTCATGGAACATTAAGGAACAGTCTTCATAAGGGCATAAGGGCTGCTGTTCTTGTGATTAAACGCTATTAATATAGTGCCCCAATGGGGACAGTCTGAGTTACACACTATTTAGAGTAACTCAAATTGATTCCTCAGTTTTTAATTAATAACATATTGGTGTTTTAAATAAAGTATTTTCAGAAGAGTAAAAAGGGCTTTAATTAAATCTGAGTCATTTTAAAGGAAATACATGATCAAAAAAGAGTAAAAATGTGCCTCAAAATAGACATAAGTGGCTTAAATGAATGTTAAAACTATAAAAATCAAAATAATGTAGAATGCACATACTAATTTGGAAACAGGTAAAACAGACAGATATAAGGGTTTTATTTGTAGGGGGAGGGTCTGTAAAGTTAATTATGTGAACTTCTGAGTTGTAACTATGTCTTTTTACAATCTACTCTCTACTCAGTTTCCTTCTTTGGGGAACAATGATTTAGATATCCTGAAAATGTCACATCAGTAAGTTGAACAAGAAGAACAGGAGCTTTAAGAACAAGATTCAAGATGAAACAACACAAGTTTTGAATATTTTATAAGTAGCTAAAGGCAGAAAAAGTTACCAATTATCTCAGACTTCCAGAAAGTGAAAAAAAAAAAAAAAAAACTAAAGTCTTAATTGAAAAGAAGAAGAAAGAAAGACATGAAGAAAGAGATAGAGAATGCGTGTTGAGAATGGAGACAGGTAAGTACCAGCTGGACTCTTACCCTGGGCTGTTGGTCCTGAGGATGAGGTATAGGTTCAGCCTAGGCACTGGCTCCACCCCTTGAAATAGTTTGGATATTTGTCCCTGCCCAAAATCTCATGTTAGATTGTAATCCCCAGTGCTGGAGATGGGGCCTAGTGGGAGGTGTTTGGATCATGGGGCAGGTCCCTCATGGCACGGTGCTGTCTTCTCGATAATGAGTGAGTTCTTGTGAGATTAGGTCCTTTAAAAATGTGTGGGACATTTCGCCCCTTCTCTCTTGCTCGTGTGTTTTTGCCATGTGATGTGCGGCTCCCCTTTCACCTTTTGCCATGATTGTAAGCCTCCTGCGGCCTCCCCAGAAGTCAAGCAAATGCCAATGCCATGTTTCCTGTACAGCCTGCAGAACTGTGAGCCAGTTAAACCTCTTTTCCTTATAAATTACCAGATATTTCTTTATAGTAATGCAAGAATGGCCTAATACACTCCTCAAGGACCTCATCTCTGAGAGATCACACAATTCTTAAATCAGAGGGGCAGTTCGTTGCTGAATCCAGGAAGACAGGCCCCAGGTCCAGGTTTTGGAATGAGTCCTGGGTTGGGGGCAGTAAAGGGTCTGCTTGCCTGGTGGGGAATATTCAGGGGGCAGCACTGAGGAGGAGGCCCACTCTCTGAGCAGGTGAGGACCAGCAGCCAGAGTTCCCACCAGCCCACAGGGGCAAGGAGGGAGGCCACCTTGGGCAAAGGAGCTGAAGGAAAAGGAGGTGAGGGTGCTGAATTAAGGCTGTAGTCCTGTCTTCTGCCTCACCCCCAAAACCCAGAGGTTAGCCTCCAGCCCCTCACGTTCCATAGAGAGGCCTTGGGAGGCTTGATGGGAACCCATTGAGTACTGAGCTCCAGGTCTCAGGAGAGCTTACAGCCACCCCCAAGTCGCCACCACCTGCTGCTCTGGTAGGGGCCTTGGCTTCTGCCTCCAGGAACCCCTAACAAGCCTCCTCAAGGCCCCAACAACCTGCCCAAGGACTCTCGGGAAATGCTGAGTTAAAGGCTCTCTGAGGTCACACTAGTCCCGGAGGAGGCTCACCTGGCAAGGGAGGTTGGTGCCATGGTCTGGAGGCTCTGGGTTGAGGATAAGCATTGGAGTTGTGGGGCCCAGGGAGGCCAGGCAAGCCCCCATTCAAGAGGAGGTAGAGACTGAACCCCCCTCACAGACCCAGGAAACAAAGACCACCATCCTTGGGTGTCCAAGTTCCAGGATCTCTGGAGCATGGACATTCAGCTGCTAGCTCAGAGGCGGGAGGAGAGAGGGGCAGAGACCAGGACTCAGGACTTCAGGGGATCCCCTGAGACTGCCCCCTTTTCAAATCTGAGCCTGCTCCTGCCCGCTCACTGGGAGAGGTGAGAGGGTCCCATTCCAGCTCAGCTCGTGGAGTGAGAGGCCCACACTCCATCCCTTGTGCCCTCCCTAGAACCAATTCCGTACCTGGCACATGCACTGACAGCCCGTTAATTCAGTGACTATCTGACAGTAGGTCCTCTCTCTACCTGAACATAGCACCTCCCTGTATCCCCCATCTAGGCATCTCTGATGCTCAGGGAGCAGTTATAGGTTTGGGGGTGCCCCAGGGAGGCAAATGGGCTTTGGGTCTCCTCCTGCATTTTGTGGGGAGAGTCATTTGTGGCCACTGGATCATTCAAATTAAAACCATGGACTCGGCACCCCTGAGCTGGAAAAACGTCAGGACATTCTGGGGGAGGTTAGAGGCACAGGGCACCAGGACACACAGGCCCTCCTGCACCCACACTGAACTCCTTCACTCACAGCTGGAATCGTGGATCCTGAGCCAGGCACTCTGGAAGAAACATCTGGGGAGGAATAGCTGTGGTTGATTCCAAAGGACCAACAACCTGGGGCCCCAACAACCCCACCCTTCTGTACCTCCCTTGGGATCACTCACACTCCCTGCGCCCCCCACACACACATAAAGCAGAGGCCACAGCAGCAGCTCAGTGGCATCTCTGTGCTGGAGAACCAGGCCTGCCCCCATACCATCCAGTTCCTCTTTTGGGGAAGAAAGAGGAAAAGCCCCACTGGAAGCCACTGGGAAAGGTCAGGATGGCAATTGAATCCAGAAGGGAAACTTCAGATACACAGTCCTTGGAAATCAAAGAAGATCTAAATAAATTGAGAGAGATTCCATGTTCATGGGTAGGATGACTTGATATTGTTCAGATGTCAGTGCTTCCTAACTAATCTATAGACTCAACCAATCCCAATCAAAATCCCAGCAAGTTATTTTGTGGATATTGAGAAAGTGATTATAAAGTTTATATGAAAAGACAAAAATGCTCAGAATAGCCAACACAATACTAGAGAAGAAGAACAGAGTTGAAGAGCGGATACTACTCGACTTCAAGACAGAGCTATCGTAATCAAGACAGTGTAGTGTTGCCTAAAGAATAGAGAAGGAGCAATGGACCAGAATAGAGATCCCAGAAATAGAACCACATGAATATAGTCAGCTGATCTTTGTCAAAGAAGCAAAGGAAACTTAATGGGGAAAGAACAGTCTTTTCAACAAACGGTGCTGGAACAATGGGATGTCCACATGGAAAAAACAGACAAATTTTTCACAAAATTAACTTAAATTGGATCATAGACTTAAATGTAAAAATGCAAAATTATAAAACTCCTAGAAAGTAACAGGAGAAAATCTAGGTGACCTTTGGTTTAGCAATGAGTTTTTAAATACAAGATTGAAAAGCACAATCCAAAATAATTTAAAAAAAGAAAAAGCACAATCTATGAAAGAAAAAAATTTATAAGTTGTTCATTAAAATTAAAAACTACTCTGTGGGCCGGGTACAGTGGCTCACACCTGTAGTCCCAGAACTTTGGGAGGCCAAGGCGGGCAGATTACCTGAGGCCAGGAGTTCGAGACCAGCCTGGCCAACATGGTGAAACCCTGTCTCTACTAAAACTACAAAAAATTAGCCAGATGTGGTAGCAGGCGCCTATAATCCCAGCTACTCGGGAGGCTGAGGTGAAAGAATCGCTTGAACCTGGGAGATGGAGGTTGCAGTGAGTTGAGATCGTGCCACTGCACTTCAGCCTGAGCGACAGAGGGAGACTGTCTCTCAAAACACAACAAAACAAAAAACAAACAAACAAAAAACTTCTCTGTGAAAAAATACTGTTAGACTTAAAAGACAAACCACCATTGGGAGGACATGTTTTCAAAACACATAGCTGCTAAAGGACTTACATACAAAATATACAAAGACCTCATAAAACTCAACAATAAGAAAACAATGCACTTGAAAAATGGGCAAAAGATCTAACAAAAACCGCAAAGAGGATATACAGATGGTAAATAAGCATGGAAAAAGATGCTTACCGTCATATTACCATCATATGTCATTAGGGAATTGCAAATTCAAGCAACAACAAGATATGACTACACACCTATTAGAATGACTAAAATCCAAAAAGAACTTTCAATATCAAATGGTGGCGAGATTGTGGACAGCAGTTCTCATTCATTGCTGTGAGTTTGCACTTTGGAAAACAGTTTGGTGATTTCTTACAAAGCTAAACATACTCTTGCCGTATGATCTAGCAATCACACTCCTGGGTATCTGGCTAGGATTTGGAAAAACTGCTCTCATAAATTGATGCCAGGAATGTAAAATGGTACAGCCACTCTGGAAAACAGTTTGACAATTTGTTAAGAAAAAAACTAAACATACTATATGACCTAGTAATTACATTCCTGAGCATTTATCCCAGAGAAATGAAGAGTTATGTTCACACAAAATCCTGTAATAAGAAAACAATTAACAGTGGGAAGAGGCAGCTTACTGATTGGGAGGAAATATTTGCAAACCATATATCTGATAAGGGGTTAATATTCAAAATATATAAGGAACTCCTTCAACTCAATTACACTAAAAAACAAATAACCTGATTTAAAAATGGGCAAAGGACTTAAGTAGACATTTTCCCAAAGAAGACATATAGATAGCCAACAGGCATATGAAATGATGCTCAACATCACTGATTATCAGGGAAATGCAAATCAAAACCACAGTGAGATATTACTTCACCCCAGTTACAATGGCTAGTCTCAAAAAAATGAAGGTAACATGTTAGTGAGGCTGTGGAGAAATTGGAACCCTTGTTTACTGTTGGTGGGAATGCAAAGTAGTGGTGCTTCTTGGAAAACAGTTTGGAGGTTCTTCAAGAAATTAAAAGTAGAACTACCATATATTCCTGCAATCCCCATCTGGGTATATGGCCAAGGAATTGAAACTAGGATCTCAAGGAGGTTGCAATGAATAATGCACTTGCATGTTCATTACAGCATTATTTACAATAGCCAAGAGATGAAGACAATGTACATGTCCATTGACAGATGGACAGATAAAAAAAGTGACATACACACACACACATATACACACCATGGCATATTTTTAAGCCCTAGAAAAAGAAATCCTGTCATATGCAACAACATGGATAAACTTTGAGTACATTATGCTAAGTAAAAGAAGCCAGTCGCAGGACAAATACTTTATGATTCCACTTACATGTGGAATCTAAAATGGTCAAACTCATAGAAACAGAAATTAGAATGGTGGTTTCCAGGGGCTGGGGGAGGCGAGAAGATGTTACTCAACGAGTATAAAGTTTCTGTTATGCAAGATAATTAAGTTCTCTCTGTATAGCAACTTGAATATATCTCCAGAGAATTGTGCTGAATGAAAAAAGCCAATCCCACCATTCACATACTGTATGATTCCATTTGTATAACATTCTTGAAATGACACAATTGTATATATGGAGGACAGACTAATGATCGAGTCTGGAGGAAAGTGAGTGTGGCTATAAAAGGGCAAGATGAGGGATCCTTGTGGAAATATTGGAAGAGATCGTTGTGATGGAAATGTTCTGCCTCTTGAATGGACCATCGTAAGTATCCTACTTGTGATATTGCAAGATGGTGCCCTTGGGTGAAAGTACCTAAGAGACGTAGGTCTCTCTGTATGATTTCTATATTTTACAACCTGATGTGAATAAATCCACATTTATCTCAGAATAAAATATTTCATTTAAATACATCATTAATCACCACCTAAGGCTAGCTGCTGTTGACAGTTTTGTGGCCACTCAGGCATTCAGCAAATGTTTTTAAACTTGGCTTTGTGGTTTACTATAGAAAAGGGCCTCGGCCAGGCACCTGGTTCCTACCTTTCCTCTTGTGTAAGCTCCCCCGTCTGTATTACCCAACTAATCTGGAAAGTAGCTTGACTGTGAATATTGTTTATAAATCATAAAGTGTGGATACCAGGGGTCAGAACAAAGGAAACTCACAACAACAAGGATTAATGCTTTTTTCTTATATCTAAAGATAAAGGGAATTGACATTTAGTTTAAAGATCTAGTTGTTTTTTATTTGCAATTCTTGAATCCAGCCACACCTCCTTCTATAAAATAGAACTAGTGTTCTGGTGATCCAAGCAGAGGAATATGGCTTCATACACAGAAGCGGGCTGAGGAAAGCAGAAACAGAGAATAAGACTGGATGGGTCATTTCAAAGTTACTTTCCCTGTCAAGGTTAAAGCAAAGGGGATTTCTTTTATCATGCCTGCTAAAACTGGCCTGTTTGGGACTTGGCTATTATCTCTCTCTTTCCCTCCTGAGAGGAGGTCAGATAACAACTTAGTTGGAGTTGGTGGCCTGGAACTTCAGCATGAGTAGCTCCATTTCGATTTGATCCGTTGGGCCTAGTGCAGGAACTCAGTCCAAACCGATAGTCTCCTATACATTTTATTCTACACCTATGTTCATTTTCTTCTTTGCACATCTGTATGCTTTAAAAATGTTCTTTAAAAATAAGCATGATTATCAGGTTTAAAGTTGCCTGGGATGGTCCCTCAGGCCAGTCCATTGGCTGGACCGCAGAAATGTCTGCAGCAGATGTGACACGCCTCTTTTATTCCCCTCATTTCTTTGCCTCTTTTATTCCCCTCTTTTATTGCCTCTTTTATTCCTCTCATTTCTCTGCCCCCACCCATCCCTTGTCCTTTTCTGTTTTCCCTCCTCCCTCTCCTTACCCATTCTTTCCTCTCTTCAGCCTGTCCTGCTCTCCCCAACTCGACTTTCTCTTTCTTTCCTCCTTTTCCCACCCTTTTCTTCTTCCTTATAGTTCTTTCCACCTTCTCATCCCCCTTTGCACCCTTTCTTCTTTCCTCCTCCTTGCTTTCTCCATTCTCTTCCTTTCCTGCCTCCCTGCTCCTCCCTCCTCCCACCCCGCTCCCTCTTCTTTCTGTTGGTTCCTCTCCTCTCTGACCTGTTCTTTTCCCCTAGTCTCTCCTCAGCCCTTCCTCCTTCCCCTCCATCCTTCTTCCAACCCCTCCTCCTTCTCCATCTCTTCTTCCTCCTCCCCAGCTCTCCTCCCATCCTCTCTCTTCTCCCCGCTCCTCCCTATCCCTCCTCCCCTTCTATCCTTCTTCCCACCTCTCCTACTTCTTTTCTCCCTCCTCCCCCCTTCCCTCCTGTCCCTCCTCCTCGCCCCTCCTGTCCCTCCTCCTCGCCCCTCCTGTCCCTCCTCCTCGGCCCTCCTTTCCCTCCATCCTTCTTTCCACCCTTCCTCCCTCCGTCTCTTCTCTCTCCTTCCCTTTCCCTGCCTCCTCCCCCTCAATCCTCCTTCTTGCCCCCGCCTCCTTGGCCGCGGAGGCCTCTGTGAGATGGAGGAGCTCAGTTGGCTGCGCTCGGCTCCGCTCGGCTCCGCTCGGCTGGGCTCGGCTGAAAAAACCCGAGGGGAGGTGGCGCGCGCGGGTTTCTGGGAAGCGTAGTCCGGCGCAGTCCGCGCAGGCGCACTGCGGCCGGGCGGGCCTAGCGGGCGCGGTCATTGTCCTGGCAGAGCGGCGAGCTGGTGAGTGTGGCTGCGGGGTCCCGCCCACCCTCTACCTGTGCCTGGGGCCGGACCCTGGCCCCGGGGAGGGCGCGGCCTCGGGGAGAGGGCGTGCAGGCCCAGGTACGGGGAGTGCAGGGCTGGGTGCAGGTCCAGGGCGTGCGGGCGCAGGAGAGGGCGTGCAGGCCGGGACCGAGGTGCGCCTGGAGAGGCTGAGCGGCGGAGGAGAGGCTGAGGGGAAGCGGAGGGGCTAAGGAGCGGCTGAGGGGCTGAGGAGAGGCCAGGGCCAGGGAGGGAGAGGCGTGAGTGGGTTGGAGGTAGGAAAGTTGCATGAACACCAGGGCCATCCTGGGGGTAAGGTGGCCTGTGTGAGAGACAGGCAGTGCATATCATCCTGAGGATGAGGCTGTGTCTTTGTGGATATTGTGAATGTGTCTGTGTGTGTGTCTGTGTGGGTCTGTATGTGTGTGTGAGACAGATTGTGTCGTCCTGAGGGTATGGCTGTGTCTCTGGATATTGTGATTGTGTGTGTGTGTGTTTGTGTGTGTGTGTGTATGAGGGAGAGAGAGAAACTGCGTGTCGTCCAGAGGCTGGGTCTGTGAATGAATGTGAATGTGTCCATGTGTGTCCGTGTGGGTCATGTGTGGTAACGTGTGTGTGTGTGTCCCACTTCTTCAGAGTCTTGGTCTCTCTGTGGAGCTGTGTCTCTCCAGGTCTCTGCCTATGCATGTGTGGTGATATCTCTGAGTGACCGCCTGTGTCCTTGTCTTGGTGTTGTGGGTGTGTCAGCCTTGATCTCTGTCCATGAGTGTCTCTGTGGGAGGGTGCCCTCTGGGTGTCCACTATGTCTGCTCTTTCCATGCGTGTCTCTTGGCATGAGTGTAGGGGTGTGTCTCTCCAGGGGCCAGTCCTGTCCGGATCTTTCCCTATTTCTGTGTGTCCACCTGTGTCTGAGTATTTCTTGATGTTTGCGTGTGACTCTGCAGGGGTGGGTGCGTCTGGGTGTGCCTCTTCCAAAGACTGTGTGCCTGGACAAGGGGGCCTAGCAGAGCCACTACCTTCTCACCCTACACTTCTCCTAGTCTGCCCGCCCACAGTTCCCTGGCTTTTTCCTGCCCATAGAAGGCTCTGGAGGCGTAGGGGCCTGGGAGTGACAGGGGCCGGGTGGAGGAGGGGAAAAGGAAGGCTGTTTCTTCTGCCTCCCACAGGATCTTCTTAAAGGGGGATCAGACTCCCAAAGGGTCTCTGTGCCCTACTCCGTTCTGACCAAGGAGAGGTTGATTTGTTCAGGGAATGTGTATGCAGCCAGTGCTGGCCATTTATAGGTGTCCCAGTAACTCTGAGGTAGGGACCATCATCATCCTTATCTTACAGATGGGGAAACTGAGTCTCAGATTAAGTGACTCACCCAAGGCTACCTCAGGCATCCAGGTCCCAGAGCTCCCACAATTAACCACCAGACAAATGGGAGATCCCTTTTTTCCCTTTCCGCTCGGCTGACACAAGGTTGCAGGATTTTCCCCAAGGGAATTCCCACTTGGAAACAATGGAAATGGAAGAAAGGAAGGAAATGCCAAAAAGCTCAGAGGAAGAAGAATCCAGATCTAAGGCCAAACTGGGTTCAACAGTCACTGGCCATACTCTTGGGCAAGTCACTTCCAGGGCCGCTGTATGATTTTTAAGGGTACTTTGCCTTCATGGGCCCCTTGCTCCACTGTTTTTTTAAAGCACTAAAAATTACATTTTGTTATTTCATTAATAGGAAGACAAATGTAATCTAGGCTGGATTAGATAGTTTCTTATGATTTTAAAAGAAATTAAGACCTTCCTATGGGCCCCTAAAGGCTTCATGGGCCCCAGGCTCTGTGCCTACTGGGTAAATGGGCTCTGGTCACTGCTGTGATCTGGCAAAATGGGCCAGTGTTCTTGACCTCACAGGACAGGGGTGAAAGTCAGAGACCACTGATCTGCAAGGAATACTTTTTTTAAATTAAATTCTGTTTCAAAAATGTTGATGGTAATATGAAGTTTCTACACCCAGGGAAACAATTCAAAGGAAGAGAAAGAAAAAATAATTAATAACCCCTACCCGCTTCTCATTCCCACTCCATGCTTTCCAGACACCAACCCAGCCTCATCCCACAGCCTTCCCCAGGCTGGAAAACGCTGTACAGATGTGTCCACATCCACATGTGTTGGTTTGTTTTTTCACAAAGGGGCTGAAGTTATGCATAAAACTGGGTAACTTGCTTTTCTCACTTAGTGAAACCACAGACATGTCAACAGATGCAGAACTAACTCTGCTTCACAGAGGCGACCTGATATTTCATACTCTGGAGACCCTACCCTTGATTTGATTCCTTTAGTAATGTTTATTAATTTTGTTTTGAGGGTGTTTTTTTTTTTTTTTTTGCCTCTAGAAACAATGCTGCCGTAAATATCTTTTTTTCCTGTATGTAACTTTTACACAGAGCTTTAATTGGTGTGGGCAGATTCTCAGGAACAGGGTTGCTGGGTTATGGGATTTGTGTATTGCCAGTTCACTTTCCAGAAAAATGTTGAGCGACTCACATTCCCTCACCAGTGTGTGAGAGGGCCTGTTCCTTTGAATCCTGGCCAGCACTAGAAATTAGCTCATCTGTTCATTCAGCTTGATGTCTAAGTGCTTCCTGTGTGTTAGACATTGTCCTAGATGTCGGAAATACAATCTAAAAGTGATCATCCCTGCTCCTGGGGACTTCTGTTCTCATGGAGGGAAGACAGATGACAAACTTGAAAACAACTATTTTAAAAAAGACAGTTGTCAGTAGTGGTTTGTACTGCAAGAAAATAGAGGGGGAGAGAGTTGCTGCTTGAGGTTAGGTGATTGGGGGTAAAGGATGTCTCCAAGAAGGTAACGTTGGAGTTGACCATGGGAAGACCATTCCCTCCAGAGGGAACAGCAGATGCCAAGGCCAGGGGGCCTGGGGCCAAGCATGGGAGAGGGGAGTAGAGGAGATGGAAGGGGAGAGGCCATCAGGGGCACATCATAAGGGCTGTGTGGGTGGCAGTGAAGACTTTGAGTGATTTCTAATGGTGGGGGAAGCCAATGAAGAGTTTTAACCCAGAGGACATTTTCACTGAGTGATTACAGTAGGCCAGGTGTGGTGCCTGTGTACAGGCATTAAGTGGTAGGAACCCCGAGCCCACACCTTTGTGATCCTTTTGTTCTACAGCAGGGCTTCTCAACCTCCAGACTACCGACCTTTGGGCCTAATCATTCTCTGTTGTGGGGCCTGTCCCGTGCATTTTACAATGTTTAGCAGCATCCCGGTCTCTACCCACTAAATGCCCATAGTACTCCCCTGCCAAATTATGACAATTTGGCAAATGTCTGTAGACGTTGACAAATGTCTCCAGGGGGCAAAATTGTTCCCGATTGAGTTCTAAAGGCTTCTGCCAACTTGGCCTTATATATATGCCCCCCTGCAATAAAAATTACTTTTCACTTGTGGAAGTTGGGGCCATTTGGCCTAAGAAAGGCTCTTCTTTGTCTTAGTGGTTCTTACGCTTTAAGAGGTGTCAGAATCACCTGGGAAACTTGTTTATAAATACTGATTCAGGGGCCCTACCCAGGTAGTTTGATTCAGAGGACCTGAGGTGGGGGGCAGGAATATATATTCTGAGTGATATTTTAATAAGCATCCCCAGTGATTCTGGTACTTTGAGAATTGGTGCACCAGCTAAAAGAGCACTGTGTTGGAGAGGACTGAGGTTGTTCTGGGTGATCCTGAAGGGATGGAGATGTAGAGAGGCATGTTTCTGTTTATAGCAGAAGAAAAACTCATTTCCAGTCAGAGGTGTTGGTGGCACAGGTAGTGAGCCCCCCATCATGGGAGAAACCAGGACTGAGCCAACATGTCTCAAACTCCAAGAATTTGTTCTAATCTGTGTCATGGATCCTATTTTTTTACTTTGCCATTTACTTGAATTGGCTCACTGATTTTTTTTTTAATTTAAATCTACTTAGTTTAAAAGGGCATTCTGTGTGACTGCTGTAAAAAGAAGCTGAGTTTTGCTGTAAGAAGGGAAACAAACCTTAAAACAAATGGAAGTAAAGCCAGGTAGTTCTAATGAGATATTATGGTCACCCTAAGTTTGGGGCCTGAACCCTGCTTTTCTTTTTAATTTTAATTTTTAATTTTTGTGGGTGTGTAGTGGATTTATGTATTTATGGAGTACATGAGATATTTTGATACAGGCATACAATGTGTAATAATCACATCAGGATAAATGGGATATCTGTCACCTCAAGGATTTATCCTTTGTGTTACAAACAATCTGATTATATCTTTAGTTTTTTTTTTTTTTTTTTTTTTTTTTTTTTTTTTTTTGAGATGGAGTCTTGCTCAGTCACCCAGGATGGAGTGCAGTGGCATGATCTCGGCTCACTGCAAGCTCCGCCTTCCGGGTTCACGCCATTCTCCTTCCTCAGCCTCCCGAGTAGCTGGGACTACGGGCACCTGCCACCATACCCGGCTAATTTTTTGTATTTTTAGTAGAGATGGGGTTTCACCGTAGTCTTGATCTCCTGACCTCGTGATCCACCCGCCCCGGCCTCCCAAAGTGCTGGGATTACAGGCATGAGCCACCGTGCCCGGCCAGTTATTTTTAAATGTCTCATTAAATTATTATTGATCATAGTCAACCTGTTGTGCTATCAAATAGTAGGTCTTATTCATTCTTTGTGTGTGTGTTTTCTTTGTGGGTTTTTTTTTTTTTTTTTTTTTTTTTTTTGAGACGGAGTCTCACTCTGTCGCCAGGCTAGAGTGCAGTGGTGCAATCTTGGCTCACTGCAACCCTTTGTGTTTTTTTAATACCCATCAGCCATCCCCACATTCCCCCCAACCCTTCCACTACCCTTCCCAGCCTCAGGTTTCTTCATCATTCTAGTCTCTATCTCCATGAGTTTAATTTTTAGCTCACACAAGTAAGTGAGAACATGCAAAGTTTGTCTTTCTATGCCTGGCTTATTTCACTTAACACGATGACCTCCAGTTTTATCTATGTTGTTGCAAATGACAGGATTTTATTCTCCTGCTTTTCTTTTGTTTCAAGGGGTGAGTGAGGGGTTGCAGGGATGTTAAGATACCTCTCCACTTGAGACTTTGTGCTAAGCTTGTCAGGAGAACTGGAAGAGAATTGAACCAGGATGCATTTCTCCAGGCGAATCTGGCTCTGAGAGCCCCTGGGTGGAAGTTCCTTCCACTCATATCTGCTGGTTGAACCTCATGGTAACCCCATGAAGTCTGGGGGAAGTGCCCAAAGAGGCCACAGGTGGTTCTGGGGCAATTCAGGGGGCCTCAGTCCAGCACTCACACTCAAGGAGGGATCCGGGCAGGGCCACTGGGAGAGAGTAGTGTGTCCGGTGGCCGTCAGCAGGCTATGGGAACGTGTATGTGTGTTGACCATATCTGTAGGAGTGTACATGGGAGTGTGTTTGTGAGGCATTGTAGACTGGTGGCTAAGCATGTGGACCCAGACATACTCTGCCTGACTCCAGTCCCAGCTTTGTAATCTTGAGCAAGTGGTTTAATCTCCTTGGGCCTCAGTCTCCTCATCTGTGAAATGGGTGGGTAGAAGTAGTACCTACCTTCCAGGATGGTTGGAAGATCAAGTGAGATACATTCAAGTTCCCTACATGCAGTAAGCCCTCTAAATACTCACTGTTGATGTGTGTGTGTGTGTGTATGTGTGTCTGTCTGTCTGTCTCTGCTTGTCTCTCAGTGGGTGTGTGTCTGTCCCGTCTACACTTGTGAGGCCAGCCTAGGCCTGGTCTCTCAGCATGCCTCCCTCTCTCTTCTCCCTACAGCACTGTTGGCCACCCCAGGCCTGTCTTCCTGTTCACCGTGGGCAGCAGAGGGATGGCTGCTCAGCTGCTGACTGATGAGGCACTGGTGAGTCATGTTGCCCTGTCACTCTCCTTTCCAAAGGCTGGATCCTGCCTTGGGTGAGCCTCTGCTGCTCGAACCCTCTCCAAGGCCCCCAGTCCCATCTTCTGGGGCTGTGTCTGCCCTGATGAGGAGGGCTGTGCTTACAGATGATGCTGACCCTGGCTGTGGGGTCAGTTGTAGGGGACAGGGAAGCTTTGGAATGGCCAAACTAGCTCTCTGGACTCTCAGGAGACACAGGTAGGCACCTGTGGTTTAGACATGTGACATTGAGTGAAAACTCGCGCAGGACCATGCTGGATGTGTGACCTTTAAAATGGGCAAACACACTAAATGCTCCTTGTGAATGCCCACATGTGTGATGAAAGTACAAAAGCTTATGGGAATGAGGCCCACAAATTCACCCATGATTTAACCCCAAAAGATAATCACTCTGGAATGTTTGGGTCTGGCTAAGCAATTTTAATATTAAACATTGCTTTTTCATCAGAGGTTTCATCCTGAGCATTTCTCCACGTCATTAAAAACTCCTTTGTACCATCCATCTTAATGACCATATAAAAGTGTTGTTCAGTGGCCATACCCTGGTTTACTTAATGGTTCCTCTGTTGTTGGACCTGTATTGGTTTCCAAGTATTCTTTTTTTGGTTATAAACAGCATCATGAGGGACCCTGGGCACAAATCTTTCCTTGTGTCTTACATGATTTCTTTAGGAGCGATTCCTTGAAGAGGAAGATTGGGTTGGGTATTTTTGAGGTATTTTGATATTACTTTCCAAATCAGTTATGGTGGTATGTATTTCCACCAGCATGTCTGAGCAGGTCTCCGCTGATTTATATGGCTGTTGTCAGGCATTTATTCTGCATGTTGGATATATTTAGATTGGTGTGATATTACACCATGATAATAAATGATAAATGGATATAAATGACAAATGCTATAAACCATGATGAGCCTGATAGGGGACAAGTGGTGCCACGTGATTTCTTTCTGAGTAGCATTGTTTGTATTATTAGTGAAGTTCAAGTCTTAGAAAATGTTTACTAGCCATTTCTGTGAGCAGGGAAATGATCCATCTTGTGCTTTACCAGTCTACAGGAATCTGAGTATGCTTTAAAGACTTTACAGAAGCAAATGTGTGTGTGTAAATATTTGTGGCAAATATTCTTCCCAGATGTGTTTTTTGTTTATTTTATTTTTTCTGTATAAAAGCATTTCATATTTTTAAAATCAAATCTGTTGGTTTCTCCCACTGTGGTGTCTTTCTTCATCTTTAAGCTGTGAAAGGGTTTCTCCATCCACAGGTCACATAGCAGCTATATTTTCTTCCTTTTCACCATTTATCATTTGAATGCTAACAATGAACTTTTAAATCTACCTGTAATTTATTTTGCTATATAAATGTGTCGATTGACTTATTTGGGAGCTTTGGTTTATTCTGTCTTCATTTATTTGATACTTTTATTGAGGTACACATCACGTACCACAAAGTGTACATTCATTGATTTTGGGTACATTCATAGAGTCGTGTTAACCGTCACCACAGTCAATTTCAGAATATTTTCATCATCCTGAAAAGGAGCCGAGTACCCACTGGCACTCATTTCTGTTTTCCCCCATCAGTCCACGGCCCCTGGCAACCAGTAATCAGCTTTCTGTCTCTATGAATTTGACTATTCTGGACATTTCAAATAAATGGAATCATACACGGTGTGTTCTTTTGTGACTGGCTTCTTTCACTCAGCATAATATTTACAAGGTTCATCCATGTGGTAGCACATATAGAGCTTCATTCCTTTTTTTGACTGAACAATATTTCACTGTGTGTTTCTACACATTTTATTTATCCTTTCATCAGTTGATGGACATTTGGGTTGTTTCCACTTTTTGGCTATTATGAATAATGCTGCTATGAATATTCATGTATAAGTCTTTGAACATACGTTCTGAGTTCTCTTGGGTGTGTACCTGGAAGTGGAATGTTGGGTCATATGGTTAACTCTGTTGAACCAGTAAAGGAACCACCAGACTGTTTTCTAAGCGATTGCACCATGATGCCTTCATTTATATCTCGTCTGTGATTCTTGCCTTGAATTCTTTTACCTACATTACTTAGAAAGATTTGTTGATTGTTTTTATTTCAACAGGGTTGGGAGTTTTGGTGTAAGTTTGGTTTTTTAAAAATTACTACTAGTGTAATTACATTCTGATTTTTTAAAAAATTGAGCCTGTCTGGTTTCAGCTCTTTAGAGTTTTCTCTGTGGTGAAATGGTTTGTGTCATTAGACAGGAAACCGAAAAAGATGGAGTACTAGAAAAAGTGGCCTTGGACACGTACGTGCAGAGAACTCAGAGGCCCTTTGTAGCACTTCTGTCCCAACATGATGGGCTCCCAGACCTGGAAGGCTGTGTTCTGTGTCTCAGCACAACCCTGGTGCCAGTCTGGGCTTGGTGCCTGGAAACTGCTCAGTGAATATTTATTGAGTGAATTAGGTGGATGTACTTAGGGAAGACTTCCAGAAGGAACTGTTATATTACAATTTTGTAAAATAAATAAATATAGGGGTGAGAGGGAACTTTTGGAGGTAATGGATCCATTTATGGCCTTGATGGTGGTGATGGTTTCATGGGTGTATATGCATCTGCAAACTCATCAAGTTATGTGCATTGTTAAATATGTACAGCTTTTTATATATCAGTCACACCTCAATCAAGTAGTTTAAATTTTTAGAAAAGGAGGAATTATTAGCTGGGCTGGCTGAAAGATATATTGGGCCAAAAGGTCAAATAATATCATATAAGGGTCTATAGTTGTACATAAGATATATATTAAATATCAACATTAAGTAATAGCAAGAATTGACATTTACTGAGAGCTTCCTCCATCACACGAGGCACTGTGCTTGGACCATATTTGTACACATTTAAAATCATGACCCTGTGGAGGGGGACACTGTTACCAGGAAGCCTGCCTCACATATGAGGCTCAGAAAGAGAAAGACAGTTGTCCAAGGAAACACAGCTCATGGGGGCAGAGCCAGGATTCTGTCACAGAGTGTGGTTCCTGAGCCCACACGCTGAACCACCAGCCCAACTGCTTTCTATCAAAGGTGACCCCTGAGGCAGAGGAGGCTACCCTGAGCCCAAGCCCCAGAAGGGCACCCTAGGACCATAGAGGGACTAGCCAGCGGGGGTGAGGCCTCCCCTTGGGATTCAGTTGGTGGTGGGGAGACTCAGTATGCTGGAGAGAGCCAGCGAGCTCTGTGTGTCAGTAACAATAGTTGGCAGTTATTGAGTGCCTGCTGTATGCTATGCACTACCATTCTGAGTGTCTTACATAAATAAGTGGGCAGGTGGGGCCTGTGGCACATTGGAGCTCTCTTGCCCCATCAAAGGGCCAGCCACCACTCAGCTCTAGCCTAGAGTAGCCAGATATTCTGGTGTTTAAAGAGAAACTAGAAATTCATTTTCTTGGTAAATTGTAGATTTTTTTTTCATGTGAGTAACAATTAAAAACAATTTTGAAACCCCCAAAGGGGCAAAATAGAAATGTGTACAGCTGGCTTCAGGCCCAGGCACATCTCACATGTGGTGTGTGCTCAGAGCTCCCGTTCTTTCCCTGTGCCATGGGGGTTGTGCCACTGAATCAGTTCAGAACAGCACGTCCCTCTGTAGGACACAACAGATCTAGCATTACTCACATGCCATGCTGTGAGGAAGCCCAAGCAGCCACAAGGAAAAGCGACGTGGAGAAAAAGAGATGCCCACCAGGGCCTCAGCTGTGCCATCCATACCAGCTCAAGAGACAGACATGTAAGCAAAGAAGCCAGCAGACTACTCTAGCCCAGCTGCCATCCAACTGCCACCACATAAGAGATGCCAGGCACGAACTGCCCAGCTGAGCCCATCAACCCCAAAATAGTAATAAATTGTTGTTTTTGAGCCATTAAGTCCTGAGATGGCTGCTACCCAACAAAATATAACTTGATCAGAAATTTAATCTGTGGCCGTGGCTCAAGATCTTCATGTGGCAGAGTCATGCATGGATGATGTGATCAGCCAGCAATAATGTGAGACGTGCAGGCCTTCATCACACTAGGGAGGAGGTCAACTGTCAAGCACCATCTCTGGAAGGGGCTTCAGGATCCCTTGTGATCTATTTGGAAGAGAAGCACCAGCTGGGACACTCTGTGATATTTATCCAACTGTCTTCTTTATAGGCAGAAGACATGCCGTCCATCTCAGGGTCTGATCCAAACTAAACTGCTCCTTGGCCATGATGCCAGCTAGATCTGTATTATACGTGGATGAAGCCATCTAATATTGGGGCTGAGAGTTGAACTGACTGCCACTCCCATCTGTGTGATCTCTTGTGCCTCAGTCTCCCCCTTTGTAAAAGAGATGAGCTCATAAAAGTGCCTACATAGTAGGGTTGTTTTGAAGGTTAAGTGAGATGATATGTGCAATGGGCTTAGAACAATACCTGGCATGTAGTATGTGCTTAATGAACATTAGTTATTTTTATCATTATTTACTAATGAATTAGTATGGAAGAAACCTGGTGCCAATACCATGTCTGTCTTATTCACAGTTGTATGCCCAGTGCCTGGTGCATGGCAGGCACTTAATAAATATTGGTCAAATGAATACATGAAAGGGTGAAATATCACTCTGTGTGTTTCCAGGAACCATCAATGAACATATTTAGACTATGTCAGAATATGTATTAGATACCATTGATCTAGAATTCCTGTTTAGGGGTTAAAAATTCAACCATACTTTTCTAGTAGCCCAGAAAAATTATAAATTAAAACACCAGTTAAATTTCCAATCCAGTTATATTTTGCTGGGTAGCAGCCATCTCAGAACTTAATGGCTCAAAAACAACAATTTATTACTATTTTGGGGTTGATGGGCTCAGCTGGGCAGTTCGTGCCTGGCATCTCTTGTGTGGTGGCTGTTGGATGGCAGCTGGGCTAGAGTAGTCTGCTGGCTTCTTTGCTCACATGTCTGTCTCTTGCTTTGGTATGGATGGTATAGCTGAGGCCTTAGTGGGCATCTCTTTTTCTCCACATCACTTTTCCTTGTGGCTGCTTGGGCTTCCTCACAGCATGGCATGTGAGTAATGAGACACCTATTGTGATGACTGGCTTCTCCCAGAGCAAGTGTTCCAGGAGGCTGAGGCAGGAGCTGGAAGTCTTCTGTGATGTAGTCTGAGAGTCCCAGAACATTACCTCTGCCAGATTCTGTTGGTCAAGCAGGTCCCTAAGGCCAGCCCAGATTCAAGGATAGGGGAACTAGACTCCACTAATGAAGGATTTGAGGCCATTTTCAACCAGTCTACCCACTTACTATTATTGTCTACCAAAGCTGACTTATATTGAAAGAGACTGTGAAAATGAGTAATTTGGTCCAGCAAAATATAACTGGATCAGAAATTTAACTGGTGTTTTAATTTACAATTTTCTGGGCTACCAGAAAAGCATGGTTGAATTTTTACCCCCTGAACAGGAATTCTAGATCAATGGTATCTAATACGTATTCTGATGTATTCTAAATATGTTCATTGATGGTTCCTGGAAAGGTACCCGCATTTTCCTTGCTTGGGCAGCAGGACTGGGCATTTCTGATTCACAGCCCTGAGAGTATAATTGAGAGTATGAGAGTTGTATGCTGATTTTGGGCAAATACTCAAAGCAGGTAGCTTTTTATGTGTCTTCCTATCATGTATGATTGCTTCTCGGGCCTGTTCAAGGTACCATGTAAGAAATTTAAGGATTCAGTCATTTGCTGTACATACATTTATTGAGTACTTACTAAGTGCCAGGCACTGTTCTAGGGCCTGAGGATTCTGTGGTGGCCCAGGCAGACACAACTTCACAACCCCCCTTGAAGTAGATGCTGTTATCCCCTTTTAACAGAGGAGGAAACTGAAGCCTGCAGAGGTTAGGTAATTGAAGGTGTTCACTTTCATACATTCACATAGCTAGAAAATGGCCAAGCCAGGGTTTGATAACACGTCTTTGTACTTCCCAGACATGCCCTTAAGACACTGCACTGTCTTTCAAAAAACAAACAAACAAACAAAAACACTCACCCGCCTGTATTGGTTGTGGCTGTGTAACAAGTTACCCCCAAACTCAGCTGCTTAAAGCAACAATTATTGACTATCTTACACAGTTTCTGAGGGTCAGGAATGGGGCAGTGGCATGGCTGTGGCTCAAGATCTTCAGTCTTCTCAGGGCGTCCCAGGGCTGGAGAATCCCTTCTGAGAGGCTCACACAGTGGTTGGTGGTGGGACGCCTTAGCTCCTTACTGACATTGGTGGGAGGCTTCAGCTGCTGGTCAGATGGGCCTCTCCAAAGGACTCTACAGGGCAGCTGGCTTCCTCCAAAGTGAGTAATCCAAGGGAAAAAGAGAGGGAGTGTGCCCAGGACTAAAGCTGTAATCTTTGTAAACTTTTTGTCTTTTTTTTCCCCTAAATTTCTTATTGTGCTAAAATACACATAACATAAAATTTGCCATCTTAACCATTTTTAAGTGTACAGTTGAGTGGCATTAAATACATTCCTAATGTGCAGCGCCACCACCATCCATCTCCAGAACTCTTGATCTTGTAAAACTGAAACTCTGCAGCCATTAAACAAACACTTTCCATTCCCCTCCCCTCCACCCCCGGCAGCCACCATTCCACTTTCTGTCTCTATGAATTTGACTTGATACTTCATTTAAATCATGGAATCGTGCAGTACTTTTACTTCTGTGTCTGGCTTATTTCGCTGAGCTTAATGTCCCCAAGGTTCACCCTTGTAGCATGTGTCAGGATTTTTTTTTAAAGGCTGAATAATATTCCATTGTATGCATAGACTGCATTTTGCTTATCCACTCATGTGCTTACGTACACTTGGGTTGCTTCCGCCTTTTGGCGATTGTGAATAATGAGTGTGCATATAACCTTTCCTTGGAAGTGACACCACACTAACCTCTGCTGTATGTTGTTGGTCACACAGAATCACCCTGGCACAGTGAAGGGGCTGCATAAGGCTGTGGATACCAGGAGTTAGGGATCATTCGGGGCTGTCTTGGAGGCTGCCAACACACACACACACACACACACACACACACACACACACACACATACATGTAAAACATGAAAATATTCACAGTGTCACTCCTCTGATACAGCTGCTGTTCACATTTTGACACATTTCCTTCTGTCTTTTTCCTGTGTATTGTTTTCATGTGGTTGAGATAAAATGGTATTTAGAATTTTGGAAACCCAGAAGCAACTCTACATGGAAAAGCCCTGCACAATCTTGTAATGAAAATAGCTGTATAATTGGCCACGGGGGTGGGCTATTAGTTAATGAATCCCATGCCATGGATGTTATGGTCGTCCAAAGGCTTGCCCATATAAATAAAATGGAGTGGACATCTTTGTGCATGAAGCTTTGCCCAATTTTTGGATTATCTTGTTGGGATAGATTTCCAGAAATAAAATGTCTGAACATTTTAAAGACATAAAATGTATAATATTAACCTTTTAATTGAAGAAACAATAGGTAAAATGCACCTATTTGAAAATTAGTAAACTGGGAAAATGAATTCTCCCACTTCCCCTCCCCATCCTGAAACCACTGGCATTACCTGCTCTCACCAGATTCTATTTTAGTTAAGAGCTTTATTGAGGTATAATTCACATATCATAAAATCCACCCATATAAAGTAGACACGTTAATATCCAGTGCTTTTTAGTTTATTTACAGAGTTATGCAACCATCACCACAATATTTTAGAAAATTTTTACCACTCCAAAAAGAAACCCCATACCCATTGGCAGTCACTCCCCATTTCTCTCCAACCCACCCTCACCCTTAGGCAACCATATATCTACCTTCATTCTATTTTGCCTATTCTGGACATTGTATATAAATGAGGCATACAATATGGTCTTTTGTGTCCGGCATCTTTCACTTGGTGTCATGTTTTCCAGGTTCCTTCATGTTGCAGCCTGTGTCAGAGCTGTCGTGTGGACGAACCACATTATTTATTCATTCGTCAGGAGATGGACATTTGAGTTGTTTCCACTTTGGGACTATTGCGAATAACACTGCTATGAACATCAAGTGTATAGTTTTTGTGTGGCATTCTGTTTTCAGTTTTCTTAGATATCTACCAAGAATGGAAATGCTAGGTCATAAGGTAACTCTGTGTTTATTCACTTGAGGAAATGCCAGACTGTCTTCCAAAGCAGCCGAACCATTTTATATCCCCACCAGCTGTGTATTCTTACCAGTTTCTTGCATTCACTTCCATAAAGAAGTCTGCGCCTATATAAGCACATATGTGTAAATTTCCCTTCTGGGCATTGATCTGTTTTTTCATGTAACAGTATATTCAGGAGATCATTCTGCATCTGCAGCTAAGGAGCTGCCCCCTTTTTTTTGTTATGGTTGTGTGTATTCCCCTGTGGTGGATTCACTGACCTAATTTATCCAAACCCCTACTGATGGCCATTTGGGATGTGTTTAGTCTTTTTACTTATTTATCTGATACTGTAATAAATATCCTTACACATATATGTTTTTGCATTTGTGTTAATATATCTGAATTAGTCTAAAGTGTTCAAAAGAATTTGAATATTAGTTTTGATAGATTTTGCTAAATGCCACTCCATAGACATTGTTCCAGTCTGTTCTCCTGTCAGGAGTGTCAGAGAGGAATGTTTCAGTATTTGAGTTGGAGAGAGTATTTCCTTTAGAGAGGAATGTTGCAGTATTTGTCCTTTTGTGACTGGCGTATTTCACTGAGCAGAATGTCCTCAAGGTTCACCCATGTTGTAGCATGTGTCAGAATTTCCTTCCTTATTAAGTCTGAATGAGATTTCATTGTATATAGAGACCACATTTTGTTCTTCTTTTTGTCTGTTAGTGTACACTTGGGTTGCTTCCATCCTTTGTCTATTGTGAATAGTGCTGTTAGGAACATGGGCGTGCAAATACAGAGTGCACTTGTAAAATTCTAAATTAGATTCTGTCCCTCTCCTGCTCAGACCTTCCAAAGAATGAATAAGAAGGAGCCAGCTTAGGCCAGACCTGAAGGAAGAGCATTTTGGGCAGAGGAAACAGCTAGTGCAAGTGCCCTAGGGTATATTCGAAGAGAGAAGGCAGGCTGGCAGGGCTGGAGCAGAGCACAAAGGGCAGAGCAGGTGTGGGGACAGGGTGGGGGTCAGAGTCAGGACTACATGTTTGGGCACCACAAGTTTTCATTACCTGCCGCTCTGGGTGGTTCATGAGAGGCAGCAGCCTGCAAGGATGAGGACTCGGGCTCTGAAGACAGCCCATGGGGTTCAAAGCCTGGCTGTCCCACGCAGTAGCTGTGTGCTTTGGTCCAGGAACGTAACCTGTCTGTGCCTTGGTTTCTTTATCTCCACCTTCCAGCCTCCCTCCAGTGCCCCCTATTGACAGAGCTTCACAGGGAGTAGCTGCTAAGGCAGAAACACCACCAGATCGCAGAGTCAAAGCCCGCAGATCTCTGTGCAGAGTGTGGAAGGGGGGCTTTGGGGATGAAGGACAATCAATCACTTTTAAACAGGCATACTATATTATAATGTTAGCGCCTGCCTCATAGGTCTGTTTTAAGTTAATAATGAATGAATCAATATGTGCCAAGCACAGTATCTATTTCTCAAGGCTGCTGTGAATAAGTACCACAGACTGTGCAGCTTAAACAAAGGACATTTATTCTGTCACAGTTCTGGAGGCTGGAAATCCCTGATCGAAGTATCCACAGGACCATGCTCCCTCTGAAGGCTCAAGGGAAGGCTCTGTTCCAGGCCTCTCTCCCACCTGCTGGCAAGTTCCCTGGCTTGTGGCAGCATAACTCCATTCTTCACACAGCCTTGTCCTCATGTGCATGTCTGTCTCTGTCCACATTTTTCCTTTCTGAAATGCAAATTAAAACCACCACACCACCTTACCCCAGCCAGGATGGCCATTATTAAAAAGTCAAAAAACAATAGATTGGCGTGGATGTGGTGAAAAGGGAATGCTTATACACTGCTGCTGGGAATGTAAATTAATACAACTTCTTTGGAAAACAGTATTGAGGTTTCTCAAAGAACTAAAAGTAGATCTCCCATTTGATCCAGCAATCTCACTACTTGGTGTCAACCCAAAGGAAAATAAGTAATTATATCAAAAAGACACCTGCACATGTATGTTTATTACAGCACAATTCACAATTGCAAAGATATGCAGTCAACCTAAGTGCCCACCAACCAATGAATAAGAAAAGTGCCCATCAACCCATCGATAAAGAAAATGTGATACACACACAAATAATATATATGTGTATCACATTTATACACATACACACATACATACACACACATACCATGGAATACTACTCAGCTATAAAAAATAATGAAATAATGTCTTTTACAGCAACTTAGATGGAACTAGAGGCCATTATCCTAAGTTAAGTAACTCAGCAATGGAAAACCAAATGCTGTGTGTTCTCACTTATGAGTGGGAGCTAAGCTATGGATATACAGAGGCATACTGAGTGGCATAATAGACTTTGGAAACTCAGAAGGGGGCAAAGTGGCAGGCGGGTGAGGGATGAAAAACTACCTATTGGGTATAATGTACACTATTCAGGTGATGGGTGCACTAAAATCCCAGACTTTACCACTGTACATTTCATCCCTGTAACCAAAAATTACCTGTACCCCTAAAGCTATTGAGATTTTAAAAATTGAAAAACAAATTTCCCCTTTCTATAAGGACACCTGTCCTATTGGATTAGGGCCCCCTACCCCGACTCCAGGATGACCTCATTTTAACTAATTACATCTGCAGCAGCCCTGTTTCCAAATAAGGTCATGTTCTTGAGACCTTCAAGGTTGGGACATCAGCATATGAATTGGGGGGGGTGCTTATAATTCAACCCATACCAACCACTTAGAGTAGTACCTGGCACATAGCAGCTGCTGCATAATGACTGGTGTTGCCTACCTCATCATCACCATCCACCCTGTTCCACCAGGTTCTTTCAGTCCATAGGCTTGTGACGTCTACCACAAAGCTTGTGACATCTACCACAAAGTGCTGCTCCTTCTGCTTGGACTTCTCTCCACTCCCCAGCAGTCTCATCTGCTTTTCACCTTCGAGTCTTGATCCAGGCTCTCTTCCCTACCCAGAATCTCCCACTAAAGACCCAACCACCAGTTCTCTTCACAGACTACTCAGTCTTCCTGGGCACCCCCCACTGCTGGCATTACTCAGGCACCTGGAGACCTTTGTTCATACCTTCATGATTGATTGCGTTTACCAAATTACGTGTCTTTATCTGCCTCCGCCATGAGGAACTAGTTCTTGAACCTTTCGTGTCTGTATCCCAGCACTGGGCTTGCTGCCTGGTGCTTAGTAGGGGCTCAGAAAAGTTAGCTGTGCCCCTGGATTCCATCTGGGGCTCTGCCTCTGCTGTGCTGCTAATGCATTTGTTGATTCACTGGGTTAGATTCACTTTGCCTTCAGTTCCTTTCCATCTGGTTCTCAGATCTGTGACCTTCTGTTCCAGAATGTCTCGTATGGGATTTATTTCTCTGTCAGAGTGCCAACCCAATATAACTAGACACAGAGAAAACTGTGAATGATCTCTTTAGAACTCTGCATCTTATTGAAATCACTTCAGCTACATCCCATCTGCCTCCCCTAAATCCTCTTGCCTTTTCTGGCCATTCCTCCAGGCCTCTGTAAGGAGGGCCCTGCGATGAGCGGATGTGGGTTTCCTCTTACAGGAATCAGTGACGTTCAGGGATGTGACTGTGGACTTCACCCAGGAGGAGTGGCAGCAGCTGGAGCCTGCCCAGAAGGACCTGTACAGGGATGTCATGCTGGAGAACTACAGGAACCTGGTCTCACTGGGTAAGGGGCAGCTTCGTTGAGTTACTCATCATTGGCCCATAACTTCAGGACCACACACACACACAAAAAAGATCAACAGATCTGACTACATGGAAAGTTTTAAAATTTGCTCTACTTGAAGCTAAAAATAAAGTTGATAGATGATGGTATGGGAAATAATATTTCTCGCATGTTTTACATTCAAAGGGCCATAATTATGTAAGCAGCTCCTGGAAATAAGAAAAAGACTAAGCGAATGATAGAATGGACCAAACTTATGAGCTGGTGATTCATAGATGTAGAAATACACAAAGTTACACTTTATGAAAGTTTTTTAAACCTTACTACTGGAGACACACAAATTGAGATACTAGCAGTTTTTGCCCATGAGGTGCACAAAGATCAAAAAAGAATAATAGCCTATATTATGAGGCTGTAGAGGGAAAGACTCTTATTTTAGTAGTATAAAGTTGGGACAGCTCTTTTGGAGGATAGCTTGGCCTTATCAATCAAATATTGAAGGATTCCATTTTCAGAGATCTGTCCTTTAGAAATTATCACGTAAGTATGCAAAGTTTTCTATGGGAAGAATAATCAAGGAAAACGACCTAAATGTCCAGCTGTATAAGACTGGCTGAACGTATCAAGGCCTATCAATATGATGGAAACCAGGCAGCTCTTCAAAGCTGAGGACTGTTGGTAGGCACTGCCATGAAAAGATGTCCCACAACATACTGTTAGGTGAAAACACTCACTTTTGGAATCAGAGTGTGATCCTATTTCTTTAACAGCTTTTCTGGAGGTATTATTGACCTGTAATTAGCTGCGCATATATAAAGGGAAGAGTTTGATGCATTTTGACATAGTGCATACCGAGGAAACCATCACCATGATCAAGATAAAAGGACATATCTGTCATCCCCAAGAGTTTCCTCATCCTCCTTTATTACCCCTCTCTCCCCTTCCTCAACGCCCATCCCCAGGAATCCCCTGGTCTGCTTTATATCCCTGTGGTTGAGTTTGCATATGCTCTCCAGTTTTATATACATGCAATCATACAGTATGTACCCTTTTTTTTTGGTCTGGCTTTTTTTTTTGGTTTGACTTGTCATTATTTTGAGATTCACCCATGTCATTGCATGTCTCATAGTTCATTTATTTTTATCTCTGTGTATTATTCTACTGTATGGGTATGCCACAATTTGTTTAGCCATTCACCTGGTGATCAACATTTGGGTCATTTCCAGTTCTGGGCTATTACAAATAAAGCTGCTGTGAACATTTGTGAACAGTTCTTTGTGTAGACATTTGCTTTTCCTTCTGTTGAGTGGAAAGTCTGGATCATGTGCTACATGTATATTTAACTTGTTTAAGAAACTGACAACCTGTTTTCCAAAGTGATTGTACTATTTCACATTTCCACCAGCAGCACACAAGCTTCATTCTAATTGCTTTATATTTTAAATTTAGCCTCCCTTGCAGGTGTGTGGTCTCATCACTGCGCTTTTCATTTGATACTGATAATCTTTTCATGAGCTTATTTGATGTTTGTATATTCTCTTTGGTAAAGTATCCATTCAAGTCTTTTGCCTGTTTTTTTTTTCTGTTGGGTTATTATTGAATTTGGAAAGTTCATTATGTATTCTTGATACAAGGTTTTTTTAGATATATGCTGTGCAAATATTTCCTCCCATTCTGTGGATTGTGTTTTCACTTTCTTGATGGCATTATTTCTGACTCTAAAGTTTTTAATTTTGATGTAGTGCGATGTATCTATTTTTTGTTGTTCTCGTTGCCTGTATTTTTGGTGTTATATCTAAACAATCTTAACTCAAAGTCATGAAGATTTATTCCTGTGTTTTATTCTAAGGTTTTAGTGGTTTAGCTCTTCGCTGAGGTCTCTGATCCATTTTGAATTAATTTTTGTGAATGATGTAAGAAAGGGGCGCAACATCATTCCTTTGCACATGAATATCCAGGTGCCCCAGCGCAATTTGTTGAAGAGCAGAAGTTTTTAATTCAATGAAGTCCAGTTTATCAACTTTTTGGTTTTGGTGTCATTTGTAAGAAATCTTGGCCTATCCCAAGGCCTCAGAGGTTTTCTTCTGTAAGTTATATAGTTTCAGGTTTTACATTTTGTTCTTTGATCTATTTAATTTCTTAATATGATGTAAAGTATTAATCCAAGTTTATTGGGGTATGTGAAGGGGACAAATGTATGTCTAGTTGTCCAGCACCATTTGTTGAAAAGACCACTTTCTCCAATGAATTGCCTTTGCACTTTTCTCAAAAATCACTTGTCCATACAAGTGTGGGTCCAATTCTGAATCCTGTTCTGCCCATCTGTTTGTCTGCCTTTGTACCAATACCAAGCAATGTCATCCTTTCAGATCTTGCTTTTATGACTGTGCCCAGTCTAGAATGGCATTCTCCTCAAGATCATTCTGGGTTTTCTACCCAAAGCCCCATGAATGACAAGGTTTTACAGTCTGATTGGTAGGAAAAGGCACTGTTCCCAGCCCTGTGTCAGCTCTGGGCACTGTTTTCAAATCCTTTCAGATGGTTTTTTCCTGTGTTGGGTAGTTTCCTGACATGCACGTTTTGACCAATAGTCTGCTAAATACTGGAGGGAGTTCCTTGCAGGTCTTCAGAACACTCTTTGTGCAGCTCATTCTTCTCTAGTCTGTCCTGGGAACTCTATCTGCCTTGGTCTCTCAGCTCTGTCTCCTCAACTTGGGGAGTTGGCCAGACTGTACCTCAATTTAGATTTCCTTTGTCAGAGCCTGGAAACTTCCCAGACAGCAAGCTGGGGCAGTCGTAGGACCCACCTCATTTGATTTTCTTCTCTCAGGGATTGTTGCCCTTCATTGCCTGATATTCAGTGTCTTCACAACCATTATTTTATATATTTTGTTTTAGGCTCAAGGGAATCTTATCCTTTATACTCCGTCTTGGACGAAAGCCCCATTTGGGGGAAAAATGTGTGTGTGCATGTACAGGTGTGTTGTGTGTATTTTTTAAAAGGTATGCTTTGGAGGGGAGTCTAAAATATAAACCAAACTGTTAACTCTGGGGAGTAAGATCACAGGAGACTTCCATTTTCTTTTCTTTTCTTTTTTTTTTTTTTGAGACAGAGTCTTGCTCTGTCGCCCAAGCTGGAGTGCAGTGGCATGATCAGAGCTCACTGCAACCTCCACCTCCCAGGTTCAAGCGATTCTCCTGCCTCAGCCTCCTAAGTAGCTGGGATTACAGGTGCCCGCCACCACACCCAGCTAATTCTTGTATTTTTAGTAGAGATAGGTTTCACCATGTTGGCCAGGCTGGTCTCGAACTCCTGACCAAGTGATCTGCCTGATTCAGCCTCCCAATGTGCTGAGATTACAGAGACCTCCATTTTCTCTGTTACTATTTTGGTGTTTGATGTTTTAAAAACAAGTGTGAATTACTTTGTAATCAGAAACAAGCGTAGAAAGACAGAAAACTGAAAAACTATGAAGGACAAGAGATTTAGCAATGTGAAAAAAGAATGCACCTATATTTGTATCAAAAGGAATGAATAGCGTTTTGCATATTAATGGCTTTTGGCCAAAGTGCCCTCTGCAGAAGCTTGGGATGTCTCCAATGACAGTGGCCATGCCATCAGACATTCTGCTCTTTTGCTGACCTGACTAGAGAAAAGGTGTGATCGGGTAGTTTTAATCTGGGTGGCATGGAACTGTGTTTTCACAGCTTAACTGTGGTTAAGCACTGTGTTTGCCGTTTGCAGATGATCTCTACTGCAGGGTTTTAACCTGAGAAAGGGGGGGTGGCTTCCTTCCCCCTGTCCCTCTGCTCGTATTTTGCCCCCAGCTCTCCTGATTTCTCCAGGTCATGTTCACTCCAGGAGACTTCCAGCTGTATTCACAACCAAGACCTCCTGGTCCTCTCCGATCGCCGCCAGCTCATATTCCAGAGCATCTCAGACTCCATCGGCCCCAAACCAAATTCGCCATCACCCCTGGAGACAGTCTTCTCTCCACCCAGTCTACACCCCACACTACCATCTGTGCCAGCATCTGGGCATTGTGCCACACCCTGACTAGGGTCTCTAAACCACGATCATTCTCCTGCATGAAGTATTTCTCAGCTCTTTTCCTCTGAGATGGGAAAAGTGATGCATGGTAATATAGCCACTCCTCAGGAGCCACAGCTCAGGGGCCACACTGCCAGGGCTTGAATCCTGCTGTGCCTCAGGTGTATTGTGCCCTCGAGTACATCTCTGACTCTGTTCTTGAATCTCTGTTTCCTCGTCAGCAAAATGGGGATGGTCGTAACTGTCTACTACTGTGTGTAACTCACGTATGATTGTGAGGGTCTCCAGAGATCTGTGCAAATTGCTCAGCACTGTGCCAGGCGTGTTGCCAGTGCTCCATACTCGCTTATCTGGTACCTTCTGTGTGCGGGCTGTGTGAGGAGCTGGGGGGTGAGCAAGGCCCTTGCCTCTTGTGGAGCTGACTCCTGCTGGGGGCTGATAATAATCAGATCAAGGGACAGGCAGAGAAAAATTGCCACAGGTCACTGTGTGTTCATAAAGAAGTGGGCAGGAGGACCTTCCTTACATAGGGTGGATTGGGAAGGCTCCCGCGGGGTTGTGGGGAAACAGGCCTGAAGGATAAGGACATCCACCGCAGGTCCACAGGACAGTGGGTGCAGAGGCCCTGAGGCAGGAAGAACACACGGACAAGAGGGAGAGCATGGTGATGAGAAATTGGGAGGGAGGGTGGGCAGGGGATGACTCAGGCAGGCCGGCTGGTTGCTGAGGGCCCTGAGGCTGCTGGAGTTCCTGGCATCATTCTCAGTACAGTAGGGAGGCCACAGGAGGGTTGATCTGACTCCTCAGAAGACCACACTCCCGGAGGAGTGGAGGACTCATCGCAGGGGTGAGAATGGGATGGGGAGGACAGAGAGGAGCTGCTGTTGCATTTCAGGCAAGGACCCGCAGTGGCCAGCCTGCTCTTTTGTCAGTGGGGACTGGGAGATTTGGTCTGATTCAGGCCATTTGCGCACAGCGACGCTTGCCAGCAGTCAGGACAGTGGGAGGGAAAGGGCAAGTCAGGGTGTCTGCTAAGTTTCTCTAAAACAATTTTTTAAATTTTATATTTAAAACTGAAAAATATATACAGAACATAAAATGTACCATTTTAACCACTTTTAGGAGTATGGTTCAGTGGCCTTAAGGACATTGATGTTGTTGTGAAGCCATCACCGCCATCCATCCCCAGAGCTCTTTTCATCTCCCACAAATGAAACCCTATCCCCATTAAACACCAGCTCCCACCCACTCCTCAGTCCCCAGCATCCTCTGTTCTACCGTCTGTCTCGGGGAATCCGACCTCCAGGTACCTCAGATGAGTGGAATCACATGGCATCCATCCTTTCCTGTCTCATTTATTTTACTAAGTCTCTTTGATGGGCTTTGCTTTTTTAAAAAATGTTTTTCATGGGGAAAGTCTGAAATCCTAAGTTTCCTATCGGATGTGTTAGGCTTGGGCTATCCAATTGAGATGCTGGGCTTTTTTGAACAGTTTGGACATAGCCCAGAAAGCAGGTCTGGGCTGGAGGTGTATGTTTGAGCAGCATCAGCCTGTGGATCCAGACTCACTTCGTGTGGCTTTGAAGGATCTAACATTTAGATCCAGACTCACTTCGTATGGCTTTGAAGGTCCGGTGTGATTCAGGAGAGGGGTCTCAAACTCAGGTGGCCTCAGGAAACACCAGGTGGATCATTTATGTGGGGGAGGGGGACAGCTGCTGCCCCACGCAATGTCTTGTCACCCATAGGAATGAGGCTCCATGTGGCCATATCTTCATGTTTTTTATGAGCTAGCAGCCACATGGACAGCAACTTTTAAATGCTGGGAATGAGTCCCCTGATGCAGAGTCTAGACTCCACCTAGGCTAGAAATCGAGGTTTAGAAATGAACAGGATACACATGGAAGGTGATTGAAGCTGTGGGCACAGAGGTAGTTAGCCAGGGAGGGGTGGATGAGCAGAGAAGAGGGTCTGAACCCAAGCTCCACGGAATGCCTGCCACCCAAGAACCAGGCAGCAGAGAGGGGTGTGACGGAGCAACAGAAGCAATTGTGAGACCCCAAGTCATGTGATTATTGTGGGTTCAAGTGAGTGGTCCTGTGTGTATGAACTCTTAGTGCTGAGACTGATGAAAGGGCCGGGGTGTGGGAGGGCTGGGGCCAGCCAGGGCAGGTGCGTGATGAGCTAGCAGGAGCCAGAGCCCCAGCCAAGGGAGGGCATCTTGCAGCCAGCAGCCCCGGGGCAGCCACACCAGAGAAGTGGCAAAGGGGCCGGAGAAATGCCCGATTTTTCTCTCATTTCACTTCCAGTTTCCTGCCTTTGGCCAAACACACAGGAAGCCAGTGGGCAAAGTCAGCATCCTGAGTACAGGGCAGGTCAGAGAAGGGTGGAGAATAGAAAGTGGGTCGAAGGAGTAGAGAATAACAAACACATGCCATATAAATGCTAGCTATTTATTATTTCTTTATTCTTTTTCTTTTTTCAATATTTATTTATTTATTTATTTTTTAACAGACAGGGTCTCACCCTTTCACCCATGCTGGAGTGCAGTGACGTGATCATAGCTCACTGCAACCTCGAATTCTTGGGCTCAAGTGATCGTCCCACCTCAGCCTCTCAAGTAGCTGGAACAATAGGCATGTGCCACCATGCCCGGCTGATTTTTAAAAAAAATTTTAGTAGAGGCAGCGTGGGGGTCTCACTATGTTGCCCAGGCTGGTCTCAAGCAATCCTTGTCTCAGCCTCTCAAAGTGTTGGGATTACAGGCATGAGCCACTGTGCCTGGCCATCTTATTATTTCCGATAAAAACTGTTGCTTGAGGAGCATGACTGGTTGTGGATCTGCAGGATGAAGTGAGGAGGCCCTGCAAGTCAGTAGCTGGCTGCAATCATTTCTACTCGGGTTTGCAGAGCCTGCCCTTCGCTCCCTGCAAGCCCAGCTCACTGCTGCAGTTTCTCTCCAGGTGTGCCTGTCATCCCTCTTCTGAAGGGACATTTGCTCTCCCTGTTCACCTCCTGTGTTGACTCTGCCTCATAAACCACATTGGCCTCAGTTCCATGCCTCCCTCCTCCCTCCCTCTCTGATCCGAGGTTCTTCTTTGCTGACTCGCTCTGTGCCTTGGGCCTCATTGGGGTCGGTTTCATTTACTCCTTCCTGCTGTGGAGCTTCCTCACTCCCAGCATCTTTAACTACATATATTTGCATCTTCTGTTTTTGTTTTTTTCAGACTGGGAGACTAGACCTGAAATGAAAGAGTTGGATCCAAAGAATGACATTTCGGAAGACAAGCCCTCCGTTGTTGGGGTGGCTACGGGGGGACCCATGAGGAATGGTGCCAGGGGTCCTGGCTCAGAAAGAGTGTGGGAACCAGGCAGCTGGCCAGAGAGGCCGCGGGGAGATGCAGGTGCCGAGTGGGAGCCATTGGGAATTCCCCATGGGAACAAACTCCTGGGGGGCTCAGTACCCGGATGTCATGAACTGAAGGCATTTGCCAACCAAAGCTGTGTCCTGGTCCCACCACGGCTGGACCACCCCACAGAAAAGGGGGCCTGTCCACCCATAAGGCATGGCAAGAACTTCTCCAGCACTTCAGACCTCAGTAAGCCCCCCATGTCCTGCGAGGAGAAGAAAACCTATGACTGCAGCGAGTGTGGCAAGGCCTTTAGCCGAAGCTCGTCCCTGATAAAGCACCAAAGGATCCACACGGGAGAAAAGCCGTTTGAGTGCGACACCTGTGGGAAGCACTTCATCGAGCGCTCGTCCCTCACCATCCACCAGCGGGTGCACACGGGCGAGAAGCCCTATGCCTGCGGGGACTGCGGCAAGGCCTTCAGCCAGCGCATGAACCTCACTGTGCACCAGCGCACGCACACGGGCGAGAAGCCGTATGTGTGCGACGTGTGTGGGAAGGCCTTCCGGAAGACCTCCTCTCTCACCCAGCACGAGCGCATCCACACGGGGGAGAAGCCCTACGCGTGCGGGGACTGCGGCAAGGCCTTCAGCCAGAACATGCACCTCATCGTGCACCAGCGCACGCACACCGGGGAGAAGCCGTACGTGTGCCCCGAGTGCGGGCGAGCCTTCAGCCAGAACATGCACCTGACCGAGCACCAGCGCACGCACACCGGGGAGAAGCCGTACGCCTGCAAGGAGTGCGGCAAGGCCTTCAACAAGAGCTCCTCGCTCACCCTGCACCAGAGGAACCACACCGGCGAGAAGCCCTACGTGTGCGGCGAGTGCGGCAAGGCCTTCAGCCAGAGCTCCTACCTCATCCAGCACCAGCGCTTCCACATCGGGGTGAAGCCGTTCGAGTGCAGCGAGTGCGGCAAGGCCTTCAGCAAGAACTCCTCGCTCACGCAGCACCAGCGCATCCACACCGGGGAGAAGCCCTACGAGTGCTACATCTGCAAGAAGCACTTCACGGGGCGCTCGTCCCTCATCGTGCACCAGATCGTGCACACCGGGGAGAAGCCCTACGTGTGCGGCGAGTGCGGCAAGGCCTTCAGCCAGAGCGCCTACCTCATCGAGCACCAGCGGATCCACACCGGCGAGAAGCCGTACAGGTGCGGCCAGTGCGGGAAGTCCTTCATCAAGAACTCCTCCCTCACTGTGCACCAGCGGATCCACACGGGCGAGAAGCCCTACCGATGCGGCGAGTGCGGGAAGACCTTCAGCCGGAACACGAACCTGACGCGCCACCTGCGGATTCACACCTGAGCCCCTCTGTGCAGGGCTCTCCCTGGGGGTGCTCGGGACGGACGCCAGATGGGTGCGCGCTTTGTCAGCAGTGCTGTGAGAAGTTCTCCCCTGGGGTGGGGACTCGGGGTCAGGGGAGCTCAGGAATGTGGGGTTGTGGAGGGGCTGGCTGATCACACATGCCCCTCCTTACTGAGGCTCAGAAAGCAAGCCCCTCGGTGTCTGACGTATCTGGGGACACTTCAAGGTTCACTGTAGCTGAGCCGTGGCCGCTGGTAACAGACATCAGGGTTCCAGACTAGCCCTCTGAGTAACTGTACTACAAGCTTGGACAGGTCATGCCCGCCTCCACATCTCTGTTTCTTCAGTGGGAAAGTGGAGCTGGTGGAGGGGAGGGAGGAGACATCTCCCTCTTTGTCAGATACACCCTGGAGTCCACATGCAGCTTGTCACCATCTGCATTTTCTCGGTGGGTTGGGAGCTTGAGGGCCTTCCTATCCCTCCACCCACCATTTCCCTGCAGTGCGCGCTGGCAGCCACCAAGCTAGGAAGTGGCAGGAGTTTGCCACTTGTTTGTGAGGGGAAAAAAATTTTTTTTCAGAGTTAGCAAATAACAGTAACTACTGCTTTGAATGCCAAAGTTTCTTCGAGTGGTCTGTTACATTTTTTTAAAATAAAACTTTTAATTAAGGGAAACTATGTTATTTTAAACAGTCTTCTGTTTTGGCCAGTTGTCTGGTCAAAATCGGCTTCAGTGATTGTAGGAGGGGCAAGAGGGAAAAGAAACAGCAGCAGGTTTGATATTCAGGATGAAATATGCATGGATTCAGTAAGTATATACATCTGAGCACAGACTATTTTTATAGTGATTTTTGCAGCTAAATGTGAAGGCAACTGTCTTAAGTCCCTTCCTGCTGCTGTAACAGAAGACCTTAGACTGGGCGATTTATAAACAATAGAATTTGTCACTCATGGTTCTGGATGCTGGGAAGTCCAAGATCAAGGCTCTGGCAGATTTGGTGTCTGATGGGGTATGTTCTTCATAGGTAGTGCTTGTGTCTTGATGTGTGTCTTTACGTGGTTGTAAACGGCAGACTTCCTCAGGCCCCTTATAAGGGTGCTAATCCCAGTCACAAGGGCCCTGACCTCATGACCTCGTGACCTCCCAAAGGTCCCCCCTCTTCATACTGTTACATTGGGGATCAAGTTTCTAACTCGTGAATACGGGGAGGAACCAACAGACCATATCAGTAACTTCGAGTGAGTTTCCTAAGGCCGATTGAAGCTCTGTTTACACATAAGAGTGTTCCCCAAAGTGCGCTTTCCCTGGGGCCTTTTAGGCCATCCTTTTTGTTTTGTTATTTGATACTACTGGTTGCTAATGTCCTGGCATTTCCAGTTGTTCCACGCTCCCTGACAGTGGTATACACAAAGAAATAATACAGAAAAAAAATTATATCGGCAAGCACATTCTGCAAATAAGAAAAACAGCCACTCTGGCATGTATAAACAAGGTGGACCATTTTTCAAATTCTGGCAGTCAAGTGGGCCTCAGGGTGGGTTTGATTCAGGCTTTCATCGTTGGAGCCATAGCTCTGGTTCTCTGTGATTCTCTGGCTCTCCCCTCATGAGTTAGCATCATCCTTGGGCTGGCTTCCCACGTGGGATTGTGGTGGTTTCCAGCAGCGAGTCTTGATCAGACATTGCTTTAGTTGCATCTGTTGTGGGAATAAATGAGAATATGTATGCACTGCAGAGAATGGAGTGTTACAACAGTCAGCAAATATTAGCTAAATGTACACAAGATTTTACTACTCTTTAGTGGCAAAATGGAGGGGGAAGACCTTCTAAGGCTCTTTGGAGAGATGAAATGGCTCATTTAACCCTCACAAGATCCTTGAGGTAGGGATTCATGTGCATGTTGTATAGATAAGGAATCTGAGGTTCAGTGAGGCAAGGTAAGCCTCCTGAGGGCACACAGCATGGAAGTGGAGGGGCCAGGGTGTGAGCTGGGGTCCACCTGGGCTCCGAGGTCCATGCTCCTTACCTACACTGGACTACTTCTAGAGATGGACATATTGAATTTCCCAGGACTTGACTCCTGGCCTTGGTTTCCTGGACTCCCCCATGTGTGAAGCAGAGATGGGATCGAGGCCGCACCACCACCATCCCCCTCTCCCATCCAGAAAACCGGCCGGCCGCCTCTCAGGTCCCTCCTGTTTCTTTTCCCTGCAGCCCAAGCTGATGTGGAGGGCATTGAGGCTCTCTGGGGGGATGCTGTGGTACCAGGTGGGTCTCACATCCCTGGTCTCCTGCCTCCTGGGCAAGCTCCCCACTCAGGGCTCCACGTTTCCCTAAGAGGAACCCCGAGGGGGCTGGAATAATGGCCACATTGATGGAGTCACTTGTCCACCTCTGAGGGGGCGCTCTCATCACCCCCACTCTACAGTTGGGGAAACAGGCTCACAGAGGTTCAGCCACCTGCCCAAGGTCACACAGCTCCTGGATTCAAACTCAGTCTGACTCCAGAAGCTGGACTGCAGTCCATGGCACCACTCCACCCCCCAGTTCTTCAGTCAGGTACTTACTGAAGCCAAATTAAATTTACCCCCCTGAAAATGTGGGTTTGGCAGGGATCAAGCAGGTCAGGAACCTGCTTTTTAACAAGTCTTCTATCCCATACATCTGTCCAAGGCACTATTTGGGGTTATGTGCTGGCCTTCGGGTTCACCCTCATGGGGCCCTGTGTCCCTGTGTCCCCAGGCCTGACCCAAGCCTGGCCTTGAGGTAGAGGTCGTAGGTGCTGGGTGGGGTCTGAATGACCTCTTTACTCACTCGGAGTAAATGCCAAACTCCTCACAAACCCCCATGTGACGCAGCCTCTCCCAGCTCCCGTCCCGCTCCCCCTCCTCACTCTGCTCCAGCCACACTGGAGCAGTCCCAGCGCTGGCCCAGCCCACTCCCACCGCAGGGGCCTCTCCCTTCCTGGCCTGGCACCCACACTGAGCTTCCTCAGGTCCCTGATGCTCAGTTTCACGTGTTGGCCTGGCTGGGCTCCAATGCCCCGCAGTTCCATCACACAGAGAGTCCCGGTGGTGCTGAGAAGACACTTTATAGATGTGGACGCCACCCATGTCAGCTGACTTTAAGTAAACGATTATTATCTGCAATGTGGGTGGGCCTCATCTCATCAGTTGAAGGCCCTAAGAGCAAAACCAGTTTATTGGAGAGGAAGAAGCTCTGCCTCAGGATTACAGTGCCAACTCCAGCCTGAGTTTCCAGCCTACCAGCCTGCCTTATGGATTTGGGACTTGCCAGCTCCCACGGTAGCATGAGCCGGTTATTTAAATTAAATCTATTTATATATAAAAGTATACATATGCCATGTGTATAACAAGAAATATGAGGTATATAAAAGGATATGTATAAGATATATATAGGGTAGGGCATGGTGGCCCACACCTGTAATCCCAGCAATTTGGGAGGCCAAGGTGGGAGGATTGCTTGAGACCAGGAGTGTGAGACCAGCCTGGGCAACATAGCAAGACCTCATCTCTACAAAAACGTTAGAAAAATTAGCCAGGTGTGGTGGCATGTGCCTGTAGTCCCAGCTACTCAAGAGACGGAGGTGAGAGGATTGCCCGAGTCCAGGAATTAGAGGTTGCAGTGAGGTATGATCGTGCCATTGCACTCTAGCCTGGGTGACAGGGGAAGACATTCTCTCTCTCTCAAAAAAAAAAAAAAAAAAAAAAAGATCAGGCAAGTTGGCTTATGCCTGTAATCCCAGCACTTTGGGAGGATGAGGCAGGCAGATCACCTGAGGTCAGGAGTTTGAGATCAGCCTGGCCAACATGGTGAAACCCCGTCTCTACTAAAAATACAAAATTAGCTGGGCATGGTGGCATGTGTCTGTAATCTCAGCTACTTGGGATACTGAGACAGGAAAATCACTTGAACCCAAGAGACGGAGGTTGCAGTGAGCTGAGATCATGCCACTGCACTCCAGCCTGGCCGACAGAGTGAGACTCTGTCTCAAAAAAAAAAAATCTATATAGGATGTATAATGTATATATAATAAATATATAATATATATAATAGCGTATATATGATGTATCTATATGGATATATATGATCTAAATAAGGCAATCTATATGATAGAACATATATAAATATATTAAGTTTATCACTACTGCCTCTCTGGAGAACCCTAACTGATACGAGGCCCTCCCTGATCACCCTCCTTCCCCTGCTTCATATTCCCCATCACACGCACTGCAGTCTGTATTGATACCTATTTTCTTTCTTTACCATCCATCTCCATCACGGGCATTCAGATAGAGATCTGCATGTTGCTGGTTCTGCTCACTGTTTCCCCAGCACTTGGCACAGCACAGGCACATAGTAGGTGCTCAGTAAGTGTCCGTTGAATAAAAAAGTTAATTGTAGGTGCTCAATAAATGCTTCCCGGCTGAATCACGAATAAGCAAGTGAGTTTTCTGAGGCAGCAGTCCATTCCACCCTGGACCTAACGTAGTCCCTGGAGACCTGGATCTGACTTGGATTCCTCAGCCTTTTGTCCACAGCCCCTGTCTGATTTAAAATGTAGGTTTTATTCTTATTCCGGGAAGGTGAGGCCCATAGGTCAGGAGACACCTTTTTCACCAGGGAGTGAAAAGAGAGTTGCTACAGTTCCTGAGAGGAGAGGGCAGAGCCAGGCCACACAGGGAAGCCCAGGGCAGGTCAGGAGGCGGAGGGGCTGGGGAAAGACGGGGGCAGGAGCTTCTCTGTCGCTTCCACAGCAAGGAGCAGGATTGGCTTCTCTGAGTAATTAACAGTTCTGGGGCACAGGGGCTGCCCTGGTTGTCTGGTTCTCAGCCCTCGGTGATGAGGGCAAGTGCACAGAGCCCCTGAGTGTGGGAGCCCAGTTGGGGACGTGCTGGGTGTGGGCTCTGGATTGGGTGGTTTGCTTGTGAAAGGCACACTCTCAGGGGGATTGTTTGCTGTCTCTAGGAATCACCCAGATCTGGGAGGGACAGTCCCTCCAAGGTCGGCAAGGCTCCAAAATGTCAAAGCATCAGAAAATAAAAGGCATGGTTCATACACCTTTGCCCCAGCCAGAGATAATCCCCTGCATTCAGCCTTAGCGTGGGCAGCTGGAGAAGGCTCCGGGCCCAGGCATTGGCTGAGCGGCAGCCTCAGGAGACCCAGGCTGCAGAGGGAAGGCCCTTCTGCTCCTCCCTGCCTGGACACCGTCTTATTGTAGGAATCCCAGTCAGTACCCGGGAACCCAGTGTGCCTGCCCCAGAGCATGACGCAGGGGCATCCTGGGTGGACTGATGCCCCTGGCAGCCATGGATTCCTGGCCTGAGAATGGTCCAACTGAGAGGCTGGGCCTCAGCTCACAGCCTCAGATATGAGAGAGGAGGAAGCTCTTCCTGCAGAATCCCAGCGTGGTGGCAGTTTCCGAATTACATGAGATGAGCTAGGGATCCTCTCTGAGATCACGGACTTTTCTATGACCCCTGACAGGCCAGGTGTAGGGCCATGAACATGAGTGATTTGAGTCAAGCAGGTGCACTATCCAACACACACCTTACGGCCCTAATAATATTTTATTATACACACTATTATTTATTAATAGAAAGTTTGTATTTGTAATAGAGTCTTAAATATTTATATATAAGAGCTACATACATTAACAGGGCTTACGTCATTAATATAGGGTAATACTATTCTCGCTTTCAATTGAGGAAACAGGCTCAGAACACTAATAATTTGTTCGAGATCATGGAGATGAAAAGCCAGACTTTATGTGCAATGTTTCTGATTTCTAAATGGCAACAAATTTACATATCTATTAAGAAACGCTATTTTGGGTCAGGCGTGGTGATGTGTGCCTGTCCTCCCAGCCACTCTGGAGGCCAAGGTGGGAGGATTCCTTGAGGCCAGAAGTTGGAGGCTGCAGTGAGCCATGATTGTTCCACTGCACTCCAGTCGGGGCAGGAGAGTGAGAGGTTATCTCAAAACAAACAAAAAAATATATGCTCTTTGGGCCTGGACTGGACAGGCCACACAAAATACCCCTGGGGGAGAAGGAGATTTGACTCCTGGCTTGCAGCCTGTGTAGGGCCACCAAGTGATCAGGTGGTGTCTGGAGTCAGCGAATCCTGGGCCCAGCTACTAGTTCCATCACTTACGAGCTGGTGCTCGCTGAGCTCACTTGGTACCTGGGGATGGTCCTAGCATCTTATGCACAGGGGTGAGGCTCCGGGTGAGGTCGCAGATCTTGTGCTGGTTGGCATGGACTGGATGCATCAACAAGCCCCAGAGACCAGGAGACATCCCACGCTGGAAAGTATTCCTCATGCATCAAGTCTGATTCTGCTGTTCTCCCTCAGTCAGAGGATCTACTCCATGGGGTGACTCAGGGATCCAAGCTCCCTCCACTGTAATTTCTCAAGTAGACATCTAGGCAGCAGACAGGGGAGGGCAAAGCCATTTCTGGACACATAGCTCTCCTCTCCTTCCACTGGTGAGCAGTGTTCCTTGCACCCTCCTGCACACAAAGGGTCATGGGAAGTGCAGTCTCTGGTAGGGGGTCAGCCAATTCCCAGGACCAACTCCACACCCTGGAAGAAAGGTGCAATGGTCTAAATTTGTGTGTCTCCCCAAAATTTACATGTTGAAACCCTAACCCCCAAGGGGATGGTGTTAGGAGATAGGGCCTTTGGGAGGTGATGAGGTCATGAGGGTGGGGCCTCATCAATAGGATTAGTGCCTTTATGAAAGGGACCCCAGAGAGCTCCCTCACTCCTTCCTCCGTGTGTGGGCACAGCAAGAGGGCTCCATCTATGAACAGGGAATGGGCCTGCACCACACACTGAATCTGCTGGCACCTTGACCTCGGCCTTCCCAGGCTCCAGAACCGTGAGCAATGAATGTCTGTTGTGTATAAGCCACCCAGCCTGTGATATTGTTACAGCAGCCCAAAAAGAAAACACAGAGTTTGAGGAGAGGCTGGCCCTCCCTGCTACCCAAAGCCCAGGGTGGTACCAGCACATGTAGACATCAGGTACAGGTATAAAAAGTTAAATTCCCAGTTAAATTCCCAAGTTAAATTCCCAGTTAAATTCCCAAGTTAAATTGTGGGGGCATTTCTGAGCCATGACAGTAACAGAATAAATTGCCACCCCTGCCTGGTCCCAGCAATGCTCACCCCTTGCTGGGACGATTGCAGAGGTCTCCCCGCCTCACCCTTGCTCCATTCTCCCTGCCCAGAGCCTGTTCGCCATGCAGAAGCCCTTCACGTCCCTCTTCTGACCATAACCCTCCATGGCTAAATTACATTCAAAGACATAGAGACTGTGTTGGAATAAATTGTATTGAAAGACATACAGACTGTGCCTATTTGAACCAGATGAAGTTCTAAGGGCTGGAGAAACAGCTATGAACAAGACTTACAAAACCCCTGCCCTCGTGGGGTTGATGTTCTTCTGGGAAGTGACAATTTTTTTAAAAGCCGTGGAGAAAAAATATCAGAAAGAGGAGGGTACTATGCACAGAGTTGGGGCAGGTTCTAGATTTAAGAAGGTGGTGGGTGAAGGCACCCTGAGGAGGAGACAGGAGGAAAGCAGAAACTCAGAGGCAGAACAAGGCAGATAGGGATGTGGGGGAAAGTGTTTCAGGAAGAAGGAACAGCTAGGGCAGAGGCCCTGGGTTTCATCCACACCTGAGGCAGAGTGACAAGAGGACAGAGAGCAGACGGGGGCTGGATCAGGAGGGGTGCTGGCCGGCGGGGTGAAGACTGCAGCTTGACGGGGTGAGGTGGGAGCCATGGAGGGTTATGGGCAGAGGAGGGACGTGATGGGCTTCTGTGCGGAGAACAGGCCAGGGCAGGGAGAATGGAGCAAGGGTGAAGTGGGGAGACCCCTGCAGTTGTCCCGTGAGGGGTGAGCGTGGCTGGGACCAGGCAGGGGTGGCGAGAAGGTGATGGATTCTGGGTAGGTTTTGAAGGTAAATCCGTGATACTATGAACTTTGGGCACTTGGGGGGAAGCATGGGAGGGGGAGTCGAGGGATAAAAGACAACATATATGGTGCAGTGTGATGGGTGCACCAGAATCTCACAAATCACCACTAAAGAACTTACTTGTGTAACCAAATTCCACCTGTACCCCAATAACTTATGGAAAAATAAAATAAAATAATAATAATAGAAAGTAAAGCCAATGGGATTTATGATCCAACACAGCATCCAACTCCACTGTATAAATCTTGGGTCTCCAATAGGAAGGCACAGCTCTGAAGGAGTCTGGGCTGGTGAGTGTTACAGGCTGAATTGTGCCCCCCACCAAATTGAAAGGCTGATGTCCTAACCCCAGTACTTCCCAATACAGTGACTGTATTGGGACATGGGGCCTTTAACCAGGTGATCAAGGTCAAATGAGGTCACTAGGGCCAGCCCTAATCCAATCTGCTGGTGTAATTACAAGGAAAGTAGGACTCAGACACATACAGAGGGTCGACCATTTACAAGCTAAGGAGGGAGGCCTCCAGGAAACCAACCCTGCCAATAAATGACAGTGTGTCCCTTCGGAGGCTAAACCCCAAGAGGCCCCTGTGCTCTCTCTTCCTCTCAGGTCCCTGCTCAGCCATGTGCACTGGCTTGCGCTAGCTTGCTGGAGGATGACAGGCCCATGGGGGAAGTCATCCTGGTTAAAAGTATTCTAGGCCAGCCAGCACAACCCCCAGCCCACAGTCCAAGCTGTGGCCAGATACGGGAGCAAGTCCAGCCAACATCAGCCAAACTCAGATCAGCGGAACTGTCTAGCTGGTTCATAACTTCATGAACTATAATAAATAATGGTTGTTTCTGTTTTAAGCTTCTAAATGTTGCCATGGTTGGTTATACAGCAATAGCTAACTAATACACCTTCCCAGAGCAATGTCTTTATTGGTATTCCCACCACCAATGTATAAGAACACTTATCTCAGTTACTCCCTGACCTATCCTGAGGAGTAACTGCAAACTTCTGATTTTTTAGATCTTCAAGGGTCCAGGGTGGGTGTGTAGAGACTGCTCATTGTTCCCCAACATCTGCTGTCTCCTTCTTCCATAGTACTTGAACACTTACATTTTAGCGGCATTTCCCAGTCTCCCTTGCAGCTAGGTGTGGCCATGTGACTAGGTTCCAACCAATGAGGTATAAGTAGCAACATCATGTTGCCACTTCCAGGAGACAGACTACTGCATTCAGATTCTGGTTTTGCCACTTCTCTGTTGAGGAACTTTGGTAAAGTGACTTAGTTTCTCTGGTGCATCAGTTTCCTCATCTGTAGAGTGGGGATAACGATAGTATCTGCCTTATAGTGTTGTCAAGAAGTGAAGAAACACAATGCATTTCGAACACGCTTACGGCCGGATGTGGTGGCTAATGGCCAGATGTGGTGGCTAATGCCTGCAATCCCAGCACTTTGGGAGGCGAAGGTGGGCAGATCACTTGAGGTCAGGAGTTTGAGACCAGCCTGGGCAACATGGTGAAACCCTGTTTCTACTAAAAATACAAAAATTAGGCTGGGTGTGGTGGTCCACACCTGTAGTCCCTGCTACTTGGGAGGTTGAGGCATGTGAATCGCTTGAACCCAGAAGATAAAGGTTGCAGTGGGCCAAGATTGTGCCACTGCAATCCAGCCTAGGCAACAGAGTGAGACTCTGTCCGCCCCCCCCAAAAAAAAAAAGGACAGTACTTACACATGGGAAGTTTTGTTATGTGTTGTTATCATTACCAGTATAATAATACTTTCATTTTATTTTTTGAGAATGGGTCTTGCTGTATCCCGAGGCTGGAGTGCAATGGCATGATCATGGCTCACTGCAGCCTCAACCTCCTGGGCTCAAGTGATCATCACACCTCGGCCTCCTCAGTAGGTGGGACTACAGGTGTGTGCCACCACATCTGGCTATTTTTTTAAAAATTTTTTTGTAGAGATGGAATCTCTCTATGTTTCCGAGGCTGGTCTCAAACTCCTGGGCTCAAGCAATCCTCCCACCTCGGCCTCCCAAAGCATTGGGGTAACAGGTGTTAGCCACCACACCCAGCCAATAATACTTTTATCATCAGCTCCTAAGGTTGATGTAAGGTTTAAGTATGACCAAGCTCCATGTCTATTATCAGAACAAGTTTCTCTGATGCTTATTTGTCTACCAAGACCAGGGAGAAAGATTAGGAATTATATCCATCCATCTACTCCCTCCTCCCCAGCACCACCCCACGAGGCTCAATAGATTTTCCATTTCCTTCGTGATATGTACTCATTTGCCCAATAAATCTTTTTCAAGGCATGAAAATTCATAGGGGGAACTTTTTGTGTCCAAGTTTCTTTTAAGAGGTGCCTACAGGGATGTAAATGTTTATTTATAGCTGATCACCTGTTTTACAGACAGGTTGAGAGATGGAAAGAAGTGGAGGGAAGGAAGAGGTAGGTGTGAAGTTGGCATTTTTCACTGTTGATCCAGTGTAGCACAGAGAGGTTGGTGTGAGCAGATGCATGTGGAAAGGAGGAGGAGAAATTTGGGTCAGGAAGGAGCCTGAGCTATTTTTTTCTTTCAGTGGTGGGTGAGTAGCTGTTTTAAGGAAAAAGAAAGTGAAAAAAAGGAAGTAAGAGAGTGAATGCCTAATATATGAATACTCAGAACTTCTGCGCCCTTTGATTAGTAGGAATCCCAAGAAAGAAGAAGCTTTGGGAGTGAGCAGGGAGTTGTTCATTCAACAAACATCTGAGCACCTACTCTGTGCCAGGCACTGTTCCAGGGTCTGGGAACCCAGCAATGAACAAACGAAAGTCTTTTGCAGTATGGAACCACCGCTCCTAATTTCTGGGCAAGATCGGAGAATAGGATGAAATGGAGAGTGAAGGGGGGGGCCACCTCAACTTCAGTGGTCAGAGAGGGCCACCCTAAGAAGATAACGTTTGAGCAGAGACCCACTTGGCAAAGAGAAGACAGTTACATAGGTATCTAAGGAAGACATTCTCCTTTCATCCAAGTGTTCACTGATGCTGTGCTTAGAAGAATTGGCAACACCCGACTGGGCACAGTGGCTCATGCCTGTAATCCCAGCACTTTGGGAGGCCGAGGCGGGTGGATCATGAGGTCAGGAGATCGAGACCATCCTGGCTAACACGGTGAAACCCTGTCTCTACTAAAAATACAAAAAATTAGCTGGGTGTGGTGGCGGGCGCCTGTAGTCCCAGCTACTCGGGAGGCTGAGGCAGGAGAATGGCGTGAACCCGGGAGGCGGAGCTTGCAGTGAGCCGAGATCACACCACTGCACTCCAGCCTGGGCGACACAGCAAGATTCTGTCTCAAAAAACAAACAAACAAACAAAAACAAAAACAAAAACAAAAACAGAAGAATTGGCAACACCCAAGAGTCCATCTTTAGAAGACTGGCTAAATATATCAGGATTCAACTGGGTGAGAAATAAGTTGAATATTTGAATATGGTAGGAGTTCTGAATTACAGAAGTAAATGAAAACAAACAAAGAACAATCGATGATGGCATGTATGTGTACTCTCACTTGTGTTTTCTTTAAGTGAGGGGGCTTCAGGGGCTTTCACTCAGCAGCTATTTACCAACTTTCACAGAAACATTTCAATAAATTAGCAACCTATATAGAAGTAGTAGTGCTTCTCTGCTAATCATCAGCTGTGTATATAAAGTGTATCAGTCAGTTTTGCTGTGTAACAAACTACTCCAAAACTTAGTGACTTGAAACAAGAAGCATTATTAGCTTATGAATGTGGCCATTTGGGCTAAGTTAAACTAGATAGTTCTGGCCTCAGCTGACCTCATGTGTTCAACAGTGGTCAGCTGTGGGCTGCCTGGTCCAGATTAACCTTGTCCAAGATGACTCGCCTCTCTTCCCTGGGCATCTCATCCTCCAGCAAGCCAGCTCAAGCCAGTGCGCATGACTGAGCAGGGATCTGAGAGGAAGAGAGAGCATAGAATTCTCTTGAGGTGTGTATGTGTATGCATTGATCCTCAGCCTCACTTTTCTTATACATAGAATGAACCTGGCTAATATTACCCATTCCATAATAACAATGCCAAATGCCTATCAGCTGCATACTATGAGATATATACTGTTGTTATTGGATAAGTTGTGATAAGTAAATTATTATTATTATTATTTTTTGAGATGGAGTTTTGCTGTTGATGCCCAGGCTGGAGTGCAATGGCGCAATCTTGGCTCACTGCAACCTCTGTCTCCCAGGTTCAAGTGATTCTCCTGCCTCAGCCTCCCAAGTAGCTGGGATTACAGGCACACACCACCACGCTGGCTTTTTTTTGTGTGTGTGTGTTTTTAGTAGAGACGGGGTTTTGCCATGTTGGCCAGGCTGCTCTCAAACTTCTGACCTTGGCTGATCCACCCACCTCGGCCTCCCAAAGTGTTGGGATTACAGGCGTGAGCCACCGCTCCCGGCCAGTAAATCGTATTTTATTGATGCTGAGTTGTTAGTTATTTACATTTTAATATCTCTCACATTGAAATGTGTCTTAAACAATTGTTCATATCTTTGGCTTTTCTTCTTCTTTCTTTACAGAGTTCGTAACTTCTTTATTTTATAAGCAATACCTCTGAAAGGAAAATTGTCACATTCATGGCATATCATACTCAGGAAGAAAAATTAGGTTGCATCCTGAGGTTAACCAAATATACCAGATTCACCCTGTTTAGTCCTGGTCCCCAAATAATAAAACATTGAGCACTTCGTGTAAGCCGGACTCCTTAGCAAAAAAAAAAAAAAAAAAAAAAAAAAAAAAAAAAAAAAAAACCATATATATATATATATATATATATATATATATATATCTGAGTTTTGCCATGCTGAGATTTGAAGAGAGTTCACAAACTTTCTGGATGTGGTAATCATTTAATATTATTACCGCTTTTTTTTTGATCATGAAAGAACAAATGTAATCTTGGTAAGCTTGGTAATCTTGTGATTTTTTTTCTTTTAAATACCTCTTGTGTTTTTAACTTCAGAAGACTTTATACGCATATCTATGTGCCCACAGAAAATATCGACATTGTTTTATGTGTTGTTGGGTTTTCACGTCATTCATGTCAGACTGCATCCGTAGATTTGCAGCTTGCTCCCCCCATCCTCCCATGAAATGATGTGTCTTGGAGACAGACCTTTTCATATCCATCCACGATGATCTATTTTGTTCTGTAAAATGAGTATAATAACAACACTCAACCAACAGGATCTTGGTGAGGACACATTAAGCTCTCAATAGGTGTTACTTGATTTATAATGATTCTGTCTTTGGAATCATTTTTCTAGCGAGACTGCAGAAAAGCCCTGTGGGCTGGAAGTGGCTAGGAGAACCTGTTTCTCTAAGCAGACTTGGCAGCTCGCTGCCCTTGAATTATTTACCCCATACACCCCCAAGTGATTGTATCCTTCTAGGTTTTAAATAACAAGGTGAGTTTTCCCATTTCAATCATACTTCTTCCCCTTGCAACCCCACCTCAAATAAATGGAAAGTTTTTTGGTAGTAGTGAAGCAAGAAGGTCTTTGGGGACATATTGCTCTGGGTTTAATCCTGGATATGCCATTTCCAAGCTGACCTGCCCCAGGGTGTCCGAGGCTCCCAAATGATCACTGGAGATGGCCACATGAACTAGATACATCCACACAATGTGATTAATTCCCTGCAATTGCCAAAAAGCATGAAATAGATTCCTCTCCTTGTGGGATGGTCCCTACTGATAGGATTCCCTGCTTGGTGCCACAGAACCCTGCCTTATGGACCACAGCAAATGTACCAGAGGATAGAACAACAGCTCACCGGCCCATGAAGTGGTCTTATGGCAGAGTCTTACTCAACAGGGGTCTATGATCTTGGATGTCTCAACCTGGCAGATCATAGACTTCATCCTGCCTACTGATGAGCACAGTTTGGGTCACATCACACATTTTCCTTTTAATTTAATGAGTTACCATCATTAAAACATTGAGATAGTTTACATTTACAAACACCATCTTTCATTCATTCGACTGTTTCAAAACAACATTCATAGGCCATCTGGTATGTGCCAAGATATGTTCCAGGTTCTGGAGGCTCAGAGGTAAATTAGAAACACACAGCCCCTACCATCATGGGTCTGTACCATTTTAGAAACAAGGCAGACAGTAAGCAAAAAGAAATATTCATAACGTAATGAGCTCCAGCTTATTTTGAGAAATTGAAATATCAAAACTTACTGGGCTGGCAACTCCATCAGAGGACGTAATAGAAAGATAGTGAAGAGCCATATCACAGAGGTTCTAGGTAAACAAAGAGCTCAAAGTCAGAGCCTCAGAGCTCTCTGGCCCTTGAAGAGTTGTGAATATCATCCTATTAGGCATAGAGGATATGCTTCAGGCGTACTGGGTTTCACCTGCAATGTCCAGCACGTAGTGAGTGCTTTATGAATGTCTATCTCTTGAGTGATTGTGGAAGCTGTGCCTTTTCTGGTGACCAGATCATTGGGAAGAACACTTATTCATCCATTCAACAATTCCAGAGAGGTTTGATTTTGTGAAGGACTCACTCTTGCAGAGGGTGTACAATTCAAAACATAATTCAAGACTAACCCTGACAAAAAGATGGTGGGTGTGTGTATTCACCAGCTAAAGCGACACTAAAATAACAGTCACAGTTTACAATGTATGTGATTGGTTGTATTTGGAAGCATGAGAAATTGTAGCCATGCTGCATTTCTGTAAATCTACAATAACATCCCTCTTGTGACCCCAGCTTGCAACATAAAAAATAGGGCTTTGCCGGCTGGGCGCGGTGGCTCGCGACTGTAATCCCAGCACTTTGGGAGGCCGAGGCGGGCGCATCACGAGGTCAGGAGATTGAGAACATCCTGGCCAAGACGGTGAAAACCCGTCTTTACTAAAAATACAAAAAAAAAAAAAAAATAGCTGGGCGTGGTGGCAGGTGCCTGCAGTCCCAGCTACTCGGGAGGCTGAGGCAGGAGAATGGCGTGAACCTGGGAAGCTGAGCTTGCAGTGAGCCGAGATCGCGCCACTGCACTCCAGCCTGGGCGACTGAGCGAGACTCCATCTCAAAAAAAAAAAAAAAAAAAATTGGGCTTTGCCAGTAACTCGCATATACTTATATAGCCCTCTCCTCCCCACTCCACTGCTTCTCCCAACCCAGAATAACCAACAGCCTGAATCCGGGGCATACCTTTCTCTGAATTTCCTTTCTGTACTTTCCCCCTCTTCAGGGCTGTTTGGGAAACTTCATGTTAATAATTTCAATCCTGTTGTAGCCAGGCCCTGCTGTCCTAAGAACCAAAGCTGTCACTTAAAAATGACTTTGCAGTTCTTGCCCTCATCTGCTTTCATCCCATGCTCTCCACAGCCCAGAGATCTTTGTTTCCAGGCAACAGCAGGGCTTTCCCCAAGCGGATGGGTTCTTTGAAGGAGGGAAAAAAATCTCCAGCTAGTCTGTGTAGAGCGTCAGCACCACCCAATGCTAATGCTTGAATGGTTTAGAACTGCGGACAGCTCACGCCAGACAGATTCAACACCACGGACAGCCCCCAAGGCAGCTCGTGATGTGAATGGTTCAGCACCGCAGACAGCCCAAGCCTCGCAGGACAGCCCTGATGGAAATGGTTCAGCACCACGGACAGCCCTGCTAATATCCATCAGAACCACGGGCAGCTCAGGCCAGAATGGTTCAGCATCACGGGCAGCCCCCCAGCCTCGCAGGACAGTCCCCACAAGCCTCGCAGGGTAGCCTGTGCCTGGATTATTCCAGCATCACGGAGAGCCCTGCTGGACTGGTTCTGCAACATGGATAGGAACAAGTGTCATTTCGCCACCACCTGTGCTAGATGTAGGCGCTCTTCTAAGCTGATTCCTGAGCTCACTCTGCAACCCTCACCCCTGGAGGCTCTGAAGGGGCTATTTGGGTAATCCAGGCTCTTCTGGAGTTGACCTCAGAAATGCAGGCATCCAACAGTTAATATGCCCAAAAGGGAACTCTGGATTTTCCCCATGAAATAAACTTGATCCAGCTTAGTGCACTTCAGGACACTCAGTTGCTCAGGCCGAAAGCCCAGAAGCCTCCCTTGATTTCTGTCTTTCTCTCACACCTCACACTCCAGCCATTAGTGAGTCTTCTCAGCTCCACCTGTAGAGCAAATCCTGAATCTACCCACTGCTCTCCATCCCCACTGCCACTGCGTTACTCCAGGCCACCGTCTCTTCTTACCTGGTTTGCTGCAAGAGCCTCCTAAGTGATCCTCCTACTTTATTGCCCCTTCTAGTGCATTCGCCACACAGCAGTTTCAGTGACCCTTGGAAAATGTAAACCAGAGTCTATCACACCTATCAGTACCTGCCACTATCTCCAATACACCTACAATAAAATTCAAAGATCTTCCTGTAGCTCTCATGATTCTGGATGCCTCTCTATCTTTTTTTTTTTCCTTTTGAGATGGAGTCTCACTCTGTCGCCCAGGCTGGAGTACAATGGCATGATCTCGGCTCACTGCAACATCCGCCTCCCGGGTTCAAGCGATTCTCCTTCCTTAGGCTCCTGAGTAGCTGGGACTACAGGCGTGCGCCAGCACGCCCAGCTAATTTTTGTATTTTTGGTAGAGACGGGGTTTCACCATGTTGGCAAGGATGGTCTCAATCTCTTGACCTCGTGATCCGCCCCCCTCAGCCTCCCAAAGTGCTGGGATTAGAGGCATGAGCCACCGCTCCCGGCCGCCTCTCCATCTTACATCCCATTACTCTCTCGCTTTCCTGGTCACACTGGCCACACCACCTCCCTGTTGGTCCTTCAGTGAGTGCCTTTGCCTCTGATGTGCTCTGTCCATGGTGCTGAACGCATTCAAGTGTGGATTCAGCTGTAACTGTCTCCTTTCCACCATTTGGTTCTTAGCTCAAAATGTTACCTTTTCTAAAAGGCCTTCCCTGACCATCCCCATCTAAAGTGGCTTCAAAGTTACTATCACAGTGATTTATTTCACAGAATTTAGTACTTCACAGAATTTAGCACAAACTAGGGACATGGATGAAAGTGGAAACCATCATTCTCAGTAAACTATTGCAAGGACAAAAAACCAAACACCGCATGTTCTCACTCATAGGTGGGAACTGAACAATGAGAACTCATGGACACAGGAAGGGGAACATCACACTCCGGGGACTGTTGCGGGGTGGGGGGAGGGGGGAGGGACAGCATTAGGAGATATACCTAAAGCTAAATGACGAGTTAATGGGTGCAGCAAAACAACAGGGCACATGGATACATATGTAACAAACCTGCACATTGTGCACATGTACCCTAAAACCTAAAATATAATAAAAAAATCCTGAAATCATTATACTAAGTAAAATAAACCAGACAAAAAAGGAAAAAAAAAGAATTTAGCACAAACTGTATTTCATTTTGCATTTATTGGTTTACTTGACATTGTCTGTTTTCATCATTAGAATGTAAGCTCCATTAGGCCTCAGACATCAGTTGCCTTAGCTACCCGGAACAGCATCTTCACATGGCAGTTGTTTAATAAATATTAGTTGAATGAGTGAATGAATGAATGAGTGGATGAATTCTCAGCCCTGCATTAATTTTTCCTTTGCTGGTTAGTCATGGAGCCCCAAAAAAAGTGTCAACAGCACCCACCTCCTGGTAAAATTGTGGTCCAGGGTTTGTGTTGGGGTCCCCAAGATCACCCTCAGGTTTGATGATTTCCTGGGAGGAGGTCTCAAGAGAGACTCAGCACATAGTCATACTCATGGCTATGATTTACTACAGTGAAAGTATACAAAGCACAATCAACAAAGGGAAAAGGCCCATGGGCATAACACATCTGTACTCCACCCCTTGACTTGCCATGAGGCTATGGCAAGACAGAGAATGTGTTATGTTACAGCAGGATAATGAAGAATTGGAACCAAGAATTCAACCTACCACACCTAGTGGTGGCATGTAGCTATAATTTATTAATCGTCATTTTATTTCCCTTTTAGGTTATGGCACTTGAAACTGGTTTTCCATTTATAGGAGTGCGGTAAAGTTTCCATTTAAAGGTACTTCTTAAATGGTTTTAGAAAACAAGTTCATTTTAAATAAAAATATTAAGTAAATAGGAACGCGGGGATGTTGTGTGTAAATGAAAGCAATCATGAAGATGTTATTCGTTGCTGCAGAAACAGGGCAAACATTGAAAAAGGATGTTTGAGAGGTTGAAGTTTGAGAAACATTAAAGTAAGACATAAAACAGGGTTCCAGATACTCTCCCTTCATTGTTTTCTTCTGTTTCAGGAAGAAATCACCTCTAAGGGGACACTCAGTAACATTCCTTTGGGCCAGGCGCAGTGGCTCACGCCTGTCATCCCAACACTTTGGGTGGCCAAGGCAGGTGGATGACCTGAGGTCAGGAGCTCGAGCCCAGTCTGACCAATATGGAGAAACCCCATCTCTACTAAAAATGCAAAAATTAGCCGCGCGTGGTGGCGCAAGCCTGTAATCCCAGCTACTCGGGAGGCTGAGGCAGGAGAATCGCTTCAACCCAGGAAACGGAGGTTGTGGTGAGCCGAGACTGTGCCACTGCACTCCAGCCTGGGCAACAAGAGCAAAACTCCATCTCAAAAAAAAAAAAATTTGTTCCCTCAGAATTCTGGGGAAGCCCTTCAAACTTGAGTCCATTTTGAAACAACCATAATTCATCTGGACTGTCAGGATCATAACTGGAGATTTTTACCCCATATTGAGGACCTGCTGTTCAATAATTATAATGGTAATACCAGTGACATTTACTGAGCACTCAAAATTAGGAGGCATATGTATTCACTTATATGATGTTCACAATAACCCTATGAGGTAGGAAATATTATTGTCCCCATTTTGCGGGTGAGGAAACTGAAACCGAGTTAATTAACTTCCCAAAGTTATACAGCTAGTACCTGGTTAGATCTGTATCTGGATGCCCAGTTCCTAACCCTCTCAAGACTCTGTGACCTGGGGCAGCTCACCTGGTCTCCTGCACTGAATGTCTTGTTATCAAAGGAAGTGATGAGGATTGGATGAAATGTCTAATTCTTGACACTTCATCTCTCTTCTCTGCACACTCTGAACTATCTTTGGAATGGCAGGAAACTCATCTCCTAAACATAGAAATGAAGAAAGTTTCCCACCCCAATTACATAACCTATCTGAAAACTCCTAGGCAAAATCAATCTCAGTCCTTCCATAATCTTGCTGTGTGTCCTTTGTACAACTCATTTAACTCCTTTGTGCCTCAGTTCCCTTCTCTGTTAAATGGGGATAATAATACTACCACTTTGGGCTGTTGGAAATAAATGAGATAATATTAACGAGATGCCTTTCCTTATAGTATTTTTTTGATGAATGACAGTTATTTTTGTTTTTCTGAATAATCAGGGTAATTCAATTTTCTATCCATTTGGAAAAGGAGGTTAAATCTTACCTCATACCATTCAAAAAAATTCCAGGGCCGGGCGCGGTGGCTCACGCTTGTAATCCCAGCACTTTGGGAGGCCGAGGCGGGCGGATCACGAGGTCAGGAGATCAAGACCACGGTGAAACCCCGCCTCTACTAAAAATGCAAAAAATTAGCCGGGCGTGGTGGCGGGCGCCTGTAGTCCCAGCTACTCGGAGAGGCTGAGGCAGGAGAATGGCGTGAACCCGGGAGGCGGAGCTTGCAGTGAGCCGAGATTGCGCCACTGCACTCCGGCCTGGGCGACAGAGCAAGACTCCGTCTCAAAAAAAAAAAAAAAAAAAAAAAAAAAAAAAAAAAAAAATTCCAGAAGGTTCAAACAAAATAAATATATAAAATAAGACTGTAAAATATAAGATTATACAGGAAAATGTGTTTATGAGAGTAAGGTGAGGCCAGGTGAAGTGACTCATGCCTGTAATCCCAGCACTTTGAAAGGCTGAGCCAGGAAGATCAGTTGAGGCCAGGAGTTTGAGACCAGCCTGGGCAACATAGTGAGACCCTGTTTCTACAAAAAATTTAAAAATTAGCCAGGTGTGGTGTCACATGCCTGCAGTCCCAGCTACTCAGGAGGCTGAGGCAAGAGGATCACTTGAGCCCAGGAGTTCCAGGCTGCTGTGAGCTATGATCACACTACTGCACTCCAGCCTGGGTGACAGAGTAAGACCCTGTCTCAAAGAGACGGGGGAGGTGAGGCGGGGAAGAGAGGGAGAGAGAAGGCAAGGAAGGGCATCTTAAGACCCTAAAAGCAAAAAATAAAATAAAATAAAATAAAATAAAATAAAAAGGATATCTTGGATTTTTATTAAAATTCAAAACTTCAGGCACTGTGTAAACACAATAAAAACATAAGGGAGAGGCCAGGAGAAAATATTTGCCACAGATAAAGTAACAGGCAAAGGATTAATGTGCAGAATATAGAAAGAATGTCTATTAATCAGTAAGTAAAAGCTATATAAACAAATAGAGCAATGCGGAGAGGAGATAAACAGGTAATTCACAGAAGAGAGAATAAGCCTGTTCAAAAACATGTGAGTTTTCCTCTCCTCACTAGTAATCACAGGAATGTAGCTAAGATGACGCAGGGACACTGTTTTCCCCCTTCCTATGGCTTTGCCGAAAATTTTAAAAATTTAATGTAGCCTCCATGAGAGCAACTTGGCTGTAGTCACTGCATTGTAAATTTGAACAATGGTCACTGATAATAATAGCAGCTATTAGGCACTGTTGTAAGAACTGTACATGTATTACTTATTATTGTTATTATTGTTTTAATTTCATAGAAATCCTGGGACTTGGTAATCATAATTATTCCCACTTAACAGCATGGGCAACCGAGGCACGGAAATGTTAAGTAACACACCCGAGGACTCACTAGTAACAAATGGCAAAGCCAGCCGCTGCCCCAGGCGGTCGGGCCTCAGGGTCCCCGGGCTGCCACCCCCTGCCCCAGCTCCTTCTCCCTTCCGCCCACCCCGGACTCCCGGTTTGCAGACTGGAGAACCACGGGGGGCGTGCGCAAAGCCGCTGGCCTTGGGGCGTCTGTCGCAGGGGACCTCGAACATAACCTACGTGCTCATCAGCTGGGGATGGACCAGCTCGGTACCACACCCCCCTGCAACCACGCCGCGGGTACCCCGCCTCTGCGTCCCCTCCACTCCCTTCCCCACGCCCCTCCGGGTGCAGGCTTCCTGGGGGTGAAGGAGGGAAGGAGGCTGCCCACGCTCCCCAATTCCCCCACGTCTCACCTCCCCCCACCACCCCCCTGCAGCCTCCGCGTCTGCGCAGCCGCAGTCAGTGCGGCGCCAGCTCTGCAGAGCCCAGACAGGGTCCGGTTGGGGAGGGTGAGTCCTTCGAGGGACCCCCGCGGGCGGGAAGGAGGCGGAGAAAAGGGGCTGGGGGCGCGGGCGGCGATCCGGGGATGCGCGCGCGAGTATGGATGCGCAGAGTGTGTGTGTGCATGGGCGAGGGTGAGGGGCAGAACCGCTCCAGGGATAGGGTCCGGGGAGAGGGCGTCTCCAAGCCCGTCCGTTGGATGAGGGCCGGGGTCTGTCGGGTTCGGGTCTGTTTCTCCGCAGCAGCGGTCTGTGTCCTGGCTTGGGGGTGGCAGGTGAATTCCAGCCTCCTCGTGAGGAAGGGAGCACAGACCTGCACTGAGAGTGCATTGATGGTCTGTGTACCCTCGTGGGGCGGCACGGGCACGTGCGCTCGTCTCGCTGGGGCCCGGTGTCGATGTTCGCTCCCCCCTGGGGTGTTCAGCGCACCTGCCCGCGTGTGCACCTCTGTGTGTTCGCGTTGTGTGTCCGCCTGGGCCCCTGTGGACCACCCTGCAACGGTGGGAGCGCAGGCTCTCGGCAAACAGGTGCAGCAGCCCCGCCCCCACTCTCCTGAGCTGTGTGGCTTTGATCAAGGGACTTCCCTGTCTGTTAAATGGAAACCTAATAGTATCTGTAGCGAGAAGTATAGCAACCTTTATGTGAGAAAAGGGATTCGCAGGGCTCAGCAGGGCTGGGCACAAGGAGAGTTCTGGGCTCCGGGAAACACTGCCGATATTGTTATTGCTTTTATTGTGGTTGCTGGTTGCCGTTGTTGTGACTGCGTCTCCATCCTCTCAGGGGATGACTTGTTTGCTATTTCACCAAGAACACTGAGGCTGTGGGGTGTGAATCTCCTCCTCCCACCATACCTCTGTCTCATCCCCTTTCCTTCTTCCTCCTCCATTCACTGCGGGTCCAGCTTCTCCTGACCTTGACCTGATGGCTCTTGTCTGTCTCATCTGTCACCCTGCTTGCCTGCATTTTCTCCTTTCCCATGCCTTCCCCTCCCTTCAACCTAGATCCATGATTAATTATGTCTCATATTAAAAACAAAGCCAGACAAAACCCCAAAGCAATAAACAAGTCAGAACTCCCTAATGGTACTCTCCAACACTCTTTCCCACGAAGGTCCCATAGGAATTTCCTTCCCCTGAAAAATGTCTAGGCAGGCTCCTCTCCTCACCCCAGCCCACGCTGAGGTTGCAAATGGGCAACCCCAGGGTCTAATTCAGCCCCACAACTTGTGCTATTTGACTAAAGGTGTCTTCCTGTTAAACACTGGAAATAATTATTGACATCACGAAATGTGGAAAATGCCATCTGAAAATATAGATTTCCAGTCTTCTTTTGAGAAATCACAGGATGGGTGACACCAGTGCCGTGCGTTTGCTCTGCAGACATTAGCTGAGCTGCGTGGTGCAGCTTCTTCAGACAGGAGACCTGATCTCTCTTGCCCCACTCCCCACTGCCTCCGTTGTCTCTCCCCATGCCATATATCCACTGCCATTTGTTCATGTGCTCCTTACAATAGAGAAGTATTTCTCTGGACCTATATTTAATTTTCATTTGTAGAAAAGTGACAGTAAAAGAGTCCTCTTGATTGATTCATTGATTTTTGAGAGTCTTTCTCTCTCACCCAGGCTGGAGTGCAGTGGCACGATCCTAGCTCGCTGAAGCCTTGAACTCCCAGGTTCAAAGGATCCTCCCAGTAACTGAGACTACAGGCTCGTGACACCACACCTGGCTAATTTTTAAACATTTTTGTAAAGACCGGGTCTCACTCAGGCTGGCCTCAAACTCCTGGGCTCAAGCAACCTCCCACCTTGGTCTCCCAAAGTGCTAGGATTACAGGTGTGAGCCACGTCGCCGGCTGATTTATTTATTAATTCATATCGTTTCCTATCCCATTTGTTATATACAAATGTGCAGACTGGAGAACCATATGTGGCTGTAGGTGTGTATATGAGTATGTGAGTGTGTATGTATGTGAGTGCGAATGTGTGTGTGACTGTGTGTATGAGTGTGTGTTTGTGTTAGTCTATGAGTGTGTGTGAATGTGGATGTGTGTGTCTTTGTGTTAGTGTGTGTGTATGTGACTGTGTGTGTGTGTGGATGTGTTTATGTTTGTATGTGTGTATATGTGAGTATGTGAGTGTGTGTGTCTGCATGTGCCTGCCCATGACAATCATTCCCTTTCCAGCTTTGTCTCCAGAGCGCTCTCTACCGCTTGACCTGCTGTGTGCTTTATTTGTTCCCTGCCTGTCTCTTTGTCTCCCTACTAGAATGTAAGCCCCAGGAGGGCAGGAATCTCCACTTGATTACTGCTGTATTTCTAATGCTTAACAATCGTGCCTAGCCCCTGCTGGCCCTCTGCAATGATTCACTGAATGATGAAATGTCCATCAGTCCTCAGGTTCTGAATCCTGTGCCTGGGGAACCAGAGAGGACCCTGGAGCAGGAGGAGAAAGAGAAGCTTGTCTCAGAAGCTCCACCTCCTCCTGGGGCAATGCAGAGTCTCAGGCCTGAGCAGACACGGGGGCTGCTGGAGCCTGAGAGGACCAAGACGCTGCTGCCTCGGGAGAGCCGGGCCTGGGAGAAGCCTCCCCATCCCACCTGCACCAAGGACTGGGAGGCTGTGGAGGTTGGGGCCTCCAGCCATGACAGTGATGAGAAAGGTGAGAGACAGTGGTCCTTTGGGAGGTGAGTGGGTGGAGAGGAAGGAATTGGCAGAGCCTAGGGAAAGACTAAACATTCACTCCTTCACTCATCCATTCAATAGCTATTCATGGAGCACTGTGTCAGTCAGCTTTTGCTGTGTAACAAGTCATCCTCAAACTTAGGGGCTTCAAGCAACAATCACTTATCAGCTCATGATTCTGTGGGTCAGAAGTCTGACCTGGCTTCAGGGGACACTTTTCCTGCCTGTGCTTGTCTGTGCAGCCTCAGAGAGCTGGTGAGGCCACTGGTCGATCTCAGATGGCTTTACTCCCATGTCTGCTGGTGCTGGCTGTTGGTTGGCTTGGTGGTGCTGAGGACAGGCCATGTGTCGCCAGCAGGATTTTTCAGGGTTATCCTCATGGGGGTGCTTGCAGGGTTCTCAGGGATGGCAAGAGAGGGAACTCCCCAATTTTCAAGCACTGGAAGATTTGAAGAGGAAAAACACATGATCTCATTTGCATTTCAAAAATATTCCTCTAACTCAGTGGATTTCAACTGGGCGTGGTCTTATACCCCACTTCTCCTCCCCAGGCGATTTTTGGCAGTGTCTAGAAACATTTAGGATTATCCTAACTGTGGAGATGCTGCTGTTATCTGGTGGGGAGAAGCCAGTAGTGATGCTGATAAACGTCCTACCATGCACAGGACGGACGCTACCCCCACAGAAAGAATGGTGCAGCTCCAAATGCCGATAGTGCCAAGTTTGAGAAACCCTGAGTCTCACTGCATGTGGGAATGGATTGTAGGGCTAGGAAGTCAAGAATGGAAGGTGGGAGGCCAGTTAGGAGACTACTGCAGCTGTCTAAGACAGAGGTGAGGTAAGTGCAGAGATTTGGGACATCTTTGGGAGGAGGAATCAGTTCTTGCTGATGGATGTGGAGAAGGGGAGGAAAAGAGAGGTATCATGATGACTTTTAGGGTTTTGGCCCAAGCAGTTGGATAAAGCGTGGTGCCATTTGCCGACATTTCAATGGCACCCCATAGCAGAAAGGGGCTGAACCTTATACCAACTACTAGGCACTGTCTTTTTCCTCAGGGGATGAGCAGACCTGGGACAGAAGGTGTGGATAACAGAGGCCAGCTCTGCCAGTGGGGCTTGGAGCTCCTGGCTGGGGCTAAGATGCAGGAAGAGTGGAAAATGCCAGGATTTGCCCAGTCTATTCAGCTTAGGGATGAGAAGGACACTAAGGTTCTGACTATGGGGACATGTCCCAACTAGTGTCTGTTCTTTGGAAGCTGGGGAAGCCTCCGTCATCCTGGTTTACTTCTGTGGCTTTTTCTTCTGCTCCTTCACTCAGTTTCTGCTGGGGGCCTGTAGAGAAGGAATTCTTTTATCTACTGGACAGGTAAGGGACTGAAGACTCAAGTGGCAGGGCACATCAGGTGACCCAGTTGAAGTTTTCTAGGTAGTTATAGAACAGAATTCAGGCCTCTCATTCTCTCAGCCCCACCTGAACCATCACATAGGCATATGTGTGTTTGTGTGTGGGGGGTTGTGTGTTTGTGTGTATGTGTGTGTGTGAGAGAGAGAGAGAGAGAATGAGGGTGAGAGAGAGAGAAAGAGAGAGAGAGAGGAGGCTATTACTAGAAAAGGGACAAGATGCCAATGGGAAGAGCCCACTCCCGCTATCTGGCCACTCACTTATGGCTCCTTTTTCCTCCACTCCCACCCTCACCCAGACCTGTCTTCTCAAGAGACTGGGCTTTCCCAGGAGTGGAGCTCGGTGGAGGAAGATGACGAATCAGAGGGCTCCCAGGTACACTGGGGGGTTTGTTCTTTTTCCACAAATGTCCCACTCTGTAGATCTCAGCAGTTTGTCACATTTGCATTCTTAGCTTGGAATTTACCTGCCCCATAAAAATCTCAAGAGATCTCTTGTGTCTAATCTCTATGGTGATCAGACACAGACTGGAGGCTCTCCATGTGGTGTGTGTAACTCAGTTCACATGTACCTTACAACACTTCCTTCATAAATCTGTCTACCCATGCATCCACTTCTGTACTTCATCTTCTATCCACTTATTCATCAACCCTCCCTTCCACCTACCCTTTTACCTTTCCAATCACTCACCCATTCATTCATCCACCTCTCAAACATCTACTAGCCATTCACTCATCTGTCCACTCCTTCATCCACCTAAACTTTTATTCACCTACTCACTTGTATACCCATTCCATCAATCCATCCATCCATCCGTCCGTCCGTCCATCCATCCATCCATCCATCCATCCATCCATCCATCCATGCATCAACCCATCCCTAAACCTCAGCTGTCTATCCACTTGTCCATCCACCCATAAACCCTCCCTTCCACCCACCCTCTCACCTTTCCATTCACCTATCCATTCATTCATCTACCCATTGAACATCCACCAACCATTCATCTGTCCACTCATTTACCCAACCTTTCATCCCTTACACATCCATATACCCATTCCATCCATCCATCCATCCACCCATTCATCCATCCATATATCCAGTTATCCATATACATACTCATTCACCCTTTTATTCAGATGCCATCAATCCATCTATTCAATCCACCCACCTACATACCCATCCCCTATCCGCTCACTGTTCACCCAACTATTCAGCCCTCTATTACCTGTTGGCTGTGTGAGGATATGGCTAGTATGCATCCACTATATGCCCACTCATTCATTCATCCATCTGTATCTATTCACACATCCAGTCATAAGACCACCTACCAATCCATTCACCCATCCACCCACTATTCCATTTATCCATCCACTAACCATCTACTGAGTTTTAATCCACATACTACAAGTAAAACCAAATTTCTAGTTATCAAACACATTTCTTTCACTCAAAAACCCAATGTTTTCTTTTTTGAGGAATAAGACATCAATATAAGAAAACCAGTGGTTCTTTCATGTATACATTCATCTCATACATGAGAAAAATCACATAATCACTCTCAGTGAGCACATGAGAGTCCCATCCATCTCCCAATCATGTCAGGAATGTAACTCTGGCTGCCTCAAGCCAGAAAATGGATTTATTTACTCGTGGTGCAGGGGTGAGGGCAAGGGAAACACACTGGCCAACAAACCATGATAGTTCAGAAATAAGTGCTGGGCACAGTGGGGTGTCCCAAAGGAAGAAGTTAACTGCATGCCAGGAGGTTTATTCTTGGATATCCTAGAGAGGAGGACACACCAGACCTGGGGTTTTCAGGATAGTAAGACTTCCACAGGCATAGCAGGGAAGGGAAGAGCATGTGCACAGGCAAGGTGGTATAGCAAGGTATGTTTGGGGGACACTGAAGTTAAGGGCAGAGCAGTGGGAGGTTTGGGTGAAAATATGGCTGGGATGACATCATTCATTCATTGCATGTCTAATTCTTGAGCTCTTACTCAGTGCCAAGCAGTGTTCAATGCACAGAGCATACAATAGTGAGACAGAAATGGTCCCTGCCTTCATGGAGCTCACAGTCACCAAGGTAGACAGATGACAATTGAAATAAGCAGCTAAAATATGAATTGCGCTGAGTGGTGATAACTGCTATGGAGGAAAATGAAGCAGGAACGGGGTTTGGGAGTAGGAGTTGGGGCTGGGGGTTGCTGTTTTAAGAAGGGTGTCTAGGAAAGTCCCCACTGAGAGGGAGCTATTGAGTGAGGACCTGAGGGAGGTGAGGAGTGAGACTGGCAGGCGTCTAGGGGGAGGGGGCTCTATGCAGAGGACACAGCAAGTGCAAAGGCCTCGAGGTACAGATGTGCCTGGTACATTTGGGGAACACCAAGAGGGGTGGTGGTCAGTGTGGCTGGAGGGTGGGAGGGAGGACTAGGAGGTGAGGTCATGGAGGCCATGGGGTGGACAATGTAGCGTCTCATGGGCCATGGTGAAATGTGAGTTTCACTCTGAGTGGGGTGGGAGCCATAGGCAAGTTCTGGACAGAGGAGGGACACGTTCTGATTTAGCCTTTAGCAGGACTCCTCTCACTGCTAAGTCCCACACCGAGGAGACTGGATGTGTTTTGCAGGCAGTGGGAGCCATAGAAGGGGCTCGGGGACTTACAGAATCACTCCGGGAGCCCATGTAGAAGGAAGGTGGGTTGGATATGGCTGGGGTTAGAGTTTAGAGGGGCAAAGGAGCAAGTCAGAAATGTGTAGTTAGGGAAAAAAGGTAGAAATGAAACAGAAGAGTTGCCACTTTCCTTGTGCATGTTACAAGCTTCATGCTATTTTTCTTCTTCTTCTTCTTCTTCTTCTTCTTCTTCTTCTTCTTCTTCTTCTTCTTCTTCTTCTTCTTCTTCCTCTTCCTCTTCCTCTTCCTCTTCCTCTTCCTCTTCTTCTTCTTCTTCTTCTTCTTCTTCTTCTTCTTCTTCTTCTTCTTCTTCTTCTTCTTCTTCTTCTTTTTTTTTTGAGACAGAATCTCGCTCTGTCACCAGGCTGGAGTGCAGTGACACGATCTTGGCTCACTGCTCACTGCAACCTCTGTCTCCTCTGTTCAAGCGATTCTCCTGCCTCAGCCTCCTGAGTAGCTGGGACTACAGGCGCACACCACCATGCCCAGCTAATTCTTGTATTTTTAGTAGAAATGGGGTTTCACCATGTTGGCCAAGATGATCTTTTTTTTTGCGTAAGAATATCACTGTATTTATTTTCCCTCAGGTAATTTTTCTATGGCTTCACCATTTTCTCTTCAAAATTAGAAGAAGAATATCCCAAAGTTTAGAACTGGATCACTTGGCCCTTTCTCTTCTTATCTCCTCCCAGTTCAAAATGCTTGCACCTCTTAATGGCCAGCATTCTCTTGGATCTGCAGTTAGGCTCAACACATTCCAGCCTTAGCACAATCTTCTTTGTGGTCTTAGCCTTCTTCCGGAAAATTGGCTTTGTCTGCCCACCATAGCCACTCTGCTTCCGATCATAGCGCCTCCTTCCCTGGGCATACAAAGAATCCTTGCCCTTCTTATACTGTGTCACTTTGTGAGGCTGATGCTTGCCACACTTCTTACAGAAGGTTCTTCGGGTTTTAGGTACGTTGACCATCTTTGCACAGGGCTGTTTTGTCTATATGATGAAAACTGTAAGGAGAATCGCTTGGGCGGCGGAGGTTGCCGTGAGCCGAGATCGCACCATTGCACTCCAGCCGAGAAACGAAGTCCGACACCCTCGCCTTTCGCAGCTCTAGCCAAACAGGGCCAAGATGATCTTGATCTCTTGACCTCGTGATCCACCCGCCTCGGCCTCCAAAAGTGCTGGGATTACAGGCATGAGCCATGATGCCTGGGCAGCTTGATGCTATTCTAAGCACATCTTATTATAACTCATCTAGTAACTGAACACTCATTAACTCCCATGATTAACTCATGAGCCTTGTGAGATCATTAGCATGGTATCCTCCTCTACAGATGAGGAAACTGAGGCAGAGAGCAACCAAATGGCTTGCTTCAGGTCCCACAATGAGTGGGTAGCAGAGGTAGCACAGAGTTTGGGCTTGGAGGGGAGAACAGGAGTGAGTGGGACCCAGGACGTGTTGAGTTGGTGACCTGATGACATTTCCAGACCTGTGGGACATAAAAGGTGAAAGAACAGGGGCAAGCCCAGGGGCAGCATGTAAATTCTGATGTGGGGACAGGGCAGATGGAGGTTCTAGCCTCTAGAATAGGATCAAGGAGGAAGTTTGGAAGAAATGACAAGGTCGATTTTAGACATGCTGCTTGGGAGAGGCCTCTGCGACATCATTCATTCACTCACTCGTTCGCCCAGTTGTAATTCATTGAGCCAGCATTGATGGAGCACACAGCAGGGGGCTGATAGGGGAGGGCCTCTCATTGGCAGGCCCTGGGTCAGTTTTCTGCATGGACAGACCCTCCTTCCTGCAGACAACCACCCACTTCCAAAAACGAAAGGGGAGCGGGCTATCTGGAACCAGAGACCTTTGATGACAGTTACAGCCTCATCATGGGCCAGGAGCTGGACTTTGTGCTCCACTTACCTTAATTAACTTGGTCCTCTTATCAGTCCTTGATGTAGGACCTGTTATCCCATTTTACAGATGGGAAAACCAAGGCACAGAGAGGTTATGTGACTTTCCCTTGTCATGCAACATGTAAATGGCAGAGCTAGGATTTGTACCCAGCATGTCTCTTAACCACTAGGTGTCCTGCCTGTTTGGGGCTTGATCCTGCCCCGAGAGAGGACTGGGGACAGAGATGAAGGCCTCTCCCTCTTCTCCCAGTCACTATACCTCCTGTGGAGAGGAGTGAGTGAAGAAGTGGAAGAAAGAAAAAGAGTTACTTTCCGGGAGGGCAGAAGTTCCCAGTCTGTGGGCCCAGAAGAAAGCAGGCAGGGGAAAAAATCATTCCCGTTCCATAAAATGCAAGCATATGTAACACCTGCAAATCTTATCTAAGTGCATGAGATTTTAAAAACATCAATGCCCAGAAATAACCCCTGGTAAAAGTTGCTGTAACAGGCCAAATTCATCCATAGTGTGAGAAGTTGGGGTAGTGGTTACCTTTGAGGTGGGGGGATTTGCGGGGTTGATAATGATCTGCTTCCTGTTTGGGGTGCTAGTTACATGGTGTGTTCACCTTCTAAAGTTGCTCAGGCTGTACACCTAGTATGTGTGCAGCCTTCTCTTTCTACATTCCACTTCAACAGAATGTTTTAAGCTGGCCAGGCACAGTGGCTCACGTCTGTAATCACAGCACTTTGGGAGGCAGAGGCAGGCGGATCGCTTAAGGTCATGAGTTCGAGACCAGCCTGCATAACATGGCAAAAACCCATTTCTACTAAAAATACAAAAATTAGCTGGGCATGGTGGCACATGCCTGTAATCCCAGCTACTCAGGAGGCTGAGGCAGGAGAATCGCTTGAACCTGGGAGGCAGAAGTTGCAATGAGCTGAGATTGTGCCACTGCACTCCGGCCTGGGTGACAGAGTGAGACTCTGCCAAAAAAAAAAAAAGTTGCTGTGTATATCCTTGTATATATCCTGCCAAACATGTTTCCCTATATACTGAGACTGAACTGAGATTTGTGTGCCAGTGCTTGATTGAGGGTTGTGCTCTCAGGCGAAGCCCAGCGGGGAGTGAGGGGAGCTGGAGAGGAGAGGAGAGGGAGCCAGGCAAATATACTGGTAGAACTGAAGTCCAGCCTCCGTCTTATCCCAGGGGAACCCTGGAATGTGAATAGAGAGTTGTCCTCCTCTGGGCCGGGCGCAGTGGCTCACGCCCGTAATCCTAGCACTTTGGGAGGCCGAGGTGGGTGGATCACGGGGTCAGGAGTTCAAGACCAGCCTGGCCAAGATGGCGAAACCCTGTCTCTACTAAAAATATGAAAATTAGCTGGGCATGGTGGTGGATGCCTGTAATCCCAGCTACTCGGGAGGCTGAGGCAGAGAATTACTTCAACCTGGGAGGCAGAGGTTGCAGTGAGCTGAGATTGCACCACTGCACTCCAGCCTGGGTGACACACTGAGACTCTCCTTCTCAAAAAAAGAAAAAATAAAGAGAGAGAGAGAGAGAGAGTTGTCTTTCTCTGAGACAATGGAGTGGCCTTTTGTATCCCATATGAGTTATTGTTGGCTGTGGACTGCCCTGGAGGGCGAGTTAACCTCCTGGGTAATCCTCTAGGAAGGAGGATCTCATTAGCAAAGGGCATTTGTCAGAAGAGAAGGAGCAACTACAAACTGTAAACCATACAAGTAGCAGCCAATACCCCTAGCATCCAGGGGAGAGCTGCACCAGCCTGAAAAACAGAAATAAAGAGGAACTAGGTGAGGCATCTATGGATCTATTATGTGTGATGTGTGTAAAATTATTGGATTTCAGATTACCTGTATTTATTACATTTTCTTAACTTTATATTCTGCTTTTCAAAATTGAAGTGTAATTATTTCCAATAAAATGCACTAACCAGGGAGTGTTTACACATGTACATCCATGTAACCAACACCCCAATCAAGACATTGAGTGCTGTCATAATTCTAGAACATTCTCTTATTTTCCCTTCTGGTCCATCTCACTCCCCAGCTCTGGAAGCAACTACAGTTCTTGATTTCCACTTGCATGGATTAGTTTTGCTTGTTGTTGAATTTTATCTAAATACTGTCATGTAGTAAACTACATATATGTTTTTTAATTCCAAAAAAGGAAATTATGGCAAAATTGTTATTCCTCCAGTTGGCATTTTCACTTAATACATGCTGGACAGTTTTCCATTTAATACATATTGATAATCTTAATTGTATTTCAAAGTTACTTTTTCCTGCCGCCAAATATTCTCTAGCTCGCTTGTGTCAGACCCATTTCCTTGGCTGATGAATTATTAGACTCCCATTGTTGTCATTGTTACAGAAGGCAATGCTACAATGAGCGTTTGTTCAGTTGGCCCAATTTTATGCATGGATTATGAGGAACTTTATAAAAATTCACATTCTCTGGTTCTCCTCAGATACACTGAACCAGAAAATGCAAAGGGGATCCCAAGATATTTGAAAAACTCTCCCAACAACTTTTGGTGCTCTACCAGGTTTGGGAACTGCTTAAGTGGGTCACTGTCCCTAGGCATCTGGTTGTAAAGGAAGATTTGAAATGAGGTGTCATCCAGAGGGAATCAGCAGGCTAGAGGGAGGAATTTGTTTTCAAAGATTAGAAATGTGAATTCCATCAATGATTTATAATATACGTTAATAATTCACAGTATGTATCCTTCCATTTTTCCTCTTTCACAGGATTTTTTTCAGTGTTCACCATTGCCTAACTTTCCAGATAATCCATTATGTCTTGTACATTCACCAAACTTCCTTGATATTTTAATAGCAATTGCATTAAATTCATCATTAATTTGGAAAATTGTCATCGTTAAACATTTTGTCTTCTCATCTCTTATCATGGTATGTTTCTTCATTTATTACCTCATTCAACAAATATTTACAGAGTTCATACCGTGTTCCAGGCACTGGGAATACAGTAGCAAACAAAGCAAAGGTTTGCCCTCTTGGTGCTTACAGTGTCATTGGAGGAAGAGACAATAAACATACATAGCAAGTCAGCTGGTGATAAGAGCATGGAGAAAAAGACAAGGAGCATGCATAGTGCAGGGTTAAGGGTATCTGGAGGAAGGGCATTCCAGGAAGAAGAACTCGTAACTACAAAGGCTTGGAAGTGACTGTGGCTGGAACCGAGCGAGAAAGGCAAGGAATGACGTCAACGTTAGAAGGAGCACTCTGACTGGCCCATGGACAAGAAATTGGGTGGGATTATCAGGATAAGAAAGGAACTCTGTATCAACAATACAAGATAGATGACAGTGGCTTTGGCCAGGGTGGTAGTAGTGAAGGGGAGGGAATTGGTCAGATTCTGAATGTTTTGAAGATAAAGCCAACAGTATTTGCTGATGTCTTGAATGTGGGTGGTGACAGAAGGAGAGGAGTCAAGGATACCACAATTGGAGGTCTGGAGGGGCCTGAAGGGGTAATGGGAGGAAAACTGCATGAGGAGCTTTTTTTTTTTGTGGGGGACATTAGAATATTTGTTTGGGGACATGTGAAGTTTAAGATGTCCATCAGATATCCAACTGGAGATGGCAAATAGGCAGTGAGATATATAGTTGGGTCAACAAATACACATACATATGCATGCACACACATAGCTCTTGAGGGGGTGGGGTCATTAGAGCATAGATGGTATGTTAAAACTGAGATTTAATATACCAGTGAGATTTTGAAATTGTCATCCCATTATTTGAACATTTCCTCTGAGAGAGCATAGTTATGTTACATTCTTTTTTTATTTTTATTTTTTATTATTATACTTTAGGTTTTAGGGTACATGTGCACAATGTGCAGGTTTGTTACATATGTATCCATGTGCCATGTTGGTTTGCTGCACCCATTAACTCGTCATTTAGCATTAGGTATATCTCCTAATGCTGTCCCTCCCCCCTCTCCCCACCCCACAACAGTCCCCGGAGTGTGATGTTCCCCTTCCTGTGTCCATGAGTTCTCATTGTTCAATTCCCACCTATGAGTGAGAACATGCGGTGTTTGGTTTTTTGTCCTTGCAATAGTTTACTGAGAATGATGGTTTCCAGTTTCATCCATGTCCCTATAAAGGACATGAACTCATCATTTTTTATGGCTGCATAGTATTCCATGGTGTATATGTGCCACATTTTCTTAATCCAGTCTGTTGTTGTTGGACATTTGTTACATTCTTTTGTTTATCTTATATCTAGTTACTCAGTTGTACCATTTTAAATTCAAACAGCTTTTCTCTTGATATGACATTTCATTTCTGATCATATAAGTCTATTTTCCTGCAAGTAACAATGGTGGCCCCTTCCTTTCCAATATTTATCCTTTTCCTTTTTTTCTGTTTCAGGGCTTTGTGGAGTGGTCAAAAGCTCCACAACAAACAACCATAGTCTTGGTAGTGTGCGTGCTTTTTTTGTTCCTGGTTTTAACGGGGATGCCTATGATGTTTCACATTTAACTATAATGGTGGCTGTTGTTTTAAAAGTTTAATATAATGAAATAGATGCCCTGTGTCATGTTAAGGAAGTGTGCTAGTCAAAAATCAGGAATAGGTGTTGAATATTTTCAAATGCCTTTCAAACATCCTTTGAGATGATTTTTAAAAAATTTTTGGTGTGAGTTTTCACATACTTTATTTCCATGAAATGAAGACATCATTGATTGTAAAACATTATTTTGTATACCACGGAGAAAGAAAAATGCTAATTAATCATAAGACGCCACCAACTGGAAGATATCTCCTGACTTTGAGAAGATGAAAAAATGTGCAACTGAGGATCGATGAAATCTGGTACATTTCCTAACATCAAACCAACTTTGCATTCTTAAGATTTTGGTGCACCAGTCTTTTCATACACTAAATTATATTTATTGATATTTTATGTAGGATTCTTGCCTCTATCTTCATATGTGAGATTGGTGCTATCTTTGTGAAGTTTTGGTATCTTGGTTAAGCTTGCATCATAGAAAGACTTGGGTAACTTTTACCTTTTCTATGCTTTTAAATAGTTTCTGTAGCTTAAGAAGTATCAGTCCCTTGACATTTTAAATGAATTCATTGTTATAACCAGGTCATAGAGTCATGGAGAGAACGTTTCAGCTAATTCTTGGGCAGCTTTCTTAGTTCTTTACAATGTTATCAGTTTGTTAATACATTTTACCTCTTGCATTTATTTTGGCGAATTACAGAGGTTTTTTTTGTTTGTTTGTTTGTTTTTGATACCGAGTCTCACTCTGTCACCCAGTCTGGAGTGCAGTGGCGCAATCTTGGCTCACTGCAAGCAGAGGGTTCATGCCATTCTCCTGCCTCAGCGTCCCAAGTAGCTGAGACTACAGGCGCCCACCACCATGCCCAGCTAATTTTTTGTATTTTTAGTAGAGACAGGGTTTCACCGTGTTAGCCAGGATGGTCTCGATCTCCTGACCTCGTGATCCGCCTGCCTTGGCCTCCCAAAGTGCTGGGATTACAGGTGTGAGCCACCGCGCCCAACCCAGAGTTCTTTGATCCTCTAGAAAATTCTCCATTCCATAGAGCTTTTTCATATTATTAGCTTAATTATGCATACTGTTTTATAATTAAAAATTTCTCTTTATTTTGTTCTATCCCCTGTATCCTGTCAACTGCTGTTTGTGGTTTACTCATTATTAGATTTGTCAAAGGTTTATCTAGCTTACTATTGTTTTTCCAAAGAACCAGCATTAGCATTAGGATTCATTTATATCTGTTATTTCTTTTATTTGTAATTTGTTTTTCTTTGATATGTATTGCATTTATTTTTTATTGTTTTTCTTCTTTGTCTCAGTTTTTATACTGAATACTTGATTTATATTCTCTTTATATTTTCTATAATAGCATACTTATTAATACAAATGTACTTCTGGATATAGCGTTGGCCACATCTTAACATTTGATTATTCATTTTTGTTTACGTTGTCTAAATATTACATTGTAGTGTTTCTAAAGAGTGCTTTGAAACTCAGTGATTTGGTTTATTTTTTGTTTAAAAATAGTTTTGTTTTCTTGTTTTACTGCACTGTGAACACAGAATGTGGACTATAACACATGTGCTTCCAAAACTTTTTAAAAAGCTTTTAGTGTGGCCTAGAATATGTCCATTTTTTGTAATTGTTTCATGAACATTTAAGATGAAGATATCTTCTCTGTCTGTAGAACTGAAAACTTTACATGCCTGTTGGTTAACTCAGTATCATCAATTATATTGTTCAGATTCATGTATTATCTAATTTTGGCCTATTGGATTCATTAAAAACCAATAAGGTTACATGAAACTTTGTTAGTACAATTGTTTTTGTTAATAAATTTTTATAATCTTTGCTTTACATACTCAACAGCTGTGTAATTCGATGCATATAAGTGCAGCATTGCTATGTCCTTGTCAATTAAATAATATATGTAAAACACCATATGACAGTGGCTGGCAGATAGTAGGCACTCAATAAATGTTAATTAAAACCTGATTCTGAATCCTTTGTTAAATATAAAATGATTGTTTTCAGTCAGTTTAATCCTTTGCCTTAAATTTTACCTTGTCTAATACTGGCTGATATTACCATCCTGTGCTCTTCTATCTATGTATATGAGGTTCTCTAGAGAAATTAACAGGGAAAAGTATGGATTGTCTCTCCATTCCTCTCTCAGGCTGATTGCCTGCAACAAGCAACCAGCCCTTAAAAGAAAGGAAAACAGGCCTTAACTATTACAGTTTTTGAGATTCTACTGGAAATAAGAGAAGCTCAATTCCAAAGAGCTTAAGCAAAATAATAATAATAATAATTATTATTATTATTATTCATTCATGTTACACCAAAGTTTGGGATAAAATTGGCTTTATTTACAGCTGGTTCTGGGGGACCTAAAAATATCACTGGGGCTTTTCCTCTCCTCACCTCCCTCTCTTTCTTCTACATGGCGGGGGACAGCTATCATGGACCCTGTGATCATCTCTTCCACACGGCAAGGTGGGAGACCTGGCAGATTCTCATCACGCACACCCACAACTCCCATCCTTGTTCTGCCTTGGGGACAAGAGTCCTGAAATTAGGGGAGAGAGAGCAGCAACTGCAAAGTCCCTGAGACATAAACCATCTGCCCAAGTAAAGGATGGAGAATGGACTGTAGCAGGGCAAAGGCAGAAGCAGGGAGATGAGTGTGGAGACTGTCTTAAGTGTCCAGTCAACAGGGGATGGGCTGGGCATGGTAGCTCACGCCTGTTAATTCCAGCACTTTGGGAGGCCAAGGCAGGAAGATCGCTTGAGGTTAGCAGTTTAAGACCAGCCTGGACAACACAGTCAGACTCTATCTCTACAAAAAATAATAATAATAAAAATTGTCAGGCATGGTGGCATGCACCTGTAGTCCCAGCTACTCAGGAAACTGAGGCAAGAGGACTGCTTGAGCCCAGGAGACTGAGACTGCAGAGAGCCATGATCAGGCCACTGCACTACAGCCTGGGTGAAACAGTGAGACCTTGTCTCAAAAAAAAAAAAAAAAAACACCCAAAAACGAAAAGTAGGGGATGATGTTGGGGGGCTAACTGGGCTCTGATTAGCTCAGACAGTGCCACAGGTCTTGATTGATTTTGTGGGATATTGAAAATAATCATGGCCGGGCACGGTGGCTCACACCTATAACCCCAATACTTTGGGAAGCCAAGGTGGGCAGCTCACTTGAGGTCAGGAGTGCGAGACCAGCCTGGCCAACATAGTGAAACCCTGTCTCTACTAAAATACAAAGAAATTAGCTAGGCTTGGTGGGCACCTGTAATCCTAGCTACTCAGGAGGCTGATGCAGAAAATCACCTGAACCCGGGAGGTCGGAAGGTGGAGGTTGCAGTGAGCAGCAGAGATTGTGCCATGCCACTGCACTCCAGCCTGGGCAACAGAGCAAGACTGTCTCAAAAAAAAAAAAAGGAGAAAGAAAGAAGAAAGAAAGAAAGAAGAAAGAAAGAAAGAAAAGAAAAAGAAAGAAAAGAAAAGAAAAGAATCATGATACTATCAGTAATAAAAATCATATTAGCAATGGTCTGCTAATTAGCTCTACAGTATGCCAGGGACCTAATTTCATTGATGACAGAAGTATCCACTCAAGCCACTGACGTTCCATTCTCTATCCAACAGCTGGATAGATCCCATTAAAACATAATCAACCAGATTGGGCAACATAGTGAGACCCTGTCTCTACAAAAATAAAAATATTAGCCAGGCATGGTGGTGTGCACCTGTAGTCCCAGCTACTATGGAGGCTGAGGCAAAAGGGTCACTTGGGCCCAGAAGTTCGAGGTTACAGTGAGCTACAACTGTGTCAGTGCACTCCAGTCTGCACAACAGACAGCTACCTTGTTTCCAAAACAACAACAACAATAATAATAACAATAACACAATTAGGACTGTTCATAATCCTCCCATTTCAGGTAAAGCCAAAGTCTTCACAATGCCATCCAGCCCTATTCCAGGTGGCTTCTGTTCCATCCTCCTTATCTTGCTCCCTCCCAGGCAGCCACACTGGCCTCCTTGCTGTTTCTCAAACTCGCCGATCATGCTTACTTCAGGACTTTTGCACTGTTCCTGCTCCCTGGAATGCTCTTCCCCCAGAAGCTTACATGGCTCCCTCATCTCCTTCAGGTCTCAAATGTCACCTCCTCAGAGAAGCCTTCCCTGACCACCCTCAAGTAGCATCTCTCTCCGCAGGTCCCGCTCTATTCGTCTTCACAGATTGTATCATGACCTGACAAGTAATGGGTCAATGCAGTTCCAGTCTAGCGTCCTCAATGGCCATTCTCGCTCCTTGGGTGGTTCTCCCTGGAGGAACTGTGAAGGTGGAATTGGGGGAGGAGAGGGCTGTGGGGTTCAGGTTGTGCCTCCCAGGAATTCCTCACACAACCATACCAGCTTGTGGCACCTCCGCATGACCCCACCCCCATGCTCTTGAAGCTGCTGTCTCTTCCTTTTTTTTTTTTGAGACAGAGTCTCTCTCTGTCGCCCAGGCTGGAGTGCAGTGGCGCGATCTTGGCTCACCGCAAGCTCCGCCTCCCGGGTTCTCGCCATTCTCCTGCCTCAGCCTCCCGAGTAGCTGGGACTACAGGCACCCGCCACCACGCCCGGCTAATTTTTTGTATTTTTAGTAGAGACGGGGTTTCACCATGTTAGCCAGGATGGTCTCGATCTCCTGACCTTGTGATCTGCCCACCTCGGCCTCCCAAAGTGCTGGGATTACAGGCGTGAGCCACCGCGCCCGGCCGCTCTGTCTCTTCCTTTAACAGGGCACGTTGGACCAGGGTGGTATTTGAATATAGTATCTAGGGAACACTGTATAGGGGGAAATAAGTACTAGAAGTTGGTAAATATGGCAAATCTAAAATCACAGGGATTAGGCCAGGCGCAGTGGCTCACGTCTGTAATCCCAGCACTTTGGAAGGCCAAGGCAGGTGGATCACCTGAGGTCAGGTGTTCGAGACCAGCCTGGCCAACATTGGGAAACCCTGTCTCTACTAAAATACAAAATTAGCCGGGCGTGGTGGCGTGTGCCTGTAACCCCAGCTACTCGGGAGGCTGAGGCAGGAGAATCACTTGAACCCGGGAGGCAGGGGTTGCAGTGAGCCGAGATCGAGCCAGTGCACTCCAGCCCGGGCAAAAAGAGTGAAACTTCATCTCAAATAAATAAATAAAATAAAGTAAAATCACAGGGATTAAGTGGACCACCCCTTGGGCCAGTCATGTGGCCTGTGGTAATTCTCGTAGTGAAATTGCCCGATTACCGGCGAGATGGTTTGGGAGGGATTAATGAGAAGGCTGCACGCTGCCACCAGAGGGCGGCTTCGGCATCCAGTGCTGTGAGGGTTCACAGAATCCTAGGTCCATTTCCTCTTTGCCTTATCTGTCAATCCTTACATTTCAGAAGCTCAGAAATATTTTGGATAATTTTTCCTCCACGGATTCAGAGGACTCTAACCTCCCGGGTGCTTTTCTCTTTCTACAGCAGGAGGGGTTCATGGCAAATTCTCATCACCCCTCCCTATTGCTGCTCCGCCACTGAACAGGAGCTCACCGCCTACCAATCTGCCCACACCCAAGACACTTTCTAGCGGCGCCGCCCATGGGCGTCCCACCTCCGCGGGAAACTCTCTCACCAGCGGATGCAGCCCGACGCCTGCGCACTGGAGAGGCGCCAAGCCCCCTGCGCCTGCGCACTCCGACTTGGCGGGGTCTCCTCGAAGTCCTGGCGGAAGGGTTCGGAGGACCGACGCCGACCACGCCCACTACCATGACCCCAGCCCTGCCAGTACCCCACAGAGCGGGTTTGACCCAGCTCTTTCTGCTGCTTTCTTGGATGATAAACTGTGCCCTATGTCTGTAAACTAGGGTAGCATTTCACGCATTCATCCTTTCACCCGGCACTGACTGAGCACCTACTGTGTGTCGAGGCCTGGACTGGGCGAAGTTCGGGTCTCTGTGGTCCCTGATTCTGAATGGCTATAGGGCTGGTGCTGGGATGTTCAACTTACTCATTCGGTCACTCAGCTTTTCTTGAGGACCTACTGTGTGCTGAGACCAGGGCTGAGCAAACTTTGGGTCACAGGAAGAAACCAGAATGCATGGTCCCTGAACCTCTGGGCTCCAGGGCTAGTGCTGAGGATGTTCACTTGTTCATCCATTTACTTGGCCTCTCCTGAGGACCTACTGTGTGCTTGGCCTGGGCTGGGGGATGTCGGGGGTTGGGGGGATAAGGAGAACCTAAATGTGTGGTCCTTGTCCCTGAATGACTCTGGGGCTGCTGCTGGGGATGTATAACTATTCATACTGTCACTGCCAATTCTTGAGGACCTACTGTGTGCTGAGGCCTGGGTGGTCAGTCAGGAGCCAAGGGAAAAACCAACTGCTTGGTCCCTGGCCCTAAAGAGCACAGGGCCAGTTCAGGTTTTTTTTCAGCTATTCATTCCTTAGTCTGACATTTCCTGAGGACCTACTGTGTGCCCAGGCCTGTGCAGGCAATGCCAGGACAGGGGTAAAAAGGTATAATGACTCCCTTCTTTCTTTTCCCAGGTTCCTCACTGCTTCCTTGGTGGGGCTGAGAGTTACGGGAGCTGGCAGGTAGGGAGCCAGATGTTTCTATACCTGTGTGTGTCCTGTGTGTCTCTGCACTGGGGTCTCTGAGTGGCACAGCGCCCCCAACAAGTTACACACATTAAAGACTATTTGGGTTTGTTATTTTCAAGGCTTGAAACATTATTTTCAGATAAATTACATCACTTTTTCAAATTTTGTTTATAGGGGGCAAGGAAATCTGAATATGGATTAGACACTGGATGACACAAAAATTGTTAATTTTGTTATGTGTGATAATGGTATTGTGGTTGTATAGCAAGATACTTTTTCTTGGAGATGTAAGCTAAAGTATTTGGTAGTGAAGGGAGATCACATCTGTAATTTACTTTTAAATAGACCAGGAAAATATATTTTCGTGACTTATTTTAAAAGTAAATAAATACTATAAAATATGGTAAATGGTTTATTAAGATGTTTTAGGTATTGTATTTTTATTAAAATTTTTTTAAAGGATTGAATCTGGGTGGGTATATATGTATGGGTATTATTCATACTTTATACTTTTCTGTATAATTGAAAAATCTCATAAGAAACTTTAGGGGTTATTTTTTATGCAGAAGTGGGGCCTATGTTGTCCCATGACCCAGGACAATTTGTTATAAGAAAAGCATTCTTATAGCTGAAAAATATTTTTGTAAGGGATTTTTTTTTTCTGGAGCCAAACAAGTCACAGTGGGAAGACTGAAACAATCATAAGTGATTCTATTACATAAGAAATCTTATGCCCAAACTTCATTAAAGGAATAGTGCCCACCCATTTGTTTACTAATACAAAGTATATTGGTAAACATCATTAAAAAGAGCTAGATAGAAAATTCTGCATATCGGCCGGGCGCGGTAGCTCACGCCTGTAATCCCAGCACGTTGGGAGGCCGAGGCAGGCAGATCGCGAGGTCAGGAGATTGAGACCATCCTGGCTAATACGGTGAAAACCCGTCTCTACTAAAAATAATAATAATAAAAAAATTAGTTGGGCGTGGTGGCGGGCGCCTGTAGTCCCAGCTACTTGGGAGGCTAAGGCAGGAGAATGGTGTGAACCTGGCAGGCAGAGCTTGCAGTGAGCCAAGATTGCGCCACTGCACTCCAGCCTGGGTGACAGAGCGAGACTCCTTCTCAAAAAAAAAAAAAAAAAAAAAAAAATTCTGCATATCATATGCTACCATTTGTGAAGAAAGGAGTACTGTATATCTTTCCAGAATATTCTATGCATATAAATATTCATATATATGCTTACATATAGTAAGCAGTTGCTTCTAGTGAGGGGGACTTGGCAGCTGGGAGACACAGGAGTAAGAACAGTTTTTTTTTTAACTTTATAAATTGTGGACTACATGAATGTATTCCCCCATAAAATAATTTTCCAGTGATTATAGTCATGTGAAGTTATGAGATAATAACTTTAATTCAACATTGTAGTAGGTGGATTACGTTCATATCTCCTACTTTTCACCCTTCCCTGGGACCACACACTTAGGAAGGCTCTTCTGTGCTGATCCTAGGCTTGGTTAGGAGTCTTGCTTTGGCCTGTGGAACTAGATGCAAATGTGACAATATCAGAGGCTTGAAAGCATGCCTGTGTGTCCACTCCCTCTCAGACTCCTGCCACCTCCCTGAGAACACACCCAGGTGAGATGTGAGTCAGGAGAAGCTCAAATTGGCCCAGCTGAGCCCTCCTGGTCCAGGTTCAGACCAAGCCTGGTCCAGACCAACAGAACCAGCAGCTGACCTGGAGATGCATGAGAAATAGTAAATGGATAAGTGAGGGCTGGATGATTTGTTACACAGCAAGAGCTGACTGATACAAGCATTAAAGTCAGGGCTTCGAGTTAGGGGGAAAAATGCTGGAGATGGGTAGGTGTTTCCTCATACTGAAAAAAAGACTAGGCCCACTCTAAAAATCTTTTGTAGAGGAGAGGCACTCCCTTCTTCTAGAATAACTTCAAGCTCTAGATTTCTCCTGCTCATTTTCTCTAAGCACTATTTCTATCTTAGTGAATCCAGATTTCTTCTTCAGACTCTGCTCCTTTAGTAAATATGCCAACTTGGCCAAAGGAACCAAACCTTTTATTCACTTTAATTCAATTAAATTTACTGAGCAAGTGCTTACTCAATAAAATCAACAATGAAAAGGCCAGCTGGCCAGGCATGGTAGCTCAGGCCTGTAGTCCCAGCACTTTGGGAGGCCAAGGCAGGCGGATCGCCTGAGGTTAGGAGTTCGAGACAGTCTGGCCAACATGGTGAAACCCTGCCTCTACTAAAAATACAAAAATTAGGCCGGGTGTGGTGGCTCATGCCTGTAATCCCAGCACTTTGGGAGGCTGAGGCGGGTGAATAACGAAGTCAGGAGATCGAGACTATCCTAGCCAACATGGTGAAACCCCGCCGCTACTAAAATAAAAAAAAACTAGTCCGGGCGTGGTGGCGGGCACCTGTAGTCTCAGCTACTCGGGAGGCTGAGGTAGGGGAATTGCTTGAACCCGGGAGGCGGAGGTTGCAATGAGCCGAGATTGCATCACTGCACTCCAGCCTGGGCGACAGAGCGAGACTCCGTCTCAGAAAAAAAAAAAAAAAAAAAATTAGCCAGGCTCCTGTAATTTCAACTACTCGGGAGGTTGAGGCAGGAGAATCACTTGAACCCGGGAGGCGGAGGTTTCAGTGAGCCGAGATCGCTCCACTGCACTCTAGCCTGGATGACAGAGAGAGACTCTGTCTCAAAGAAAAAAAAAAAAAAAGGAAGGAATTAAAGGCCAGCCATAGGTGTTTCTGCAGGTCTACTTGCCTGTGCCGCATTTATAATTTTGCGCCAGGGAGACCGCAGGGGAGTCTGGCAGATGTGAGGTACAGTCCTAGCCCTGTGTCTTCCCCACTGTGTGCCCTCAGGCAAGTTAACAAGCTTCTCTGAGCCTCGGTTTCCTCACAGGAAGCGTCGGGGATAACACAGTATCTCCCCCATAGCATTGTGAGGTTGGAAAGGAGGCCCTCAGCTCTTAATCTTCTGCTGGTCCACGCGGGTTTCTGCCAGGGCGCCCCTGTTGACAGGTTTCTCCTCCCTGTGAGAGCCCAGGTGTTGAGTCAGGCGTGGGAGCTGGGCAAAGGCGTCCCGCACTGTCTGCATGCGTCCTCTGGTGTCGGATGAGCGCGGAGGAGAAGCTGAAGGCCTTCCCGCAGCCGCTGCACTCGTAGGGCTTCTCCCCGGTGTGCACGATGTGGTGCTGGATCAGGTAGGAGCGGTTGCTGAAAGCCTTGCCGCACTCGGGGCAGATGTAAGGCCGCTCGCCCGTGTGCGTGCGCTGGTGCAGGGTGAGCGAGGAGCCCTGGCTGAAAGCCTTGCCGCACTCGCCGCACTTGTAGGGCCGCTCTCCAGTGTGGATCTTCTGGTGCTCTATAAGCGAGGACACGTGGCTGAAGGCGGCCCCGCATTGCAGGCACCTGTAGGGTCGCTCACCGGTGTGCACGAGGCGGTGCTGGAGGAGGTGGGAGCGGTTGCTGAAGCGCTTGCCGCAGTCGTGGCAGGGGTAGGGCCGCTCTCCGGTGTGCGTGCGCTGGTGCTGCGTCAGGTGCGACACCTGGGTGAAGGCCTTGGCGCACTGGCCGCACGCGTAGGGCTTCTCGCCCGTGTGGATGCGCCGGTGCTCGGCCAGAGAGGCGCTCTGGCTGAAGAGCGCGCCGCAGTCCTGGCACGTGTAGGGCTTCTCGCCCGTGTGCACGCGCCGGTGCTGGGTCAGGTGCGCGATCTGCGCGAAGGCCTTGGCGCACTGGCCGCAGCGGTAGGGCTTCTCCTCCGTGTGGATGCGCTGGTGGCGGATGAGCGCCGAGGAGAAGCGGAAGGCCTTGGCGCACGCGGCGCACTCGTAGGGCTTCTCGCCGGTGTGGATGCGCTGGTGCTCTATCAGAGACGAGCGGTTGCGGAACGCCTTGGCGCACTGGGCGCACGCGTAGGGCCGCTCGCCCGTGTGCACTCGCCGGTGCTGGGTCAGGTGCGTGACGCGCGTGAAGGCCTTGCCGCAGTCGGCGCAGCGGTGCGGCTTCTCGCCCGTGTGCGTGCGCCAGTGGGATGCCAGGTACGAGCCCTGGCTGAAGGCCTTGCCGCACTCGTGGCACGCGTAGGGCTTCTCGCCCGTGTGCGTGCGCTGGTGCAGGGTCAGGTGCACGCTCTGGCTGAAGGCCTTGCCGCACTCGGGGCACGCAAATGGCTTCTCCCCTGTGTGGATTCTCTGGTGCAAGATGAACGCGGAACAGTAACTGAAGGCCTTCCCGCAGTCCCCGCATTTCCATGGTTTCTTGGGGCCGCCACCTCTCTCCCGCTGGCGGCTGTCAGGATGCCTCTGCTTCGGGCTCTTCCCAGGCGCGCTGCACCTCCGGGGCCTGCTGAGGTCAGGGACACTGGCTTGGGTAGCAGCAGGACTCGATATGGTTCTTGGGATTCGGCTGAATTCATCGCGTTCCTGGATGCCGTCCCCGGCAGGGTCTCCCTTGCAGGCCACGGCCTCTGGCTCTGGACAGCTTTCCTGGTTTTCCTGCAGGTCCTCAACCTCAACTTGGCCCTTGTGTTTCCAGTTTCCTTCCAACTCTGCGCCCTGGAGGGCGACGCTCAAGAGTCCCTCCATCCTCGATCCCTGGGCTGCTGTCTTGATCTCACATCTTTTCTCTGGGTCTGAAAGGAAAAGAAAAAAATTTAAACATTACCACTTCTCCTGAGCTGGAAAAATGGCTAAGAGCTGAGCTGGGAAGGACTTAGCATGGAGTCCCGGGACCTCTGTGCCAATGACATTTTGGGTCCAATAATTCGGTGTGGTGGGACCCAACCTGTGTGTTGTGAGATGTTGAGCAGCGTCCCTGGTCTCTCCACACTGGATGCCAGGGACACTACACCCCAACCCCTGAGTTGTAACAATGAAAAATGTGTCCAGGCCAGACGTGGTGGCTCATGCCTGTAATCCCAGCACTTTGGGAGGCCAAGGCAGGTGGTTGCTTGAGCCCAGGGGTTTGAGACCAGCAAACTATCTCAAACTGTCTGCTGCCTGGGCAACACAGCAAGATATCTTCACAAATGAAAAAAAAATTAGCCAGGCATGATGTTGTGCACCTGTGGTCTCAGCTACTCAGGAGGCTGAGGCAAGAGGATCACCTGAGCTCAGGAGGCTGAGGCTGCAGTGAGTAGTGATCACACTACTGCACTCTAGCCTGGGTGACAGTGTGAGACCCTGTCTGAATTTTTTTTGTTAAAGTCTCCAGACACTGCCAGGTGTCTTCTCCCCTGGGGACAAAATTGCCCCCAGTTGGGAATCACTGATTTAATGGAACTAAAAACAAATTTAAAAGATCCCTGAAAAAGAAAAAAAAAAAGCATGAATCTGTCAGCTCTTAAAATATGGCCTTGTAATCTGGTGCTCTGAACTGAATTGTGTCCCCTCAAAATTTATACATGGAAGCCCTAACTCCCAAGGTGATGCTTTTTGGAGATGGAGCCTCTGGGAGGTGATTAGGTTTAGAGGGGGTCCTGAGGGTGGGGCCCCCACAATGGGACTTTTTTTCTTTTTGACATGGAGTCTTGCTCTGTTGCCCAGGCTGGAGTGCAGTGGCACAGTCTTAGATCACTGCAACCTCCACCTCCCGGGTTCAAGCGATTCTCCTGCCTCAGCCTCCTGAGTAGCTGGGACTACAGGAGCACGCCACCATGCCCGGCTAATTTTTGTGTTTTTAGTAGAGACAGGGTTTCACCATATTGGCCAGGCTGGTCTCAAACTCCTGACCTGAGGTGATCCACCTGCCTTGGCCTCCCAAAGTGCTGGGATTACAGGCGTGAGCCACTGCGCTCAGCTGGGACTAATGTTTTGATAAGAAGAGGAAGCGACACCAGAGCTCGCTGTCTGTCAGGTGAACGCATGGCAAGAAGGCAGCCGTCTGCAAGCCAGGAAGTGAGTCCTCAGCGTGGTCTGACCATGCTGGCACTCTGATCTCAGACTACCAGCCTCTAGCACTGTGAAGAAATAAGTGTTTGTTGCTTCAGCCACCTAATCTGTGATTTTTTTGTAAGCTGGAGCTAAGATAACTGGAAAGACAGTTTTCTTTTCTGGGGAAAAATCAGTTGAAACTTTAATTCCCAGTGTGACAGTGTTTGATGTGGGGCCTTTGGAGGATGATTAGGTCATGAGGGCACCCTCCTTAATAGGGTTAGCGTCCTTATAAGAGGAGACACCAGGGGGCTCACTTACTGTCTGCTCTCTCTGTCCTCTCTGCGTGTGAGAACACGGGGAGAAGGTGGCCATCTGTAAACCAGGAAGAGAGCCCTCACCAGACAGAATCAGCCAATAGTGATCCCTGATTTCACATTATGGGGACACTATTCAACTCACTATGCTCCCCTTCTACAGGGCTCCATCAGTGAAGGAGCTGCCCGGGGTCTCCCAGGCTCAGAGGTTCATGCTGGTCCCTGGGCCCAGCGTCCTCGTTAGAGATGGTGATCTCAAGCTATTGCAGGTTACCCTGTCTGGTTTCCACATTTTCAGTGGAAAACAGGGATCTGTTTTTATATGAGCCCAGGAAATCACTGTTTTTTAGAAAGCCATAACAGAAGCCATACATTTAGTTACTTCTAGTGGGGCTGTGATGCTGAAGGATTTATACCAATTGCCTGGTGTACACTGGACCTGCACGCTGGACAGAAACTCACCACTGACTTCTGATGCTTTAGTTCTAACAGAATGGGAAGACAGATGGACAAATGACCTCCTGGTGCTGAGAGAGGGAAGGAGGCAGCTGCCTGTGGATCCACTGTGCTGGGGCTAGCCCCAGAGGGGGCTCACACTGCTGGCAGGGGGAGTCCTTTCCAGGCTGTGTGGCTGCAGGTAAGTGGCTACCTGCTCTGAGGCTCTGCCTGGTTTTCTCTCTCTAAACAGGGCTCCAGCCTTCCATTCTCCCGAGGGCCATGGCGGGGCTCTCAGGAAGCTTGGCCTCATGTTATGTGTGGGCTCAGCCCCTCACACACAGGCATTCCCTGAACCAACTAGTAGGCTGTGTGCATATAGCAGACAGTGCTCGGCCTTGGGCTCCTCCGGGCACATTCCTGCTGTTGCTGGGCAGGCTATGTCTGAAGCTTGTCCTCCCCACTTCCTGTGTGAGATCCTAACCCTTTGTGGTGGTGCTAGGAGGTGGGGCCTCTGGGAGGTGATGATGACATGAGGCTGGAGCCCTCAGGTGTTGGATTCCTGCCCTTATAAAAGAGGACCCGGAAGGCTCCCTTGCCCCTTCCTCCAAATGAAGACACAACAAGAGGGCCCATCTGTGAACCAGGAAGCAGCCCTCACCAGACACCAAACCTGCTGGCACCTTGACCTTGGACATCCAGCCTCTAGAACTGTGTGGAAATAAATGCTGTTTCCTTCTTTCTTTTCTCTTTTTATTTTCTTTTTTCTTTCTTTCTTTCTTTTTCTTTCTTTCTTCTTTCTTTCTTCTTCCTTCCTTCCTCTTTCTTTCCTTTCTTTCTTTTTTCTTTCTCTTTCTTTCTTTCTTTCTTTCTTTCTTTCTTTCTTTCTTTCTTTCTTCTTTCTCTCTCTCTCTTTCTTTCTTGTTGTTGTTGTTGTTTGTTTTGTTTTGTTTTTGAGACAGAGTTTCACTCTTGGTGCCCAGGCTGGAGTGCAATGGCATGATGTTGGTTCACTGCAACCTTCGCCTTCTGGGTTCAAGTGATTCTCCTGCCTCAGCCTCCTGAATAGCTGGGATTACAGGCATGCACCACCATGTCCGGCTAATTTTTTGTATTTAGTAGAGATAAGGTTTCACCATATTAGTCAGGCTGGTCTCAAACTCCTGTCCTCAGATGATCCACCCACCTTGGCCTTCCAAAGTGCTGGGATTACAGGCATGTGCCACCGTGCCCAGCCAATAAATGCTGTTTCTAAGCCACCAGAGTATGGCATTCTGTCACACACCAAAGGACCTAAAATAGGGTTTTGTTTTTTTTTTTTTTTGAGACAGGGTCTTTCTTGCTTTGTTGCCCAGGCTGGAGTGCAGTGTTGCGATCATAGCTCACTGCAGCCTGAGAATCCTGGGCTCAAGTGATCCTCTCACCTCAGCCTCCCAAAGGGCTTGGATCACAGGCAGGCACCACCAACCACACCTGGTCAAGACAGGGCTTTTGCGTGGGCTATTCTTTCTGCCTGACATGCTCTTCCCGTGGCAAGTGCCTCAGCAAGAGGACAAGAGGAGACCCTGAGGAAGGGAGTGATGGTGTTTGTGTTCAGGGTGGAGAACACAGCAAGTGCAAAGGTCCTGGGGCAGGATGGTGACAAGGGTGGTAGAGGAAAGGTAAAGGGGGTGTGGGGCTGGACAGAGCAACTGAGGTGCAAGGCAGGGGAGATGCAGTATAGTGGGGTGGGGGTCAGCTCACACAGGAAGTCATGTGTGCTGGTAAGAACTTTGCTGGTGGGGGCCAGGCTGGGTCGGCTCAGGTGCCACGTCCACTGGCATCCCCGGAGTGTGCAGGGGTACCCACCTCGTGTGTGAGGGGAGGGCAAGTGGGTTCACAGAGGGATTGGGTGAACCTGGGGCGTTATGCACACACACACAGGAGCCCAAGGGGAGACACAGGCTTGCTCAGGGGCAGTAGAAGAAAGCTGTCTACTCCCAGCACTTCTGACACATGGGCTTTCTCCACACCAACAACCAAGTCTCCAATCTGCTCTGGCTGGGAGGCACAGGCAGCTACCAGCCATAAAACTGCCTCAACCCCTCCTTGGGTTTGGTGATTTGCTTACACAGCTCATGGAACTCAGGGACACGCTTTACTTATTGTTACTGGTTTCCAATAAAGGATACAACTCAGGAACAGCCAGAGGGAAGACACACAGGGTAAGGTATAGAGAGGGGCTCAGAGCACCATGCCCTCTCTGGGTGCTCGACAACCCCAGAGCTCGGCAAACCCTAAGTTTAGGGTGGTTATGGGGGTTCCATGACACAGGCGTGACTGACATAGGTGTGATGACACTGGCTATCAGTGATGAACTCAACTTCCAGCCCTCTCCTGTCCCAGGAGGTAGGGGCTGGCTAAAGGCTGGAATGCTCACAGGGCTAGCTCCCGTGGCAATCAGCCCATCCTAGGGGCCTACCAGGAGTCCTCCATTAGCATAAACATAGGTGTGGTTGAAAGGGGCTTATTAAGAGTTGCAAAAGACACTCCTTTTACTCCTGTCACTCAGGAAATTCCAAGGGTTTTAGGGGCTCTGGTACCAGGAGCTGGGGATAAAGAGTAAACATATTTCTTATTATATCACAAGATCCCAGTTAGACACATGCGTTACATCACACTCTGACACACACAGGGTCATACACAATCATACCTGCCCAGACACACACAGACATGCAGAGACACCCACACCCATATCCAGGGACACACAGTCGCCCTCCCAACCCCCATGCAAGGAGGCAGGTGGGAAGTCATCACCTGCAGCCACATTCACACATGCACACAGGGTCCTGGGCACACGTAGCTACACACACACACCCAGCCCCACACATAGCTCCCTGTGTGAAGAGGTGCACAGAGAGGGACAAGGTCACACATGCCACCTGCTCCACACAGGCAGGCCATCACCGAGACACCCACAAGGGATGGCTGGTCACATGTGCAGTCACACTCGGGGGATAGAGCTCCAGCACAGCCAAAGCCCACGTGTGCAGCGTCTCCATTGTGTGCAGATGCACACACTTCAGACAGCACGGCACTCTACAGGCTCGCACACCCAGGTCACCCATCATTGTGCTGGCAGGCACATGGGCTGAGCCAGCCTACACGATGGCACACCCAGACATGCACACGTGGGGTCACACACCTCACATCCAGGAGAACTTTCAGACTTGCCCAAAGTCAGTCACACGTGTATGTGACATGCTGTGATATGCAGACACCGCTTCACATGAACGAGCACATAACACACCGATAAAGTGTCACATGCCTTTACAGGCAGTCACACACCTGCCTGGGCCGGCACCACTGAGTGAGCAGGTGCAGACGCAGTGACACTCAGGGACGGGCTCACAGGCAGTCACACACCTGCACGGGCTGGCACCGCCGAGTGAGCAGGTACAGACACAGTGACGGGCTGGCACCGCCAAGTAAGCAGGTGCAGACGCAGTGACAGGCTCACAGGCAGTCACACACCTGCACCGGCTGGTACCGTCGAGTGAGCAGGTGCAGACGCTGTGACACTCAGGGACGGGCTCACAGGCAGTCACACACCTGTACGGGCTGACACCGCCGAGTGGGCAGGTGCAGACACAGTGACACTCAGGGACGGGCTCACACGCGGTCACACGCCTGTGAGCCGGTGCAGACACAACGACACTCGGGGACGGGCTCACACGCGGTCACACACCTGCAGGAACACGCACGCACAAGCACACTACACACCGTTGCTCTCGCCTCCCGGTATCACCTCCGAACGCGCTGGCCGGCCCCCTCCTGGCCTGATGGAGTCGGCTCCGCTTCTACTCAGTCTCGAGTCCTCCTGGGCCAACGCAGACCCTGGTGCCTCCTTCCTTAGAGGAGCGAAGGTCAAGACTTCTGCTGCTGCGTTGGAGCCCGCGCACCGGGCCCGGGTGGACTGCGCCTGCGCATCGGGCCTGCCTGGCTCTTAGGAACTACGACTCCCAAGGGGCGCTGCGCGCTCGCCGGCACCGCGGCTAAAGCGGGTAGTGCCTGGGTCATCGAAACTACAACTCCCAGAAGGCTAAGCGTCTGCACGCGCTAGGTCCGCAGGGCCGTGACCCCTGGGGGCCCGAGGAACGCCGGGCTGCTGCCCCGAGCCCCGCTCACTACAGTTTCAGTGCATGGCGGTGGGCGCAGCCAGTATCTCAGGGGTGGGACTTTTTTCTTGCTCAGGGGATGGGGCCGAGCCCACAGGCTTAGAAAGAAGGAACCTGAGTCCGGGCACGTGTCATCCCAGCACTTTAGGAGGCCGAGGCGGGTGGATCACCTGAGGTCAGGAGTTTGAGACCAGCCTGGCCAATATGGCGAAACCCCCGTCTCTACTAAAAATACAAAAATTAGCCAAGCATGGTGGCACGCACTTCCAGCTACTTGGAAGGCTGAGGCGGGAGAATGGCTTGAACCTGGGAGGCGGGGGTTGCAGTGAGCTGAGATCCCACCACTGCACTCCAACCTGGGTGACAGAGCGAGACTTCGTCTCAAAAAAAAAAAAAAAAAAGAAGAAAGAAGGAAGCTGAGGTTCAGACAGGCCAAGTCCCTACTACAGGCTGCGCAATCTAAAAAGGTAGGTGCCAGGGTTTGCAACCCACCCTTTTGTTTTGGTCTCAGGTAGCTGATGTCATTCCAGTCTATGGCAAAGAAGGTGGCAAATCCATTAACATAGATGAATAATTTCATTTTACTTTTTAGTTTTATTTTTTAGAAACAGTTTCGCTTTGTTGCACAGGCTGGAGTGCAGTGGTACAATCACGGCTCACTGCAACCTCGACCTCCCCAGCTCTAGTGATCCTCCCGTCTTAGCCTCCTGAGTAGCTGAGATTGCAGGCGTGTGCCACTACACTGGCAAATTTTTTTTAACTTTTATTTTTTGTAGAGATGAGGTGTCGCTATGTTGCCCTGGCTCGTCTTGAACTCTAATCCTTCCACCTCGGCCTTAAATAATTTTAATATTAATAGTTGACATGCACATGGCATTTACTATCTGGCCAGCATTATTTTAAGGTGCCTGCTCTGAAGGAATTCTGTTAGCCTTCCTAAATTATTCCTAATTTTTGTATTTTTAGTAGAGACAGGGTTTCGCCATGTTGGTCAGGCTGGTCTCAAACTCCTGACCTCAGGTGATCCACCTTGCTCAGCCTCCCAAAGTGCGGGGATTACAGGCCTGAGCCACTGCGTCCGGCCCTGGCCCCTTGATCTAGGATTTCAGCCTCTAGAACTGGGAGAGAATAAATTTCTGTTGTTTAGGTGACCCAGTCTGTGGCGCTTTGTTATGGCAGCCCAAGCTCACTGATATAGAGGCTAAACAACCGCCATGCTTCATTTACTTAATCAGCTGTGGGTCGGCACTGTGGGTTGGGTTTAGCCAAGTAGTTCTTCTGTCTTGGCTGGGCCCACTTGTGCATCTGTGCTGAGCTGGGTTGAGCGGCAGCTGGCCCATCTGTAGCCTCTCATCCTCCGCCAGGACAGCCTAGGGTCATTTCCATGGCAGCCTGGCAGGGTTGCGAGAGAGTTACTAGGAACCGTCAAGCCCGTTGAGCACAAGGCTCTGTACTGACAGCTTTGCACTTCCACTACAAGCTACTGGCCAAAGCAAACCACAGGTGCAGCCCAGATTTGAGGGGTGGGAAAATGGCCGCAGGGCAAAGGGAATGGATTCAAGGACCGGTGGAATACTAGGACCAGTTTTGCAATCTGTCACGTGCACATACACACATGTGGTGAGTTGGATACAGCCTGGAGTGTGTAATTACAAACACCCCTCTGGTAAAAATGTGCAAAGATCTTTCAATTACTCAAGTGATGTTATTTCCAAACCTTTCCTATAAGAGTCAACCCCCTTTAGATAGAATTATTATCATGCTGGCCGGGCGCGGTGGCTCACGCCTGTAATCCCAGCACTTTGGGAGGCTGAGGTGGGCGGATCACCCGAGGTCGGGAGTTTGAGACCAGCCTGACCAACATGGAGAAACCCTGTCTCTACTAAAAATACAGAATTAGCTGGGCATTGTGGCTCATGCCTGTAACCCCAGCTACTTGGGAGGCTGAGGCAGGAGAATTGCTTGAACCCGGGAGGCGGAGGTTGCGGTGAGCCGAGATGGAGCCACTGCACTCCAGCCTGGGCAACAAGAGCAAAACTCCATCTCAAAAAAAAAAAAAAATTATCCTCATGCTAAAATGCATTCCCAACTATGACTGGAATTTCTCTATTCTTTATTGGTAAAAGAAAAATTCGGCCAAGCACGGTGGCTCACGCCTGTAATCCTAGCACTTTGGGAGGCTGAGGTGAGGGGATCATGAGGTCAGAAGATTGAGACCATCCTGGCTAACACGGTGAAACCCCATCTCTACTAAAAATACAAAAAATTAGCCGGGCATGGTGGCGGGCGCCTGTAGTCCCAGCTACTTGGGAGGCTGAGGCAGGAGAATGGCGTGAACCCGGGAGGCGGAGCTTGCAGTGAGCCGAGATCGCGCCACTGCACTCCAGCCTGGGCAACAGAGTGAGACTCCATCTAAAAAAAAAAAAAAAAAAAAAAAAAAAAAAAAAGAAAAAAAGGAAAAATTCAGAGGTGGCATGTGCAAAACTTGCGGCGTACATTTATATAGCTGATATTCAATTGAAGAACATGTATGTGATTTTCAGATTCTTGCTGTGATAAACGATGTTTCCGTGAACATGGTTTTTACCAGTTTTAAAAAATGGGTGATATAATAAATAGAATGTGAAGCTGTATCAGTCTGGGTTCAGAAACAGAATCAATAGGAGATACTATGTACCTATCCATATATATATTATTAATAGATATAAATTGATCATGTGAGCCAGTTCCTTAAAATCTTTCTCTTATCTCTGTCTGTGTTGTCTATATGTATACATATATAATAGAGATTCTGGTGGAAGGCTCTGAGATCGAGGGGGAAGGGAGGGGGGCCATGAAAAAGTCACTCTAAGCCAGATTGGGGTCTTCAGCTCTGCAGACCCAGGAAATTCAGATATATGTGTGTATATATACCTGTCTCTATCTATCTATCTATCTATCTATCTATCTATCTATCTATCTATCTATCATGTATCTGTCTATCTATCCATCTATCTATCGTCTAATGTATGCAGAGATTGAGATTTATTTTAAGGAACTGTCTCACGCAGTTGTGGGAGTTGGTTTGTAGGGCTAGCCAGCAGGTGGAAACTCAAGCAGACATTGATGCTGAAATCTTGAGGCTGGATTTCCTCTTCTCTGGGAAACCCTGAGTTTTACTCGGAAGTCCTTCAACTGATTGGATGAAGTCCACCCACATTACCGAGGGCACCCTTTTCTTAAAAAAAAACTGGTTGTAGATGATAACCACATCTACAAGATACCTTCACAGCTATGCCTGGATTAGCATGTGATTGGATTACCAGGCACTGGACCCCTACCAGGTTGGCCCATAAAACTCACCCTTAGCAGTCTTATGGGGAGTGGGCAGGAAGGGGTATGTAGAGAGAAATGACTGAGGAAGACTGATGAGATAAATGTTGGTTCTAAGTACAATTAGGAAAGATCACCAAGTCCTACTTTACCGAAAAAAAAAAAAATCAAAAGAAAAAAGGAAGTAGGCCAAATATAAACCACGATAAATGTTATTTTGTTCTTTAGTCACCTGCAAAGATACATGTCAAGCTTCATTGAATCACTTGAGGGCACTATTGCATCACAGAAGGAAGGACACAACCTGCTCAGATCTAACCTATCCCTTTAAAAATAGGGGAAAAAAAAGAAGATTCCAGTGGAAGGCTCTGGGATCAAGGGGGAAGGGAGAGGGGCCATGAAGAAGTCACTCTAAGTCAGGTTGGGGTCCTCAGCCCTGCAGACCCAGGAAATCCAGTTTTACTCCCACCCTTCCCGCAGGAATAGTCCTTGCACAGGGAACACCTGAAGTGCAAGCGTCTTGGTGCCCCCTGAAAACTCCTTCAAGTGCTTTGACCTCCCTGTGCCTTATCTGTGAAATGGTTTTTGTTTGTTTGTTTGTTTGTTTTTTTGAGATGGAGTCTCGCTCTGTCGCCCAGGCTGGAGTGCAGTGGCGCGATCTCGGCTCACTGTAAGCTCCTCCTCCCGGGTTCACCCCGTTCTCCTGTCCCAGCCTCCCGAGTAGCTGGGACTACAGGCGCCCACCACCATGCCCGGCTAACTTTTTGCATTTTTAGTAGAGACGGGGTTTCACCATGTTCGCCAGGATGGTCTCTATCTCCTGACCTCATGATCCATCCACCTCGGCCTCCCAAAGTGTTGGGATTACAGGTGTGAGCCACTGCGCCCGGCATTTATTTTTATTTATTTATTTATTTATTCTATTTTATTTTTTGAGAAAAAGTCTCACTCTGTCACCCAGGCTAGAGTGCAATGGCACAATCTCAGCTCACTGCAACCTCCGCCTCCTGGGTTCAAGCGATTTTCCTGCCTCAGCCTCCGAGTCGCTGGAACTACAGGCACCCACCACCATGCCTGGCTAATTTTTGCATTTTTAGTAGAAACGGGTTTTCACCGTGTTGATCAGGCTGGTCTCGAACTCCTGACCTCAGGTGATCCACTCACCTCGGCCTCCCAAAGTGCTGGGATTACAGGCGTGAGCCACTGTGCCCGGCCTTTTTCTTTTTTATTATTATGATCATCCTAGTGGGTGTGCCCCTCTCACCTTGAACCATCCAGCCAGAGGCTCCCTGCATATCCCACGAATATGGCAAGGCCTATGTGCGTGCCTTTCCAACCTCAGGGCCTTTGCACATGCTTTTCTCGCTGCCTGGACCCTGCATCCCTCTCCTCCTTGCCTGACTTTCCTTCCTCAGGGGGCACTTCCCCCCAGTTTCCTTACGAGGGTTCCCTCACTTCTTCTTGTGCTTTGCACCCTCTGCTTCTCTCCACAGCACTGACTAAAATTAAAATTATATTATGATGTGACCGGGTGCAGTGACTCACGCCTGTAATCCCACCACTTTGGGAGGCTGAGGCAGGAGACTTGCTTGAGACCAGCCTGGGCAACATAGTAAGACCCTTATCTCTACAAAAATTTTAAAATTACCAGGCATGGTGGTGCATGTCTGTAGTTCCAGCTACTCAGGAGGCTGAGGCAGGAGGATTGCTTGTGCCCTGGAGTTCAAGGCTGCAGTGAGCTATGATTGCACCACTGCACTCTAGCCTGGGCGACAGAGCAAGACTCTGTCTCTTAAGTAATAATAATAATGATGATGATGCATATTGTTTGTTCATAGAATAAAGCCCTTTATAGATGGAGCCTACTACTGCCTCTTTCTTACACCACATAGTTAAAAATGATAGGCATTACTATTTGCAAATTTGGAGAACCAATTAATGTAATTCAAATACAGTGTATTCAAGTGCTATAATCTGAGCAAAGAATAAAGATGTTTTTTTTTGTTAATTTACAAAACATAATATGTTACATGAAAGAACCAGGGCCGTTGCTGGTGTTCAATCTCAGACTGAGGACAGGAGAAAATGAGATGAACGAATATAATTTGAAAATCGTGGTGTGCACTGCCAGTTGTAGAGTTTCATGAAACACATATTGGCCGTGTGCAAGTTGAAGCCTAAGACAAAGGGAAAAAATCACTAATCTTATCTTTATTTTTATTGTCTTTTTTTTTTTTTTTTTTTTTTTTTTGAGATGGAGTCTCCCTCTGTCGCCCAGGCTGGAATGCAGTGATTTGTCACCCAGCTACTCGGGAGGGTGAGGCAGGAGAATTGCTTGAACCTGGGAGGCAGAGGTTGCAGTGAGCCGAGATTGCGCCATTGCACTCCAGCCTGGGCAGCAAGAGCGAAACTCTTTCTCAAAATAAAATAAAAATAAAAATAAAATAAAATAAAATGTGATGATGATGGTGGTGGTGATGGTGATGAGGATGATGAAGATGGTGATGGTGGTGGTTATGATAGTGATGGTGATGATGATAATTATTACTGTGAGGTTAATTCTGTGTGGCAGCTGGGCCATGGCATACCCAGATAAACATTACTTCTGGGTGAGTCTGTGATGATGTTTCCAGAAGAGGTTAGCATTTGAACTGGTGAACTGAATAAAGCATATGACCTTCCCCCATGTGGCTGAGCATCATCCAATCCACAGGGGTTCTAAATAAACAAAAGATGAAGGAAGGAGGAACTTGCCCCAATTTTCTTGTCTTTTCTGAGCTGGGACATCTCATCTCATCTCCAAGAAACTCAGTGACCAAGATCAATCATATTCTAATGCCATACTTTAAAAAATAAGTGGTAAACATTTTAAATAAAATAAAGATAGGATCGGCCGGGCGCGGTGGCTCACGCCTGTAATCTCAGCACTTTGGGAGGCTGAGGCGGGTGGATCCGAGGTCAGGAGTTCAAGCCCATCCTGGCTAACACGGTGAAACCCTGTCTCTACTAAAAATACCAAAAATTAGCCGTGCGTGGTGGCAGGTGCCTGTAATCCCAGCTACTCGGGAGCCTGAGGCAGAGAATCACTTGAACCCGGGAGGCGGAGGTTGCAGTGAGCTGAGATTGAACCATTGCAGTCCAGCCTGGGCAACAGAGCAAGACTCAAAAAAAAAAAAAGGCTGAGTAAAATTCCATTGTATATAGACATGATATTTTGTTTACCCGTTTACTTTTAATGGAGACCTGGGCTGCTTCCGCCTTTGACTATTATGATTAATGCTGCCATGAATATGTTTGTGCAAATATCTCTTCATTGTCACTTTCAAATCTTTCTGGTATATACTCAGAAGTGTCATTGCTGGGTCTGATGGTATTCTTACTATTAATTTATCAGGAACCATCTTCCTGTTTTCCACGGCCCCTGCGTCATGTCGTATTTCCAACACCAGTGCAGAAGGGTTCCAATTTCTCCAAACCCTGCTAACACCTGCTACATTCTACTTAATGGATAGTAGCCATGTTAATGGGTGTTGGTGATTGCTTTTTTATTTTTGAAAGGAAAAATAAAATTACTTTCCTTCTGCCGTGGTGACAATTACTTAATAATAGGATGTGTATATCTTTTGGGCACTCCATGACTTCCCAAACTTTGGACTCGGACTAGGCGATGTCGCCCTTATTTCCTCATCCTTGTTAGTTTTCATGTGACAATTGCTTTTCTTCACAGCAAGCACTGACACCCCAGCATCACGCACCTGTGATGTCAGCAAAGGAAACGTGGACACGCTAGTGTTCACACTGTGACACCTGTAGCTTGGAGAATTACATGTGGTGTCAGATGTCAACTATGCTGTGCTTCCCTCAAATTTAACATTACCTGGGTGCAGGGTTGCAGCTGCGAGGATAGAACAGCAGAAACAAAGTAGGAATTAGTGGGGGTAGGGGAGAGAATGGAGGAGCTGGTCTGGTTGCCTAGCAACATGCAGTGTCCTTGGAGACAAGTCACCATGGAAACAGAGTGGGACCAGGTAGTGGGGGAAGGGCGATTCTGCCCCAGCCAAATGCAGCTGCAGAGAACAGGAAAGTGATGTGGATGTCCCACAGTTCGTTTTTCTTTTAAATAACCTCCTGATTTTATATTCAGATGGCTTCCGTTTATACTTTCACGTATTATTTGTATATCTCTCAGGTTAGCTTTTCCTAAAATGTAGTTCAAGGACTCCTGGGGGAATCAAGATTCTTTAAGGTGGTTCACAATTCCAAAGTATTTTGGACAGTAACACCAACATTAACACTTTGGCTGGGCGCAGTGGCTCATGTCTGTAATCCCATCATTTTGGGAGGCTGAGGCAGGCAGATCACCTGATGTCAGGAGTTCACGACCAGCCTGACCAACTCGGTGAAACCCCATCTCTACTAAAAATACAAAAATTAGCCGGGTGTGGTGGTGGGCATCTGTAATCCCAGCTACTCAGGAGGCTGAGGCAGGAGAATCCCTTGAACCCAGGAGGTGGAGGTTGAGGTGAGCTGAGATCATGCCACTGCACTCCATCCTGAGCAACAGAACAGGACTCCGTCTTAAAACAAAAATATTTGCCTTTTCTTTTTCTTTGTCTCTGTATGATGTAATGTAAGTGTTTGAATTAAGTAGTCAATTAGAGAATCTAGCCATCTTGTAATGGGGACATGAACAAGGTATGCAAAAACGTAAAATGATGCCACGTCTATTGGAGGGAGAAAGAATGGGGGAGCTGGCCTTGTTTCCAGGCTGTGCTCAGCGTCCCTGGAGAGGATCCACCGTGAGTTGGAGTGGAAGAAGGCCGTGGAGGAGGGGCTGTTCCTCCCTAACCCGCTACAGCTGTAGGAGTGAGAGATGGAGCAGGCAGAGTCAGAGCCCAGCAGGGATGGGGCTTTCCGAGAGAATCACATGAAAGAGAACATGAAACAGAGACCTGAGTCCGTGTAGAAGGAATTAATTTGAATGACTGACCACAGAAGGTAACCTGGGGTTGGGAGTGAAGGTCAGTGGAAAATAGTTTAATCAATGGAGTGCTGATCTTCAAGGGCTGAATGGATGGTAGCAGCAAATAGTTAATCAATGCAGTGTGATCTTCAGGCGAATGGATGGTAGCAGCAAATAGTTTAATCAGTGGAGCACTGATCTTCAAGGGCTGAATGGATAGTAGCATCAGGTGTGCAGAGGAATAGCATCAGGTGTGCAGAGGAAGCTACCTGCAAGGTGAGAGGTGGTGCTGGAGATGGGATACTGGGACTGGGGGGATGGAGGAATTTTGGTCATGGCATTAACAAGCCAGATGGGAGTGGATGGCTGAGGGAGTTTAGACAATAGCCCTGGAGGACGGGAGGTCAGTACGTAGACAGTCAAGAGTGTTGGGAGGATTAGAGCTTCTCTACCCTGGCAATATTGAAAATTAGGGCTGAGAAAACTATCACAAGGACAGAAAACCAAACACCGCCTGTTCTCACTTGTAGGTGGGAGCTGATCAGTGAGAACACGTGGACACAGGGTGGGGGACATCACACGCCGGGGCCTGTCGAGGGGTGGGGGGGCTGGGGGAGGGATAACATTAGGAGAAATACCTCGTGTAAATGACGAGTTGATGGATGCAGCACACCAACGTGGCACATGTACACCTATGTAACAAGCCTGCATGTTGTGCACATGTACCCCCTGAACTTACATTATTATTACACTTTAAGAAAATTAGGGCTGAGAATTCTGTATGTTGTAGGGAGGGGTGTTCTCTGCATCCTAGGGTAGGGAGCAGCATCCCTGCCTTCTACCCAGGGGATGTCACTAGTCCCCCCTTCACTTATGTCCACCAAAGTATGTCCAGACCTTGTCAACTGTCCCTTAGGGGTGGTCACCCTGTTTCTAAATAACTCCTCCACCTGAATATTAAATCACCTGAAATGCAGATGGAGTTGGTGTTGGTGAGGGTGACATTGCAAATCCGCAGAGGGTAAGATGCCCAAGGAGCAGGGGACTTTTGTGAGGATGTTTGTACCAACCAGCCTTTTACTTTCTGTGTTCTGATGTTTTGATATCTGTGACTTTGATGACCCTTCAGGGACTGCCCCTCCGAGGCCTAGTCAATTTTCAGAGCTGATAAACCACTCACCGAAGAGCTTTGCCATTCATACGCAAACTGCCAACCCAGAGCCTACACTTAACCTCCTGCTTTATCAGGTGCTCACAATTCAGGACACTGTCCACCTGCCCTAATCACTCGGGGCCAATTGTCAGACAGCCAGTGTATCCCAGAGCCACTGGAATTATTTAAACCAGCCACTCCTAAGCACACCTGCATTGACTTGCTTGTTCCTTCCCAAGAAAAATAAAATAGAGGCTTATGTCCACATTCCCCACAGCCCTCTGCCTCCCCCTTCCCCATGACCCTGTAGCTCCTCACGTGACCCTGAGTGACACGGTGTGTCCCTCTCATCGTGAATGTGAACAACCATCTTTTCAATGGCAGCCCTCTGCTGACCTGTCTCCCTGTTGTGTAGAAGATTGTGCAATGGAAATAACTATGAATTCCATTTTCTGTGAGCTCTTGAAAACCCAGAAGCATCTCCTTGTCCGTTTGTGTGTGTGTGTGTGTGTGTGTGTGTGCACGCGCAAGTGTATGGCTGAAGGGGAGTTTGGGAGACTCTCCATGGACAACCAAGGAGTCTCAGGCCGTTTTCCTTGTTCCGCATCTGCCTTATTAGGACTCTGTCCAAACCACAGATGCCCAGGCCCAAAGCAAGACAGCCTTGGATCTCTCCTCTGGGAGGGGTCAGTGTCACAGTGTAAATCCCCAAATCGGGATTCAGCCCAGGAGGCCATGTAGGCTCTTGGCTTTGCGCAGGAAAGAATTCAAGAGTGGGCTGACAGAGCGAAGTGAAAGCAAGTTTATTAAGAAAGTAAAGGCATAAGGCTGGGCAGGTGGCTCACGACTGTAATCCCAGCACTTTGGGAGGCCGAGGCAGGAGGATCACCTGAGGTCAGGAGTTCGAGACCAGCCTGGCCAACATGGTGAAACCCTGTCTCTACTAAAAATACAAAAAAAAAAAAAAAAAAAAAAAAAAAAAAAAAAAAGAAAGAAATTAGCTGGGCGTGGTGGTGGGCGCCTGTAATCCCAGCTACTTGGGAGGCTGAGGCAGGAGAATCACTTGAACCCAGGAGGCGGAGGCTGCAGTGAGCTGAGATTGCGCCACTGTACTCCAGCCTGGGTGACAGAGTGAGACTCTGTCTAAAAAAAAAAAAAAATGAAAGTAAAGGAATAAAAGTGTGGCTACTCCAGAGGCAGAGCATCCCCAAAGGCTGCTGGTTGGCTGTTTTTATGATTATTTCTTGATCATATGCTAAATGACAGGTGGGTTATTCATGAGTTTTCTGGGAAAGGAGGTGGGGAATTCCTGCAACTGGTTTCTCCCCCTTTTAGATCATACAGGGTAACTTTCAGATGTTGCCAGCAGGACTCCCCTCCTTGAATGTCCAGAGACCGGATGGGGACAGGTGGTGGAGGAGACAGCCTGGAGACGTCCCCTCTCTGAGCCCAGTGTCCTCCTCTGTCAAATGCAGACACTGCTAAGTCTGTGTTCATAGCCAGGGCTGCTGGGAATGGCTGTGCATATTGTACTCTGCACTCAGGCAAGCGTCCAGGGAGATGAGCTGGATGTAAAATCCAGCATGAACTCTCTCCAAGTTGTGTTCATGCCGGGGCTGCAGGATTCTCATTACAGCATCCCATCAATCTATCCAAAGTCCCACACTCTACACACTGCGTCGGCACAATTGGCGAATTTGGGAAAAATCTTATTAAACAAAACAAACCCCCAAATATCAGCATACCCATTTTGAAAATATTTTGTTTTTTTTTTCTTCTGAATTTCAGGTTCTGCAAATGGACGTATCCAGCACCCTTGCTATCGCTAGATGGCAGTCTTGCATAATTAAAAAACTAGCTTTCATTAAATTTTTTTTTCACTTTTTGATTTTGAGTTGTGGGACAATACACATAACATACAATTTACCATCTTAAGTATTTTTCCCTAATATTAAACCATGAGCATATGATTTTAACTATTTTTTATTTTTAGATGTGTGGTAAAAAATACATCACATAATATTTACTTTTTTTTTTTTTTTTTTGAGATGGAGTTTCACTCTTTCTCCCAGGCTGGAGTGCAGTGGTGCAATCTTGGCTCACTGCAACCTCTACCTCCCAGGTTCAAGCAATTCTCCTGCCTCAGCCTCCTGGATAGCTGGGATTACAGGCGCCCACCATCACACCCGGCTAATTTTTGTATTTTTACTGGAGACGGGGTTTCACTGTGTTAGCCAGGATGGTCTCGATCTCCTGACCTCGTGATCCGCCCGCCTCGGCCTCCCAAAGTGTTGGGATTACAGGCGTGAGCCACCGTGCCTGGCCCACTGCTTTCCATTTTTAAGGTCTTTATCTAGAATTAGAATTGCTGGATCACATGACAATTTTATTTTTAATTTTTTTTCGGAAACCTTCAGACCATTTTCCAGAATGACTGCATCATACCACATTCCCATCAGGGGGGCAGAAGAGTTCCAGTTTCTCCAAATCCTGCCAATATGTCTTACATTGTGTTTTATGGATAATAGCCATGTTGATGAAAGTGAGGTGGTTTCTTATTTGCAAAGATAATGATTTTTTAAATTTTTTCAGTCGTAATTGCTTAATAATAGAATGTGTGGCTGGAAGTGGTGGCTTACGTCTGTAATCCCAGCACTTTGGGAGGCCCAGGCGGGCATATCATGAGGTCAGGAGATCGAGACCATCCTGGCTAGCATGATGAAACCCCGTCTCTACTAAAAATACAAAAGAAAAAAAAAATTAGCCGGGCGTGGTGGCGGGCGCCTGTAGTCCCAGCTACTTGGGAGCCTGAGGCAGGAGAATGGCTTAACCCGGGAGGTGGAGCTTGCAGTGAGCCGAGATCACGCCACTGCACTCCAGCCTGGGGGACAGAGCGAGACTCTGTCTCAAAATAAATAAATAAATAAATAATAATAATAGTAGAATGTGTGTGCCTGCTGGGCATTCTATACCTTCTCAAACCTTGGCATCAGACTGGATTATGCCACCCTCACTTCCTCATCCTTGTTGATTTTCACGTGTTTGATTCACAGCAAACACTGCCAACCCAGCATCACAAATCATGATGTTAGCAAAGGAATGTAGAGAGAACTTAGGCTGAAACTGTGGACCCCTGGACGTGGAGGTTCATGTGTGTCAGATGTCTAATACTGCTACGCTTCCCTAAAATTGAAAGAATCAGAGTACCTGGGCTGACAGTTGCAGCTGTGGGGATAGAGGGGCAGAAAAGCAGGAGGTGTTCATTGGAGGGGAAGAGAAGGGAAGAGCTCCCCTGGTCGCCTAGCAACGCGGAGATGCCCCACAGGGGACTCTGGTGAGAACAGGCAGTGGCAGAGGGGCTATTCTGCCTCAGCCAAATGTAGCTGCAGAGACTCAGGAAAGTAATGTAGATGTAGAAATTAGAAATTAATTTCTTTAATTAATAACCTCTCAGTTGTGTATTCAGACGGTCTCCACTTATTTTTTCATGTCTACCGTTTGCATATTTTTAGGCCAGTAGTTCCCGAAATGTAGTTTAAGGACTCCTGGGGGAATCAAGACCCTTTCTGGGGGTCCATAATTCCCAACATTTTCCTAAGAAAATTAAGAATTTACTTGCCTACAGACTTTTCAATTTATCTGCATGATGTAATACTGCAAATGTTTAAGTGGCAGATTTGAGAATCTAGCTGTCTTGTACTAAGGCGAACATTAAAGAAATTTGCAAAAAAGGCCTGGTGCAGTGGCTCACACCTGTAATCCCAGCACTTTGGGAGGCCGAGGTGGGCGGATCACAAGGTCAGGAGTTTGAGACCAGCTTGGCCAATATGGTGAAACCCCGTCTCTAGTAAAAATACAAAAATTAGCCGGGCGTGGTGGCGGGTGCCTGTAATCCCAGCTACTCGGGAGGCTGAGGCAGGAGAATCACTTGAACCCGACAGGCTGAGATTGCAGTGAGCTGAGATCGCGCCACTGCACTCCAGCCTGGCGACAGAGCGAGACGGCGTCTCAAAAAAACAAAACAAAAAAAACCCCCCAAAACCAAAACCCTCAGTTGTATATTAAGACGGTCTCCACTGATTTTTTCATGTCTACTGTTTGCATACTTTTAGGCCAGTAGTTCCCAAAATGTAGTTTAAGGACTTCTGAGGGAATCAAGACCCTTTTGGGGGCCCATAATTCCCAACATTTTCCTGAGAAAATTAAGAATTTACTTGCCTACCGACTTTTCAATTTACCTGCATGATGTAATACTCCAAATGTTTGAATTAAGTGGCAGATTTGAGAACCTAGCTGTCTTGTAGTAAAGTGAACATTAAAGAAATTTGCAAACATGTAAGACAATGCTAATTTTATTACTAATTCTTTGGAAAATACTGTATAATTGCCTATAAAAATTGTGAAATGTTAATAGATAATAAGATTATTATTTTTAAGTTTTAAATGTATAATTTTCTCAGGTTCAATATATAATTGTATGTAAATATAGGTCATACAAAGAAAAAAGTTTTAGGGGTTCTCAATATATTTGAAAAATATAAAATTGGCCTGAGATGAAAAACTTTAAGAATTGCTTTCTTAAGTGTTTAGCTATCAGCTGGCTGGGTGGAAGGAATGTGCACACTTGGTACTTTTCATACACGATGTCAAATTCTTATGAAGCTATCCAGTTGTTTCTGTGGCTCTAAATTCTCATGGGAAATGTAATTCAGGTCTGTCTTGCTGTTATCAATTTTTCACACTGTCTACCATAATTAACCCAGTGAAGAATTTCAGTGAAAGGTAGATTGAGCTATTTGTACCCAGCCTTCCAGAGAATTCCCTTTATATAGGATAAGTTTAAATTCTTTTTGGGGGGCCGGCGGGGGTGGGGGTGGCGGTGTCTGGAAAGGAAGATCATAGGATGAGTTTAACATTCTTAGATGGGAAAGTCAAATGTAGATTCCTGAGTTCACAAACCCCAGCCCCAACATTCATGATGTGGGTGATCCTGGGGAAGACACCTCTCCTTCTGAGCCCACCTCCTTCACCTAGAAATGGGTGCTGGGGGTGGGGAAGGGTTTGACCTGGTGCCCACCAAGACATGGTAAGAATCAAGAAATAGTAGCTAGGTAGGGGTTTTTGGGCATTTCTACCATAAATATGAAATATAATTTTATTTTAATAATGTGACAAATAAGAGAAAGTAAACAGAGTCATCTTATTTATTATTATTATTATTATTATTTTTTTGAGATGGAGTCTTGCTCTTGTTGCCCAGGCTGGAGTACAGTGGCTCTATCTCAGCTCACTGCAACCTCCGCTTCCCAGGTTCAAGCAATTCTCCTGCCTCAGCCTCCCCAGTAGCTGGGATTACAGGCGCCCACCACCAAACCTGGCTATTTTTTGTATTTTTAGTAAAGACGGGGTTTTGCCATTTTGGCCAGGCTGGTCTTGAACTCCTGACCTCAGGTGATCCACATGCCTCGGCCTCCAAAAGTGCTGGGATTACAGGTGTGAGCCACCGTGCCCGGCCGAGAATCATCTTTGTGAATTTTTCCCCAACCACTGTATCGATAATTGTTAAAACAAATTCCTCCTCAATACTGTCATAAGAGGTATGCTGGTTCTCTTGTTCCCATCCCTCATGGGGATATAACTGACTGTTTACCTGTTTCCCCCACCAGGTCATGAACTCTGAGAGTTTGAGCTGTGCCTCTAAAAGCTGTATCAAAAGCACCTTGCACTGTTGAAGCAGGTAAGTGTTTTCCTTGTTACTTCTTAAGTTCAGATGGAAACCCAACATAGCAAATCCTCCGGAATGCAGCTGAAGCAGTACTAAGTCTGGGTATGGTGGCTCACGCCTGTAATCCTGTAGGGAGGCAAAGGTGGGAGGACTGCTGGAGCCCAGGAGTTCAAGACCAGCCTGGACAACACGGCAAGACCTGGTTCTCCACAAAAAGGAAAAAAATACTAAGAGGCAAGTATATAGCAATAAACTCCTACATCAAGAAACATTTCAAATAAGATTGGGCACAGTGGCTCATGCCTGTAATCCTAGCACTTTTGGAGGCCGAGGGGGGTAGATTGCTTGAGACCAGGAGTTCGAGACCAGCATGGGCAACATAGTGAGACCCCCGTCTCTATGAAAAATCAGAAAATTAGCCAGGCGCGGTGGTGCAAGCCTGTAGCCCCAGCTACTTGGGAGGCTAGGGTGGGAGGATTGATTGAGCCTTGGAGGTAGAGGTTGCAGTGAGCGGAGATTGTGCCACTGCATTACAGCCTGGGTGACAGAGCTAGACCCTGTCTCAAAAAAAGAAAGAGAGAAAGAAAGGGAAAGAAAGAGAGAGAGAGAGAAAGAAAGAAAACAAAGAAGGAAGGAAGATAAAGAAAGAAAGGAAGGAAGGAAGAAGGAAAGAAAAAGAGAAAGAAAGGAAGAAAGACTTCAAATCAACAACCTCAAGAAACTAGGAAAGCAAGAACAAACCAAACCCAAAAATTAGTAGAAGAAAGTAAATAAACTGCAAAGCAGAAACAAATAAGATTGAGACTAAAAATATATATATAAAAGATCAATGAATAGAATTTGCTTTAACATCAGGGCATTGTTGATCCTGCAGGGATGGCCCCTCCTAGTTTTAGCCAATTTCTTGGGCGATAAATAACTTGCTTGAGAGCATGCCTTTTATATACAAACCACCAATCCAGAGCCCACACCCCACCCACTCTAACAGGGCGCCATACTCACCCCAGGGCCAGGTATCACACCACTAAGAACAGCCCTTTTCCCCAGATCCCACTGAGGTTATCCAAAGTGACCAGCCCTAACCTATGAACTCTGCCTCACTTCTTCCTTTCCACAGAAACTATAGTCCACATCCACATTTCACCCACCTCCTTCTGCCTCCTGGCATACCCTGGCGCTTTCCCCCTGGGGCTGCCTGAGCTGAGATGGGCTCTTTCCTCCTGGAAACTGAGTAACACACTTTACTTCAATGACAGTTACTTCCTCATCTGTTGGCCTCAGCATACCTCCAATTTTCCATTACACAATAAATTGAAAATAATATAGGCTGGGTGCAGTGGCTCACGCCTGTAATCCCAGCACTTTGGGAGGCCGAGGCGGGCGGATCACCTGAGGTCAGGAGTTCGAGACCAGCCTGACCAACATGGTGAAACCCCATCTCTACTAAAAATACAAAAATTAGCCGAGCTTCGTGGCTGGAGCCTGTAGTACCAGATACTTGGGAGGCCGAGGCAGGAGAATTGCTTGAACTCAGAAGGCAGAGGTTGCAGTGAGCCGAGATCACGCCACTGCACTCGAGCCTGGGAGACAGAGCGAGACTCCATCTCAGAAAAAAAAAAAAAAAAAAAGGAAATTGAAGCGGGCCAGCCCCTTCACACCTGTGGGTATTTCTCGTCAGGTGGGACGAGAGACGGAGAAAAGAAATGACACAGAGACAAAGTACAGAGAAAGAACAGTGGGCCCAGGGGACCGCACTGGACCCGGTCTCTGAGTTCCCTCAGTATTTATTGATCACTATTTTTACTGTCTTGACGAGGGGAGTGTGGCAGGGCAAGAGGTGGGGAAAAGGCCAGCAGGGAAATATGTGGACAAAGGAATCTGTGTCATGAATAAGCTCAAGGAAAGCTACTGTGTCTGGATGTGCACGTAGGCTAGATTTATGCTTCTCTTTACCCAAACATCTCAGTGTAGCAAAGAGTAACAGAGCAGTATTGCTGCCAGCATATCTCGCCTCCAGCCACAGGGCGGTTTTCTCCTATCTCAGAATAGAACGAATGGAAATGGTCAGCTTTACACCCAGACATTCCATTCCCAGGGACCAGCAGGAGACAGAAGCCTTCCTCTTATCTCAGCTGCAAAGAGGCCTCCCTCTTTCACTCCTCCTCCTCAGCACAGACCCTTCACGGATGTCGGGATGGGGGATGGTCAGGTCTTTCCTTTCCCACGAGGCCATATCTCAGGCTGTCTCAGTGGGGGGAAACCTTGGACAATACCCAGGCTTTCTCGGGCAGAGGTCCCTGTGGCTTTCCACAGTGCATTATGTCCCTGGTTAATCGAGAATGGAGAATGGCGATGACTTTTACCAGGCATACTCCCTGCAAACATATTATTAACAAGGCACACCCTGCATAGCCCTAAATCCATTAAACCTTGATTCAATACAGCACATGTTTCTATGAGCACAGGGTTGGGGCTAAAGTTACAGATTAACAGCATCTCGAAGTAGAAACAATTTTTCTTAGTACAGATCAAAATGGAGTTTCTTATGTCTTCCTTTTCTACATAGACACAGTAACAATCTGATCTCTCTTTCTGTTCCCCACAGAAAATAATATGGAGATGACAGTGTCTTGTACAACTGTGGGATGGCTTGTCTCCCCATGTCTGTGTGATTGTGTGTCCTTGAGTGTCCTTCTGTGTGTGTGTGTGTCTGTGTTTCTCTCTGACTCTGTGCAGTTTAGGGCACAGAGGTTGGATGTGACTGCGTATCTCCATGTGTGATTATGAGTCACGCTTCACCTGAAAGTTTGTATCTCAGCCTGGATGAGCCACAGGAATGTGTGTGTTCAGGTTTGCTGTGTGTCTGTGTCTGTTTGACCATGGGCTGTTGTGTGTGCATCTTAGTCTGCTGTGTTACATCATGTGCCATTGTGTGTGACTCCCTCTAGGACAGCCCGAGTGTGACTGTGATCACAGAGGGGATGAAGCCCCCCGTGTGTAGGTTTGTGACTGTGAGTGTGTGCACCAGTTAGGAGGGTTGTGAGTGCTCACCTGAGTGTGTGAGAAGGTTGTGGATTAATTTGCTATGGCTGCTGTAACACCACTGACTGGGTGGCCTGGGTAGACTGGGTGACTTAACCTAATACTAATAAAAGCTTATTTTCTCCCTGTCCTGCAGCCTGGAGCCCAAGATCAACGTGTTGAAGGGGCCTGTGTTCAGCAGGCCTCTCTCCTTGGCTTTTTGGTGGCGGTATTCTCTCAGCGTCCACACTAGGTCTTTTTTTTTTTTTTTTGTATGCATCCCTGGTGTCACTGTGTGTGTCTAACTCCTTCCTCTATAAGGATGCCAGTCAAATGGGAGCAGGGCCAGTACAAAAGCCTCATTTAATCCCCTCTTAAAGGCCTTGACCCCAGATAGTCACATCCTGAGGTTCTGGAGGTTAGGGAATCACCAAATAAGTTTTCAGGAGAAAACAGTGAGCCCATAACAGTGTGTTTGTGTGTGGATGTGTGTTCACGGGTGATGCTGTGAAGGCTGCCATTGCGTCCACACGACTGTGTGTGAAACAGTGATTCATGCAATTATGAAACCCACGTTGTGTGAGTCCCACAAGACCCAGGCACCTTTCATCCACTACATGTGCGTGTGTGTGTGTGTGTGTGTGAGTCCCACAAAACCAGCACCTTTCATCCACTAAATGTGTGTGTGTGTGTGTGTGTGTGTATGAGTGTATGAGTCCCACACAACCAAGACACCTTTCATCCACTATGTGTGTGTGTGTGAGTCCCACAAGACCCAGGCACCTTTCATCCACTACATGTGCGTGTGTGTGTGTGAGTCCCACAAAACCCAGGCACCTTTCATCCACTAAATGTGTGTGTGTGTGTGTGTGTGTGTGTGTGTGTATGAGTCCCACAAAACCAAGACACCTTTCATCCACTACGTGTGTGTGTGTGTGTGTATGAGTCCCACAAGACCCAGGCACCTTTCATCCACTAAATGTGCATGTGTGTGTGTGTGTGTGTGTGAGTCCCACAAAACCCAGGCACCTTTCATCGTGTGTGTGTGTGTGTGTGTGATTGAAGGAGATACGATTTGTGGATAAACGAATTGAAACCTCAGGCCACTTTCCTGTCTTATATCAACCTTATTAAAATCCTGCCCACCCCAAATGCGCAATTCCAAAGGTAGAGCAAGACAGGTCCTAGGATCCGTCTGGGAAGTGCCCAGGACGCCCCTCCTAGGATGCTTGGAGACAGGATTGGAGCAGGTGATGGAGGCATGGGCTCAGGGCCAGGCAGTCTGGAGACCTCTCCTCTCTGAGCCCAGTGTTGTCTGTAAAATGCAGACACTCCTAGGACCTCACTCACAGCCAGGGGTGCGGGAGATGGCCATGCGTATTGTACTCTGCACTTCGGCTCCTGTTCAACAGGATACGTGGGATGTGAAACCCAGCCTGCACTCTCTCCACAGCTGTGTCCATGCCAGGGCCAGAATTCCCACTGGAGTATGACATATACATGGAATGTGAAAGAACCATGAATACATATACATGGAATGTGAAACCCAGCCTGCACTCTCCACAGCTGTGTCCATGCCAGGGCCAGAATTCCCACTGGAGTACGACACTGGTCCATCCCAAGTCTCAGAGCCTACCATGGCCATGTGCACCGTTGTCACTTGGGGAAAAAATCTTCTTAAACAGATAAACATGTGAAAACGCACATATTTTAAAGTTTCATCTTATTTTTAAGCCTGGGCAACATAGTGAGACCCCTTCTCTACAAAAAACAATTAGCTCGGCATGGTGGTACAGGCCTGTAGTCCCAACTACTCGGGGACTGAGGTGGGAGGATCGCTTGAGCCTGGAAGGTCGAGGCTGCAGTGAGCCGAGGTCGCGCCACTGTACTCCAGCCTGGGCAACAGAGTGAGACCCTGTGTAAAAAGAAGAAACAGGACAAAACAAAAACCAAAAACCAAATCTTAACTTTTATCTGCTAATTTGAAAGAACGCCTATGAAATCATCATTGCTGTCACTAGATGGCACTCTTGCACCATGAAAAAAATAGGCTGTAATTATTACCATTTTTACTTTTCAATTTTCAATTGTGGCAAAATACACATTACACAACATTTACCATCTTAAGCATTTTGTGACTAATATGTGAAAGATATATTACTAATATCATAAGCCTGTGATATATGCCTTTTTTATTTTTTTAAACTGTGGTATTTATCATTTGAAATATAGTCATGAATCAACGACGGGGATACGTTCTGAGAATTTTGTGGTTAGGCAGTTTTGACGTGTGTGAACATCTTAGAGTGAACTTACAAACACCTAGACGGTGCAGCCTACTACAAACCTAGGCTCTGTGGTATAGTCTGCTGCTCCTAGGACACAAACTTGCGTGGCATGTTGCTGTACTGAATACTGTAGGCACCTGGAACACAATGGTATTTGTGTATCTAGACATAGAAAAGGTACAATACAAATTTGGTACTGTAATCTTATGGGACCACTATAATATGTGAGACCTATCATTGACTGAAATGTTACTATGCACCTCGTGACTGTATTTTTTTTTTTTTTTTTTTTTTTTGAGATGGAGTCTCGCTCTGTCTCCCAGGCTGGAGTACAGTGATGCCATATCAGCTCACTGCAAGCTCCGCCTCCTGGGTTCACGCCATTCTTCTGCTTCAGCCTCCCGAGTAGCTGGGACTACAGGTACCCGCCACCATGCCCGGCTAATTTTTGTATTTTTAGTGGAGACGGGGTTTCACCATGTTGGCCAGGATGGTCTCGAACTCCTGACTTCAGGTGATCCACCTGCCTTGGCCTCCCAAAGTGCTGGGATTACAGGCATGAGCCACCTCACCTGCCCAATTGATTTTTATATTATGGTATATTATGGAAAATTGTGTAATTTTTGAGGGCGAGGAGGTAGGATTATTGCATGAAGATTCTATAGGTGAGGCAGCCTTGTATAGTTACGGATGCTGATTGGTGGTGATTGCTGGTTGATCTGTATTTGTTAGCATTTATCTTGCGATTGAGTGTACTCGGGGGAACAGGTTAGATAACTAAAAATAGAGTTACAAGAGACCGGATAAGGAAAGAGAAGAAATAGAGTTTAATTAGGCCTTTTTGGGCGGATGTGAAAGTGGAAGCTGAAGTTTGGATTTAGACGATGTTTCTTGGTATTGATTTCTCTACTAGAAGATACGCTAAACATTGACTTGTGTCTAGATTTGTGTGCGGGGTTGTGTGGTGTACTGTGATTGGATAAAAACCCAGTATAGGCCGGGTGTGGTGGCTCATGCCTGTAATCCCAGCACTTTGGGAGGCCGAGGAGGGCGGATCACCTGAGGTCAGGAGTTTGAGAATCAGCCTAACATGGAGAAACCCCATTTCTACTAAAAATACAAAAATTAGCTGCATATGGTGATGCACGCCTATAATCCCAGCTACTTGGGGAGGCTGAGGCGGGAGAATCACATGAACCCGGGAGGTGGAGGTTGCCGTGAGCCAAGATTGCGCCACTGCACTCCAGCCGCGGTGACAGAGCGAGACTCCGTCTCAAAAACAAAAAACAAACACACAAACAACAACAACAACAACAAAAACCTAGTATATTTGAGAACTTGAATGTTTGTGATGGGTATTCAAGTTTAAAGTCATTGGTTATGAGATTAAGATCTGTTACTACCGAGAAGCCCGTTGGGCACTGCACAGCTTCTCAAACCTTGGACCCAGACTGGCCCATGCCACCCTCACTCCTCATCCATGTTGATTTCAGGTGGTGACTGCTGTTCTTCACGGTGACCACCGACACTCCAGCACCACAAAGATCTCAGCAAAGGAAATGTAGAAGGATCTAAGGTGGAGACTGTGAACCCCTGGAGCCTTTAGTTCATGTGGTGTCAGGAGATATTGAATATTACCGTTCTTCCCTTAAATTTCAAGCATAGAGATAACTCTGCAGACACTTGCAGCTGTAAGGATGGAGCAGAAGGAATGCTGTGCGTGTTCATTGGAGGGGGAGAGAATGGAGGAGCTAATCTGGTTGCCAGGCAACGCTCAGTGTCCTTGGAGATGACTCATGGTGGAATTAGAATGAGAACAGGCAGTGGGGGAGGGACTGTTCTGCACCAGCAAAATGCAGCTGTAGAGACTAATGAACTGTATGGAAGTCCCACAGTCTTCCAAATGGATAATCTCTCATTTGTATATTCAGATAATCTCCATTTATATTTTCAGGTCTCTTATTTGTATATCTCTCAGGCCACTAGTTCTCAAAGTATTGTTCAAAACCTCATGGCAGAATCAAGATCCTTTCAAAAGGCACACAATTCCAAACTATTTTCCTAGGAACATTAAGATTTTATCTGCCTTTTCTCTTGGCTTTTTCTGCAAGATATAATGTTCCAGGTGTTTGAATTCAGAAGATGATTGGAGGCGATTAAAGGGAGTTGTAAAATGTTAGACAAGGCTGGGTGCGGTGGCTCACGCCTGTAATCCCAGCACTTTGGGAAGCTGAGGCAGACAGATCACCTGAGATCAGGAGTTCAAGACCAGCCTGGTCAACATGGTGAAACCCCATCTCTGCAAAAATACAAAAAATACAACAACAGCCAGGCATGATGGTGGGTGCCTGTAATCCCAGCTACTTGGGAGGCTGAGGCAAGAGAGTCGCTTGAACCTGGGAAGTGGAGGAGCCGAGATGGCGCCACTGCATTCCAGCCTGGGCGATGGAGTGAGACTCCCTCTCAAAAAAAAAAAAAAAAAAAAAAAAAAAAAAAAAAAAAAGAATCCCACAGCCCTACCATTGATGGTGACCTGTCCATGGTGCTGAAGGACCCATTGGGTCTATGAACTCATACACAGGTAAGGGAGGTAGTTGATGCCTACTGACTTATGCAATGGCGACTTAAAAGTATATTTCTAAAATAAATTGAAACCAAGATTCCTTGTTTGATAATCAAGAAAAGAAGGCCCCAATTGGGTCATGTTCTGCCCACATCTTCACATAAAGACTGATCATGCATTTATCTCATCACTCAGCATTAGGGTAGTAAGTGCCATGTGTTACCCTCCTCCTGTTGGGATCTAAGGATCACAGATTATCTTTTCAGTGACAGCTGTTTTCTGATTGATTGGCATCACCTTACTTCATATTTTCTATGAAGGCACCATCCTTTACATCAATGTGGAGGTAAAAGTTTCCTGAGCGACTATTTGATAGCGCATCTCCCTATGTCTCTGTGATTGTGTGTCCTTGATGTGTTAACTGTGTGTCCCTCTGTGACTGTGTGTTACTTTGTGTGTGGTTGTATTTCTCTATGATTCTGTGTGGTTGAGAATGTCTTGTCTTGAATGGATGATTGGATATAACTTTGTGTGTGTGTGTGTGTCTGTATTTGTATTTGAGTCCAAATAAGCCTGCAGCACATTGTGTGTTTGTGTCTTCCTGTGTGAATGTGTCTATGTTTGATCAGGAAATGCTGGTGATTCTTAATCTTGGGTGGTTGTGTTTTATCATCTGTCATTGTGTGTGACTCTAAGAACTGTCCATATGTGATTGTGCTTGCATGAGGGATGAAGCTTCCTGTGTGTGAGTTAGTCACGGAGTTTGTGCACTGGTTAGGTAAGTTTGCATCTTGAGTGTGTGTGAAAGTGTATATACTAATTTGTTAGGGCTGCCAAAACAAAACGCCACATCCTGGGCAACTTAAACAACAGACATGTATCTACTTACATTTCTGGAGGCTGAATTTTGAGATTAAGATGTCAGCAGGGCTGGTTTCTCTTGAGGCTGCCTCTGTGGATTGTGACCAATGCTTTCTTGCTGCCTCTAACAGTTTTTCCTGTGTGTGTCCATCTCTGGTGTCTCTTTGTGTCCATATTGCTGCTTCTATAAGAAGAAATTGGATTAGAGCCCACCCTAAGGACCTCATTTAACTTAATCATCTCTTTAAAAACCATATCACCAAATACAGCCACAATATGAGGTACTGTGTTTGGGAAGAGGAGGCAGTATTCAGATCATAACAGTGTGTTTGTGTGTGGATGTGTGCATGCTTAAGAAGTGGTTTGAAGACCATTTATTCTGCATGGCCTTGCGTGAAAACGTGATTCATACTATTATGATCTCCTGCATATAAGCCAGGCTAGCTCTGTGTGTATGTGTGTGTGTGTGTATGTGTGTATGTGTCTGTGACTTTATTGGAGTTTTGGAGAATACTTCAGGGACACACAAATTGGGTTCTACTTCCACTCTCTCTGCCTTATACCTACCTCACTAGGACCCTGCACACTTCAAAAGCCCCATCCAGAGGTTGAGGAACAGTTTCGCATCTGGAATCTCTTCTCTGGGAAGTGCCCAGAATACCTCTCCTTAGATGCTCAGAGACAAGATGCGAGCAAGTGATGGAGGCATGGGTCCAGGGCCAGACAGCCTGGAGACCTCCCCTCTCTGAGCCCACCATCCTCCACTGTAAAATGCAGACACTCCTAGGACCTTACTCACAGCCAGGGCTGCTGGGGATGGCAGGATGGCTGTGCATATTGTAGACTGCATTGAGGCTCTGATCCAAAGAGATGACCTGGATGTGAACTCCAGCCTGTATTCTCTTCATAAACTGTGTCTAAGCCGAGGCTTCAGGCTTCCTACCATAGTGTAGCGTTGATCTCTACAAAGCCAGGAAGGCTACCATGCCCATGTGTGCAGTTATTGTCATTTGGGGGAAAATCTTATTAAACAGAAAAGCAGACTTATAAAAACATACCCTTAGCCGGGCATGGTGGTGTATGCCTGCAATCCTAGCTATTCGGGAGGCTGAGGCAGGAGAACTGCTTGAACCCAGGAGGCGGAGGTTGCGGTGAGCCGAGATTGTGCCATTGCACTCCAGCCTGGGCAACAAGAGCGAAACTCCATCTCAAACAAACAAACAAACACAAACAAAAAAAAAAATACCCATTTTGGCCAGGCACGGTAGCTCACGCCTGTAATTCCAGCACTTTGGGAGGCTGAGGTGGGTGGATCACCTGAGGTTGGGAGTTGGAGACCAGCCTGGCCAACATGGTGAAACCCCATCTCTACTAAAGATACGAAAGTTAGCTGGGCATGGTGGCATGTGCCTGTAATCCCAGCTACTCAGGAGGCTGAGGCAGGAGAATCGCTTGAACCCAAGAGGCGGAGGTTGCAGCGAGCTGAGATCGCGCCACTGCACTCCAGTCTGGGCGACAGGGTGAGACTCTGTCTCAAAACAAAACACAGAAAACAAAAAATACAACAAAAAAATACCCATCTTAATAATATCTTTTTGTTTCCTCCTTTCTTCCCATTTGAAGGAATGTCTGGGAAATACTCAAATGCCTTTGCTTACGCTAGATGGCAATCTGGCATCACGGTAAAATTGGCATTTATTGAAATTTTTTATTTTTACTTTTCAATTTTTAATTGTAGCAAAATATATGTTACACAAATAAGCCATCTTAAGCATTTTGTTACTAATATGTTAATAATATGTTACCCATAGAATAAGCTTATTATTTTAGTTTTTTTTTATATTCTTAAACCGTGGTAAAATAGTACAATTGAATATTCACCTTTTTACCTAGAGTCAGGACTCACCTAAGGGCAGAGATATGTTCTGAGGATTGCGTTTTTAGGTGATACTGTCATTGTGTGAGCATCCTAGACTGTACTTACACAAGCCTTGGTGGTAGAGCCTATTGCTCCTAAGCTACAGACCTTTTCAAGATGCTACAGTACTGAATTCCATGGGGGACTTTAACACAATGGTAAGCATTTGTGTAACTGAACATGTCTAAATATAGAAAAGATAACAGTAAAAATTTGCTACTAAAATCTTATGAGACCACTGTTCTGTATATAATATAATGTCATTGACCAAAATGTTGGTATGTGGCTCATAACTGTACATATATATGTACATATATATACACATTTTTTTGGAGACAGAGTCTCACCCTATCCCCCAGGATGGAGTGCAGTGGTGCGATCTTGGCTCACTGCAGCCTATGCCTCCCGGGTTCAAGTGATTCTCATGCCTCAGCCTCTCGAGTAGCTGGGATTACAGGTGTGCCACCATGCCTGGCTAATTTTTGTATTTTTAGTAGAGATGGGGTTTCGCCATGTTGGCCAGGCTGGTCTCGAACTCCTGACCTCAGGTGATCCACCTGCCTTGGCCACCCAAAGTGCTGGCATTACAGTTGTGAGGCACCGCACTCAGCATATATACATATATTTTGTTTTGTTTTGTTTGTTTGTTTTTGAGACAGAGTCTTGCTCTGTCACCTAGGCTGGAGTGCAGTGGTGTGATCTTGGCTCACTGCAGCCTCCGCCTCCCAAGTTCAAGCGATTCTCCTGCCTCAGCCTCCCAAGTAGCTGGAACTACAGCATAACCATGTTTTTAAGTGTAAAGTTCAGCAATTAAGTACATTGACTTGTTGTATCCTAATCTGCCCCATACGTCTTCAGAACTCCTTTAGTCTGGGAAAACCATGACTCTATATCCATTAAGGAATAACTCTCCACTTCCCTTTTCCAGCTCCTGGCGACCACCATTTTATTTTCTATTTCTATGAATTTGACTCTTCTAAGTACCTCGTATACCTAGAATCATATATTATTTGTCCTTTTGGTATGGATTTATTTCAATTGACAGCATTCTTCAGGGTTCATCCAGATGGTTGCACCTGTCAGGATTTCCTTTACTTTTGTTCAGTTTTTATTTTGGAATCATGGGATACATGTGCAGGTTTGTTGCAAAGGCATACTGCCTGATGCTGAGGTTTAGGATATGACCGAACCCATCACTCAGGTAGTAGGCATGGTACCTGATAGGTAGTTTTTCAACCCGTGTCCTTCTTCCTCTCTCTCTTCTTTAGTTGCCCACAGTGCCTGTTGTTTCCATCTTTGTATCCATGTACACCCAATGTTTAGCTCCTGCTTGTAACTGAGAACATGTGGTATTTGGTATTTGGTTTTCTGTTTCTGAGGTAATTTGCTTAAGAAAATGGCCTCCAGCTGCATCCATGTAGCTGCAAAGGACATGGTTTCATTCCTTTTTTTTTTTTTTGAGATGGAGTTTTGCTCTTGTTGCCCAGGCTGGAGTGCAATGGCACGATCTCGGCTCACCACAACCTCCACCTCCCGGGTTCAAGTGATTCTCCTGCCTCAGCCTCCGAAGTAGCTGGGATTACAGGTGCATGCCACCACACCCAGCTAATTTTGTATTTTTAGTAGAGACGAGGCTTCTCCATGTTGGTCAGGCTGGTCTCGAACTCCCGACCCCATGTGATCTGCCTGCCTTGGTCTCCCAAAGTGCTGGAATTACAGGCATGAGCCAAGGTGCCTGGCCGGTTTTATTCCTTTTTATGGCTGCACAGTATTCCACAGTGTAGGTGTACAACACTTTCTTTATCCAATCCATTGTCGATCGGTACATAGGTTGATTCCATGTCTTTGCTGTTGTGAATAGAATGGTAATGAGCATACAGGTTCATGTGTCTGTTTAGCAGAATGATTCATTTTCCTTTGGGCATAAACCCAGTAATGGGATTGCTGGGTTCAACTCTTAGTTTTTTGAGAAATCTCCAAAGTGCTCTTCACAGTGGCTGGACTAATGTACACTAATTTGCATTTCCACCAAGAGTATGTAAGCGTCCCCCTTTCTCTACAGCCTTGCCAATATGTTATTTTTTTGACTTTTTAACCAAAACTTGGTTAACAAGCAACTTGGGTTGCTTCCACTTTTTTTTTTTTGAGACGGAGTCTGGCTCTGTCGCCCAGGCTGGAGTGCAGTGGCGCGATCTCGGCTCACTGCAAGCTCTGCCTCCCGGGTTCACGCCATTCTCTTGCCTCAGCCTCCTGAGTAGCTGGGACTACAGGCGCCCACCATCATGCCCAGCTAATTTTTTGCGTTTTTAGTAGAGAACAGGGTTTCACCATGTTAGCCAGGATCGTCTCGAACGCCTGACTTCATGATCCGCCCACCTTGGCCTCCCAAAGTGCTGGGATGCTTCCACTTTTGACGCTCATGAATAATGGTGCTATGCCCATGGGTGTACAAATATCTCTTTAATTTTCTGCTTCCAGTACTTCTGGGTAATATCCAGAGGTAGAAAGATAATTTTATTTTTATTATTTTCAGAACCGTTGTAATTTTTTTTTCACAGAATCTGCATCACATCACAATTGCACCAAGAGTGCAGATGTGCCAACTTCTCCAAGCCCTGTGGGTGGTTGTTATCTTCTGTCTTATGGATAGTGGCCATGGAAATGGGAATGAAGTGGTTCATTATCTTTTTGCCAAAGAAAAAATATTTCTTTCACTTTTCAATAATAATTACTTAATAATGGGATGTATTTGTCTGTTGGTTCCTGCACAACTTCTCAAATATCAGAATCAGACTAGACTGTGTCACCCTGATGTCCTCATCCTCACTGATTTTCATATGGTTATTGTTTTTTTCATAGATACCACTGATTACCCATCATCACAAAGATACAATGACCGCAAAAAATAAAAATAAAAAAAATGAGAGAACCAATGTAGAAACCGTGAATCCCTGCAGCTTATACTTAATGTGGTGTCAGAAGATATGAAATATTGCCATACTTCCCTTAAAACTAAACTGTAGGGTTACCTCTTCAGACAGATGTGGCTATAAGGATATAATAGCAGGAATGCAATCCGTGTTCATCGGATCAGGGAGAGAATGGAGAGGGTGACCTGGTTGCCGGGCAACCCCCAGTATCCTTGGAGATGAGTCACCATGGAAACAGCAATAACTCTTCATCTCCTTTTTTCCAGCCCCTGGCAACCACCATTTTATTTTCCATGTCTATGAATTTGACTCTTCTAAGTGCCTCATGTACCAATAATCAGGTACCTAAGTACCTCATATACCTGGACAGTGGTGGGGACGGCGGGGAAGCAGTTCCTCCTCAGCCAAGGGAGCTGTGGAGACTAAGGAAAGTGATTGGATGTTCCACAGTTCTTTCATGGACAACCTCTTGTTTACTCAAATGATCTCCATTTATAATCTCCTCTGTATCATTTGTATATCTCTTAGACCACTTTTTCCCAAAAATGTAGTTCCAGGACTCCGGGGGGATATCAAGATTTGGAATCCACAATTCCAAATAATTGTCCTAAACATATGAAGAGTTTATTTGCATTTTCCCTCATTTTCTGTGGATGACATAATATTGCACGTGTTTGATGTAAGTAGACAATTTGATCATAGCCATCTAGTGGTAAGGAAAACATTAAAGATATTTGCAGAAATGAAAAGCAACACCACCTTTATTGCAAAGTTTGTTTGGAAAAGGCAAGCGTACATTTTTCTGTTGTGCTTCGTTTCACTGCGCTTCACAGATACTGAGTTTTTTTGAATGGAAGGTTTGTGCAAGTCCGCATTGGCAAGTCTGAGAGTGCCATTTTCTCAAAGTATGTGCTCACCTCATGCCTCGGTATCACGTTTTAGTAACTCTCATAACAGTTCGAGCATGTTTATTGTTATCATGTATGTTATGGTGATCTGTGGTCAGTGATCTTTCATGTTACTGTTGTAATTATTTTAGGGCATCACAATCCACATGCATATGAGACGGGGAATCTAAACAATACATATAGCTGGGTGCAGTGGCTCACACCTGTAATCCCAGCACTTTGGGAGGCCGAGGTGGGCAGATCACCTGATGTCAGGAGTTTGAGACCAGCCTGGTCAACATGGTGAAACCCTGTCTCCATTAAAAAAGCAAAAATTAGCCAGGTGTGGTGGCATGGGCCTGTAATCCCAGCTACTTGGGAAGCTGAGGCGTGAGAATTGCTTGAACCCAGGAGATGGAGGCTGCAGTGAGCCGAGATCGCACCACTGCACTCCAGCCTGGGCGAAAGAGCGAGATTTTGTCTAAAACAACAACAACAACCACCACCACCACCACCGTGTGTTTGTTCTGACTGCTCCACTAATTGCACTAATTGTTCATTCCCCCATTTCCCCATGTCCAAGCTTTCCTATTTTGTGAGACACAACTGTATTGAAATTCTTCCAAATCATAACCCTACAATGATGCTAAAGTGTTCAAGTGAAAGGAAGAGTTGCTGGTCTCTCACTTTAAATCACAAGCTAGAAATAAGTATGCTTAGTGAGGAAGGCAGGTTGGAAGCCGAGACAGGGTGAAAGCTAGTTTTCTTGCACCAGTTATACAAGTTGTGAGTGCAAAGGAAAAGTTCTGGACTGGAAATAAAGAGCTACTCCAGGGAACATACAAACGATAAGAAAAGGAAATACGCTTGTTGCTGAGTCAGGAAAGCTTGAGCCATCTATGAGGACAGAAAATCAAACCCGCCGGAAAATTGCCTTAAGCCACATAGCCTAACACACAGTGAGGCCCTAACTCTCCTTAGTGCTATGAAGGCTGAGAGAGGTAAGGAAGCTGTAGAAGAAATGTTGGAAGCTAGCAGAGGTTGATTCATGAGCTTTAGGGAAAGAAGCCATCTTCATAACATGAAAGTGAAAGGTGGACCGGGTGCAGTGGCTCATGCCTGTAATCCCAGCACTTTGGGAGGCTGGGGCGGGCAGATTGCCTGAGCTCAGGAGTTTGAGACCAGCCTGGGCAACATGGTGAAACCCCATCTCTACTAAAAATACAAAAAAAAATTAGCTGGGCATGGTGGCACAAGCCTGTAGTCACAGCTACCCGGGAGGCTGAGGCAGGAGAATTGCTTGAACCCAGCAGATCTAGTGAAGGTCCTTTGTGAGTACATCAAACAACAGATTTTCAATGTAGACAAAACAGCCTTTGATGGGAAAAAGATGTCATCTAGGACTTTCATAGCTAGAGAGAAATCAATGCCTGGATTCAAAGCTTCAAAGGACAAGCTGACTCTCTTCTTAGGAACTAATGCAGCTGGTGATGTTGAGTTGGATCCAATGCTTTTTTTTTACTATTCCAAAAGTCCTAGGACTCTTTATTTATTATCCCCCCCCCCCTTTTTTTTTTGTGAGGCAGAGTCTCGCTCTGTTGCCCAGGCTGGAGTGCAGTGGCACAGTCTTGCCTCACTGCAACCTCCACCTCCCGAGTTCAAGTGATTTTCCTGCCTCAGCCTCCCGAGTAGCTGGGATTACAGGTTGCACCACCATGCCTGGATAAGTTTGGTATTTTTAGTAGAGACAGGGTTTTGCCTTGTTGGCCAGACTGGTCTCAAACTCCTGACCACAAGTGATTTTGCTCGTCTTGGCCTCCCAAAGTGTGGGATTACAGGCGTGAGCCACCATGCATGGCCTAAAAATTCTAGGACTCTTCAGGATTGTGCACTTGCAAATGGACTCCTTGTTCCATTTACAGAGCACTCTTCTACCTGTGCTCTGTAAATGGAACAAGGAGGTCAAAATATCGACAACATTTGATGACTTTGTGGGATTCAAGATTTCAACGGAGGAAGTCACTGCAGATGTGGTAGAAAGAGCAAGAAAACTGGAATTAGAAGTAGAGCCTAAAGATATGACTGAATTCTGTAATCTCATAAGAAAGTTTTAGCAGATGAGGAGTTGCTTTTTTTTTTTTTTTTTTTTTTTTTTTGAGACAGAGTCTCACTCTCGCTCTGTCACCCAGGCTGGAGTGCAGTGGCGCAGTCTTGGCTCACTGCAACCTCCACCTCCTGGGATCAAGCGATTCTCCTGCCTCAGCCTTCCGAGTAGCTGGGACTACAGGCAGGTGCCACCATGCCCGGGTATTTTTTTTTTTTTTTTTTGTATTTTTATTAGAGACGGGGTTTCACTGTGTTAGCCAGTGTGGTCTCAATCTCCTTACCTTATGATTCACCCCCCTCAGCCCCCCAAAGTGCTGGGATTACAGGAGTTGCTTCTTTTGAACGAGTAGTAAGTGGTTTCTTGAGATGGAATCTACTCCTCGTGAAGATGCTGTGAACATTCTAGAAATGACAAAGAATTTAGAATATATCCTCCAGTTCACAATATCCCCACCTTAATGTAAAATATATTATTGCTAAAAACAATTATGAGTCACCTGACCCTTCAATGAGTCATAACCATTTTGCTGGTGGAGGGTCTTGGCTCAATGCTGGTGGCTGCAGACTGATCACGGTGGTGGTTGTTCAAGGTTGAGGTGGTTGTGGCAATTTCTTAAAATAAGACAACAATGAAGACCGTCACATTAGTTGACTTACAAAATATTTCTCTGTAGCATGTGATGCTGTTTGGTAGCATTTTACCCACAGAACTTCTTTTAAAATTGAAATCCATCCTGTCAAAACCTGCTGCTGCTTTATCAATTAATTTTATGTTTTATATTTTTATCCTGCAATTTACAAACCCCAGCCCCAACATTCATTATGCGGGTGATCATGAAGAAGCTACCTGTCCGTTCTGATCCTCACAATACATTATAAGCGATCGATAACTAATAGCTTGTTTTTTTTTGCATTTCTGGTATAAATATGGAATACAATTCTATTGTAATGATACAACAAAAAAAAGTGTTAGAAAGAAGAGTCACCTTCTTTGTGAGTTTTTCCCTAACCACGGTATCCACACTTGTTAAAGCAATTTCCTCCTCAATATTGTCATAAAAGATGCGGTAGTTTTTTTGTTCCCTATCTCTCATGGTGATGTAACAGATGGTTTATCTGTTTTCCCCTCCGGGCCATGAACTCTGGGAATTTGGGCTGCATTTTTAAAGCTGTATCACTGGCAGTTTGTACTCAAAAAGCAGGTAAATATTTCCCTGGTTACCCCTTGATTTAAGAAGGAAACACAATATACCTAAACCTATGGGATAGAGCAAAAGCAATATTAAGAGAGAGGCTTATAGCAAAAACCTCATACTTCAGAGAGGTAGAAAGCCTTTCAAATAAATAAATTAATCATCCACCTAAAAAACCTAGAAGTGCAAGAACAAATCAAACCTAAAATTAGTAAAGAAAAGAAATAAGGAGCAGGTCAGAAATAAATGAAATTGAAGTTAATTACCAAAGGTCAATCAAACAAAAAGTTCATTTTTGGAAAAGATAAACAAAATTGAGAAATCTTTAGCAGACTATGAGAAAAAGAAAACCAAATAAATAAATCAGAGACAAAAAGGAGACATTAAACTGCTACCGAAGAAATATGAGGGATTATTAGTGGCTATTTTGAACAACTATTTTCTAATAAATTGGAAAATCTTGAAAAAAATGAATAAATTCTTGGGCACATTAAACCTACCGAGATTGAAACATGAAGAAATAAACAACTTTAACAGACCAATAACAAATGACTATATAGAAACAGTTAAAAAAATGTGTCCCATGATATAAGAGCCCAGGTCATGATGGCTTTATTGCTAAATTCTAGCAAACATTTAGATGAGAACTAATGCCAAATCTACTCAAACTCTTCCAAAATACTGAAGAGAAGAGACTACTTTCAAACTCATTCTATGAGCACAGAATTATGCGGATACTAATATCAGAAAAAGATACAACAAAAAAGGAAAACTATGAGCCAATATTCCTTATGAACATAGAAGCAAAAATCCTCACGAAAATGGTAGGAATCGAATTCAACACGTGAAAAGATCATTCATCATGATCAAGTAGAATTCATCCCAGGGATGCCAAAGAGGTTTAACATATGCAAATAAACAAACACATTAGCAAAATCACAGACAAAAACCATGTCATTGTTTTAATAGATGCTGAAAAAGCATTTAATAAAATTCAATATCCCTTCATGAAAAAAACTGTTAAACAGTGTATGAAAGGAACATGCCCCCAAATAGTAAAAGCCATGTGTGGCAAACCCACTGCTAACATCACAATAAACGGAGACAAATAAGAAGGCTTTCCTTTAAGATTTAATATAAAGGAAAGAGGCCCAATTTCACCATTTTTACTCAGCACAGTTCTAGAAGTCCTAGCCAAAGCAGTTAGACAAGAGAAAGAAGTAAAGGGCATCTAAACTGGAAAGAAAGAAGCCAAATTGTCCTTGTTTGCAGATAACATAATCTTATATTTAGAAAACCTAAATATCCCACCAAAGAAGACTGTTAAAATTGACGAATGAATTCAAGAAAGTTGTATGATACAAAATCGAAATGTAATAGATAGTAGAGTTTTATATGCCGTCAGTAAACAATCTGAAAAAGAAATCAAGAAAGCAATCCCGTTTGCAATAGCTACAAAAAATTACCTAGAAATAAATTTAAATAAAGAAGTGAAAGATCTCTACAATGAAGACTATACAACAGTGATGAAAAATATTAAAGAAGTCACAGAAAAATGGAAAGATATCCCATTGTGATGGGTTGAAAGAATTAATATTGTTAAAATTTTTATACGACTGCAGCAAACTACAGATTCATTGCAATCCCCATCAAAACACCCGTGACATTTTTTCACAAAAATAGAACAAAAATCCTAAAATTTGTATGGAACCGTAAAAGACCCTGAATACTGAGCAAAGAGAACAAAGCTGGAGACATTACACTACCAGACTTCAAGATACGCTGCAAAGCTATAGTAACAAAAACAACATGGTGCTGGCATTAAAAAACAGGTACATAGGCTGGGCACGGTCATTCACACCTGTAATCCCAACATTTTGAGAGGCCAAGGCTGGTGGATCACCTGAGATCAGGAGTTCGAGACCAGCCTGGCCAACATGGTGAAACCCCATCTCTACTAAAAATACAAAAAACCTTAGCTGGGTGTGATGGCAGATGTCTGTAATTCCAGCTATTCAGGAGGCTGAGGGAGGAGAATCACTTGAAACTGGGAGGCGGAGGTTGCAGTGAGCTGAGATCACACCATTGCACTCCAGCCTGGGTGACAAGAGTGAAACTCCATCTCAAAAAAAAAAAAATCCCAAAAAACAAAATAAAACAAAAAATATGTAAATATATCAATTAAACAGAGTAGAGAATAAAGAAATAAATCCATGCATTTTCAACCAACCCATTTTCAATAAAGGCACCAAGAACATACACCAGAAAAAGGTGGTCTGTTACATAAATAGTGCTGGGGAAGCTGGATATTCTTATGCAGAATGAAACTAGACCCCTATCTCTGACTATATAAAAAATCGATCAAAATAGATTAAAAAGATAGATGTGAAACTATGCAACTACTAGAAGAAAGCATTTGGGAAGTGCTTCAGGACATTGGTCTGGGCAAATACATTTTGAGTTGACCTCCAAAGGACAGGCAACTAAAGCAAAAATGGGACCACATCAAGCTAAAAAGCTTATACACAGTAGAGGAAAAAACAGCAAAATTAAGAGAAATCTACAAAAGAGATACCTGCACTGTCATGTGTATTGCAGCACAATTGAGAAAAAGCCAAGTTATGGAATCAACCTATGTGTCCACCAATGAATGAGTGTGAAAGGAAATGTGTGTGTGTGTGTATGTGTGTGTATATATATATATATATATAATGGAATATTACTCAGCCACAAAAAAGAATGAAATCCTGTTCTATGTGGCAAAATAAATAGAACTGGAGGACATTATGTTAAGTGAAATAAGCCAGGCACAGAAAGACAAATGTGACATATTCTGACTCATATGTGGGGGAAATAAAATTGATCTCATGGAGGTAGTGAATAGAATGCTGGTTACAAGAGGCTGGGAAGGATAGGGGGAGGGAGGGATGAAGAGAGTTCAGATAATGGGCACAAAAATATAATGAGATAAAATGAATAAGATCTAGCGTTCGATAAGACAGTAGGGTAACTAAAGTTATCAAGATTATATAGCGTATTTCAAATAGCTGGAATAGAAGGTTTGGAATGTTCCCACATAAATAAATGAAAAATGTTTGAAGTGATGAACATCCTAGTTACCCTGACTTGATCATTATTCATTGTGTGCATGTATTAATTTATCACATGTATCCCATAAATATTGCAAAAATTACGTATCAATTAAAAAATCACCACCATTGATTAAGACCTGTCCATGGTGCTGAAGTGCATGTAAGGTCTGCGAAGAGGCCTGATGCTACCTAATGTAGGCAAAGCTGACCTCAAAGTATATTTATAGAATAAATGGCAGCCAAGCTTTGTGTATTATAAATGAAAAAGGAGGCCCAAACTGGGTCATGCCCTGCCCACTGCCCCACATAAGGACTGGTTATATATTTATTTTATCACTCAATCATCACTTAGCATGTGACACATGTTAGGGACAATGCTGGTAACAGAGGAAACAGAAGTAGTCCATATGTGGTCATAGCATTCCACATTCCTCACAGTCTGTGGGTTTTCTGAAGGCACAAAGCTGACAATTACTATGTTTATATTTTGTTTCCCCAATGGTTTAGAGCAGTGCCTGAACATAAAATGTATTGATTGCTAAATAAATGAGATTTCTGGAGATCTTGACAAAATCAGAGCATATTGAAGGATGAATCAGAAAAAAAAGAAGCAAGGGGAAAATATGGGAGAAAGGCAGAGAAGATTGGAAGAAGGAGGGAGAGAACATCAAAGACAGGCAGAGTCCATTCACACAGAAGGAGATTCTAGGAGAGAAACGGAGAAAGGCAAACAGTTTGGCTCCAGCCACATTGGCGTTTCACCTTCCCTGGATTGAATAAAGTTCAGGACCTTTGCAGGTGCAGTTCCCTCCACCACCCTGAGTCTTCATGTGGCTCCATCTTTTCTCCAACCAGTGCTCTGAACAGAGTTCACCACCTAAGGGAGCCCTTTCTGACTGCTGTCCCCAGAACACCTGCTTTGTTCCCTTCTTGAGGCTGATGCTTCCCTTATTCGCTTTCTGTTGACTGCTTTCTCTCCATTGGAATATAAATTCCTTAGAGTATGATAAAAAAGATGGACCTAAAGTTGTGACTTTTTATTGGTCCTAGGTTTCTTACTGGAGGTTAGATAGGTCCAAAGGACAACAATAACAACTACTTCTTCTTTCCTGTGTATCATTATTAAAAGTATTATCTTCCTCCTTCTACTCTTATTTGGGAAGTAGGAATCAAATGATAATGGGATAAGAGAGTTGGAGGATACAGGATAGAAATGCAGTTATGCAGTAGGAATTCACTGGAAGGGAGAGGATGAAGGAGGTAATTTTCCAGGCACTGCTCAGCATCCTTGGAGAGGCATCATCATGAAATTACAGAGAGAACAGGCAGTGGAGAAGGAGCTGTTTCTCCCCAACCACATGCATCTGCAAGAGTGAGGAATGGAACAGGCAGAGTCAGAGAACAGCAGGGTTGAGGTTTTCCAAGAGAGGTACATGCAGCAGAATATGCAAGAGATTCGAGTGTGTCCAGAGGAATTTATTCTAACAATTGACCATGGAAGGTGACTAGATGGGTGTGAAGGTCAGTGAAAAATGGTTAAATCAAGACAGTGTTGGTCTCCAAAGAATAACGGGATGTAGGCCTTAGGTGAGAAAGAGGAGTCACTTGGAAATTAGGAGGTGATGTTGGAGATGGGATGCTAGAACTGAGGGGTTGGAGTGATTTTAGGCTAATGGGAGTGGATGGCTAAGGGCATTTGGACAATAGCCATGGAGGAGAGAGGGTGCCTATATAGCTAGTCAGGAGTGTCAGGAGAATCATCTCCATTAGGGTTTATCTACCCTGGCATTATTGAAAATATGATCTAGATAGTTATTTGTGTTGCAGGGAAGGCTGCATTGTGCATTGTTGTGTGTGAAATATGGTCTAGATAATTATTTGTGTTGGGGGGAGGGCTGCATTGTGCATTGTTGTGTGTGAAATATGGTCTAGATAGTTATTGGTGTTGCGGGGAGGGCTGCTTTGTGTGTTGTACATTGTTGTGTGTGAAATATGGTCTAGATAGTTATTTGTGTTGCGGGGAGGGCTGCTTTGTGCGTTGTACATTTTTGTGTGTGAAATATGGTCTAGATAGTTATTTGTGTTGCGGGGAGGGCTGCTTTGTGCGTTGTACATTTTTGTGTGTGAAATATGGTCTAGATAGGTATTTGTGTTGCGGGGAGGGCTGCTTTGTGCGTTGTGCATTTTTGTGTGTGAATATGGTCTAGATAGTTATTTGTGTTGCGGGGAGGGCTGCTTTGTGGTTGTGCATTTTGTGTGTGACATATGGTCTAGATAGTTATTTGTGTTGCGGGGAGGGCTGCTTTGTGCGTTGTACATTGTTGTGTGTGGAGCAGCACTCATGCTTCTACACAGGGGATGTCAGTAATTCTCCTCCACTTGTGTCCAGACCTCGCCAACTGTCTCTTGGGGGCAAAGTCACTCCTAGAATAGAAATACTAATATTATATATTAGTATTTAACATTTTCAGCTGTTATAATCTTTTAAAAATTTCAACCTTTGTTTCAGATACAGAGGGTGCAAGTGCAGGTTTGTTACAGGGGAATACTGCACCCAGATATTGGGCGTAGTACCTAATAGGTGGTTTTTCACCCCACACAACCATCCCCTGTCTAGGAGTCCCAAGTGTCTGTTGTTCCCAAGTTTATGTTCATGTGTGCTCAATGTTTAACTCCCGCTTATAAATGAGAACATGCCGTATTTGCTTTTCTATTCCTTCATTAGTTTGCTTAGGATTATGGCTTCCGGCTCCACCCATGTTGCTGCAAAGGACATGATTTTATTCTTTTTTATGGCTGCATAATATTCTATGATGTCTATGTACCATATTTTCTCTTTCTTTCTTTCTCTTTCTTTCTTTCCTCTCTCTCTCTCTTTCTCTTTTTCTCTCTTTCTGTCTTTTGATGGAGTTTTGCTGTTGTTGCCCAGGCTGGAGTGCAATGGCACAATCTCGGCTCGCTGCAACCTCTGCCTCCCAGGTTCAAGCAATTCTGCCTCAGCCTCCTGAGTAGCTGGGATTACAGGCACGCACCACCACACCTGGCTAATTTTTGTATTTTTAGTAGAGATGGGGTTTCTCCATGTTGGTCAGGCTGGTCGTGAACTCCCGACCTCAGGTGATCCACCCGCTTTGGCCTCCCAAAGTGCTGGGATTACAGGCATGAGCCACCGCGCCCAGCTCACATTTTCTTTATTGAATCCACCATTGATGGGCACCTAAACTGATTCTATGTCTTTGCTATTGTGAATAACATGACAATGAACATATGAGTTCATGTGTCTTTTTGGTGTAATAACCCATTTTCTTTTGGGTATGTACCCAACAATAGGATTGCTGGGTTGAATGGTAGCTCCATTTTAGGTTCTTTCAGAAACCTCCACACTGCTTTCTACAGTCACTGAACTAATTTGTATTCCTCTCAACAGTGCATAAGTAAGTGCTCCCTTTTCTCCACAGCCTCACCAGCATCTATTGTTTTTTGACTTTTAATAGTAGATATTCTGACTGGTGTGAGATGGTATCTCATTGTGGTTTTGATTTGAATTTCTCTGATGATTAATGATAATGAGCGTTTTCTCATGTTTGTTGAACGCTTGTGTGTCTTCTTTTAAGGAGTGTCTGTTCATGTCCTTGTCCATTTTTTCATTGGGTTATTTGTTTTTTGCTTGTTAATTTAAGTTTTTTACAGATTCTGGATATTAGACCTTTGTCAGATGCATAGCTTGCAAATATTTTCTCCCATTCTGTAGGTTGTTTGCTCTATTCATAGTTTCCCTGGCTGCACAGAAGCTCTTTAGTCTAGTAGGTCCCACTTGTCAAATTTTCTTTTTGTTTCAAGTATTTAATATTTATTTTCTTTCTTTTCAGATAGTGTCTTGCAATGTTGCCCAGGCTGGAGTGCAGTGGTTCCCCTCCTGTTGTGAATGTGAGTAACAAACCATCGTTTCAATGGCAGTCTTCTGCTGACCTGTCTACTTGTTGTGTATCAAACTGTGTGATTCAAATCAGCTTGAATTAAGTTTTTGTGAGTTCTGGAAAACCCAGACACCATCTGTTCTTGTGTGTGTGCGTGTGTGTGTGTGTGTGTGTGTGTGTGTCTGTGGTTCAGGAAGTTTGGAAGACACCCCATGGTCAAACAAGGTGGAGTCTAGGGCCACTTTCCCTGCCACATGACTATCTTATTAGAACCCTGACCACCACAAATGTCCAATCCCAAGGGTAAGGCAAGAGAGCAGCCCTGGAATCCCTCCTTTGGATGGTTCCAGGACTCTTCTCCTTGGATGCTCAGAGATGGGATGAAGAGCAGGTAAGGGAGGCATGGGCTCAGGGCCAGAAAGCCTGGTAACCTCCCCTTCCTGAGCCCTGTGTCCTCCTCTGTAAAATGCAGACACTCCTGGGATGTCACTCACAGCCAGGGCTGCTGGGCGTATTGTACTCTGCAGTTAGGCTCCTGTCTGAGGAGATGAGAGGATGTGAAATCCAGCCTGTACCATCTTCACAAGCTGTATGTATGCGTGGGCTGCAGGATTTCCACCACAGCATAGCATTGACCCGTCCAAAAGCCCCACAGCCGATCATGGCCCTGTATGCAGTTATTGCTACTTGGGAAAATTTCTTATTAAACAGAAAACAAGCGTAGGTGAAGATACCCATTTTGAAACAATCTTATTTTTTATCTTTTAATTTGAGGTGATGCTCGTTGTCTTATAAGGGGCCTTTGCCATCACTAGATGGCATTCTTGCATCATGGAAAAGTACACAGGAAATCCTTTAAAAATCAATTTTGAACTGTGGCAAAATACACGTCACGTAAAATTTACCATGTTAAAATTGTACCAAGTACAATTTTAAAACGAATATTGACCATGACCATAGGTTTATAATTTAAAAAATTATTTACGTTTTCAGTTATTTTTCAACCTTTTATTTTTTAACTTGCATTTTAAGTCCAGGGGTACAAGTGCAGGTTTGTTATATAGGTAAACTGGTGTCATGGGGGTTTGTTGTACAGATGATTTCGTTACCCAGGTATTAAGTCTAGTATCCATTCGTTGTTTTTCACGATCCTCTCCCTCCTCCCATCCTTCACTCTCCAATGGGCCCCAGTGTGTGTTGTTCCCCTCTGTGTGTTCATGTGTTCTCATCATTTAGCTCCCACTTGTGGGAAACAACAGGTCGTATTTGGTTTTCTGTTCCTGTGTTAGTTTGCTAAGGATAATGGCCTCCAACTTCATCCATGTCCCTGCAAAGGACATGATCTCCTTCTTTTTCATGGCTGCATAGTATTCTGTGGTATACATGTACAACATTTTCTTTGTCCGGTCTATCATTTATGGGCATTTAGGTTGATTTGCCTTTGCAAAATATGCTAACAGGCATATAAGGTAACTGATCACTATAATTATTTTTAATTGTATAGTCCACTGGTCTGAAGGGCATTCACATTGTTCTGCCACAGTCTCCACAAACTATGTCCCGTATTTTGTTAATCTTGCAATACTGAAACTCTGTGTCCATTAAACCATAACTCCCCATTTCCCCTCCCCCATCCCCTGGCAACCTCCATTCCATTTTCTGTTCCTGTGAATTTGACTATGCTACGTTGAATCTATTCTATGTCTAATATGCAAGTGAAATCATACAGTTTCTGTCCTTTTGTGACTGGCTTATTTCACTTAGTGTAATGTCTCAAGGTTAACTCATGTTGTAGCATGTGTCAGAATTTCCTTTCTTTTTAAGGCTGATTAATAGTTCGTTGTATGGACAGACCACACTTAATGTCCGTCTTTATTCTTTGATAGATACCAGGCTTTGCTGCCACCTTGACTATTATGAGTCATGTTGCTATGAACTATGAACTTGGGCATACAAATATCTCTTCAAGACCCTGCTTTTTTTTTTTTTTGAGACGGAGTCTCGCTCTGTCACCCAGGCTGGAGTGCAGTGGCATAATCTCGGCTCACTGCAACCTCCGCCTCCTGGGTTCAAGCAATTCTCCTGCCTCAGCTTCCCCAGTAGCTGGGACTATAGGCACATGCCACCACATCCGGCTAATTTTTTGTATTTTGGTAGAAACAGGGTTTCACTATGTTGCCCAGGCTGGTCACCAACTCCTGAGCTCAGGCAATCCGCCCACCTTGGCCTCCCAACGTGCTGGGATTACAGGCATGAGCCACCGCACCCAGCCGAAGACCCTGCTTTTAATGCTTTGGGCTTATATACCCAGAAACAGAGTTGCTAGATCATATGGGCATTTTATTTTTACTTTTTTCAGAAACTTTTATATAGTTTTCCATAGTGGCTGCCTTATATCACACCCAAACAACAGCACAAACGTTTTCCAATTTCTCCAAAGCCTGCCAGTACTTCTTATGCTCTGTCTTGTGTTTAGCAGCCATATTACTGAGAGTAACATGATTTCTTTTCTCTTTGGAAAAAACATACTATTTATTTCACTTTTCAATATTGCTTAATAATGGGAGGTATGTGCCTGTTGGGCACTGCACGACTTCTCACACTTTGGAATCAGCCTGGAAAATGTGATCCTCAGTTCCTTGTCTTTGCTGACTTCTAGGTGATACTTGCTTTTCTTTACAGCGACCACTGACAACCCAGCATCACAAATATGTGATGTGAACAAAAGTAAATGTTGAGGGGTCTAATTTGGAGACTGTGAGCCTCTGGAGCTGGTAGTTTGTGTGATGCATGATGACATAGAATATTGCTGTGGTTCCTTTCCATTGAAAATATAGCGATTCCTCTGCCGACATTTGCAGCTGTGAGAACAGAACAGCAGGAATGCAGTAGGTGTTCATTGGAGGGGTGGAGTGGAGGAGCTCATCTGGTTGCCAGGCAATGCTCAGTGTCCTTGGAGATGAGTCGCCATGGAAACAGTGAGGGGCAGAGAGGAGGGGCCGTTCCTTTCCAGCCAAGTGAGCTGCAGAGACGAATGAAAGTGAGGTGGACATCCCACAGTGTCTTTTAAAAATCCTCTCTCTTGTAAATTTGTTTGAGTTCATTGTAGATTCTGGATATTAGCCCTTTGTCAGATGAGTAGGTTGCAAAAATTTTCTCCCATTCTGTAGGTTGCCTGTTCACTCTGATGGTGGTTTCTTTTGCTGTGCAGAAGCTCTGTAGTTTAATTAGATCCCATTTGTCAATTTTGGCTTTTGTTGCCATTGCTTTTGGTGTTTTAGACATGAAGTCCTTGCCCATGCCTATGTCCTGAATGGTATTGCCTAGGTTTTCTTCTAGGGTTTTTATGGTTTTAGGTCTAACATGTAAGTCTTTAATCCATGGGGGAGGAGGGAGGGAAAGCATTAGGAGATATACCTAATGCTAAATGACGAGTTAATGGGTGCAGCACACCAACATGGCACATGTATACATATGTAACCTGCACATTGTGCACATGTACCCTAAAACTTAAAGTATAATAATAATAAAAAAAAAATCCTCTCTCATTGACAAGTTCAGATGGCCTCCATTTATAATTTCATGTATATCCGTTCTGCCTGTGGTTTCCAAAAAGTAGTTCAAGGCCTGCTAGGGGAATCAAGACCCTTTCGTTGTTCCAAACTATGTTTCTAAGAACAGGGAAATTGTATTTGCTTTTTTTCTTCTCATTTCCTCTGTACGATGTAATATTGCAGGTGTTTGAATTACGTAGTCTATCTGGGCAGCAGTTTTTTCATGGGGAAGAAAAACCAGAACAGAATTAAAAAATCAGAGCATGTGGCTTAGAGTAAGTGCCATTCCTTTAAACTTTCACTTCAGTTATACAGACATTTACTTACAGACACACACACTTGTGTGTGCACTGGATCAACATGGAGAAGGTGTGGGTTCCTGGGGCCTGCAGTGACCAATTTTTTTTTTTTTTTTTGAGACAAGAGTTTCGCTGTTGTTCCCCAGACTGGAGTGCAATAGCGTGATCTTGGCTCACTGCAACCTCCGCCTCCCAGGTTCAAGCAAGTCTCCTGCCTCAGTCTCCCAAGTAGCTGGGATTACAGGCATCCCAGTCACCATGCCTGGCTAATTTTGTATTTTTAGTAGAGACGGGGTTTCTCCGTGTTGGTCAGGCTGGTCTCAAACTCCTGATCTCAGGCTATCTATCTGCCTTGGCCTCCCAAACTGCTGGGATTACAGGCGTGAGCCACCACGCCCGGCCTTGCAGTGACCAAATTTTAAACGGTGCTGTTGCGAGCCTGGCTCCCAATTTTCACAGACACGGACTTGGGTGATGCTGCAGCTGCAGAAGTTGATAGCCCAGGGCCCATAACCAAGGGGATCTTTTCCTCCCTGCTTTTTGTTATGGAAATTCTCAAAAGTACACAAAAGTAGACAGAATAATGTATACCCACTGTGAAAGCATTCAGCTGTCTTCTCCTTTTTTCCTTCTAGTTTAAGTAAAGTAAATCCCAGAAATAATATAATTTTACCTACAAATACCTCAGTACATATGTCTATCAGATCATAATTTAACATAATATATTAAAGGAATTTGCAAAAATGTAAAATAATGCCACCTGTATTACTGTTTTTTTGTTTGGAATATGCAGTGTAATTATTGTTCGTAAAAAGTGTGTTATGATAACACACAATAGATTTATTGCAATATTTATTATTTTATTTTATTCATTTATTTTGAGATGGAGCCTTGCTCTGTCACCCAGACTGGATTGCATTGGCATGATCTTAGCTCACTGCAACCTCTGCCTCCCAGGTTCAAACGATTCTCCTGCCTCAGCCTCCTGAGTAGCTGGGATTACAGGCACCCACCACCACGCCCAGCTAATTTTTGTATTTTTAGTAGAGGTGGGGTTTCGCTATGTTGGTCAGGCCGGTCTCGAAGTCCTGACCTCAAGTGATCTGCCCCCATCAGCCTCCCAAAGTGCTGGGATTACAGGCACGAGCCACTGTGCCACAATTTTTATAATTTTAAATTTAATATTTTCAAATGTCGATGTATAATATGGCAAATATACATAGATACAAATCATAGCCAACAAAATTAATCATAGTTCCTTCTTTATCATTTAATATCTAGTCCTACATTTCTGGGGAACTTTATAGCCTTTTCTAAAAATTTAAGCAACGCAAATAAATTAGATCAATGCAAAAATATTTAACTTTGTTCAGGTTGAAATCACGGGCACCTGGTGGGGCAACCTGAGGCAGAGGCAGCAGACGCTGGGACCCACAACTGAGTTAAGACCACAAGGCAACTTCCTCAGGCTGCAAATCCCAATCCGAGCCAACATGAAAATGCTCACAACTGAGAATGATGGTTTCCAGCTTCATCCATGTCCCTACAAAGGACATACACATGTATACATATGTAACAAACCTGCACGGTGTGCACATGTACCCTGGAACTTAAAGTATAATAAAAAAATACATATATAAAATAAAAATAAAAATAAGGGCTGGGTGCGGTGGCTCACGCCTGTAATCCCAGCACTTTGGGAGGCTGAGGCGGGCAGATCACAAGGTCAGGAGATCGAGACCATCCTGGCTAACACGGTGAAACCCCGTCTCTACTAAAAATACAAAAAAAAAAAAAAAAAATTAGCCAGGCATGGTGGCGGGCGCCTGTAGTTCCAGCTACTTGGGAGGTTGAGGCAGGAGAATGGTGTGAAGCTGGGAGGTGGGGCTTGCAGTGAGCCGAGATCACGCCACTGCACTCCAGCCTGGGCGACAGAGTGAGACTCTGTCTCAAAAAACAAATAAACAAATAAATAAATAAATAAAATAAAAATAAAAATAAAAAAGCTTGAAACCTAAAAATAAAAATAAGAATAAAAAATAAAAAAATAAAAAATGAAGATATGCTGTTAACAGCCCCCCCCCAAAAAAATGCTCACAACTCAATTTAAGCGTACATCTAAGTTTCTTATAGAAGGGAATTACATCTCAAGTGGATAGTGGCACAATGCGTGGGACGTGGGTCTATTTTGTAGGTAGGAGCCTTATTCTCCAAACTCCAAATCAGGACTTGCAGGCTGAAAACTATCGTTTACTCTGGACATCAGGGCAGGAGAGCAGCCCCCAGCTGGTCACTTCTACACCCCAGGCCCCACACCTCTTGTGGCCAGTGGACTTCTCTGTCACTGTGCTCATTGCTTCAGATGTACCCAGCACCGATTCATGTCCCCATCAGCTCCTCGAGGCCCTCAGCTCTTCCTCAATGGAAACCAAAAACTATCTGAGTCTGGTCTCAACCACTTGAGAAGTTTATTGGCCAGGCTTGGTGGCTCACGCCTGTAATCCCAGCACTTTGGGAGGCCGAGGCGGGCGGATCACTTGAGGTCAGGAGTTCAAGACCAGCCTGACCAACATGGCGAAACCCCGTCTCTACTAAAAATATAAAAATTAGCCGGGCTTGGTGGCATTCACCTGTAATCCCAGCCACTCAGGAGGCTGAGGCAGGAGAATCGCCTGAACCCGGAAGGCGGAGGTTGCGGTGAGCCAAGATTGTGCCATTGTACTCCAGCCTGGGTAATAGAGTGAGACTCCGTCAAAAAAAAAAAAAAAAAAAATCTAGAAGTTATTTTGCCAACGTTAAGCACATGCCCGGAAGAAATAAACATGAAATCACAGAAACAGTCTGTGGTCTGTGCCTTGCTCCAAAGGTGACTTTGAGACCTTCAATATTGAAAGGGGAGGGGTGGGCTGAAGGGGAAAGAGGGAGGGTATGGTAAGAGGGAAGGTATAGGGAAATAGTCAATTATATATTCAGCTCAGGCTCAGTAAATTGACACTTTACGTAAGATACAGTGAACATAGAGTAGTTGCCTGTAGAGTTTTTTTTTTTTTTTTTTTTTGAGACGAGTTCTTACTCTGTCACTCAGGCTGGAGTATGTGGTGCAATCACAGCTCACTGCAGCCTCAAACTCCCGGTCTGAAGCCATCCTTCCACCCCAGTCTCCCAAGTAGCTGGGACTACAGGCATACACCACCATGCTTGGCTAATTTTTGTATGTTATGTAGAGGCGGGGGTTCGTCATGTTGCCTAGGCTGATCTCGAACTCTTGGGCTCATGTGATCCTTCTGTGTCGGCTTTCCAAAGTGCTGGGGTTACAGGTGTGACCCACCATGCCTGGCCAGGATATACACATTTAATGTTTCTGATACACAATGCCACATTGCTACAATGCTATTGTTCAGGCTCAGAAAACAATACTCCAGAAGCAACCTCAGTAACAACCTCAGACGCAAACGTTTTTCCTTGACCATCTCCTGTCCTCCTGTCATTCAGCCCCATTCTTCCCTTGGGCTAGCCATAGAAACTAGAATCCCTCCTTTAAGGTGGGTGATAGAAACCAGAATGCCTTTTCCCCAAAGCCAGCTATAAAATCCAAAAATATTACTTTAATTTTCCATCCACCCTTCTGTTGAAAAACTGGCCATAAAGAAATCTGGCTGGGCGCTGGTGGCTCATTCCTGTAATCTCAGGATTCTGGGAGGCCGAGGCAGGCAGATTACTTGAGGCCAGCAGTTTGAGACCAGCCTGGTCAACATGGTGAAACCCCATCTCTACTAAAAATACAAAAATTAGCCAGGTGTGGTGGCTCATGCCTGTAACCCCAGCTACTCAGGAGGCTGACACACGAGAATCCCTTGAGCCTGGGAGACAGAGGTTACAGCAAGTGCTGAGATTGCGCCACTGTACTCCAGCCCAGGAGATAGAGCAAGACTCTGTTTCAAAAAAAATAAAAAAAAAAAAATGTCTGATCTACCTTGTCTGACTGTAGGTTACAAGACCCTCATTCCAGAGAGTGTCCCTGCACAAAGAGGCCAAGGAGAATCTGAGCAGACGAACCTCACTGGGTTTCCCCACTCAGTCCGTTAGCATTAAACCAGACCCTTAGCATCCAATATTTCTACGTGGCTCTCCACACTTTGTTGAACCTAAGCATAAAAATGGGCAATTTCTCCCGTATCTTTGGGTGTTCATTCTTAAAGCTCCCATGCGTACATTTTTTTTTTTTTTTTTTGAGGCAGGATCTTGCTCTGTTGCCCGGGCTGGAGTGCAGTGGCATGATATCAGCTCACTGCAAACTCCACCTCCCGTGTTCAAGAGATTCTCCTGCCTCAGCCTCCCGAGTAGCTGGGATTACAGGCGCACGCCACCACACCCATCTAAGTTTTGTATTTTCAGTAGAGATGGGGTTTCAGCATGTTGGCCAGGCTGGTCTCGAACTCTTGACCTCAGGTGATCTGCCCACCTTGGCCTCCCAAAGTGCTGGGATTACAAGGTTGAGCCACTGTGCCTGGCCTCCATATGTACGTGTTAAGTAAGCTTGTTATACCTTTTCTCCTATTAACCAATCTGCTTTATGTCACTGATTTTCAGTGAACCATTAGGAGGCCAAGGGCCTTGGCCCGTACGCTATCTCATTGTTCCTGTGGCTTTAAATTCTCATGGGAAATGTAATCCAGGTCTGTCTGAGTCATTGATTTGCCAGGCTGCCTACCCTGATTAACCCAGTGAAGGAATTTCAATGGCAAGTGTGCTTGGACCCCAGTGACCTGGGCTTGTCGAGATCGCCTCTAGCATAGGATCAGTTTAGAATTCTCAGAAGAGAAGGAAATATGTAGATTCCCAAGATTACAAATCCTAACATTCATTATGTGGGTGATCATGGGCTAGACACCTCCCTTTTCTGAGCCTCATTTTCTTTTCTTCTTTTTTCTTTGTTTGTTGTTGTTGGTTTGAGACAGGGTTTCACTCTGTCACCCAGGCTAGACTGTAGTGGTGTGATCATGGCTCACTGCAGTCTTGACCTCCTGGGCTCAGGTGGTCCTCCCACCTCAGCCTCCTGAGTAGCTGGGACTACAGGTGAGTGCCACCATGCCCAGCTAATTTTTGTATTTTCTTGTAGAGATGGGGTTTTGCTATGTTGCCCAGGCTGGTCTTGAACTCCTGGGCCCAAGTTATCCACCCACCTCAGCCTTGCGAAGGGCTGGGATTACAAGTGTGAGCCAATGGGCCCAGACCCTCTGAGCCTCATTTGTTTTTACCTGTCAATGAGTGATAGACATGGGTAAAATTTTAACACAATGCCCCATACATTGTAAGCAATCAATAAATATTAGTTGGGTGTTTTTGTATTTCTAACATAATATAAAATACAATTTTAATTTAATACTATGAGCCAATGGGTGTTAGAAATGGTAGAGTTACCTTCTTTGTGATGTTTTCTCCATCTGCTGCTTTCACAATTGTTACAAGCTCCACCTCAACACTGTGATAATAATAGTGCTAGTAGGCTGGGCACGGTAGGTCACACCTGTAGTCCCAGTACTTTGGGAAGCTGAGGCGGGCGGATCACTTGAGGTCAGAAGTTCGAGACCAGCCTGGCCAATACGGTGAAACCCCATCTCTACTGAAAAAATACAGAAATTAGCCAGGCGTGGTGGTGGGCACCTGTAGTCCCAGCTACTTGGGAGGCTGAGGCAGGAGAATCACTTGAACCAGGGAGGTGGAGGTTGCAGTGAGCTGGCACCACTGCTCTCCAGCCTGGGTGACAGAGCGAGACTCCGTCTCAAAATAATAATAATAGTAGTAATAATAATAATAATAGTGCTAGTACTCTTGTTCCACATCTCTCATGGTGATGTAACTGACTGTTTGCTTGTTTCCCATGGCACTCCATGAGAATTTGGGCTGTGTCTCTAAAACCTGTATGTGTCTCTCTCTCTTTTTTTTTTTTTTTTTTTTGAGATGGAGTCTCGCTCTGTCACCCCAGGCTGGAGTGCAGTGGCGTGATCTCTGCCCACTGCAAGCTCCGCCTCTTGGGTTCACGCCATTCTCCTGCCTCAGCCTCCCGAGGAGCTGGGACTACCGGCTCCCGCCACCACGCCTGGTTAATTTTTTGTATTTTTAGTAGAGATGGGATTTCACCGTGTTAGCCAGGGTGGTCTCGATCTCCTGACCTTGTGATCTGCCTGACTTGGCCTCCCAAAGTGCTGGGATTACAGGCATGAACCACTGCGCCCAGCCAAACCTGTGTGTGTCTCTAAAGCCTGTATTAACAGCATTTTGCACTTGTAAACCAGGTAAATAGTTCCCTGGTGAAGCACTTGGTTTAAAAGTCAGCACAGCCCCGCCATTGACTATGACCCGTCCATGGTTTTCGAAGGCATGTCGAGCCTATGGACTCACCAATTGGCAATGGAGATTGTTGATGCTATAACTTGTGCAAAGGTGACCTCAAAGTATATTTCAGGAATAAATAAAAGCGAAATTTTGTTGTGTTGTAACCAAGAAGAGAAGGCCCCAATTTGGTCACGCCCTGCCCACAGCCCCACATAAAGACGGGTTAGGTATGTGTTTCTCCCATCAACAGCTCCTTAGCATGTGCCATGTGTTATGAATACTGCTGGGGACAGAGGAAAGAGGGCAGAAATAGTGCATATATAATCCCGCATTTAAAACTCCTCACAGTCTGTGTGATAGAAAGAATGAACGGCAGGGCGCGGTGGCTCACGCCTGTAATCCCAGCACTTTGGGAGGCTGAGGTGAGTAGATCACTTGAGGTCAGGAGTTCGAGACCAACCTGGCCAACATGGTGAAACTCTGTCTCTACTAAAAATACAAAAATTAGCCGGGCTTGGTTGTGGGTGCCTGTAGTCCCAGCTATTCAGGAGGCTGAGACAGGAGAATTGCTTGAATCCGAGAGGTGCAGGTTGCAGTGAACTGAGATGGCGCCAGTGCAATCCAGCCTGGGTGACAGAGCAAGACTCTGTCTCAAAAGAAAGAAAAGAAGAGAAAAGAAAAGAAGAGAAAGAAAAGAAAAGAAAGGAAAGAAAAGGAAAGGAAAGAAAAAAGGAAAGAAAAGAAAAGAACCCAAAATAATGGGCTTCTGAGGTTCCAGGTTGTTAATGGGGATTGAATAGGTCCAAAAAACCCACCAAAACAACTATATCTTCTTTCCTGTTGAACATTTAAAATATTCTTTTAACTTTTGTGTGGGAAATAGAAATTGAATGACCAAAGGTAGAGAGTGTTGGAGGCTTCAGGATAGAAAGCCTGCAGTGGACTAGGTATTCATTGGAGAAGAGAATGGAGGAGCTGGCCTGGTTGCCAAGCAACGCTCGGTGCCCCCGAGATTGGAGATGACTCACCAGGAAATTAGAGTGAGCGCAGGCAGTGAGGGAGAGGCTGTTCTGCCCCATCAAAAGTAGCTTCAGGACAAAGAAAAGTCATGTGAATGTCCTGCAGTTTCTCTAAAAAAAATAGCTTGTTATTTGTACATTCAGATGATCTCAATTTATAATTTTATGTCTATTACTTTTATATATCTTAGCCCACTAGTTCCAAAAGTGTAGTTTAAAAACTTCTGTTGGGGCGGGGGTGGGAATCAAGTTCCTTTTAAAGGGTCCAGAATTCCAAACTATTGTGCTAAGAACATTAAGATTTTATTTGCCTATTTCCGTCTCATTTTCTTCATGATGTAATATTGTGAGTATTTGACTTACTGAATTTGAGAATCTGTCTTGTATTAAAGGTTTTTATTGCCAAAATATGAAGCAATGCTACCTATATTACTGTTTTGTTTGGAAAATATAATCATTTTTCATAAAAAACATGTTTGTTAACAAATAATAGGTTTGTTACTTTTTACAGTTTTAAGTTTAGAATTTTCTGAGCTCCAATTTATAATATGGTAACTGGGTAAAAAATACAAATTATGCAAATAAAAATTATTTGAGGATCCCCAATTACTTTGAAAAATATAAAAGTGGACTGAGATTTAAAAGTTTCATAATTGCTCTCTTAGGTTAAGTACCTAGGTATCATCTGATTGGGTGGAGTAAAGCACACTTTTAATGTTTTTGACACATGAAGCCTGGTTGCTGAAGTGATAGACAGCTGTTCCCCTAGCTCCAAATTCTCATGGGAAATGTAATCTAGGTCTGTCTGACTTTAATTAATTTGTCAAATTATAAAATCAACCTAAGTAACCATCAACAGATATATATATATATATATACACACACAGTGGTTTATTATTCAGCCATGAAAAGAGTGAAATCTTGTCATTCGCAGCAGCGTGGATGGAACTGGAGGACATTATGGTAAGTGAAATGAGCCAGGCACAGGAAGGCAAACATCGCATGTTCTCACTCATACATGGACACTGAAAAAGTAGATCTAATGGAGGTAGAAAGTAGAGTGGTGGTTTCCAGAGACTGAGAAGCAGAGAAGATTGGGCAATGGGTAAAAATGGTTAAACAGAAGGAATAATGTCTAGTGTTTCATAGCACAATAGGGTGACTATAGTTCCTAAGTATTTATAGTATATTTCAAAATACCTAGAAGAGAAGATGTGGAATGTTCCCAAGAAAAATAAATGATAAATGTTTGGGTGATGAATAGCCTAATCACCCTGATTTGATCATTACACATTGTATGAATGTATCAAAGTATCACATGTACCCTATCAATATATACAACTATTATGTGTCAATTAAAAAAATCAGTGCAGTCCCATCACTGATAAGACCTGTCCATGGTGCCAAAAGTCATGTTGAGTCTTGAACTGATGGCATATGCCAAGTGTTCGGAGCCATACTGGATATAGAGGAATGAATGCCTGTATGATCCATGCATTTAAACTTTTTTACAATCCATGAGTATTCTGAAGGCACTAAGCTGGCTGTTACAAGGTTCATATTCTTATTTTTCCAATGGTCTAGAGCATTACCTGTACATAACGTGTGCTGATTGCTAATTAAGTAGGATTCTGGAGACCCCAACAATATTAGACTATGTTGAAGTAAGGATAAAACAAAAATAAGAAAGAGAGGGGAAAATAGGGAGGGAGTAAAATGGAAGAAGGATGAAGATAACATCAAAGAGACAGAGCAGAGTCCATGCAGACAGAAGGTTTTCTAGGAGAGAAATAGGGAGAGGTAAACAGTTTGGCTCCAGCCATGTGGGCCACTCTCTTTTCTTGGAATGAATCATCCTCAGGACCTTTGCACATGCAGTTCCTTCCATGACTCTGGGTCTTCATGTGGCTCCTTCCTGTCTCCATTCAGGATTCTGAGCAGAGTTCACCACCCGGGGAGTCCTCACTGATTGCCACCCCCAAGCACTTGCTTTGGTTCCATCATGAGGCTAACGCTTCCTTTTTAAAAAATACAGTCTCACTCTGTCACCCAGGCTGGAGTGCAGTGGCAGGATCGTAGCTCACCGCAGCCTCAAATTCCTGGGCTCAAGCAATCCTCCCAAGTAACTGAGACCACAGGTGCACACCACCACATCCAGCTCATTTTTTCTTTAAGACAGAGTCTACTCACTCTGATGCTCAGGCTGGAGTGCAGTGCCACAGTCTCAGTTCACTGCAACCTCTGCCTCCCGGGTTCAAGTGATTCTCGTGCCTCAGCCTCCCAAGTAGCTGAGATTACAGGCATGTGCCACAAGGCTTGTCTAATTTTTGTATTCTTAGTAGAGATGGGGTTTTGATATATTGATCAAACTGTTCTCAAACTCCTGGCCCCAAGTGATCTGCCTTCCTCGGCCTCCCAAAGTGCTGGGAATTACAGGCATGAGCCATTGCGCTAAGCCCCAGCTGATTTTTTCTATTTTTAGAGATGGGGTTTTGCTATGTTGCCCAGGCTGGTCTCAAACTCCTGACCTCAAGCAATCCTCCTGTCTCAGCCTCCCACAGCATGGGGATTACAGGCATGAGCCACTGCACCTAAACTGATGCTTCTTTTCCTTGCTTACTCTTTGTGCTCTTCCTTGCCTGGAATGTAAGCTTGGAGTGTGGTAGAAAAATATACCTAAAGTTGTGAGTATCTCAGGTTTTAGGTTTGTTACTGGAGATAGAAGAGGTTCAAAGGGCAAAAGTAAGAATTGTATCTTATTTCCTTTTGGACATCATTAAAAATGTTATTTTAATCTTGTTACTTTTGTTTGGGAAATAGGAATAAGGTGGCAATGGGAATGAAAGAGTTGAAGTCTTAAGATCAGAAAAGTCTGCCGGGGGCAGTGGCTCACGCCTGTAATCCCAGCACTTTGGGAGGCTGAGGCAGGCAGATCACTTGAGGTCAGAAGTTCGAGACCAGCCTGGCCAACACGGTGAAACCCCACCTCCACTAAAAATACAAAAAATTAGCCAGGTGTGGTGGCGCACACCTGTAATCCCAGCTACTCTGGAGGCTAAGGCAGGAGAATCCTTTGAATCTGGAAGGTGGAGGTTGCAGTGAGCCGAGATGGCGCCATTGTACTCCAGCCTGCGTGACAAGAGCGAAAAACTCTGTCAAAAAAAAAAAAAAAAAAAAAAGCCATTATGCAGTGGTCATGCATTGAAGTAGTGGTGTGCATAGGGGAGCTGGTCCTGCTTCCAGGCTGTGCTCGGAATCCTTGGAAGTGAGTCACCATGAAGTGAGGGTGAGAACAGCAATGGGGTAGCAGCTGTTTCTTTCTAGCCACCAGGAGTGAGGAGTAAGGGGGAGGGCAAGGGGAGTCAGAGCCCAACAGGGATGGAGTTTTCCAAGGGAATCACACGAACCAGACTATGAGAGTGGAGTGTGTGCAGAAAGAATCCGTTTCACAGATTGACCCTAGAAGGTGACTTGGATGTGGGAGTGAAGGTTTGATAAAAATGGTGGAATCAATGGAGCATTGGTCGTTAATGAATAAAAGAATGTTGGTATCAGGAGAGGAGGATAAGTCATCTGTTAGGTAGAATGTGATGTTGGAGATGGGAATGGGATGCTGGAAATGAGGGGAATGAGCGATCTTGGTTATTGGTAATGACAAGGCAGGTAGGAGCGGATGGCTTAGGGAGATTGAACGAAAGCCTTGGAGGAGAGGAGGTCAATATGGCGACGGTCAAACACGTTGGGAGGATCATCTGTATCATGTATTCTCTTCCAGGGTAACACTGAAAATTTGGTAGGATATTCTTTGTTGTAGCGGGAAGGGTTGTGCTAGGCAGTGTGGGTCACTCAGGGGCATTCCTGGATTCTCAGCAGCTCTCCACTCCTGTGATGACTAAAAACCCCTTCAGACGCTGCCAACTGTCCCCTAGGGGCATGAGGGCTAGTCCAAGCCTGAGGGTGGAACAAGACAGAAGCCCTGGAAACCCTTCTCCAGGAGGTGCCAGACCCCTCTCCTTGGATGTCCAGAAACAGGCTGGAGGAGCAGGTGATGGGGGTGTGGGCTCAGGGACAGGCAGCTTGGAGACGTCCCATCTCTGAGCTCAGTGCTTTCTGTAAAATGTGGACACTCCTAGGACCTTGCTCACAGCCAAGGCTGCTGGGGATGGTTGTGTGTATTTTCCTCTGCATTGGGATTCCTGTCCGTAGAGCTGAGCGGAATTTGAAATCCAGCCTGCACTCTCTCTACAGTTATGCCCACGCCAGAGCTGAAGAATCTCACCAGAGCCATACCACTGAAAGTGTCTTTGCAAAAATTACAACAGCAAAAATTGTGACAGTGAAAGAGATCTGATCTAACTGACCCCCATCTTGCCTTTAACCTCCAAAGTACCTAGATCATTGCTGAGTTTAGGCCAAGTTAATTTGGGGAGATGTTTTAATTCATAATTTAAATGATAATAGCCCTTCCCCCCAAAAAACCGAAACTGCCTTTGTAAAGCTAATGAAAGGTCAACAGGTTAGGAGGATGAGGAGCCTGCATTCTGCTCAGGGGTAGACTTAAATGATAACCAGGAGTCTGGAGGCCACAAGATTTGCCACTTCCACAATTACCTCTGCAGATAACATCGCTCTTGTAGAACCTAAGATTGGCCTTTTGAAATGTCTTTTCAGGTTTTTGCATTTCTGATGGCCAATGGCTCCATTCGAATCTGTCAACCCACCAACTGGTCCTTTAGCGCCACCCAGAAGTGGGGACTCCCTGGCCCACCAAACTAGCATTGAAGAACCCTAACCTTCGAATTTTCAAGAAGACTGATTTGAGTAATAACTCTGTCTCCCACGCTGTGTGGCCAGCCCCATATCCATAAACTCTTTGTTGCAGTGTCATGGCCTCAGTGAATTGCTTTTTGCTTGTTTGTTTTGTTTTTTCGTTTTTGTTTTTGTTTTTGAGATGGAGTCTTGCTTTGTCACCGAGGCTGAAGTGCAATGGTGCGATTTCGGCTCACTGCAACCTCCGCCTCCTGGGTTCAAGCGATTCTCCTGCCTCAGCCTCTTGAGTAGATGGGATTAGAGGTACCCACCACCATGCTCGGCTAAGTTTGTATTTTTAGTAGAGATGGGGTTTCACCACATTGGTCACCTTCTCTCAAACTCCTGACCTCAGGTGACCCACCTGCCTCAGCCTCCCAAAGTGCTGGGATTACAGGCATGAGCCACCGTGGCTGGTGTCTCGGTGGATTGCTTTTTTCATTGCAGTGAGCAGGAAAAACCAGCCCATCAGGAGGTTACACCATTGTAGATCAATCCGAAGTCCTACAGCCTTCCGTGGCTATGTGCTCATTAATAAAATTTGGGGCACAAATTCTTTTCAAAGAACAAACAAGAAACTGACACAGAAATTTTTAGGGTCTCATTTTTTTCTCTTCTCATTTGAAGCAATGCGTATGATTTTTTTTTCTTTTCTTTTTTCTTTTTTGAGACGGAGTCTTGCTCTGTTACCCAGGCTGGAGTGCAATGGCGCGATCTCAGCTCACTGTAAGCTCCGCCTCCCGGGTTCATGCCATTCTCCTGCCTCAGCTTCCCAAGTAGCTGGGACTACAGGCACCCACCACCACACCCAGCTAATTTTTTGTGTATTTAGTAGAGACGGGGTTTCACCATGTTGGCCAGGATGGTCTCGATCTCTTGACCTCAGGTGATCCACCCGCCTCGGCCTCCCAAAGTGCTGGGATTACAGGCGTGAGCCACCGTGCCCGGCCAATGCGTATGATTTTATCAAATGCTATCAAGGGCCTTTGCCACAGCTAGATGGCACTGTTGAAGCATTGGAAAGTAAATAGGCATTCCTAGTTAAAAATCTGGCAAACTACACAGGATATAAAATTTACCATATACTCCATATTTTGCTAATATTAATTCATAAGCAAAGACTTTCAAGTTTGTTTTAAATTTTTTAATAAAAATTGGGTAAATTATTACATAATTCAATATTTATATTTTAATCATTTTTAAGTGTGTAATTCAGTGTCATTAATTGCATTCACATTATTCACAAACATCACCACCTTCCATACCCAGAGTAGTTTTCGTATTGCAAAACTGGAATTCTGTACTCATGAAACACTAGCTCTCCGTTCCTTCTCTCTTTGCCCCTGGGAACCACCTTCTGTCTTTATAAATTAGACTAGTTTGGGTACGTTACGGAAGTGGAATCATGGAGAGTTGTTGCTTTGGGACTGGCTCATTCCCCTTGGCATCGTGCCCTAAAGTTCATCTGTGTTGCAGCATGTGCCAGGGTTTTATTTCTTTGTAAGGCTCAGTAATATTCCATTGCATGCAAAAACCACATTTTTTTTTTTTTTTTTTTGACAGAGTCTTGCTCTTATCTCCCAGGCACGATCTCAGTGTGGCATGATCATTCAGTGGCATATTCTCAGCTCACTGCAACCTCGAGATCTCTCAGTGGCACGAACTTGGCTCACTGCAGCCTCCGCCTCCCAGGTTCAAACGATTCTCCTGCCTCAGCCTCCCGAGTAGCTGGGATTATAGGCACCCGCCACCATGCCCGGCTAATTTTTGTATTTTTAGTAGAGACAGGGTTTCACCATGTTGGCCAGGCTGGTCTCGAACTCCTAACCTCAGGTGATCCACCCACCTCGGCCTCCCAAAGTGGAAAACCACAGTTTGTTTACCCATTATCCACTCATCCCTTGAAGGACACTTCAGTTTCTCTACTTTTGACTATTATGAAAAAAGCTGCTATAAACATGAGAGTACAAATATCTCTTTAAAACACTGTTTTCAATTATTTGGGGTATATACCCAAATGAGGACACAGCTGGATCATCTGGTAACTTTGTTATGAATTTAACAGAAACCATCTCACTTACAAAACCCCTGCACCACATCACATTCCCAACAACAGGGTGGAAGGCTTCTTATTTTTCCATAGCCTGCCAACACTTGTTATATTCTGTTTTATGGATAATAGCCGTGTTAATGTGTGGTGGTTCCTTCTTTCTCTCAAAATCTATTTTTTCAACTTTTCAGTAATGACAGTTATTGAATAATGGGATATGTGTGTCTGCTGGGCACCGTGCAACTTCTCGAACTTTCAAATCAGACAGGGCCATGCCACCCTCACTCCTCATTCCCACCGATTTTCATTTGGGGATTGCTTTTCTTCACAGCAAGCACTGACACCTCGGCTTCACAGAGACATTGTGTCAGCCCAGGAAATGTAGAGAGACCAAATGCAGAATCTGTGAACCATTGGAGCTGGTAGTTTCCGTGGCATCGGATGTGGAATGTGGCTGTTCTTCCCTCAATTTTAATGTATCTAGGTTTCCTCTGCAGACAACTGCAGGTGTGAGGATAGAACAGCAGGAAGGCAGTAGGTCTTCATTGCAGGGGGAGAGAATGGAGGAGCTGGTCTGGTTGCCAAGCAACGCTTAGTGTCTTTGGAGATGAGTCACCATGGAAACAGTGAGAACTGCAGTGGGGGAGGGGCTGTTCTGCCTCAGCCAAATGCAGCTGCACAGAATTTAAAAAGTGATGTGGATATTTCACAGTTTCTTGAATTAATAATCTCTCATTTGTACACTCTGATGGTCTCCATTTGTAATTTCTTAGACCAGTAATTTCCAAATGTAGCAAATCAAGACCTTTGTAAGGGTTCCACAACTTCAAACTATTTTTCTAAGAACATTAATTTTTATTTTATTTTATTTTATTGAATTTTTTTGAGACAGGGTCTTGCTCTGTTGCCCAGGCAGGAATGCAGTGGTGCCATCACAGCTTACTGCAACCTCGATCTCCTAGGCTCAAGTGATCCTCCCACTTCAGCTTCCTGAGTAGCTGGGACTATAGGCACACACCACCATGCCCCCCTGGTTTTTAATTTTTTTATTTTTAGTATTTTTTTATTTTTAGTAGAGGTCTTGCTACATTGCCCAGGCTGGTCTCAAACTCCTGAGCTCAAGCGATCTGCCCTCCTTGGCCTCCCAAAGTGCTGGGATTACAGGTGTGAGCCACTATGCCCAACCAGAACATTAATATTTTATTTGGCTTTTTTCCTTCTCATTTTCTCTGCAGATATAATTTTATGGGTAGATTGAGGAAATCTATCTGTCTTCTATTTAGGAGGAAATTAAAGGGATTTGCAAAAATGTAAAACAATATCACCTTTACCTTTACTAAGATTTTATTTGAAAAATATTAATGTTGTTCATAAAATGTGGGTTCTTTTAACATATAATAGATTTGTTGCTGTTTTTAAGTTTAAAATTGAAAAATTTCTCTGCTTTTATTTATAATATGACTAACAAAGGAGATATAAACTGTAGAAAGAAACATTCTTCGGGGATTTCTCAATAATTTTTAAGAGTATTGGGTTTCTGTAGATGACACAAATGGAGGGAAAATCATTCCATGATCATGGATTGGAAGAATCAATATCATTAAAATGGCTATACTACACAAAGCAAACTACAGATTCAACGTTATTCCTATCAAACGACCAATGTAATTCTTCACATAATTGGAAAAAAAATCTGAAGCAACAAGAACAAAGTTGGAGGTATCACGTTACCCAACTTCAAACTGTAAGACTACAGTCACCAAAACAGCAGGGTACTGGTACAAAAACACACATAGAGCAATGAAACAGAACAGAGAACCCAGAAATAAAGCCACTCACCTACAGCCATCTAATCTTTGACAAAGTTGACCAAAAAAAGCAATGCAAAAGGACTCTCTATTCAATAAATTGTGTTGGGATCACTGGCTAGCCATATACAGAAGAATAAAACCAGACCCCTATATTTCACCACATACAAAAATTAACTCCAGATGGAATAAAAATTTAAACGTAACACCTCAAGCTATACATAATCCTAGAAGAAAATCTAGAAAACACCATTCTGAACTTGGGCCTTGGGAATAATTTATGACTAAATTCTCAAAAGCTATTGCAACAAAAACAAAAATTGACAAGTGGGACCTAATTAAACTAAAGAGCTTCTGCGCAAGAAAAGAAACTTTCAACAGAGTAAACAGGCACCCTACAGAATGGGAGAAAATATTCACAAACTATGCATCTGACAAAGGTCTAATGTCAAAAAATCTGTAAGGAACTTAAACAATTAAACAAGGAAAAACCAAATAACCCTATTAAAAATTGGCAAAAGATATGAACAGACACTTCTGAAAAGATTACATATAAGCAGCCAACAAATATATGAAAAATGCTTATAATCACTAATAATCAGAGTAATGCAAGTCAAAACCACAATGAGACATCATCTCACACGAATAAGAATGGCTATTAATAAAAAGTCAAAAAACAGTAATCGCTGGTGATGCTGTGGAGAAATGGAAACACTTACACACTGTTGGCAGGAATGTCAATTAGTTCAGTCACTGTGGAAAGCAGTTTAGAGATTTCTCAAAGAACTTCGAACAGGACTACCATTTGACCCAGCAATCCCATTACTGGGTATATACCCAGGCATGGTGGCTCACACTTGTAATCCCAGCACTTTAGGAGGCTAAGGCTGGTGGATCACCTGAAGTCAGGAGCTCAAGACCAGCCTGGCCAACATGGTGAAACACTGCCTCTACTAAAAATACGAAAATTATCCAGGTGTGGCAGTGGGAGCCTGTAATCCCAGCTACTCAGGAGGCTGAGCCTGGAGAATCACTTGAACTCAGGAGGTGGAGGTTGCAGTGGAGATTGCACCACTGCACTCCAGCCTGGGCAACAAGAGTGAAACTCCGTTTCAAAAAGAAAAAGGAAATTGAGAATACAATGACTAAAATTTGAAATAGATAATGTAACCAACTTTTCCGTTATGTTTGGGGTCATCGCTATGGCAACAATAAAAGGGTTCCCTACTTCCCATCAGTCTTAAGCAAGATCTAGTGGCAACCTAACTGATACTGCTGTCACTTAAAAAGCAAAAGCTAGGCATGGTGGCATATGCCTGTAATCCCAGCACTTTGGGAGGGTAAGGTGGGAGGATCACTTGAGCTCAGGAGTTTGAGACCAGCCTGAGCAATATAGCGAGACTAGATCCCTACAGAAGTTTTAAAAGTTGGCTGTGCGTGGTGACAAGGATCTGTGATTCCAGCTCCCACTCAGGAAGCTGAGATGGGAGGATCCTGTTAGCCCAGGAGGTCAAGACTGCAGGGAGTCATGATCACACCACTGCATTCCAGCCTTAATGACAGAGTGAGACCCTGTCTCAAAAACAAACAAACAAAAGCCAAAACAGCATGCTAAAAATATTTTCAAAGAAGAAAACAGTCGGCCAGGTGCGGTGGCTCACGCCTGTAATCCCAGCACTTTGGGAGGCTGAGGTGGGCGGACAACAAGGTCAAGAGTTCGTGACCAGCCTGGTGAACATGGTGAAACCCCATCTCTACTAAAAATACAAAAATTAGCCTGACGTGGTGGTGTGCACCTGTAGTTCCAGCTACTTGGGAGGCTGAGGCAACATAATTGCTTGAACCCGGAAGGCGGAGGTTGCAGTGAGCCGAGATCATGCCACTGCACTCCAGCCTGGGCGACAGAGTGAGACTCTGTCAAAGAAAAGAAAAGAAAAGAAAAAAAGTAAAAATTATTTGAGGTGTATAATTGTTTTCTTAGCCAGTATGCATGTTTTAAATTTGGGACAATTTATCATTAACTATAGAAATTATAAAGATAATTAAACCTATATTACTCATGTTCTGAACCAAGAAAGCAGCATATTTGGCATTCTAAATACTTACAAAACATAGAAGATTGCTAGAGCAACAAGTCAGCCTTGTAATTAAATATGAAGAATCAACTTTTGGTTGTTGATAAGTCGTATCTCATGCTTACTTCCTGTTTCACTGATTTCTATTTTTAACTTTATTATTTCCTTCCATTCTTCCTCTTTCTTTCCTTTTTTTGAGAAAGGGTCTTGCTCTGTTACTCAGGCTAGAATGCAGTGGTGCAATCTTGGCTCACTGCAGCCTCCGCCTCCTGGGCTCAAGTGATCCTCCCACCTCAGGCTCCTCAGTAGCTGGGACTACAGGTGCATGCCACCATGCCCGGCTACTTTTTGTAGAGATGGGGTTTCACTCTGTTGCCTAGGCTGATCTCGAACTTCTGAGCTCAATTGATCCTCCCATCTCAGCCTCCCAAAGTGCTGGGATTACAGGTGTGAGCTATTGCGCCTGGCCTTCCTTCCTTAATCTTTCTTTAGACTCAATTTTGTTTATTTTTCACCTTTTTGAAATGGATGATTAGATAATCAATTTTCAGCTTTTCTTGTTTTCTATTATAGGTATTTAAGGCTGTACATTTCTATCTAAGCACAGCTTTACATAAGTATCATAAGTTTTGATAAATAATGTTTTCATTATTTTGCAGTCCAGATTTTAAAAATTTTTATTTTATCTTTTGACTGATGCATTATTTAGAAATATATTGCTTAATTTTCTAATACATGGATGTTTTTGAGTTTTCTTTTTGGTTTTGTTTCTAGTTAATTTGTACCATGATCGAAACCATACTCTGATTCAATTCTTTGAAATTTGTTGAGAATTTCTTTGTGTTCTGTATTTGGTTAATTCATGGGTACTTTATATGATTGTCTCTTCTAGTTATTGGGTGCAGTGTTTTATGTACACCAGTTAGGCCAGGTTTGTAATCATGATGTTTAAATATTCTTGTTTAAAAATTCACAATGTTTAAAAATTCTTGGTTCTTTTCTATTTCTTTTTTCAGTTACTGAGGGAATTATGTTAAACTCTCCTACTAAGAATATGAATTCATTTATTTTTATTTCAAAAAAGAGCATGAGTGTTCTAAAATAAAAGATTTGAGGATTACTCTCCTAGAATAAATTTCTAGATACAGTTTCACTGAATAGAAGGAAATACACATTTTTGGTTTCTGATACATGATGCCAAATTGCGACGATGCTTTTCAGTAATGTTCCTGGGCCCCAAATTCTCACGGGGAATGTAATCCAGCCTGTATGACTTTTACCAATTTGCCAGCCTGCCTCCCATAATAAACCCAGTGATGGAATGTCTATGGGAAGCATGCTTGGGCTCCTGTTACCTGAACTTCCAAAGATATCTTCTAATATAAAAACTTTTAGAATTGTCAGAAGAGATGGTAGATTGCATATACCTGGGTTTACCAACCACGGCCCCAACATTGATTACATGGATGATTATGAGCCAGACACGTGCCCTTTCTGAGCCTCACTTCTTGCACCTGGAAATACAGGATGAGGTTGGTAAGAACTTGACAAAATGCTTAATACATTCTAGGTGCTTAAAAAATCATTGCTGGGATTTGTTTTTTTGTATTTTTACAATAAATGTGAAAACAGTTTTAATTTAATGATTATGAACAAAAAAGGATGAAAACCAACAGTCAGTTTCTTTGTGAAATTTTTCCCAGCCAATCTGTCATCAGGTGTTTAAATAATTCACTCCTTACAACTGTTGGAGTAGGTGTCACACATCTCTTGATTTCCATAACTCCTGGTGCTATAACTGGCTGTTTTCCCTATCAGGCCATAAACTTATCGAGAGTTTGTACTGTGTCTTGACAACCTGTATCACTAGTGCTTTGCATCCAAGAAGGAGGTGAATATTTTTCTGTTTAAGCCCTTGATTAATCAGTACAGCCCCACCATTGACTGAGATCTGTCCGTGGTCCTGAAGGTCACACTTGAGACTATCAACTCATTCATAGGAAAGGGAGGCAGTTGATTCTAGCTGACTTGTGCAAAGGTGATCTCCACGTACATTCGTGAAATAAAGTGAGGACAAGCTTTATTGTTTAGTGAAAAGGGAAGGCTACAAATGAGTCATGGCATGCCCACAATCGCACATAAAGTCTGGTTTTATGTTTATTCCATCACTCAACAGTCACTTAGCAAATGCTGTGTTAGGGACAGTGCGGGGGCGGGGTAGGGGCAGAGAAAAAAAACAAAAATAATGCATATGTGATTCCTGCATTCAAAATTTTTCACAGTCTGTTGGTATTCTGAAAGTACTAACCTGACTATTACAATGTTCATATTCTTTTTATTTTTTGAGACAGAGTCTCACTCTGTCACCCAGGCTGGAGTGCAGTGGCACGATTTTGGTTAACTGCAACCTCCACCTCCCGGGTTCAAGTGATTCTCCTGCCTCAGCCTCCTGAGTAGCTGAGATTACAGGCACGCACCACCATGCCCAGCTAATCTTTGTATTTTTAGTAGAGACGGGGTTTCACCATGTTAGCCAGGCTGGTCTCAAACACCTGTCCTCTAGTGATCCACCTGTCTCAGCCTCCCAAAGTGCTGGGATTACAGGCGTGAGCCACCGTGCCCGGCCTTGTTCATATTCTGGTTTCTCCAATTGTCTGTAGCAATGCCTGTACATAAAATGTGTTGATTGCTAAGTAATTGTGCTATCAGGAGACCCTGAAAAAATAAGACTATATTGAAGAATAGATAAGAAGAAATAGAAAACTATAAGAGAAAGAGAAAACATAGGGAGATTGTAATATGAGAGAAAGGATGAGAAAGTGAAAGAGAGGAAGAAGAGCATATTCAGACAGAAGGAAATTCCAGGAGAGAAATAGAGGTGAATTATTTGGCTGCAGCCTCACGAGCCTCTGTGTGGGCCCTGAACGAGCCACCCTCAGGACCTTTGCACGTGCTGTTCCCGCTGCCACCCCGGTCTTCACAAGATTCCTCCTGTCTTCACATGGGGCTCTGATCAGAGGTCACCTGTCATGGAAGCGGTCCCTGACTGCTGTCCCCAAAAGCCCTTCAAGCACCCCCTGCATTCCATCCATCATGAGGCTCATTTTTATTTCTCCCTGTTTCTGCCTGTACTTACAGTGGAATCTAAACTCATTGAACAATGGTAGAAACAAGAAACTCCTGTTTTGAGATTATTCTGGTGCCAGGAGATTGTTACTGGAGATAGAAAAGGCCCGAAGGACAAAAATAAAACTATACCTGATTTCCTGTTAATCATCATTCAAAATGTTCACTTCTTGGCATGGTGTATGTGAAGGAACGAGGAATAAAACGTCAGCGGGCAAAGGAGAGTTGGAGGTCTGGGCATAGAAAAGCAGGAGATCAGTGGGTATTCATGGCAGGGAGAGTGAACAGAGGGGCTGGTCTTGTTTCCAGGCAGTGCTCAGCGTCCTTGGAGAGGGGCCACCGTGAAGTTAGGGTGAGAGCAGGCAGGATGAGGGCGAGGCTGTTCCTCCCCAGCCACCTGCAGCTGGAGGACTGAGGGATGGAGAAGGCAGAGTCAGAGCTCCGCGGGGATGGAGCTTTCCAAGGGAACCACATGAAGCAGAATATAAAAAGAGATTAAATTGTGTGCATAAGTACTGATTCTAATGATTGACCATGAAAGGTGACCTAGAGGTAAGGTCAAGATCAGTGGAAGATGGTTGTATGGATGGAGTGTTGGTCCCCCAGAGATGAATGGATGTCGGTGTCAGATGGGGAGGAGGAGTCCTCCGGAAGGGAAGGCAGGAGGTGATGCTCCAGATGGGATGCTTGAACGGAGGGGATGGTGTGATACTCTTTATTGGTAATGACAAGGATGATGGGAAGTGGATGGTTAAGGAAGTTTGGACAGGAGATTTGGGAGAGAGGAAATCAATGTGGAGATAGTGAAAAGTGGTGGGAGGATCACCTGTGTTAGTGTTATTCCACCTCAGCATCGTAGAAAATTTGGGCTGGAATGTTCTTTCACGCAGGGTGGAGGAGGCCGTCCTGATTTTCTAGGGCGTTTGTCAGCATCCCTGCCTGCTACCCGGGGGATGTCAATACTTCTCTTCAGTTGTGACCCCAAATGTTTATCCAAACTTGCCAAATGTCTCCTACGGGCAAAATACCCCTGGTTGGGAACCACAGATTACAATGCACATAACATTCACCTGGAAATTAGCGGGCAGTCATATTGGTGAGGATGACAGTTCACATCCACAGAGGACTAAGATCACAAAGAGTAAGGGTTTCATGAGGATCTAGGCACCAACCCTGTCTGTCATTTTCCATAATTCTGATCCATGACATCTGGGACCTTGCTGACTCCACAGGGATGATCCTGCCAGGTCTTGCCTATTCCGAAAGATGGCAATCAGTTTCCTTGAGAGGGAGCCTTTCATGTGGAAATGAATCCAGAGCCCACACCCCAACCAGCTCCTCTATGGAGCTGTCACACTCAGGGCCACTGTGACCTGCCCTATCACCCAGGGCCATAACCATGGACAGCCATGGGCTCTGCCCAGAGCCACTGAAATTATTGCAGGTAGTCAATCCTGAGCCTGCTTGTTTTGTCTCCCTTGTTTTTTCCTTCAGAAACCATAAGGAAGGCCCTTTGCCCACATGCTCCCCATGAGTTTCTGCCTCTTGACGGACACTGGGGCTTCCCCTGTGGCCCCTCTTGGCTTGGCGTGCCCCTTCCTCTTGTGAATGTCACAGGCTATTTTTTTTAGTGACAGTCATTTCCTGCTCTTTTTTTGTTTTGTTTTGAGACGGAGGGAGTCTCGCTCTGTCGCTCAGGCTGGAGTGCAATGGTGCGATCTCGGCTCGTGGCAACCTCCGCCTCCTGAGTTCAAACAATTCTCCTGCCTCAGCCTCCCGAGGAGCTGGGATTACGGGCGCCTGCCACCACACTGGCTAATTTTTTGTATTTTTAGTAAAGATGGGGTTTCACCATGTTCGCCAGGCTAGTCTTGAACTCCTGACTTCAAGCGATCCGCCCGCCTTGGCCTCCCAAAGTGCTGGGATTACAGGCATGAGTCACTGCACCCAGCCCTCCTGTTCTCTTTAACTGTTTAGTGTGAAACTTTGTGATGCGGGGAATTGCTTCCTGCGAGAATTCTTAAATTTCATTTTGTGAGAGTCCTTCAAAACCCAGAGGCATTTTCTCGTACTTCGCACACGCGTGCGTGCGTGTGTGTGTGTGTGTGTCTGTGTGTGTGTGTGTGTGATTGAAGGGGAATTGGGAGCTGACTCTTGAGTCTCAGGTCATTTTCTTGCCCCATATTTACCTTATTAGGACACTCCCTAAACCCAAACGCCTAATCTCAAGGCTAGAGCAAGACGGCAGCCCTGGAATCTCTCCTCTGGGAGGTGCCAGCACCCGGCTGCTTGGATGCTCAGAGGCAGGATGGGAGCAGGTGACGGGGGTGTGGGCTTGGGACCAGACAGCCTGGAGACCTCCCCTCTGTGAGCCCACTGTCCTCCTCGGTAAAATGCAGACACTCCTAGGACCTCGCTCACAGCCAGGGCTGCTAGGGATGGCTGTTTATGTTGTACCCTGCACTTAGGCTCCTGTCCAAGGCAAGGGGCAAAATGTACAACCCAGCCTGCTCTCCGCAGCTGTGTCTGTGCAGAGCTGAGGGATTATTTTCAGGCATCCCACTGATCTATCCCACTTCCCACAGCCCACCCTGTACATAGGCACAGCCAGTGTAATTTAGGAAAAACTCATTTTAGACAAACAAAAAATTGTCCCAGCCAATACAACATACCCCTTTAAAAAGTGCTTTATTGTGTTTTTCTTTTCATTTGAAGCAATGTCTATGACATTGCAACATATATATATATATAAAACTTAATATTTAACATTTTAACCATAATTAATTGTACAGTTCCCATATTAGGTGCATTCACATTGTTTTACTATGATCACCACTGTTCATCTCCAATATTCTTTTCATCTTGAAAAACTGAAACTCTGTGCCCACAAACAACAACTCCCTACTTCTCCCTCTCACCCCATCCCTAACATCCACTTTCTTTTTTTCTTCTTTCTTTCTTTTCTTTTCTTTCTCTCTCTCTTTCTTTCTTTTTCTCTTCCTTCCTTCCTTCTTCTTCTTCTTCTTCTTCTTCTTCTTCTTCTTCTTCTTCTTCTTCTTCTTCTTCTTCTTCTTCTTTCTTTCTTTCTTTCTTTCTTTCTTTCTTTCTTCTTTCTTTTTTTTTCTGAGATAGAGTCTGGCTCTGTCGCCTAGGCTGGAGTGCAGTGACACAGTCTCTGCTCACTGCAACCTCTGCCTCCCAGATTCAAGTGATTCTCCTGCCTCAACCTCCTGCGTAGCTGGGATTAAGGCTCCCGCCACCATGCCCGACTAAGTTTTGTATTTTTTTTTAGTAGAGACAGGGTTTCACCATGTTGACCAGGCTGGTCTCAAACTCCTGAGCTCAGGAGATCCACCCGCTTCGACCTCCCAAAGTGCTGGGATTACAGGCGTGAGCCACTGCGCCCGGCCCACTTTCTACTTTCTGCTGTATTAGCTGGTCAGCTTTAGGGACACTATATTATTGGAGTCATACGGTACGTCTTCTTTTGTGCCTGGCTTGTTTCACTGAGCATAATGTCTCGAGGTTTATCCAGGTTGTAGCATGTGGCAGGATTTCCTTCCTTCATAAGGATGAATAATATCCCATGGTATTGATAGAGGATATTGTGTTTATTCATTCATACTTTGATGGACCTTTGGGTTGCTTCTGCTTCTTGCTGTCGTGAATGCTGCTATGAACATGGGTGGACACATATCTGCTCGAGTTTCTGCTTTCAATTATTCTGGGTCTATATCTCGAAGTGGTGTTGATGCATCATATTGTTAGGGAAACAGGAGCATAGGAGAACAAGGGCGACACCATTTTAAAATCTGTCCAAAAAAACTAGCAAGGCACATTCCTTGCCAGCCCTCCTCCATGGCCATTAAGACGTGTATAGCTGAGGAAACAGCTTAATCAAGCCTGCAAGGACAAACTCCTATGAGAGCAAAATGTCCAGATACCCCAGTATGGCATTATATGCTTTTAAGATGATTATAGTTATGCTTTGATGCATTTATGCACCAAAATGCCAAGGATAGCTTTCCTTAAATCAACAAAATAATAAATTTTGTCATGCTGCGAGCCCACCTGCACATACACATAACTTTGCTTAGCTATTACATAGATAAGACCCCCACATAAGTAAAACTTAAAACAAAGATGAGGCATTCCTCTCTTTGCTTTCTGAGGACACCCTACTCTATATCTGAGTCACTTTCAGTAAATGATCTCTTCTTGCTGCACTCTGCAGCTCACCTGGAAGCACCTCCTGCAAGACATCCAAGGACCCTCTCTTGGGGTCTGAATTGATAACTGTTTTCTGGCAACAATATGGTAATTCTACTTTTATTTGTCCAGAAACGATTGCACTGTTTTACAAGGCAGCTGCACCATGTGTCCATCCCACTGTCAAAAACCAGAATTTCCACCAGTTTATTTCCACTGTAATCAGATTCAGGATCAGCTGCTCAATGCTCGAAAGCCAGGCACGGGAGGCAAGGGTTGGCAGAAGGAAAGACAGGTTCAATCAGAGAGCCAGAAAACCGAGACGGTGGCAAGCTAGCATTCTAAAGCACCATCTTCAATTTTAGAATTTACCATGGGGGTTTTAAAGGGAAACTTGGTATGGGAGACATGAGGAGTGTGCAGGGTGCAGGTCTGTGCCTTTGCTGTGGTGGCTATCATGGGTATCACCCACCCCGAGGCCGGGTTGGCATTATCCTGACTTCAGAGGAAGAGATAAAGGGGTCAGATGGGAGGGAAAGGCAGTGGGTGATTAAAATATATTTTAAAAACTGAGGTCCCTGGCTACACAATGATTGAATTGGCTTCTGTTAGCGATTTATGGATCAGGCTGCATCCCATCTAGAAATACAAAGGCATTTTTGCCCTCATGGCAGAACAGTTGGTGTGCTTTTTTGTCTTTTGTTTTTCTTTTGAGACGGATTCTCACTCGGTCACCCAAGGTGGAGTGCAGTGCTGTGATCTCAGCTCACTGCAACCTCTGCCTCCCAGGTTCTAGCAATTCTCCTGCCTCAGCCTCCTGAGTAGCTGGGATTACAGGCGCGCACCACCACGCCCGCCTAATTTTTTGTATTTTGGTTGAGACGGGGTTTCACCACGTTGCCCAGGCTTGTCTCGAACTCCTGAGCTCAGGCAATGCACCTGCCTCGGCCTCCCAAAGTGCTGGGATTACAGGCGTGAGCCCGCGCCCGGCCACCAGTTGGCTTTTGTAGGGCTTCCTGAGCAGGAACAAAGAAGCAGCACCATACAAAAAGGTGGCTCTTTTAACTTCTGGTTATTTTAGGTTACTTTCCTTGTAAGGGTTAAAGCAGAGGGGCTTCCTTCTCTCGGCAGCTCACGTTACTTGGGTTCTTTTAGATCAGATGCTGTGGATCTCCTGTGTTTTGAAAAAACTGGCCTGTTTAGGGATTTTCCTGTTTTTCCAAGTTTCAGTTTGATGACATGCACTTAACCTGAAAGACTCCTTTTCTGTTTGGTTTGTGAAGGGCCACAGAAGGAGCTCTCTCCACAACAACGGGCTCCTATCAACTTTATTTAACCCACTAAGTGCAGAAGGGTTCCAGTTTCCCCAAAGCCTACCAACATCCTTTATTTTCCATTTTATGGAGAGCAGCCATGTTAAAATAATGTGTGCTGGTTCTTTTTTTTCTTTTCAATGGAAAAAATTATATTTATTTCATTTTTCAATAGTAATTATTTACTAATGGTGTGTGCGTGTCTGTTGGGCACTGCACAATTTCTCAAACCTTGGGATCAGACTGGACCGTGCCACCTGATGTTCGAAACCTTGCTGATTTTCTTGTGGTAATTGCTCTTCTTCGCAGCAACCACGGATGCCCCAGCATCACAAAGACGTGATGTCAGCAAAGGAAATGTAGAGAGACCGAATGTGGAATCGTGAGCCACTGAAGCTGGTGGTTCACATGGCGTCAGAGGTGGAATGCTGCTGTGCTTCCCCCAATTTTAACGTATCCAGGGTCCCGCTGTGGACAGCTGAAGCTGTGAGGATAGAACAGCAGGAATGCAGTAGGAATTAGTTGGTGGGGGGAGGTAATGGGAGAGCTGATCTGGTTGCTAAGCAGCTCAGAATCTCTGGAGATGAATCGTAATAGAATTAGAGTGAGAGCAGGCAGTGTGGAAGGGGCTACTCTGCTCCAGCCAAATGCAGCTGCAGAGAATAAGAAAAGTGATGTAGATGTTCCACAGTCTCTCCTTCCCTTTCCTTTTCTCTCCTCTCCTCTCCTTTTCTCTCCTCCCCTCCCCTCCCCTCTCCTCTCCTGTCCTCCCCTCCCCTCCCCTCCCCTCCCTTCCCCTCCCTTCCCCACCCCTCCCCTCCCCTCTCCTTTCCTTCTTTTCTTTTCTTTCTTTCTTTTTTTTTTTTGAGACAGAGTCTTGCTCTGTTGCCCAGGCTGGAGTGCAGTGGCACAATCTTGGCTCACTGCGACCTCCACCTCCAGGCTCAAGTGATTCTTCTGTCTCAGTCTTCTGAGTAACTGGGACTACAGGCACCTGCCACCACGCCTGGCTAATTTTTGTATTTTTAGTAGAGACGGGGTTTCACCATATTGGCCAGGCTGGTCTCAAACTCCTGACCTCAAATGATCCGCCTGCCTTGGCCTGCAAAAGTGCTGGGATAACAGGCACCACATCCAGCCCCAAGTTTCTTTACTTAATAAGTTCTCATTTGTTTATTCTGATGGTCTCCATTTGTAATTGTATGTCCATTGCCTGTATGTATTTTGGCCAACAATCCCCTAATGCAGTTCAGGATCTGTGGGAAAAATCAAGACCTTTTCAGGGGGTCCACAATTTCTAGACTATTTTTTAAAGAACATTAATATTTTATTTGCTTAGTTTCTTCTTTTTCTCTGTATGATGTGATATTATAATATTTGAAGTAAAGAAGCAGAATGGAGAATCCATTTCTCTTCCATTAAAGAGGAAATTAAAGGAGTTTGCAAAAACCTTCAAACAATATCACACTTATTACTAAGTTTTTGTTTGGAAAATACAATTATTCACAAAATGTGACCTATGTTAATATACAATAGATTTGTTGTTGTTGTCGTTAAGCTTAAAATGTAACGTTTTCTCTGACTTTATTTATAACATGATCTATATGAGATCATGTTATGTTTTATTTATATCTTATACCAAGAAACATCGCTTGGGAGTTTCCCAATAATTTTCAGAGGGTAAAGGGGTTTGAGATGACAAACTTTGAGAATTACTGTCCTGGGTTAAATTCCTGGGTTCCGTTTCGCTGAATGGAAAGACACACACACTTAACGTTTCTGAGACATGACGCCGCATTGCTATGATGTTCCACAGCTGCTTCTCTGGCTCTGTTTTCCCATGGGAAATGTAACCCAGGTCTGTCGGACTCCTACCAATTTTCCAGTCTGCCTCCTCTCATAAATTCAGTGGAAGAATTTCTTTCTCTTTTTTTTTCTTTTCTTCTTTCTTTCTTTCTTTCTTTCTTTCTTTCTTTCTTTCTTTTTCTTTTCTTTTTCCTTTCTTCCTTTCTTTTTCCTTCCTTCCTTTCTTCCTTCCTTCTTTCTTTTTCTTTTTTTTTTTTTTCGTTTTCAGAATCTCGCTCTGTCACCCAGGCTGGAGTGCAGTGGTGCAATCTCAGCTCACTGCAAGCTCCGCCTCCCGGGTTCACGCCATTCTCCTGCCTCAGCCTCCTGAGTAGCTGGGACTATAGGCGTCTGCCACCATGCCCGGCTAATTTTTGTATTTTTAGTACAGACAGGGTTTCACCATGTTAGCCAGGGTGGTCCCGATCTCCTGACCTTGTGATCTGCCCGCCTCAGCTTCCCAAAGTGCTGGGATTATAGGCATGAGCCACCGTGCCTGGCCCAGTGAAGGAATTTCTATGGGAAGCACACATGGCCTCCAGTTACGTGGACGTTCAGAGATCTCCCCTCATGTGGGGTAAGATTAGATTTCTCAGAAGATAATGTTCAAGGTATATAGATAATGTTCAAGGTATAGACTTCAATTTATAAACCCCATTCCCGACATGGGGTGTCGTGGGTGATCGTGTGCCAGACATGTGCCCCTTCTGAACCTCATTTCCTTTACCTGTAAGTGGAGGATGGGTTGGGTAAAAACTCAACAAAATGGCCAACACATTATAGGCATTTAATACATTATAACTAGGTTCTTCTGCATTTTTACACTAAATAGGAATAAGTTTTAATTTAATAATTATGAGCAAAAGAGGATGAGAACAAATACAGAGTCAGTGTCTGTAAAATTTCTCTCAATAGGCCAGGTGCGGTGGCTCATGCCTGTATTCCCAGCTACTCGGGAGGCTGAGGCAGGAGAATCACTGGAACTTGAAAGAAGGAGGCTGCAGTGAGCCGAGGTCGTGCCACTGCACTCCAGCCTGTGTAACAGAGAGAGACTCCGTCTCAAAGGAAAAAAAAAAAAGGAATGGATATAGAAGAAAAGGAAAAAAGAAAAAATATAGAAGAAAAAGAACATAGGGACACTCATAATTTGGGATAATAAGCATAATAAAGTCAAAGTCAGGAAGAAGAATGTGATTCTAGAAGACAGAGAGAGGCAAATTATTTGGCACCAGGCCTCTGTGTTTCCCTTAAATGAGCCACCCCAGACCCTTTGCACCTGTTGCTCCTTCTGCCATCACTGGGTCTTCATGTGGTGCCTTCCTGTCTCCATTAAGGACCCTGACCAGAGGTCACCTCTCAGGGATGCCTTCCCTGATTCCTGTCTCCAGAAGCTTGTCATGCACCTCTGCCTTCCAACCATCATGAGGTTGATTTTTTTTAATTTCTTCTCTCTATATAAAAGAACAGGATCCATGTGCAGAACGTGCAGGTTTGTTGCATAGGTATACATGTGCCATGGTGGTTTGCTGCACCTATTGACCTGTCCTCTAAATTCCCTCCCCTCACTGCCTACCCCCCAACAGGCCCTGCTGTGTGTTGTTCCCCTCTCTGTGTCCATGTGTGCTCATTGCTGAACTCCCACTTATGAGTGAGAACATGTGGTGTTTGGTTTTCTGTTCCTGTGTTAGTTTGCTGAGGATGATGGCTTCCAGCTTCATCCATGTCCCTGCAAAGGACATGATTTCATTCCTTTTTATGGCTGCACAGTAGTCCATGATGTATATGTACCACATTTTCTTTATCTAGTCTACCATTGATGGGCATTTGGGTTGGTTCCATGCCTTTGCTATTGTAAATAGTGCTGTGATAAACATACGTGTGCATGTGTCTTTATAGCAGAATGATTTATATTCCTTTGGGTATATACCCAGTAATGGGATTGCTGGGTCAAATGGTATTTCTGGTTCTAGATCCTTGAGGAATCGCCATACCAAATCACCATACCATCTTCCACAATGATTGAGCTAATTTACATTCCCATCAACAGTGTAAAAGCATTCCCATTTCTCCACAGCCTCGCCAGCATCTATTGTTTCCTGACTTTTTAATAATCACCATCCATACAGAATCAAAGAAGACCCTGTATAGCCAAGACAATCCTAAGCAAAAAGAATAAAGCTGGAGGCATCATGCTACCTGACTTCAAACTATACTACAAGGCTACAGTAACCAAAGCAGCATGGTACTAGTACCAAGACAGACATATAGACCAATGGAGCAGAACAGAGACCTCACAAATAACACCACACATCTACAACCATCTGATCTTCAACAGACCTACCAAAAACAAGCAATGGGGAAAGGATCTCCTATTCAGTAAATGGTATTTGGAAAACTGGCTAGCCATATGCAGAAAACTGAAACTGGATCCCTTCCTTACACCTTATACAAAAATTAACTCAAGGTGGATTAAAGACTTAAATGTAAAACTGAAAACCATAAAAACCCTAGAAGAAAACCTAGGCAATACCACTCAGGACATAGGCATGGACAAAGACTTCATGACAAAAATGCCAAAAGCAATTGCAACAAAGGCCAAAATTGACAAATGGGTCTAATTAAACTAAAGAGCTTCTGCACAGCAAAAGAAACTATCATCAGAGTGAACAGGCAACCTACAGAATGGGAGAAAATTTTTGCAATCTACCCATCTGACAAAGGTTTGATATCTAGAATTTACAAGGAACTTAAGCAAATTTACAAGAAAAAAAACAATCCCATCAAAAATTGGGCAAAAGATATGAACAGACACTTCTCAAAAGAAGACATGTACGTGACCAACAAACATATGAAAAAAACCTCAACATCACTGATCACCAGAGAAATGCAAATCAAAACCACAATGAGATACCATCTCACGCCAGTCAGAGAGGCTGTCTTTTTTGGTTTACTTCCTGTTTATTGCCTCTCTCTCTAGTGGAAAATAAGCTCCTTCGAGGATGGTAGAAATAATGAACCCCTGGTTTGCATTACTGATTGTGCCAGAAGATTGTTACTGTGAATGAAAAGCTCCAAAGGACAAAAACAGATCCATACCTGATTTCCTGCTCATTATCATGAAAAATATTCATTTCTCAATGCTGCTCATACCAAGGAAATAGGAATAAAGTAACAACGCACACAAAAGAGTTGGAGGTTTGAGTATAGAAAAGCAGTCATGCGGTAGGTATTCACTGGACACAAAGTGAATGGAGAAGCTGGTCCTATTTCCAGGAATGCTCCGCCTCCTGGGTTCATGCCATTCTCCTGCCTCAGCCTCCAAGTAGCTGGGACTACAGGCGCCCGCCACCATGCCCGGCTAATTTTTTGTGTTTTTAATGGAGACGGGGTTTCACTGTGTAATACCAGGATGGTCTCGATCTCCTGACCTCGTGATCTGCCCGCCTCGGCCTCCCAAAGTGCTGGGATTACAGTGGGGCAGGGGCTGTTTCTCCCCAGCCACGTGTACCTGCAGGAGTGAGGATGAGGAATGACATGGAGGGAGTCACGGCTCATCAGGGATGAGGGTTTCCGAGAGAATCACATGAAGCAGAGCATGAAAAGGAGATTTGAGTTTGTGCGGAAGAAACTGGTTCTAACAATTGACCATAGACAGTGACCTGAAGGTGGGATGAAGATTAGCGGGAAATGGGTGAATCAAGACTATGTTTTTCCTAAAGAAAAGGAAAATTGGCATCAGGTGAGCAGAAGTCACCTGGAAGATAGGCAGTGATGTTGCAGATGGGAGGCTTGAGCTGAGGAGGTGGGCTGATAGCCTCTACTGGCAACGACAAGGCTGATGGCAATTGATGGCTAATGGAGTTTAGATAGGAAATTTGGGAGAGAGGAGATCCATTTTCAGATAGTGAAGTGTTGGGAGGGTCATCTATATTAGTGTTCCTCCACTTCAGCACTATTGAAAATTTGGGCTTGAAAGTTCTTTTTTTTGCAGGGTGGGGAAGCCTGTCCTGTTTTTGTTAGATGTTGATCAATAGGATGCTGTCTGCTACCCAGCTGATGCCTACAGCCCTCCTCCAGTTGTGACAACCAAACATGTTTCCAAAAATTGGCAGATGTCTCCTCATGGCAAAATCTTCCCTGGTGGAGAACCACGTGTAGGATATTCCCCAGGATTATAGAGGAAAGTGATGTTGGTGAGGACAACAGTCCACATGCACAGAGAATTGAGATCACACAGAAACAGGGGCTTTTCATAAGGCTGTGTGTACCAACCTTGCCTGTTATTTTCTGTAATTCTGATGGGTCACATCTTGGACCTTGCTGACCCTGGAGGGATGATCCTGCTGGGTCTCGTCAATTCCTGGAGAGAGTAAACAGCTCCCTTGAAAGGCAGCCTTTCATGTGGAAACCAATCCAGATCCCACTCCCCAATCATCACACTCAGGGCCACGAATCACTCAGCTGCCCTAATCACCCCAGGGCCAGGCATCAGACAGCTTGGGGACAACCCCTATGCCCAGAGCCACTGAAGTTCTTCAGATAAGCCAATCTTTTACCTGCTCGTTTACCCCCACCTATTCTTTCCCTTGGAAACCATAATTAAGGCTCTTCACTCACAAGTCCTTCCATCCCCTTCCTCTTGCCAGATACTTGTCCTTCCTGTGTGGCTACCTGGTGTGGTGTGCCCCTCCTCTTGGGAATGTGAGCAAACAGCTATGTCAGTCTGTGTTACCATTGTGTGTGAAACTTCGTAATTTCTGGTTTGATTCATGCAATTATGAGCCTCATTTTATGGAAGTCCCTTGAGCACCCTGATGCATCTCCTTGTGTGTGTGTGTGCGCACGCACGTGTGTTTGTGTGTGTGCATGCACGCACGTGTGTGTGTGGTTGAAGGGGAGTTTGGGAGACACGCCATTCTCAAGCAAATTGGAGACGCAGACCACTTTCCCTGCCCCTTGTCTATGTTATTAGAACCTTGCCCAAACCTAAATGCCCAATCCCAAAGATGGGGCAAGACAGGGGCCCTGGACTCTCCCTTCTGGGAGGGGCCAGGGCACTTTTCTTTGGATGCTCAGACGTGGCATGGGAGCAGGTGATGGAGGCGTGGGCTCAGGGCCAGAGAGCCTGGAGACTTCCCTCTCTGAGCCCAGTATTTGCCGCCATAAAATGCAGGCACTTGTAGGTCTCACTCACAACCAGGGCTATGGGGATGGCCACGTGTATGTTCCTCAGCATTGAGGCTTCTGTCCAAGAAGCTGAGGGGAGGTGAAATCCAGCCTACACTTTTTCCAAGTTGTGCCTAGTCCGAGGATGAATAATCCCACCAGCGCCACCCCCTCATTGACCTCTGCAAAGCCCCTTAGCCCACCATGGCCTTGGGTTCACTCATGAAATGTGAGAAACAAATTAGTTCAAGGAACAAGAGAGCAAATAAATAGTGACGTAGCTATTTTCAGGATCTCATTTTCTTCCTGTTTCTTCTTACATGAGGCAATGGTAAAGCTGTGAAGTGCCTTTGCCATCACTAGATGGCACTCTTGAAGCACTAGAAAGTATACAGACGTTTAAAACTTTTTTTCATTTTTAATTGTTGCAAAATACACAGAACATAAAATTTACCATATAAGCCATTTTTTACTAATATTAATTGAAAAACAAAGGCTGGCAAGTTTAATTTTTTTTTTGAGACAGAGTCTCGCTCTGTTGCCCAGGCTGGAGTGCAGTGGCACGATCTCGGCTCACTGCAAGCTCCGCCTCCTGGGTTCACGCCATTCTCCTGCTTCAGCCTCCAAGTAGCTGGGACTACAGGCGCCCGCCACCATGCCCGGCTAATTTTTTGTGTTTTTAGTAGAGACAGGGTTTCACTGTGTTAGCCAGGATGGTCTCGATCTCCTGACCTCGTGATCCACCTGCCTTGGCCTCCCAAAGTGCTGGGATTACAGGCGTGAGCCACCACGCCTGGCCTAAAAATTTTTTTAATTGTAAAAAATGATGTAGGCCAGGCGCAGTGGCTCAAGCTTGTAATCCCAGCACTTTGGGAGGTTGAGGTAGGAGCATCTTGTGAGCCCAGGAATTTGAGACCAACCCGGGCAACATGGCAAAACCCTGTCTCTACAAAAAATAAAAATAAATTAGCTGGGCATGATGGTGCAGGCCTGTAATCCCAGCTACTCAGGAGGCTGAGGTGGGAGGATGGCCTGAGCCCAGGAAGCGGAGGTTTGCAGTGAGCCATGATCGTGCTGCTGTACTCCAACCTGGGTGACAGAGCAAGATCTTGTCTAAAAAAATGGTGTAAATTATTACATAGTTTAACGCTGATATTTTCATCGTCTTTTAAGTGTGCAGTTTGTTGGCCTCCATTACATTCGGGTTATTTGCAAACATCACTACCTTCCATGCCCAGAACAGTGTTCATCTTGCAAAACTGGAATTCTGAGCCGATTGTACACGAGCTCTGCATTTCTCCTCTCTAAGCCCCCATGAACTACCATTGTACTTTGTGTGTCTATGAATTAGGCTAGTCTGGGGCCTGACCTAAGTGGAATCATGCGACAGTTGTCCCTCTGGGGCTGTTATTCCACTCGGCATCACGTCCTCAGGGTTCCTCCGTGTTGTAGCCTGTGTCTGGGTTTCCTTTCTTTGTAAGGCTCAGTCATATTCCATTGTATGTGACACTACAGCTTGTTTACCAATATCCACTCGTCCTTTGATAGACACTTGCGGTTTTCCATCTTTGACTATTATGAATAATGCATCGTGTCACATTTCCAGCAACAAGGCAGAAGGTTCCTACTTTTCCAAAGCCTGCCAGCACTTGTTATTTTCAGGCTGGGCATGGTGGCTCACGCCTGTAATCCCAGCACTTTGGGAGGCTGAGGTGGACAGATGACCTGAGGTCAGGAGTTCGAGAGCAGCCTGGCCAACATGGTGAAAATCTGTCTCTACTAAAAATACAAAAATTAGCCAGAAATTGCTTGAACCCTGGAGGCGGAGGTTGCAGTGAGCCGAGTTCATGCCACTGCACTCCAGCCTGGGCAACAGAGTGAGACTCCGTCTCAAAACAAGCAAACAAAAAACCACTTGTTATTTTCTGTTTTATGGATCATAGCAATGTTAATAAATGTGTGGTGGTTTCTTCTTTCTCTTAAAAATAATTTTTCTTTTCAAACAAAAACTATTTAGAAAAGCCATGTTGAATCATGGCCCAGCTTGGAAAGTTATTTATTAAAATTAATTAATTTTTATTAAAACTTTTTAAAAAGGTAGATACAGGCTTGTTACAAGGACATCTTGCCTGATGTGGAGTTTGGCTTCTAATGACCCCGTGGCCCGAGTAGTGAATGTGGCATGAGACAGGCGGTACCCTCCCTTCTGGTGTTGGCAGTGTCTACTGTTCTCATATCCGTGTGCCTGTGTACCCAATGTTTAGCTCCCACTTATAATGGAGAATGCATGGTAAAAATCATTCTTTATTCTTCAATCATGGCAATTCCTTCATCATGGGACGCACGTGCCTGTTGGGGACTGCACACCTCTCACCCCTTGGCATCAGCCTGGACTGCACCACTGTCATTTATCTATGTTAATTTTCGGGTGGCGATTGCTTCTCTTCACAGCAGCCACTGACACCCCAGCATCACAGAGATGTGATGTCAGCAAAGGAAATGTTGAAACTGCGAACCCCTGGAGCTGGCAGGTTCTGTGGTGTCAGATTTTGAATACAGCTGTATTTGATGCCTTCAGTGTTAAGATACCTAGGATCTCTCTGCAGAGATCGTCACAGCGGTGAGGACAGAACAGCAGGAATGCAGTAGGTGTTCACTGCAGGGGAGAGAATGGAGGAGCTGGTCTGATTAGCAGGCAATGCTCAGTGTCCTTGGAGATGAGTCACCATGGAAACAGAGTGGGAACAGGCAGTGGGGGAGGGGCTGTTCCTCCCCAGCCAAATGCAGTTGCAGAGAAGGAAAGTGATGTGGGGCCGGTGCAGTGGCTCAGGCCTGTAATCCCAGCACTTTGGGAGGCCGAGGTGGGTGGATCACTTGAGGTCAGGAGTTCGAGACCAGCACGGTCAACATGGTGAAACCCGTCTCTACTAAAAATACAAAATTATACAAAATACAAAAATACAAAAAATACAAAAATTAGCTGGGCATGGTGATGCACACCTGTAATCCCAGCTACTTGGAGGCTGAGGCAGGAGAATCACGTGAAACTGAGAGGTGGAGGTTGCAGTGAGCCGAGATCACACCAATGCACTCCAGCCTGGTTAATTCAAAGTGAAACTCCATCTCAAAAAAAAAAAAAAAAAAAAGAGAGAAAGAAAGAAAGAAAAAAAAAAAGGAAAATGATGTGGATGTCCTATAGTTTCTTTCATGGATAACCTCAGCCAAATGTAGTTAGTCTGGTTCTAAAATTTCAGAATTCCTTGGCAATGCTGAAGTGACCCTATTCTTGAGATGCTGGCTTTTTACGAGAAATGTAAGAAAAACTCTATAGAAGAAAACCCATAACTGCAAAAACATGCATAAATAACTAAGGAAAACTTGTGACATTTTGATAAGAAAACTATAAAGCTTTACTGATACAAAAGCTTGAATGAATGAAAAGACAGTATCGTATTCCTGGATGTTAAGATTAAATGTAACAATGTTAATCCTCCCTAATTTATAAGTTCATTGCAATAATAATCAAAAGGTTCGTTTTTGATTACTAAAGACAAATTTTAATCTGGAATAACAGAAACTTACATATATAACTTCACATAAATTTATGCATACATGTACACACACTTTTTAAAGGCACAATGATGGAAAACATTAAATATAGCTATAAAAATTAAAAAGAATATAGATCTAGGATAAAACAGGGCAACAAGCCAATAAAAGCAAATAGATGGTCCAAATATAGATCCTACATTATAAAATATAACTATTTATAATTTACTAATAATGTTGGGACAATTAACAATGAGGAAGAGTAATTTTAATTAATTCTCTTTTCATACAATATGCCCAAGTAAATTCAAGAATGACTAAAGCATATTTTTAAAACTCCAGAATAAAACACTAATGTTTACAGAGCGTTAGATTTTGTAGGGTTGGAAGAAAATAGAAGGATTGAAATATATAAAAATTGAAATATTTTCAAAAAATAAATACCAAACAGGGAAAATCACTTGCAGCCAAGATGATAACAAATAATTAATCTCTTTATTATATAAAGAGATGGTTCAAATTGATAGGAAGCTATTAAAGTTACATAGACAAATGATTAAAAGACAAGACGATGCGAGGAGAGGAAACAATGGCTAAAAAGCTTACAGGAGAAAGTTCAACATCCTTAAAAATCAAAGACAATTAAAGTGAGATGCCCCTTCCCCTATTAGCAAAGTTGCTACTAAACACCCTATAATGAGAAGTGCTGTTATTACAGAACGCCAGCTGCGCAGGAGGTGTGGGGGGCAGCGGGGGTGTGTGAGGAACACGTATCCCCAAAGCTTACTAGCAGTAGCAGCAGTGCAAACTGATATAGTGTTTCCAAAAGGAACTTGGATATATCAAAAATCTTAAGAGCAATTACACCTTCTGACACAGCGATTCCTCTTTGGCAAATATATATCTTAAAGAAATTTTACATTTTGAAAAATGTTTAAGCACCAAAGTGTTCATTATAGTATATTTATAACTATGAAAAATTGAAACTAAATTTTACCTCCCAACAACGGAGGAGAAGCCATACACAGAAAGCACTGGGTATGCTGTGCAATTGTTAAGGAGGTGATAACCATAGACAAGTGAGTGATGAAAGCAGTTTTGTAAGGTATAAGATTGGGTAGAAAAACAAGGTATATACTATTGCATACATGGAATGGTCACAGCTATATGACAACTATCTATAAATATCTTAAAAATAGGTAATACAGGGCTGGGTGTGGTGGCTCACGCCTGTAATCCCAGCACTTTGGGAGGCCAAGGCAGGCAGATCACCTGAGGTTAGGAGTTCCAGACCAGCCTGGCCAACATTGCGAAACCCTATCTCCACCAAAAATAGAAAGAAAAAAAAAAGCCAGGCAGGGTGGTGCATACCTGTAGTCCCAGCTACTTGGGAGGCTGAGGCAGAATTGCTTGAACCTGGAAGGTGGAGGCTGCAGTGAGCCAAGATCGTGCCATTGCACTCCAGCCTGGGCAACACAGCGTAATACAGTCACAAGGGTAACAAAGTGGACAGGTATAGACCATGAAAATGAGATCTTCAGCCACTCCCCAGAGGCAACGACCTTCATAAGTCTTAATTTTAAGTTACAAGAAAACAGACTAAAATGTTAATGGTGTTTATAGTGTATTTTTCTTTTCGGGGGCAGAGGGAAGGGGAGAGATCTATGTTTCTGTAAAGTAGTTGCCTTTAGTGAGTCAAATATTACTTTAAAAAGAAAAATAAACATTAATCCATCAGAAATGTGTACTTAAAAAAAATGAAAGTGAGTTCACACAAATTAGTAAGAAAAAGCATAAAGACAAAAAAGCTAAAGAGGTAAAGGGCCTAGGTTATACATAAAGAAGTTTTAAAAACTTATTTGGAGAAAAATGCATAATAATAATGCAAAAAATGGATTAATTATTGTTAATAATCTTTTTTTGGTTTATCAAATAGGTAAAGATTTTTTGGTTGTTGTTTAAGTGAATGAATAAATACCCAGTGCTGGCAAAGTTATTAAAAGGGAGTATTTATTTGATACTAGGGTAACAAAGGCAGTTCTTTGCACACACAAAAACTGCTTAGTGTGTCTTGTTTGCCTTGGGTGCTGTGCTGAGAAAGATCCAACCCTGTCCTCAGGTTCACTGGAACCAGAGAGTGTAAAACTGGTTAACAACGCCTGCCAGGGACTCGAAAGGGAGGATGGTTTACCACCTATTTCATACCTCTGGCCCTCCCTTTGCTGAGGGCTGCAAGTGGCAGAGCCCCTCCAGAAACAAATCCAGCAGCATCTTTCAAGAACCTTAGAAATGTTCATCACATGTCATCTAGTAAAACCACTTTTTGGAAATCGATTCTAAAAAAACTGTAAATACAGTACTTTATGCTTTGTTAATCAGACTTTTATATAAAGTCATTAAAAATTGTCACAAAATCAGAACTTTAAACTTGTAATGTTATTTTTAAAAACCTACACATAGAAAAAATTATTTGTAGAAAAAATACTAAAATATGATAAAATGTGGTTTGCATTTTGATGTGTTAATTGTGGTTTGCAACTCTAGTTTATTGCTGCTAATAAAACATTTTTAAAAATAAATTTTAGGCCGGGCACGGTGGCTCACGCCTGTAATCTCAGCACTTTGGGAGGCTGAGGTGGGCACATCATGAGGTCAGGAGTTTGAGACCAGCCTGACCAACATGGGGAAACCCCATCTCTACTAAAAATACAAAAATTAGCCGGGCGTGGTGGCGTGCACCTATAATCCCAGCTACTCAGGAGGCTGAGGCAGGAGAATTGCTTGAACCCAGGAGGTGGAGGTTGCAGTGAGCCGAGATCATACCACTGCACTCCAGCCTGGGTGACAGAGTGAGACTCCATCACAAAAATAAAATAAAATAAAATAATAAAATTTAAAATATTCCCTAATTGCAGCTACTCGTTACTGAGTGCCTTTTAAATATCAGGCACTATTAGGCTCTTTTCTATAAATGAACTCTAGGCCTTTCAATGGTTCTCCCAGGGGAGGGTCCCCATTTCCTAAGAAAACGAGGTATAATCAGCCTCTAAGGAGGACACTGAGATTTGACCTCAGCTCTTCCTGGCTCCAAAACCCACCCTCTCTCTTCTCTGCCAAGGGCCTCTTCTACCTGTGAATATAACCACCTCCCTGGACTTGCACTAGCTGCGTACCTAGAACTATTAGGAAGTTTATTATCCCTCTCTGTTTTCCAAAATTTTCTTTAATATGCTTAATATTATCTGTATAGTAAGGAAACAATACCTAATAAAACTATGTTAAAAATCAGAGTCCAAACAAAAGACTTCAGTTCATCTGTGGTTCTTTCTAGGTCTGACGTAAATCCTGTTATATCCTAATATGGGTTCATCATGCAGATTCTTCAAGGAGAAGAGGGTTGCGGAGGAGAGGTAAGTGGTTTATAGTCCTTCCCTAGAGAAAAAAATCAATACAACCTATAAACCCTGCTAGGATGAGGCTAGGAGTGTTTCTAAAACCCTCAAGATATACACATTTTGACTCAGAAATTCCACTGCTTGAGAATTTCCCCTTAGGAAACAAGACCAGATGCAAAGACGTTAGAGCAAATCAATAAGGAAAAATGCCAAAACGCCAAAACCCCAAAACCCAAGGGCTAAAGGGTTGGAAGCATAACTATAGCAGCAATGTGTATATAAGAGAGGAAATGGCCGGGCGTGGTGCCTCACACCTGTAATCCCAGCACTTTGGGAGGCCGAGGCGGGTGGATCACCTGAGGTCAGGAGTTTGAGAATCAGCCTGACCAACATGGTGAAACCCCATCTCTACTAAAAATACAAAAAAATTAGCTGGGTTTGGTGGCAAGTGCCTGTAGTCCCAGCTACTCAGGAGGCTGAGGCAGGAGAATGGTGTGAACCCAGGAGGTGGAGCTTGCAGTGAGCCAAGATTGCACTACTGCACTCCAGCCTGGGGGACAGAGTGAGACTCCATCTCAAAAAAAAAAAAAAAAAAAAAAAAAAAAAGGGAGAGAGATAAATTATAAGCAACTCCAGTTTCCAACCCTGAAAGGCCAGATGAAATAAATTAGGACACATCCATGCAACCAAGTACTAAAAGGAAACTTAGGAATGTATTTCTGTATATGGAAAGATGTTCATAATATATGAGAATGAAAATGATTGCCCTCAAAACAGTGTTTATGGTAGTATATTTCATTTCATAAAAATATAACTTTTTTTTTTTTTTGAGATGGAGTCTCACTCTGTTGTCCAGGCTGGACTGCAATGGCACAATCTCAGCTCAGTGTAACCTCTGCCTCCCAGGTTCAAGCGATTCTTGTGCTTCAGCCTCCCAAGTAGCTGGGACTATGGGTGAGCGCCACCATGCCCGGCTATTTTTTCATATTTTTAGTAGAGACAGGATTTCATCATTTTGGCCAGGCTGGTCTCAAACTCCTGACCTCAGGTGATCTGCCTGCCTCGGACTCCCAAAGTGCCAGGATTACAGGCATGGGCCACCATGCCCAGCCTAAAAATATAATTTTTAGAAACTATACAGATTTATGCATAAGAAAAAATGGGCACAAACTTTTAGCAGCAAGTATATTTGGGAGGGGGAAACACAAATATTCAAAGAAAAAACAAACATTTTCTAGTTTTCTTCAAGGAATGTATATTACTTGCATCACCACTAAAAAACTTAAAACATGAGTGTTTCTAAATTTATAGGCGCGAGCCACCGTGCCCAGCCTACAATGTGAATATACTAAACATTACTGAACTGTATGCTTAAAAACAGTTAAGACACTAAGCTTTATGTGGTTTTTACCACAATGAAATATAAGAATTTTTAAATGAGTTCTTCTAAATTTGAAAATGTAAACATGAAGAGGAGTGTCTAAACTGTTAGACATATCACGAACTGGGTAGGAACAGGAGGGAAGTTCTATATTAACCTCAGGGTTGCACAGGCCTTAAAATTGTGAGAGGGGATTGCTTTAGATTAAGAGACTTAAGAGATCAAACAACGAAATGCAATCTGTGGACCACATTTAGACCAGATTGAAACAAGCCAACTGTCAAAGGACATCTTGGAGATGATCAGGGAAGTCTGGTTATGGTGTGAGTAAAACCCTTTGTCTGAGGTGATTTAAAAATTTCCTTTTTAAGTAGAGGTACTGACGTTTAAAAAACATAAATGAGTCCATTAAAAATATGTTAAGTAAATAACAGTTCAAGCAGAATACAGATTTAGCAAAAACTGCAACGGGAGAAGTGAAATAAAAGACTGATCAGGCTATGAGTCTTCTGACCATGGGGAAAGAAGCAGGATTTCATGAGAGAGTGAATGAGGTAGAAACTACCTTAAAGACATGACAGGGTTTTCCTGGAGGTGAAGGGAGAAAAATTATGGAAGATGCAGAAAGGAAGTGGTTCCTGAAAAGGATGGGAGCTTATGGAAAAGGCACAGGAGCCGACTTGAAAGAGCTCCCAATGGCCAAAGCTGTAGCCATTTGAACAACAAAATAAATGACAGTACTGAATTACAGCCCATAGAATACATATCCACGAATCCATTCTGATAGAAAGGAGGGCAATCCTCCCTCACGATGAGTATCACTGAAAAAGGCAAAATCTGTTAGCTACTTTCCTATGCAACAAAAATATTCTTTGTAAGCTTTTCACCTGTGTGACACGTGAGGAATCCCCTCTTCAAAAAATTGCAACTTTTTTTTTTTTTTTACCACACTTTGATGAATTTTCAAGTTGTTAACAAGGTGTGGGGGCCAGTGAAAGACCTTCTCACATTCAGAACACTCTTTCTAGGATGAAGCCAAACATGTTGAGAAAAGTGTGTGCTGTGCCTGAAGGTTTCTCAACAGTGATTGCACTAGACAGTTTTCTCTTGAGAATGGAGTTGATAGTGTTGAGTGAGGTATGAGGGTCGGCCGAAACATTTCCCACATAGCTGACACTGGTAAGGCCTCTCTTGAGTGTGAGTTCTGTAATGCTGAATGAGATATGAATTCCGACTGAAGACTCTGCCACAGTCACAACACTGGCAGGCTCTCTCTCCAATGTAGTCATGCTTCCGCTGATAACGAATTAAGTATGTCTTGCTGTGGGACAACCCAGGAGGAAGGACTCTTGCTGCCTCATGGGCTTTGAGATGTTGAAGAAGATGCACATTCTGGAGAAAAGCTTTGCCGCACTGCAAACATTCACAGTAGTCCTCCTGACTATGAATTCTTACACGTTCACAGAGATTCGCACACTGGATGGAAGGCTTTCTACCTTCATTGGAGCCAGAAGGCTTCCTACCAGAATGGGTCTTCTGATGTCTGTTGAGGTGTGGCATGAGATAGAAGGCTTCACCACACTGTTTACATTCATAGGGTTTCTTCCCAGTATGGATCTGTTCGTGTCTCCCAAGGGCTACTTGAGTACTAAAGGTTCGTTTGCAAAATTCCCATCTGTTGTGTTTGTTCTCTTGGGATGCTGACTGGGGACTCGTACATATTCCAGGGGCAGTGCCTTCCTGGGGATCCTTTCCTAGAGGATCCTCTGATTGTTCACTAAGACTAGAGCTTCTCTCAAATTCATCACTGCCATAGCTTCTTTCCGGAGTGAGAGTCTTGGGGTCATTCATTGTTATAGGACTCAAAAGTTTCTCTTGGTTGCCCTGGTGTGGTTCCAATGAATCATCATGAGACTCTCCTGCAGAGACATGCCAGAAGTTACCTACTGCCAAATTATCCAATCCTGCCCCCCAATAATGGTATTTCTATAGGCAGGCTTTGCCCTGGAGTTAGTGCTTTGGTTTCAGGTCTCTTTTCCTAATCTAAAAAAAAAAAAAAGTAAAAATTCCTCTATTCTTTGTACTCAAAGAGAGACATACCAATATAATAGAAATAAAGAGACCAAGGATAACAAACAGATCTTATGGAGGTTGAGAGAGTTTTCTGAAAACCTAAAGAGAAAATGGAAAAAGGATAGAAAGGACAGTAAGTGGCCGGGCACAGTGTCTCACGCCTGTAATCCCAGAACCTTGGGAGGCCGAGGCGGGCAGATCACAAGGTCAAGAGATTGAGATCATCCTGGCCAACATGGTGAAACCCTGTCTCTACTAAAAATACAGAAAATTAGCTGGGCATGGTGGCGCATGCCTGTAGTCCCAGCTACTCAGGAGGCTGAGGCAGGAGAATCCCTTGAACCCGGGAGGCGGAGGTTGCAGTGAGCAGAGATCGCACCACTGCACTGCAGCCTGGATGACAGAGTGAGACTCTGTCTCAAAAAAAAAAAAGAAAAAGAAAAGACAGTAAGCAAGGAAGAGTGAGGAAGAAGGAGAAAAAATATCATCCAGGAGGATGGTGTGTCAAAAAGATGCCACAAATGTACAGAGTAGAATGAGCAGAAATCAGAGAAAGAGCTGGGATTGGGGTTTGTCAGCATTTTCTAAACCATGTTTGGCAGATCGCTAATATTCTGAAAAACAAATAGCTGTTACCATGAAGGGGGTTCCATTGTCAAGTTAATTTGGGAAGTGTTGTATGACACAAATCAAGCAGGTTTCATTCCTGTAGGATTCAGAACTTTTAATATGCACCTCGAACCCTAAAGAGGGAAGGTACAGAATGTGGCATTTCTTAAAGTGATCTTGCCATGAAACATTTTTTTTAGAACATCTATTACTGTGGTTCTTCAGGACTACTGAGGAAAGACTGGAGTAAACAGGTCAACAACCTCTTGTTCAGAATTAAAGATTCTCCTTTCTTAGCTCTGAATCTCTTGTTTTACCCCAATCTACATTGCCAACCAATCCCCTTTAATTCAGTATTTATTAAATGCCTGTTTTGTGCAAGGCATTATCTAACCAGATGGGTCAGAGGTCTGTAAAAGGGACTCTAATCAGACTATAAGTGACGACAGGAGCAGAGATGGGGGAACTGACTCCACTTAGGAACAGGAAATGATTAGTGGAGGGGACAGCATTTGGTGTCAGTAAACGGGGAAGGGGGGCGAGTTTATATGAAATAGCCTGAGTTAAGCTATAGAAATGTGAAAGTATACAGTCCTGGGGAGCTAGAAACACAGGATCTTAGTTGCAAGATCTGTAGAAGATGAGGCTGGGATGCAAATTTCAGGCCAGACTGGGACGAACTTCAGTGTTTTGGTAAAAGTTTGAATTTTATCTTGACGGAGGTAAGAGGCTGATAAAAAGTCCGTGCTTTATAAAGGCAACTCTCTGGTAGGAAAAATACTGAAGCCAAGGAAGTCAAGTTTAAGACTGTGGTTTGGAAGAGAGGTGATGAACACAGTGGTTGCATCCTGGCAGACACTCGAAGTATGTGAACAGAGTACAGGTAAAAGAGCAGAGCCAGAACATGGCTTAGGAAGTCATCAGGAAAAGAGGGATAGCTGGGCCCATCACAATGGATTAACTCTTTTAGGAAGTGGTCTTTGAAGAGAACACTCAAGAATGGAAGAGTAAGAGGACACCTAGTCCTCACTGGCTCTTCTGTTTTCCTCACCCTGCTGTACATCCAATATTTCAGCATGTTCTGCCAGTTCTTCTTTCAGGGAATACCTCCAACCTGACCCCTCTACAACCACAGCCTCAGCCTCCATCATCTTTAGCCTGGTAGACTTCAATGGTCTCTTGAACTGGTTTCTCTGGCTTTTCCTCTTAAAGCCCGTTCTCCATAGGACAGCCAGATAGATCTTTCTAGAATAGCACTGCCCAGTAGAACTCCCAGGGAAGATGGAAATGGTCTACATTTTTGCTGTCCAGCACAGTAGCCATTAGCCACATGTTGCTATCAAATACTTGCAATGTGGCTTGTGTGACTGAGGAACTAAATTTTAAATTTTATGTAATTCTTACTAGTGTAAATGTAAGTAGCCACATGTGCCTACTGTCTAGCATATTAGACAGCAAAGTTCTAAAATATCAATAACACTACTTCATTCCCCTGCTCAAAACTTCCCACCATCTTTGCATCTCACTTATAATAAAATTCTTTAACATACTCATAAGCGGGCTGGCCCTTGACTATCTCTGTGATCTCATCTTCTATCTTCCACTTAACTCAGACCATATTGCCCTTCTTCGTTTTTGGAACACCCAAGCTCATTCCAATCTCAGGGCCCTTGCACTTGCTGTTCGCTCTGCCTGTAACACTCTTCCTCAAGATTTCTACATGGGTCAGCCCCTCATCTCATTCAAGTCTTCCACAGTGAGGCCTTCTCAGACTATTCCATCTTAAGCAACCTCCCATATCTAATTCTCTATCTGCTTTACACTCAGTTATTATTTGTCTATTTTTTAAAACTACTGCCCCAATTAGAATGCAAGCTCTATGAAGGAAGAGATTTGTCTGTCTTATTCATTACTGTATCCACAGATACTAGGACAGTACCTGGCCCACCACAGAAGCCTGATAAATATCTACGGGATGACTGAATGAATGAAGAAGCCAGAGCAGGGAAAGAAAAGAAGACAATGAAAGAAACAGAGAGGAGTCTTCCTGGTAACTTCTTGAATTTTGTTTGGACATCCACTTTTCCACTCACACAGAAAAACGTGTAGGAGGGCTGTGTCAATCAGCACTGTACTGGACACAGCTGCTAGTTCAGGAAAGGGATATAACCCGACATGGAACAATGAAAAATCAGGAGAGCTGGAAAAGATGCTTCCTCTCTCTTGAGAATGCTTCTTGGACACATCAGCTCTTTCTTGCTCCTTCTTTGTACAGGAACAAAAAAATGCATCTAGGATTTATTGTCAGAGTGGAAGGCAGAGTAGAAGGAGAAAGTGAAACTAGGACTTCGATGACTTCACTGGGTCCCTGAATACAGCCCAGCTGATCAGTATTACAGGCTAATAATCCCTCTATGACTTTAGCCAATTTGGGTGTGGGTTTTCTGTTAACTACAACTGAAGGACAACAGTGATCCCAGCTGATGCACATGGTGACCCAATTCAAAGAAGGGGATTTCATGAAGATGGTAAGCGTTATTAGACTGTAGCCATAGAGTTTGGAGGAGGTGAACTCTATGGTTCCAGAATCATAAGGATGCTAGTGGAAACCTTTCGTGGAAGTTTCAGAAAAGAGCATATACGTGTGTCTGAGTTGGCAGAAGTAGGGGGATGGAAACCAGAGGGTGGGGGTTAAGAAGAAAAGAGAAGGGAGCATCTGGGTATCAACAAGTCTGAGGAGCTGATGTGAGGGAAAGTGGGAGGGCAGTGAGAAAGACAAGTGGTATCAGGCCAGGGTTTTTTGTTCGTCTCAGTTAAAGAGGAGAGATCTATGATTTCTAGCTGCAAGGAGAAAGGCATGAGTGAATGGAAGGGCTGGAACACAAGGGTAAAAGGACACTGGCCTCCCTGGAGCTAAGCAGGAGAGGAACTCATGTTGCATGAAGAGATGGGCTTCAGAAAGGAGATGAAGGGGAGTACTGAGGAGAAAGAGCCCCTGAGGCGACAGCACCTACCAGACTTCTCCTGGCCCAGGGGGCTTTGAGGAAAGCTCCCTGACTAGCATTTACTGGTCCCCTCTCCTACACCCCAGGCTTCCCCCTCACCGCTCACCTTGACAAATCACTGTATGTCTGCTGTCTGTCTCCATTGCACGTGATTCCTCCTCTTCCAGGCGTGAGATAATGTCAGGTTTAGAGAACTGGTACCCTGTTGGAGAGGAAGACTCAGAACTCAGGGTTTCAGTAACTCCCAACCCTGGGTCCCAAAGACTCTGGGATAATAAGGAAGGAAAAAACTTGCAGGAGTAAAATGAAGCCTGTTTTCCAGCCTATAGAGATTTTACCCCCAAGGGACATCTAAAATGTATGGAGATATCTTTGGTTGTCATAACTGTGGGAGCAGAGGGAGGGGTTCCTAGTGTCTAGTATGACTGGAGTCAGGGACACTGCTCAACATTCTGCAAGAGAGCCCCACAACCCGGGACGATCTGGCTCCATGTCAAGAGTGCCAAGGTTGAACAACTCTGCTATGAAGACTAAAAAGGGGGCATGAGGGCAGTATGCTGAGCTCTACACTTCAGCACCACGAATCTGACGTAGCTGCTCAAAAAGTCAACATTATGGTTCTTTTCCCTCCTGTGATAACGTCAACTGCCCCTTTGTCTTGAAGTGCTGCTCCTCCCCCTCCCTTAGTTCCTTGTTTCTCAAACTTCTATCATTTGCATACCAAATTATTATCTATTTGTTTACTGTCTGACTCTCTCCACTCAAATGTAACATCCATGAGTAGGGGAAATGTCATCTATTTTGTAACCCCAATGCCTATACCAGGCCTCGCACGTCTGAATTCACTGACAAGTTAATGAATGACCCTTGCATTTTGGCATTTCTATGTGCCATTTATAGTTGTATTCAGTATTTATTTAATGTTTTTCTTTAGATCACCTTTCTTTTTAACTTAGATATGCTTATTTTCTTTTTTTTTTGAGACAGAGTCTCACTCTGTCACCCAGGCTAGAGTGCAGTGGTGTGATCTCGGCTTCTTGCAGCCTCTGCCTCCCAGATTCAAGTGATTCTTCTGCCTCAGCCTCCTGAGTAGCTGAGACTACAGGCGCCCGCCACCACACCCAGCTAATTTTTCGTATTTTTAGTAGAGATGGGGTTTCACCATGTTGGCCAGGCTGGTCTTAAACTCCTGACCTCAAATGAACCACCTGCCTCAGCCTCCCAAACTGCTGGGATTACAGGCGTGAGCCACTGCGCCTGGCCAATATGCTTATTTTCAATGGAAGCTTTATATCAACCCTATAAATGGAAACCAATGTCACTCACACACACACAAAAAAATGGAAGGTAACATCATGATAAATATAACAGAAACTAAGGTTACTGAGTGCTAGCTAGCTTCTGTTGCCTATCTAACACTCAGGGTTTGATGTCTGCTCTCTTTGCTAAAATGGAAGAATAACAAGATAGACATGCTGACACCAAACTGATATTCTCTACTTGATACAATCAGAAGGCTTAAAGGAAAATTGAAGAACTTCTTTCTCACCAACAGATTGAAGGATTATGTCATGCTGTCCATGTACTGCCTAAAATCATCTTCTATTTAGCCCACTGTACTCATTCCACACTTAAGAAGACAATGTCCCAGGTGATATATAAGATGTCTATTAACACAAAACCTTCAGTGTTAAAGAAGCCAAGGGCTCACAAGATAGAAATGCCTCCAGGTCACTGCATAAGAGCTGGAAAGATAAAATTAACCTATTTCCTCTATTTTGATACTATTCCCTCTATTTTAAGTCATAAAATGTGGTAAGCTAGAGAAGAGTGTAAAATATGCTGGAAAATGTACTTCCTTGTAACCGATAAGAACCAGAGTTAAACATATGCATCCCTGTGCTAGGTTTGGGGCAGGATGTGTGTGTTTTCCCACTAGGTCTCACTTCACCAGGTTACTGCCAGTGGAACAGTGTTTGTTTTGGATTCTGTTTTTCAGGAGACCTCAAGCCCCCAAAAAAGCCACTGAAAAAGGAGCTTGGCACTGGCAACATAAACTTTTCACTTTTCACTTTCAACTTTACCTGTGAGAACAGATAAAACAATTTTGCCTCCACATGTAAAGAGAGATTGGCAATCTCTGATTCTTAAAATTCAAGCCAGTAGAAGTCTTTGGAGCTCCTGGAATTTTTAGCAATTCCTTCGCTCATTCAATAAACATCATTTTGATCCTTCCATTGTGCTGAGAACTAGTGGAGCAAACCCCTGTCAGGTAGCACATCAGAGTTTAAAAGAGCAGATTCTGGAGTCTGCTTGGGGTTAAATCCCAGCTTTCGACAAGTAATTTAACCTTTCAATGACTCAGTTTCCTCAACGTTAAAAATGTCAATAATAACAACAATAAGTATACCTCCCCCTCATAGGCCTAGTGTGAGGATTAAAGGAGTTGAAATATGTTAAACACTTACACAAGTGCCTGACACATATGTAGTGCTCAAGAAATGTTAGCTATTTTATAATTAACAGTGAATTTGATATTCAAATATTAAAATATTGCCTCTGACCTGGGTTGAGACTCACTGACATGGTGAACCGCCATTACTGATGAGAAGACACAAAGGAGTTGAGAGCCACTGCCCTAGTGGGAAGAAACCAAGTCCTGTGGAGAAGGTACACTTACCCAGGCAGACCAGGTTCCTGTAATTCTCCAGCATCACCTTCCTGTAGAGGTTTCTCTGAGCAGCACTAAGGGAGCTCAGTTCCTCTGGGCTGAAGTCCACAAACACATCCTCAAAGGTCACCAACTCCTCAAACACCAGAAATGTGCCTAAGTGTTTGAAGTCCAGGAACTATCCCAGAGAGAGGAGAAGGGACGTGATTAGAGAGGACTGAACATGATGCAGGCATTCAGACCAGCAGAGAGCTTCCACGTGCTCTAATCCAGAGCCACGGGCACCTGGCATTGCATCTTTCTTTGTCTTAGAGTCTGAGAGAAGTGGGAACATTACTGAAACAGTTCCTGTTGCTAATTACTACAGATTTAGGTTGAGGGGGAAATATCCTTTTAAGCTACTTTATAAAGATAGAATGGAAGCATGCAAATACTTAAAAGCTCAGCGGTATACCTCAGCCTCAGGAATCAGAGTCCTGGCTCTGGTTCTTTGTGAGTTTGGGTAGGTTAAGCCTCAGGGCCCCACCTGTAAAACAAAGTGCTCATAACATGAAGAAATATTCAATTGTGTTAATAAACAAGGAGATGAAAATCAAAATGACAAAATACCATTTTATACTCATTCAATTAAGTATTGGGTAAAAAGTAACTGAGTAAAAATTAAGAAGTGGGACAATACCAAGTATTATATAAAACATGGATTCACTGGAGATGCTAAGGGAAATGTAAATTAGAAAACCACTTTTGACCCAGAAATTCTTTTTCTAATTTTAAAAAATGTTGGGGGGTACACAGTACTTGTATATACTTACAGGGTACATGAGATGCTTTGATACAGGCAGGCAATGTGGAATAAGCACATCATGGGGAATGGGGTATCCATCCCCTTAGGCATTTATCCTTTGAGTTACAAACAATCCAATTACACTCTTTATTTTAAAATGTACAATTAAGTTATTATTGACTATAGACTCCCTATTGTACTATCAATAGTAGGTCTTATTCATTCTTTCTACTTTTTTTTGTACTCATTAACCATCTCTACCTCCCTCCAGCCCCCCAACTATCCTTCCCAGCCTCTGAGAACCACCCTTCTAATCTCTATTTGACCCCAAAATTCTATTCCTAGGTATATTTGCTCATGTGTACTTAAAGACATGGATGGGCTCGTCTGGGAAGTGAGGAGCGCCTCTGCCCGCCGCCCACCGTCTGGGATGTGAGGAGCGCCTCTGCCCGCCGCCCACCGTCTGGGATGTGAGGAGCGCCTCTGCCCGCCGCCCACCGTCTGGGATGTGAGGAGCGCCTCTGCCCGCCGCCCACCGTCTGGGATGTGAGGAGCGCCTCTGCGCGGCCACCCCGTCTGGGAAGTGAGGAGCGCCTCTGCCCGGCCGCCCCGTCTGGGAAGTGAGGAGCGCCTCTGCGCGGCCGCCCCGTCTGGGAAGTGAGGAGCACCTCTGCCCAGCTGCCCTGTCTGGGATGTGGAGAGCGCCTCTGCCCGCCCGCCCCGTCTGGGATGTGGAGAGCGCCTCTGCCCGGCCGCCCCGTCTGGGATGTGGAGAGCGCCTCTGCCCAGCCGCCCCGTCTGGGATGTGGGGAGCGCCTCTGCCCGGCCGCCCTGTCTGGGAGGTGTACCACAGAGACCAGAAGCAATGTGGGGGCTGGACGTGGTGGCTTGCGCCTGTAGTCCCGGTACTCTGGGAGGCCGAGGCGGGTTGATCACTTGAGGCTAGGAGTTCGGGACCAGCCTGGCCAACATGGCGAAACATATGAAAAATACAACAGACAAACCAACCAACCAACCAAGCGACAACAAAACAGGTCTACCCTGGAGTCATACTCTAATTTTTTCTATTTTCCTCCCTTTCTGATCCTTTACCCCACTTTCTTTTTCTTCCTCTTCCTTCTCCTTCTTCTTTATCAAATAGAGGATTGAGTTATTATCATTGATCCATATAAAGTCCCTCTCTCATTTATTTTCTTTAATTCCCACCCCCTATTTCTATTCCCCGTCTTCCCATGTGCAACCTTCCTAATATGTTTGATATACATCTTTTTGTTTGTACTTTTAAAAGATAAAAATAAAAAAATTAAAAAAAAAAAAGACATGGATGGGCATGTTTATAATAGCATGTTTGGAACATCCAAAATCTGGAAATAACCCAAACATTCATTAACAGTAGAAGAGATAAATATAGTATAGCCATACAATGAAATAGTATTCTAGCAATAGAAATCAATTAACTACAGTTATATACAACAATCTTGGTAGCCTAAGGTTGAATTTAAAAGGCAGATACCATATACCCAAAGGAAAATAAGCTGTCCTACCAAAAAGACACATGCACTCATATGTTCATTACGGCCCTGTTCACAGAAGCAAAGACATGGAATCAACCCAAGTGCCCATCTACAGTGGACTGGATAAAGAAAACGAGGTGTGTATACACCATTGAATACTATGCAGCCAAAAAAAGAACAAAATCGTGTCCTCTGCAGCAACACAGATGCAAGCGGAAACCATTATCCTAAGCGAACTAACGCAGAAACAGAAAACCAAATACCACGTGTTCTCACTTATTAATGGGAGCTGAACACTGAGTATACACGGTCATTAAAATGGGACAACAGACACTAGGGAATACAAGAGGAGGCAGGGAGGGAGGGGAGTAAGGGTTGGAAAAGGCCATTTATTGGGTACTGTGCTTACTACCTGAGGTGACATATTCATTCATGCTCCAAATCTTAGCATTGTGCAATACACCTTTGTAACAAACCTGCACATGTGTGCCCGGATTCTAAAATAAAAGTGAAAAAAAAAAAAGATAGACTGACCTCTTCAAATCTAACATTATCCTGAGGCAATAGGATACTTACCTTCCTTAGTGAATCTGAATATCTACCAACTAGAAAACTGTAACACGTATGAGAAAATGCATAGGATCTCCCCACTCAAATATGCTAATCCAATAAGTCTTTATAAACAGTTAACGACAAAAATTGAAAATTAAAACTTACTAGCCATTTTGCTCAAAATGTTATAGCAGTTAATGATTTTTCTGTTTGTGTCCAGTTATACTTTGGCAATGAAAAAAATGATTCAAAACCAAAGGTACATTGTTAGGCTTAGGTCTTAACCTGGCAATCATGGATTCTTAAGGCTGAGCTTTGTGGTGCATGTACACCTTTCTGGAAGATAAAAATTCCAAGTTTCTCAAAGGAGTCTGTGACTCAAAATATTTAGCATAGGGAGCAATCTCAGTTTTTCATAACCATTTTTTCTTGTGCTTTATTTTACTTAATACAGTTAATATGCTACAATACCTTGAATATAATGGATAATCAATATTATTATATTAAAAAAAGATTGTTAAAAGAGAAATGTTACCTGATTCAGTATAAGAGAATTGAATTTAGTTGTAGAAAAGGTATCTATTTCAAGTAAGAATCACTGTATGGTAGGTTATGATTTCTCAGTCACAGTGTCATATTTAAATGATGGTGGTCATATGGTAGTCAGAGCATTTTTAAGACTGCTCTCTTACTGTTCCCAAATGTTTTCCTACTGTAAACTGTCCATTGACTCTCCTTTCTTTTTTCCATCTCATCCTCTGTAACTATTAGAGAAAATCATGGGAACAAACCTATACTGGAATAAGGAGTTTTGAGTTCTGCTATTAGCTAGTTGTGAGGTATGCGTTAATTAATCTTTGATTCTCATTGTCTCATCTTTAAAATAAAGAGATCCATTACATTATCTCTAAAGTCATTTACACTCTAAAATCTTATAATAAAACACATAAAATCCTGTGATACTGTAAAAATAAAAAGGCAGATATCAGAAGATTACGTAAGACTATGATACCCATTTTATTAATATACATCTTTTGTGTTTTAAGTAAAACTTTCTAAAACTTTTTATGCAAATCAACAAACATTGGATTAAATTAGGGATCATATACTGGCTGCCCAGCTCCTTCAGATGGGTTTATTTGGCTCACGTGGTCCTTCTATTCTTTTTTAAAAATTTGTATTAGCTGCCAACACCAAAAAAATTAGGAAATGTCATTAACTGGTTTTGTGGCTTCTGATTAAAAGCATTAGAAAATCTGGGGACCTGGGTCCACATTCTCACATGGCACCATCAGCAAAAGCTGAGTCACAGCTGCCCCTATATATGGGACAGGCACTCCCCTGTTTGTCATAATCCACCCGGACCAATTCCTTATTTATATTCCCTTGGTAGTCGTTGGGGGCGTCTTCGCTTGGAATCCCTGGCACAGACAAGGTAGGGACAGAGGGCTACTCTCAGGAGCAGATATTCTACAACAGTGTTTCTCAACCTTTTTTCCTGATCTCGCTCCCCCCACCCCAGTAATCTTTATAGATCATTTTTTCTAATCACAACTCCCACGAATTTTTTCTGGTTCTAAAGAAAGCAGAGTATATTAATTTCATTATTGTCTTTTAGGTTTCTAAAACATGACTTACAAGAACACTGGAGAACATTTTTGAAACAAAAAATCAGAAAACCTCATAAGAGTATCATGTCCCTATAAGAGCTGCCATTTGTTAAAGGCCTACAGTAAGCCACACCCTTTGTGTGGGTACAAGGGGTTGTCTTCATTTACACTATTTTCACTTTTGCAAAGTACCTTCCAGCCCTTGACATGGATATACTTTTTCAAACAATTATAAATTAGCATTGATTCACATACACAGTTATTGGATGCTTCCAATTTTAATGTGCACACAAATCACCTGGGGATCTTGTTAAACACAGATTCTAATTCAGTTGGTGGAAGTGGGGCCACAGGTGCTGTGTGTCTATTTTTTTAAATAACAGCTTTATTGAGATTTAATTTACGTATTATAGAAGTCACCTATTTAAAGTATACAATTTAATGGGTTTTTAAGCATATTCACAGAGTTGTGCAACCATCACCCCAATAAATTTCAGAACATTTTATCACCCCAAAAGAAACCCTGCACCTCCTTGCAGTCACTCTCCATTTCCCTCCAACATCTTCCCACGTCCTACCCCAAGCCCTAGGCAACCACTAACATACTTTATGTCTCCATGGATTTGCTGATTCTGGATATTTCATAAAACTGGAATCGCACGGTACCCCATACATTTCAATATTGCAAATATACTGTGTATCTGTGTATATACTGTATGTATGTCTGTGCTGTACGCATAAGAAGAATAGTATGTGTTCACCCCCAAGAACCAATTTTCTTCCCCTTGAAGGCAATATCATCCTCCTTAAGATGCATGTTCTAGGACATGACTTTCAAGGAAAAGGCCCGTTTCAATTGCTCTGTGACTTTTTGGCACCCTCTATATGGTTCTAAGAACACTCTTTTTTCCCTCAAACAGAGCCTGACACTGGTAGACACTGGTGAATAAACAAACAGATGATGACACTACCAGAATCATTTGTATAATCTTGTACAACATGAAAAAAGTTTTATGTTTGATGATTTCATTAAAATATTATTCATTATTTTGGAGGAAATACATGGCAGGACATAATTATCTTTACTTTTTTTTAAAATTCTGGACTATTCTAGCCTATCCATGCTTCCCAATGGACCCCATTGTCTGAAATCCCCAAATCCAAAAATTTAGTTGAAACAGGATGGCCAGATAGAATTCAGCTTGCCCAGTTAAATTTGAATTTCAGTAAGTTTTAAGGAGCTGAGTTTTTTGAAATCTTTGACAATTTCATGGATAGTGTGTTGGGTGGGAAGAGCACTGGGCTGGCAGTTCAGAGACCTGGGTTCAAGTACTGTACTTTTTTTTTCTTGTTGGTTTTTTGAGATACAGTCTCACTCCGTTGCCCAGGCTGGAGTGCAGTGGTGCAATCTCAGCTCCCTGCAACCTCCACCTCCTGGGTTCAAGCAATTCTCGTGCCTCAGCCTCCCAAGTAGCTGGGATTACAGGTGTGTGTCACCATGCCCAGCTAATTTTTGTATTTTTAGTAGAGATGTGGTTTCGTCATGTTGGCCAGACTGGTCTTGAACTCCTGACCTAAGGTGATCTGCCTGCCTTGGCCTCCCAAAGTGCTGGGGTTACAGGTATGAGCCACTGCACCCGGCCTGTACTGTTATTTAATTGCACTGGACAAGACAGGTAACATCTCTGATCTGGATCTTGATCTATAAATGGTCATCATACTTTTTGTATCATAGGGTTTTGTGAAGAACAAATTTTGTTATGTGTCTATTAGAAATCTTTTTTTTTGTTTTTGTTTTTTGAGACAGAGTCTCACTCTCACTCAGGCTGGAGTGCAGCGACGTGATCTTGGCTCACTGCAACCTCCACCTCGCAGGTTCAAGTGAGTCTCCCACCTCAGCCTCCCGAGTAGCTGGGATTACAGGCATGTGCCACCATGCCCAGCTAATTTTTGTGTTTTTAGTACAGACGGGGTTTCACCATGTTAGCCAGGCTGGTCTCAAACTCCTGACCTTAGGTGATCCTCCCACCTCGGGAGGGATATTGGCCTGAAATTTTCTTTTTCTGTTGTCTCTGCCAGGTTTTGCTATCAGGATGATGCTGGCCTCATAAAATGAGCCTCTTTTTCTATTGTTTGGAATAGTTTCAGAAGGAATGGTACCAGCTCCTCTTTGTACCTCTGGTAGAATTCGGCTGTTAATCTGTCTGGTCCTGGGCTTTTTTTGGTTGGTAGGCTATTAATTACTGCCTCAATTTCAGAACTTGTTATTGTTCTATTCAGGGATTCTACTTCTTCCTGGTTTAGTCTTGGGAGGGTGTATGTGTCCAGGAATTTATCCATTTCTTCTAGATTTTCTAGTTTACTTGTGTAGAGGTGTTTATAGTATTCTCTCATGGTAGTTTGTATTTCTGTGGGATCAGTGGTGATATCCCTTTATCATTTTTTATTGTGTCTATTTGATTCTTCTCTCTTTTCTTCTTTATTAGTCTGGCAAGCAGTCTATCTAATTTGTTGATCTTTCCAAAAAACCAGCTCCTGGAGTCATTGATTTTTTTGAAGGGTTTTTTTTTTTTTTTTTTGTCTCTATCTCCTTTAGTTCTGCTCTGATCTTAGTTATTTCTTGTCTTGTTAGCTTTTGAATTTATTTGCTCTTGCTTCTCTAGTTATTTTAATTGTGATGTTAGGTTGTCAATTTTAGATCTTTCCTGCTTTCTCCTGTGGGCATTTAGTGCTATAAATTTCCCTGTAAACACTGCTTTAGCTGTGTCCCAGAGATTCTGGTACATTGTGTCTTTGTTCTCATTGGTTTCAAAGAACTTATTTATTTCTGCCTTAATTTCATCATTTACTGAGTCATTCAGGAGCAGGTTGTTCAATTTCCATGTAATCATGTGGTTTTGAGTGAGTTTCTTAATCCTGAGTTCTAAATTCTTTTCCTTAAGAATGTTGAATACTGACCTCCACTCTCTTGTGGCTTGTAGGGTTTCTGCAGAGAGATCTGCTGTTAGTCTGATGGGCTTCCCTTTGTGGGTAACCTGACCTTTCTCTCTGGCTGCCCTTAACATTTTTCCTTCATTTCAACCTTGTGAATCTGATGATTATATGTGTCTTGGAGTTGCTCTTCTCGAGGAGTATCTTTGTGGTGTTCTCTGTATTTCCTGAATTTGCATGTTGGCCTGTCTTGCTAGGTTGGGGAAGTTTTCCTGGGTAATATCCTGAAGAGTGTTTTCCAACTTGGTTTATTCTCCCCATCACTTTCAGGTATACCAATCAAACATAGGTTTGGTCTTTTCACATAGTCCCATATTTCTTGGAGGCTTTGTTCGTTTCTTTTCATTCTTTTCTCTCTAATCTTGTTTTCATGCTTTATTTCATTAAGTTGATCTCCAGTCTCTGATATCCTTTTTCTGCTTGATCGATTCGCTATTGATACTTATGTATGCTTCATCAAGTTCTCGTGCTGTGTTTTTTCAGCTCCATCAGGTCATTTATGTTTGTCTCTAAACTGGTTATTCTAGTTAGCAATTCCTCTAACCTTTTTTCAAGGTTCTTAGCTTCCTTGCATTGGGTTAGAACATGCTCCTTTGGCTTGGAGGAGTTTAGATAAACAACAGTTTTTTACGTAAGTATGTCTTAAATATTAAACATTGCATACTTATGCAAAAAATTGTCTATCTGAAATTCAAACTTCATACTAATGCTAAAAATTTATTTATACTTATGCTAAAAATTTATTCATAGTTTATCTAAAATTCAAATTTAATTTGGGTGTTGTGTATATTTACTTGCTAAATCTGGCCAGCCTAAGTTGGAGTAACTACACTACATTAGGCAGCAATAACTAAGTGGTTATGAATGTGGACTCTAAAGCCACACTGCCTGGGTTCATATCTCAATCGTATTATTTAACAGCTGTGTGACTTTCAGCATATTATTTAGTCTTTCTGCCTCCACTCCCTCACATATAAAAAGGGGTACAATAATAATGCAAACCATATAAGGGTTTTTCTGAATAAAACAGAATACTAAAAAAAAAGTAAACAATTAATTCAAAAGACAGGAAAAGAGGAAAAATAATAAATATATAGTATGTGGGATGGTGATAAGTACAAGACAGAAAAGTAAAGCACAGAAGGAGGATAAAAGAGTCAGAAGGATTTTTCTTGGAGAAAAAAGAAAAAAAAGAATCATAAGCAAATGTTAGATTAGTCAGAAAAAAGGCTCAGTAAAGTGATATTTATATAAAAACTTAATGGAAATGAGGATGTGTTTAATTAAATAAGGAAGTCCACAAATTAGGAAGATAAGATCCCCATATTTAATAACCATGTCAAAGGAAAGCCTGACTCACCTGGGACCCAGCAGATGGCAGATTGTCTAACATCTCTGTGTTCCTCTTTTCTGCAGGGACAGAGTCCTGAGCAAGGAAACCTAGAAGGGAGAGAGGAATAACCATGGAATTGAGTCCTGTCTGGCAGCACTGACAGACACAGTGGCCAGCCACCCTCATGCCACCCTGTCCTGCCATGGGAAGTAACAGCAGCTCTAGAGTTCCTATGGTGAGAAAGACAGAAATCATTTCTCAACTCAATATAACAAGTTCCAAAAGAGAGCTCTGGTTATTTCCCAGCTCTAAATCCTTCAATGGCTCCCACTGCCTTCCAAATAAAGTGAAAGTTCCCTCTATATCAGTCATTTTGGGCCTCACCATCCAATCAAGATCACCACAGAACCTCTGTTCCTCAACTGTAAAGCAGAAATAATGACAATACCTGTACAGTAGTCCCCACTTATCTGAGTTTTGCTTTCTGCAGTTTCAGTTACCCATGGTCAATTGGGGTCAAAAATATTAAATGGAAAATTCCAGAAATAAATAATTCATATGTTATAAATTGTGTGCCATTCTGGTGATGAAATCTCACGCTTTCCTGCTCTGTCCCACTTGGGACATGAATCATCCCTCTGTCCAGTGTATCCACTCTGTATACACTATCTACCCCTTAGTCACTTATTAGCTGTCTTGGTCATCAGATCAACTGTCATGGTATCTCAGTGCTTGTGTTCATGTAGCCCTTATTTTACTTAATAACGCCCCCAAAGCACAAGAGCAGTGATGCTAACCTACTGTTATAATTGTTCCATTTTATAACTAGTTGTTGTTAATATCGTACTGTGCCTAATTAATACACTTCATCACAGGTACGTATGTAGAGGAAAAGGCATAGTATATATAGGGTTTGATACTATCCACACTTTCATGTGTGTTAGAATGTATGCCCCTCAGATAAGGGGAGTATACTATACCTCTAAGGGCTCTTGTGAGAATTAAACATTACATATGTACGGCACACAGTAGGTATTTTTTTGGTAAATGGCAGCTCTTATGATTAAGCCTTTCCTACATATTTTTCACTCATTGATCTAAAAGACAACCACCACTTTCCCTCCAGGAGCCTTAACCTTGATGGCCTTCCTTGCCTATATATTCTCTTTTCTGGGTAAACCTTTCATTAATCTGTTGTTTCTTTCCGGTACCCTAGGGAACTCTCTTTCCTTCTCACTGAACTCTAGCTTCATCAGTAACTCAGTGCCTCTGGCCAAGTTTTTAGCCTCTGGGACAACATCCACTATATCCATATGAGGCACTCATGTAACACTGTGATTAAGAGTACAGATGCTAGAGCCAGCAGCCTAAGTCTGAATCCTGACTGCCAATTATTAATATAAGTTGTGGAACCATGGTCAAGTTACTCAGCCTCTTTATGCCTGTCTCCTGGTCTTGTACCTATTTCACAGAACTATTAATAGAAGAAAATGAACTAACATGAAAGAACACCTATGATAATACATTAAAACATTATAAGTGCTCAAGTGTTCACTATTAGCATTTTAAAAGTTCTTTTATGTGGGAGCACAGAATGGGATTAATCATAATCCTTAGTTCATGATATGCTATCTTTATTGAGCCATGCATGGCCCTCATGGTTATTTTAAATCCATTTCTTTATATTTTTAAGTATAATTAAGGCCTGTGAATGTACTATCCAGCCCAAAACTAGAACATTCCCAATAACTTATATCCGCCTGTGTGCTTCTTTCCTGTCCATACTCCAGCCTTCCCTCTAGAGATAACTATGCCCTGAGGTCTGGTGTTAGTATTCATTGTTCTGTTGCTATATATATGCCCCAAACAATTCTTTGCTTTTAGTTAGTATTATTTGTTTCAAAGGACTATAAGGACCCAGTGGCTTTCTTCTCTCATTCTTGAAATGCCTCCTTAGCTCTAATCTAATAACGTAAGTTTCTAAGATACCAGTCAAATTTTGGCAGAAGTTCCACTTCCAGTCTTTGTATCTCCCACATTTTATACCCCCTTGCATCTAAAATTTAGCTAATCATTCTTGTTCTTGAATAGAAAGACTAAATAATGTAAAGACCAATTTTCCCAAATTTACACTTAATATATTAATGCCACAAGCAATCCCAGGAGATTTTTTTTTTTGTGGTGTGTGTGTCTTGTTTTGTGTTGAAACTAAGGTTTACAATGGATAAGAAATGTGAGGCAAGGTGAACAAAGCTGGTACACTCAGAGAAATAGTAAATCTTAAAAGCAAAAGCCAAACCCACATAGGCATAAAAAGGAATGAAATCATGTCCTCTGCAGCAACATGGGTGCAGCTGAAGCCATTATCCTAAGCAAATTAACACAGAATCTGCGGTGGCTCTTGCCTATAATTCCAGCATTTTGGGAGGCCAAGGTGGGTGGATCACAAGGACAGGAGTTGAGACCAGCCCTACCAACATGGTGAAACCCTGTCTTTACTAAAAATACAAAAATTAGCCAGACGTGGTGGCGGGCCCCTGTAATTCCAGCTACCTGGGAGGCTGAGGCAGGAGAATTGTTTGAACCCAGGAGGTGGAGGTTGCAGTGAGCCGAGATCATGCCACTGCACTCTACCCTGGGTGACAGAGCAAGACTCCGTCTCAAAAAAAAAAAAAAAAAGAAAACCAAATACTACATGTTTCCACTTTTAGGTGGGAGCTAAACATTGCGTATACATGGACACTAAGATGGGAACAACAAACATGGAGAATTCCAAAAGGGGGTAATGAGGAAGGAGGGCAAAGGTTGAAAAACTGCCTATCCAGTACTATGTTCACCACTTGGGTGACAGAATCATTAGAAGCCCAAACTTCAGCAGCATCCAATACGCCCATGTAATAAACTTGCAAATGCACCCCTGAACTTAAAATAAAAATTTTAAAATAACCCAAACCCCAAATTTCTTTCATCTCACATGAGATTATGCAGATCAGGCTGAATGTATAAAATGCATTCTTTCATTCATTCACTCAACAAATTTCTATTCAGCTCCTATTACATGCCAGGCATACAGCAGATATTCAATAAACAGAAGCAGCTAGTTGCTTCCTCCTTCTCACCTTCCTTCTCACATGCCTGAATAAAGTTTGCCACCATGGTTCCTGCCTCTTTGCTGTTCTTGGGCTGTTTTGACCTCACCCATGTCTGAATCTCCTCTGGCAGGGTGCTCAGAAACTGTTTCAGCACTAGTTGATCTATCATCTGCTCCTTGGTGGGGATCTCCGGCTGCAGCCATTGCGAACAGAGCTCCTGGATTTGGCTCACAGCTTGATGAGGCCCATTCACTGACAGGTATTGAAAATCCCCAAACTTTTGATGGGAAACTTTCAGTGTCTCTGTTTCTAGTTTCTTCTCTTGACCACGCACACAAAAGATGTAGGGATTCCTCAAGATATCTGAAACCCCTGTCACATCCGGCATCTCTACACCTTGGCCCTTTACAGGACAGAGCTACTCTTAAAGGCAGGCTGCTCCAGTACACAATGCAGTGGAAGATGGTAGGCAGGGTTGTATCAGCTGAAAGGATTACAGAAACCTCAGGACCTGCAGAAATTACGTACAGACTTACAACTAGCCTGCATAGTTATGATTGGACAGTGGAGTGGAGGTGATCTGAACAAGTATTACACAAAAGATGACAGCTATAAATAGCCAATCAACATAAAACAAGGCTAAACTTCATTAGTTATCAGAGATATAGGAATTAAAACCCCAATAGGATAACACTACGCACCCTCCAAAATGTCCAAAATGAAAAAGTCAGACAATACTAAGTGTTGGCAAGGAGATAGAGCCACAGTAGGATGATATATTTGTATACTGGAACGCTAAACAGAAAATATGAATGTAAGTTGCTGTTGAATGAAAGAAACCAGGCTCAAAAAAAGGTCCATATTATATGATTCCATTTATATAAAGGTCAAAAACAGGCAAAATAAACCTGAAGTGTTAGAAGTCAGAATAGTGGCTGCTGTTGGAGGGAAGGGTGGTAATGACTGGAAGCAGGCATGAGGGCTTCTGGAAAGCTAGGAATGATGTGGACACAGTGTATTCACTTTCTGAAAACTGAGCTACATATTTGTGGTTTGTGCCCCTTTCCATATGTATATTTTGCTAAACATTTTTTAGCTGTATTGTAGTTGTAGGAAAACATCTAGGTCATAATATCAAGCGGAAAAAGGAAACCTGTACATAACAATATATGCTTACCCATATAAAGCACAGAAAAGGTGGTAAACCAAAATACTGTGCCAGTGGGTTAAGTATGATCGGTAATATTATAAGTGATTTTTATAGGTGATTTTGTACTTTCTCTCTCAAAACTATTTTCTAGCTGCAAGATGTTCTACAACAAACCTTCATTTCTTCTGTAATCAGAGAAATAAAACATACCTTCCATAAAGGCTACACTCACTCTAAGAAACCATGAACAAAGATGCCACTTGGGGGAAACATTTTCTTTTCTTCTCCCCACTAAAACTTACACTTTTTATTTCTATAATTTAAGTTTTTCCATTTGAAAGCATTTATTTTTGTTTTCCATTATTAGAAATCACAATGAAACATCACTGAAACTAAGTATTTGTTCCCAAATTACATAGACAAAAGGAATAAACTGTTTTTAAAAGTTCTTGACAAAATCTGCCAAATTTTCCTTTCAACGGCTTCTACCAACTTCTTCCAAACTCAATATATAAGATTACATGTCTCACTCAGTCCACCTTACAAGCCAATAGTGCCATATTCACGGGCTTGTGATCAGGGCAGTCACAAGGGCCCCATTCTCATAAAGCCCACAGGCCTAGTTTAATGCTTTACTGTCACTCTCTTGAAATTTTTCACAATTTTTTGGATAAGGAGCCCCACATTTTCATTTTGCACTAGGCCCTGCAAATTATGTAACTGGTTCTGCCAATCAAGAGCATTCTCATCCCTCAAAATCTGTTGTCAATTAGACAGATTTAAAAATATATCATTTTATTCTTTAATTTTACATTTCTTTTGATTAATAATACGGCTTTCTCTTTGTTTCAGATTTACAAGCCAATTATAGATTGTTCACGCCCTTTGTGCTTCTTTCCATTGGGGTTTTTTTTTTTTTTTTTTTTTTTTTTTTTTTTTTTTTTGAGGCAGAGTCTCGCTCAGTCGCCCAGGCTGGAGTGCAGTGGCGCAATCTCGGCTCACTGTAACCCCTGCCTCCTGGGCTCAAGTGATTCTCAAGCCTCAGCCTCCGGCCTTGGGGTGGGCTCCAGGCCCACCAGCGCAGAGCCGTCCTGGGTCCCTCCCTGCAGGGGCACCGATTTTATGGCAGTCAGACGCAGCCCTCGCCTCTGGGGTGGCTTTTCCACCACAAGGCCCCAGTAGGGCCCGCCGCGGAGTCTTCCTCACGAAGCCGCGCGCTGCTCCGCGCTGGATGCCTCTTGCGCCAAGTCCACTGGGGCCCCAGCCCCGCCCAGGCCCCTGGCTGGGCTACCCGCGCGCCGGCCGCTATCCCACCCCGGGCCCAGCGAACTCACCTCGCATGCCTCACGCCCTGGCCTGACTGAACGTCGCCCTGGCCTGACTGAACGTCTCCACGCTCTGACCAAAACCAGCAGCGCACGCGCCCTGGCTGGCTTGCGCGTGCGCTCTGCGGTGGACGGGCTGAGGAACCACAGCCGCTCCTGGCCAAGTGCCCTGTGAGACACGAGGATAGGGTTGGGACGGCGAGCAGAAGGGCGGCGCCGTAGGAGGGCGCTCCTGTGACCTTCCTACTTAAAACTAACGCCTACTGTTGGTAGTGGGCACCTGTAACCCCAGCTACTCGAGAGGCTGAGGCAGGAGAATTGCTTGAACCTGGGAGGCAGAAGTTGCAGTGAGCCGAGATCGCGCCACTGCACTCCAGCCTGGGCGACAGAGCAAGGCTCCGTCTCAAAAAAAAAACACACAAAACAACAAAAAAAACTAACGCCTTATGTAAGTTTTGGAGAGTTAATATATTATTTAGAACTTGAGGTTAAGTGGTAAAAATAAAAAATAACAAACTAGATACTTTCAAAAATTTGAAAATAAGCGGTAGTCAGTGAAAACCCTTCCTCACATCATGTGTGCACCATTCACCAAAATTTTACCCCCAAAACATAGGTAACCACTGTAACTGATCTGAAGTGTCCCACCAATGTTTCTTTATACTTGTAGAACGAATGTATATGTATATGTGTGTAAGGCTTCCCTCAGTATTCCTGCGAGATTTGTTTTAGGACCCCCACAATATCAAATTTTGTGGATGCTGAAGCCTCATGTAAAATGGCATAGTATTTGCATATAATCTATGCACATGCTTAGGCATACTTTAAATCATCTCTAGATTACTTACATTACCTAGTACAGTACCTACATATCATTTTTGTGGATTTGACAGTACGCAGCACACATGGCAAATTTAAGCTGTGGTTTTTGGAACTTGGTGGGATTTTCTTCCAAATTTTTCTTTTTCTTTTTTTTAACTGTGTTAGAGATGATGTCTCACTCTGTCACCCAGGCTAGAGTGACAGAACAGTGGCATCCCCAAAGCTGGATGCCACTGCTGCAGGTTGGCCCCACTCATGCCCGAACCTCAAAGCTGGAGGCTGATCCCCGCTGGACAGCGGGTCAGTCCTCTAGGCCCGGGAATGACCAAGCAAAGCTTCCCCTCTGGCTGCTCACCCATGGACAAGTGGGGTGAGCTTGCTCAGTGAGTCCACTAAAGGTCCCCCAGGCAGTGGGGGGCAGGGAGGCTGACCATATGCCCAGGATGAGTGGGACAAAGAGCAGGCAAATGAAAGCGTTGCCAGAAAAGAGTCTTGATCCAAACCCCAAAAGAGGGTTCTTGGATCTCGCACAGGAAGGAATTCAAGGCAAGTCACAGAGCACGGTGAAAAAGGCAAGTTTATTAGAAGCTATTCCATTACAGAGTAGGGGCATCGTCAGAAAGCAAGCAGACTAACACACCATCTTTAAGTTTTTAGGGGTTTTGTCTACGCAAAGACTAAATTAAGCTGTGACTACGTGAGGGTGAGCTGAAAGCCTGACAAAATTTATTATTCTATTGATTTAAAGAGGCCAGGCATGGTGGCTCACACCTGTAATCCCAGCACTTTGGGAGGCCGAGGCAGGCAGATGACCTGAGGTCAAGAGTTTGAGACCAGCCTAATCAACATGGTGAAACCCCCTCTCTACTAAAAATATTAAAAAAAAAAAAAAAAAACAGCTGGGTGTGGTGGCACACACTTGTAGTCCTAGCTACTCAGGAGGCTGAGGCATGAGAATGGCTTGAACTTGTGAAGTGCAGTGAGTTGCCCACTGCACTCCAGCCTGGGCAACAGAGTGAGACTATGTCTCAAATAAATAAATAAATAAATAAGCTGTGACTATATGAGGGTGAGCTGAAAGCATGACAAAATTTATTATTATATTGATTTAAAGAAAACCATCCTTAGAAAGGTGAGAGAGGAATGGGAGGGTTGACAGTGTAGACTGCAGAACCAGGAAATGACCTACCAGCAAGTCTTTTATGTGTGTGTGTTCTTTTCTATTTCTTTCTGTTTATTCCTTTAGTGTTTGTTCTCTTATGCCTGTGAAAACCTCCTACATGCCAATTTCCATGCACTGGAGAAACTTGGATTTCTCCCCTTCTTAAAAGTACCTCTTTCTTCTTCTCCTCCTTCCCCTCCTCCTCCTCCTCTTCCTCCTCCCTGAGGCCCTAAAGACAGGGTGGCCTTGGCTGCTCTACCAAAAGGAGGATGATTCAGAGGCTGTGAGTTTAAGGGACCACTTTTGGGGGATTGGAAGAAATCTCCATTATGAGGTTAAGGTACCCATGGGAGACTACCTGAGACAGGGTGCCAGTGATGCCCACTAGCCTCAATAAGACACCAGGGATGCCTGAGTGCAATGGTCAATATTGGTTTTGTGCACAGTAAGGAAAATTTAGAGCTTAAATGTTTAATCTGCTGCTACAGAGTTAAGTAGAGTCTTCTAAAGCTCTGTATCTTCCTTTCTTTTCTTCTCTGTCAGCTTTGAATCTGCTGTTATTAAGTTGCTGGTGCTGAAATAACACTTATTATTTATGGTCTAACTGAAATGGAAACACTGGAAACTTGTTTCAAACTAAAGAAAAAAAATGAAAGAGAAGTTTTTACAATCAAAACTGCCATGAAGACTGCTTTACCCAAAATTTTGGTCTACAGCTTTAATTGAATTACTTATCAGGGCAAACAAAGTTTAGCCATGTGAACAGGTTCCAATTTTGTTAGAAATAATTTGGATCCAGCTATCTTTATACAATGGTGAGTTTGTATTGCTATCTCATGGCTAAAATTCTGAGGTAAAGGCTTTTGGATCTTTGTGTGTGTGTGTGCATGTGACAAAAACAAGCAATGGGGAAAGGAGTCCCTATTTAATAAATGGTGTTGGGAGAACTGGCTAGCCATATGCAGAAAGTTGAAACTGGAGCCTCTCCTTATACCATATACAAAAATCAACTCAAGATGAATTAAAGACTTAAATGTAAAAACCCAAACTATAAAAACCCTAGAAGAAAATCTAGGCAATACCATTCAGGACATGGGCACAGGCAAATATTTCATGACAAAGATGCCAAAAGCAGTAGCAACAAAAGCAAAAATTGGCAAATGGAATCTAATTAAACTAAAGAGCTTCTGTAAAGCAAAGAAACTATCATCAGAGTGAACAGACAACCTACAGCATGGGAGAAAATTTTTGCAATATGTCCATCTGACAAAGGTCTAATATCCAGCATCTACAAGGAACTTAAACAAATTTACAAGAAAAAAAAAAAACAACGCCATTAAAAAATGGGCAAAGGACATGGACAGACACTTTTCAAAAGAAGACATTTATGTGGGCAATGAACATTTTTTTAAAAAAAGCTCAACACCACTGATCATTAGAGAAATGCACATGAAAACCACAATGAGATACCATCTCACACCAGTCAGAATGGCTATTATTTAAAGGTCAAAAAACAACAGATGATAGCAAGGTTGTGAAGAAAAATGAACGCTTTTATACTTTTGGTTGGAGTATAAATTAGTTCTACCCTTGTCGAAGACAGTGTGGTGATTCCTCAAAGACCTAGGGGAAGAAATACCATTTGACCCAGTAATCTCATTACTGGGTATATACCCAGAGGAATGTAAATCATTCTATTATAAAGATACATGTGCATGTTCATTGCAAAATAGCAAAAACATGGAATCAACCTAAATGCCCATCAATGACAGACTTGATAAAGGAAATATGGTACATATACACCAAGGAATACCATGCAGCCATAAAAAGGAACAAGATCATGTCTTTTGCAGGGACCTGGATGGAACCAGCAGCCATTATCCTCAGCAAATTAATGCAGGAACAGAAAAGCAAATACCACATGTTCTCACTTATAAGTGGGAGCTGAATGATGAGAACACATGGACACATGGAGGGGAAAAATACACACTGGGGCCTGTTGCAGGGTGCGGAGTGGGAGGGAGAGCATTGGGAAGAATAGCTAATGCATGCTGGGCTTAATACCTAGGGGATGGAATGATCTGTGCAGCAAACCACTATGGCACACATTTACCTATGTAACAAACCTACACATCCTGCGCATGTACCCCTGACCTTAAAATAAAAGTTGGAAATAAAAAAAACCCTAAACATATACCTACTATCTGATCCAGTGATTTCATTTTTAAGTATTTACCCAAGAGAAATAAAAACATATGGCCACATATGCAAAAAAAATACTTGTACATGAATGTTCTTAGCAGCTATATTCATAACAGCCAAAAATCTGGAAACAGCCCAGGTGTCAATCAATAGAATAAATAACCAAAGTATGCTAGGTTCATGTGATGGAATACTACTCAGCAAAAAAGGAACAAACTGCCTATACATGCAATAAAATGGATGAATATAGAAAAACATGCTGAGTGAAAGAAGAGTTACACAAAGAATGCATGCTGTGTCATTCCATTCATGCTAATTCTACAACAAGCAAAACTAATGTGCGGTGAAAATAAATTGGTGGTTGCCTCTATGGAGACAGAGTTGGAGACTGATTGATGAGGAGCAAGAGGGAATTTTGGGATTGTTTTGTATAACAATATTGTTTTGTATATTAATAGAGATTTGAGTTACACAGGTGTACATATTTTCCAAAACTCATTGAATAATATCCTTAAGATTTGTATGTTTTGATGTATGTAAATTTGACCTCACAATAGAAAAAAAGAAACCTTGAAAAAATGAAAGAACTAAGTACATATAAATGGGAAAAATGCTTGTAGACAAACTTTTCATGTAATTTAAAATCTTATAATTATCTTGAATAATAAATACTCATTAGATGTTGGGTGTTTTCCAATTACAAATGGGTTATATGAAAAAAACATGTTTCTAAAAATTATAGAATGGTTTCAGCTATAAAATGCTAACATCTGATAAACAGTTCAAGATTTATTGCTTCCTGAGTTTTCACTAAAATTTAAGGTTACTAAAAGTAAGAATTGCAATAATATATAACTGTAACTTGTATTCTTATTGAGAAAACAATAATTTTATGTAGTTTAGAGGTTATTTAAAAGTTATTTATTTAAAAAGGTAGAAAGGAACCAGTAAGTGAGAGAAAGAGAGAGATAAAAGATTTTTAGACATAAAGATGTATTTTCGGTAAGAAAAGAAAAGAATTTTATATAAGAAAAGGATTTCATGTGGTAAAGTTTTGTCCTAAAATAAAATGACCGATTATTTTAAAAGAGGTATTATAGAACAAATAAAAAGGTCCAAGCATGTCATAGATGATCTGTATAAGTCATGATCAAGTCTGTGGAAGAAAATTTATAAAAGGAATTTTGTATATGATTAAGTTGGCTATAATTAATAAGAAATTATTCATAATAGTCTGTCTGAGATTGGTCCCCTATGTTAAAACAAGGTTTCTTGATGGTATTAATTTTTTTTTTTTTTTGAGACAGAGTCTTGCTCAGTCACCCAGGCTAGAGTGCAGTGGCACGATCTCGGCTCACTGCAACCTCCGCCTCCCGGGTTCAAGCAATTCTCTGCCTCAGCCTCCCGAGTAGCTTGGATTACAGGTGCCCACCACCATGCCCAGCTGATTTTTTTGTGTTTTTAGTAGAGACAGGGCATTCACCATGTTGGCCAGGCTGGTCTTGAACTCCTGACCTCGTGATCCACCTGCCTTGCTCTCCCAAAGTGCTGGGATTACAGGTGTGAGCCTCCTCTCCCGGCCTCTTTATGGTATTAATTTACTATTAATGAGATTGTAAGAGGTTTTGATTTTTAATTCTATAACCTTCAACCTATAGCTCCCTTATCCTCAGTGGCCTCTGCAAGCAACACACTCCCTCCTTACCAATCACCTTCAGACTCTGCTCAGGGACTCAGTCCAGCCACTACCTGGAGCGGGACATTTACCAGCCTTACTCTATGATGCCCCTTCCAGCAGGTCCCCAGTGGGGAAAGAGAGATGTTTGCTGTACATTTTCCCTTCACAACTTCAGAGCTTTATAACAGAAGGTCTCATTCTAAAGGACTACGGGAAGATACTGAGGGATTTCAAAACCTCATTCAGAATAGTTTCAGACCCATGAACTCAACTGGGCAGATGTCCAGTCCCTTTTAATATTCTCCTCAGTGAAACAGAAAAATACCTCTGCTCTCAAAAGGGCAAGGGAGGAAGTGGACCAATCCCATAGAGAAGAGATAAACAATCCTATTTTAGCTCTCAGAGCACACTGGACATTAGACATAAACTCCAAAAAGTAAAATTAGAGCTCAATGCTCTCATCTCAAGACTAGTAGACCTGGCCAATCAGGTGTCCAACAACCGGGATAGCAATGAAGAACATAAAGAAGACAGGACAAATGGCAAGCCCACCTACTGGCTGTTGCCCTCAAGTGCCAGCTGGATAACTCACAGGATACCTGTCCATAAAGTACCACAGCTGAAGTGAGTGATCCCTGGTCCCCTAACTAACAGAAAGGATCCTAAAGACCTAAGGGACTAGGACCAAACCCACATGCCCTCTATAAGGCGAAGGATCACTGGAAAAGGGACTGTCTCCTTCGTGTCTGAAGGGAGGGGAAAGAGGGTAGGTCCCACCAGGTGCCTCACAGAGGCAGATGGTCCAAGTAGAAAAAATGACAGGTCCTGGGGACTCTTCAATTGTCCCTCTGGGTGTCCATCCCCCAGGAGCCCAGGCTGACACTGGGCATGAGGAACAAGCCTGTTGACTTCTTGGTCAACACAGGGGGCCACCTACTTGGTTTTGAATACCCCCAAGGATAAAGTTACCCACCAAAATTGACTATGGAAATGTGAGGGAAGGCAAAAGATAGCCCCTTTATTGAGCTATTGTGCTAGAATTCTCTGCTTGCAAGTAACATAAATTCATTCAGGTTAATTTAAGGGGGAAACTGGATCTTACTGGAATAATATTGTGTAGCTTAAAATAGTGAGTAAAGAGTTAACAATCAGTCCTTCTAGTAGGACAGCAATCAGAGAAGACTCGTTAATCTCATTAGGGGGAAATAATAGATTATCTTTTCTCAGTGTGGCCATAAGAATGACTGGGCTTTGAACACCTTCGATCCATGTATTGCTCTGCTGAAGATTCAAATTCTTGGGTGAGGAAGTCTGACTGGTCTACCCCAAACCACGTAATTATTCCTTTGCTGGCATGAGGGAGGGGCAGAGATGGTGATCAGAAGAAATGGGGTCAGGATAGTCCACCAAAACCATGCAGTGTGCTGTTATTTAACGGACGCTGGGCATACAGAAGAGCTATCCTGGACAATTCACCCTTTGGCTTTGTGGAAGAAACCATGCAATTATCCTGGGGAACCTTCTTGAACTACTTTGCTTTGACAGTAGTCTCCCCAGATTTTTTTCTGTACTCCTTGCTGCTGCATATGGTATGTAAGTGGTAAGAGGCATGCAGTAAGTCAGCAGACATTCCTGAGAGGCTGGTGGGCAGGAAAAGAAAAGTCTAAGCCCAGAATGAATCTCTATTCCATGAGGCTACAAAACTGCCCTCTCTGTGGTTAAAAGGGCTTGGTATGATCAATCAATCTGCTGTCTGGCTGGTGGGGAGATATAGTACCAGTCCTGGCTTCTTTATCACTCCTGCATTTCTAGGGGAGGAATGACTTAAACTTGAGAGCTGGCTAGCCCGCAGACAGCATATGTTCATTGCTCTTCACTCTGCAATGTTCTGATCCCCAACAATTAGTGTTTAGATTCAACATCCACTAATCCTTGAGAGGTTTGTCAAAAAATGGATTAACCACGTAAAAGAAACCCAAGGGCAGGCAGTTCAGCCAGACTCCACAAAGCACTGGGGTGGGTGAGGCACCAGGCACCAGGACTCCCTCTGGCTTTATGGCCTATTTCATTCTAGGAGTATACCCAGCCCCAACCCATATGAACACCTAGGTAGCCCTCACTCTCTTTTGAGTCTGACTGGACACGGGGAACCTATGGGTATCAATCAACTGACACCGGGGAGAGGTCAAGTCTAACAGAATAAGCATAGCAGTAGGGAAGTTACCTCTTCAACTGGGTTGTGGGGTGGAGGAAGGAATTGCCCGAGTGTATAACGATTGGTCAAACAACCCCTAATGACACCCACTTCATTCCCTTCCTTTATAGCCTTTTGTAACACATTATTTAGGAAATCCATCCTTAAAAATCCCAACCCTCCCACCCTGACCTATGCTGATGCCCCTTGTCACAGAATGACCATGGAAGCTGTGACCAAAATAGTCAGATGCCACAAGAGATAAAGTTCTAAGAACACGAAAGAATGGAGGACTCTGTCAAATCCTAGTTAGAATTAGTGGCAAGTACACTTTTATATCTTAAGAACAAAATCCAATCATGTGACATGAAGGATATTAGACGGGCATGAAGTACACAATCATCTCCTCCTCCGACTTATGGAATCAGGGACACAGCAGCCGCAAATTGGGTATGGTGCTACCCACTGTGGTTGCCAACAGGGTTCCAGTTAGCAAGCTGGTTGAAAAGCTCTGGTCATTATGGAATCACAGGCATGTTTAAAAATTACTCTCAGGGATGACAACCTGCTGAATTGCATGGGATGTTTCTGGTGGGGAAGTCAGGTTAAAGTATGGTTAATGAACTTCGAAAAACAGTACAGAGATGACCCACTCAGGATAATTACCTTTTAACCTCAGGCAAGGGTCAGGAATAAACACCTGAGATTCTATAACATAGTAACGCTTTTATGTTAAGGATTTATTATTGTCTGTGATTTGTTATGTTTGAGACATTCTCACATTTCCAATTAAAAATGCCCACTCAAGTAACTAAGATGTACTTGTGGTCATTATCAACTTTAAAAAAATTGTTGGAACACGTGTTTTAGTTTCATAAGGGCAGTTACAAATGTGAAATCAAACAGTATTTAAAAATCCCTTAGAAGTAATTGTTGAAATAGATAATACTTAAAAATAGAGTAAGATTTGCAAACCAAACTTTTTAGGCTTAAGGAGGGACTAAGCTTTTGGATTTATAACTCTAACAAAATAACATATTTAACAACCCCAAAAACAAAACAGACAAAAGAGACTGAGAAATATTTATTTGTAACTTTATTTTTATTGTTGACACTATTACAGATAGATAGAATGACCACAACCATATTAACAAACCAAAAACCTGTGCACAGAAACAAGATGAAGAAAATATATCAAGATGTTAACTACACTCTTTGGATGGTGAAAACATGGGTGAGTTTCTCTTCTACATTTCTGTAACTTCAAAGTTTCTATAATGAACACATTTCATATATAATGGAAATATATGTAGTAAAGGTGGACTACCAAAACACTAGAATGATGACCTTTCAAGGAAATCGAGACAAAATAACCATAATCCCACAACCACCACACAACTATTTCTTGTTTTCCATCTTTCTTCCCATCTTTGACATTTATGCATACTTATCATTAACACCCTAATAATCACAGACTAGTGCACAGATCAAGATGTTAACAGTAATTGTTGTTGTGTGTTGGGAATATGAGTGAATTTTCTTTACTGAATTTCCAAAGTTTTCTATGAGTATGTATTATTATATTTGTAATGGAAAATACATACATAAAATTTATTACCAAAACACCAAAGATTATTTAAGAAATTTGAGACAAAATATTTAACCAAATTCCCACAACGACAACACTATTTTAGTTATTTTCCACATCTTTTCATTTTAGACTTTATGCACACATATTTAACACTGTTATCAAAAGCTTGTGCACTGAAACAAGATGGAGGAAATCAAGATGTTAACAGTAGTTGTTGGGTGTTGGGAATATAGGTAATTTTTTAAAATAATTTACTGTATTTTCTAATTTTTCCTCTGGGTATGTATTATGCACACAATGGAGACATACATAATACACTGTTATCAGGACATTATTATAGGGAACATATGAAAAAATTAAGGTGAAAGTATTTAACCATAATTCCACAAAGGTAACGTAACAGCTATTTTGAATATACATTTTGACACAGTTATAAACCTGTGCACAGAAACAAGAATGAACAAGATAGAGGACAGTATATGTCTTTGGATGGTGGGGACATGAATTTTTTTTCCTCCACTTTTCTGTATTTTCCAAGTGTGTGATAATGAGTTCAAATTATGTTCACAATGAAAATGTGATCATAAACTTTTTAGTAACACCACCATAAAGAACATTCAAGAAATTTAAGAAAATAATGCTCAACTATAAGCCTACAACACCACCACCACAACAGCTTTTGACTATAAGCGTATATATTTTTAAACAGTTATAACTGTAGTATAAATATACTTTCGTGTCCTGCTTTCTCCACTTAATGTTCTGTAAATATATTTCCACGTTGCTACATAACTCGTGATTATCATTTTTAAACAGCTGCATTAAGTGTCCACAGATAGGTTTAAACAATCATTCTCTTGTTTACCATTTGTTACTACCTTTTCACTAACTGAAGGTTGGAACGGACACCCTGACTTACGGCAAGTTGCTTTCTGAGAAGGGGCTACCACTGCCAACAATGTTAACACCAAGTAATGAACCCACAAAGTTCACCCCGACATCAACACTGATTCTCGTTTCAAGAGTCCTCTTCCCATGTAGTACTTCACTGCCCCCCAGCTTTCCTGATGTCCGTTCCAACCTCAGGTCTTCCTATGCAGCCAGCCCTCACCTACACCATACCATCAAAGGCTCCTTTTCCAAACTGCTCAGGACACCCCACTCAATTCATTCTCAGAAACTTGGCCTTCTACAGTTCTTGCCTCTGGTATTTTCTTCTGTCTGTCTCCTCTCCCCTCCTAGATCTGGTGATATATTAGGACTCCCTTCTTTGGCTCACTCATTTCTGCTTCTTGCTCTCAGCTCTACAATCTTCCTAAACTTTGACACTCCCTGCATCTTTGACATACTTCTAAGCCCTAATCCTGCAGATCCAGAAGAGTAAGATTCAGACACATTTCCCCCAGTGGGTACTTTAATTTTGCTTGTTCAAATGATCTACACTTATATTTTGCAAATCTTTTTTTTTTAAATTTTTTAAATTTTAAATTTTTTTTTTTCCAGCCAACTCAAGGCCAAAAAAAATCTCTTAATATAGTTATTATGCGAGGGGAGGGAAAGCAAAGGAGCACAGGTAGTCCACAGAATAGGACACAAGAAACCTCAAGCTGTGAGGTCAATTTGTAATTAAAAGGAATACTAAGATTAGATGAACACAACACTTAGAAATACTCTAGGAGAGCTGAAAAAGAAGGAACAGATGTTAACAAAACAAATTAAGGCTGCTGGGGAACCTGAGTCCATGTTAAGCTTGGGTTGACTGTAAAGAATTTTTTTTTTTTAATGCAAGTTAGACATGGAGTTAGAGGGTCAGATAAATAACGAAGAGAATTAAGTTAGCGATAGAAAGATCTAAGCTCCTGGGCACCTAGGGTGCAAACTGACTCGTGGCAGCATAGGCTGATGCTGCACAGGGGACCCAAGCCATGTTGCTACTTGTCACTTAAGGCAGGAAGCGCACAAAAGAAGTGATGAAAGGTCATTAGCCTGCATCATTATTTACAGCATGAGAGCCTCTCCTATGGTTCTCAACCTTCATTAGGCACTACTGTGATCTAGTGATGGTTGTAACCCATTCTTTAAAGGCAAAGATGTAAGATTTACAGGGAAAAGCTTCGGGTTTTATCAATTCACTATCGTCAAATACATATAGAATTGGTTTAAAAAAAAAAAAACCAGAACACAAATGTGTAATATTTTTGCATGAGAACCACTTCAACAAACATAACATGTGGCAACCAATCAATTTGGGTCACAAAAAGCCAATCCGTATATTGTAAAGCCTTACACAGTATTAGGTTCCAAAGTGTTGGTGCAGATGAAATGGCTGCAGAAAGAAGCTGAAGTACTTCTCTTTTCAAACAGTAAAGAGTAAAAGACATGTTATCTATCATGCCTACAGCTTCACAAGACTATTTAAGGGTAAGAAACAAAACAATTACTCAAAAAGATACTGACAGGGTTCAAATAATGCACAATAAATCTTTCTCAGGATCTAAGACACTTACAAATATAATCAAATTTGTTGCTCTCTTCCTCCTCCAAAAAAAAAAAAAAATTCAAAGAGTACCAGGTAAGGTACCTCTCTGCAGAGTAAACTGTAACTGTATATCATATTAAATCCAAATATATGTGATCACTGTTCTGCCATAATTTGCTATTTTATATACACCTCAGGAAACACTATATATACGTTACACAAGTATCATTTACAGTTGATTTGGGCAACCTTTGTAGTCTGGAATACTCATAGGGTTTTCTCAATCTGATTACTTGGAAAGGTAAGATGTGTGCTGTGGCTTTCCCACATGCAGACACTGACATCTGAAGGGGAAAGCTTAAGACTGTGGAATCTCCACATTCGGTCTCTTTTCAATCTGAGTTTAGAGATGTTAAGTCAGGTGTGTAACACACTAAGGTTAAGTCTCCTACTGACATTATCATGGATTGGTTTGAATTCTCTGTGGTTTGGTAAGGGTCAAGTCCTAGGTGAAGGTTTTCTAAACTTTACCCCATGCCCTCAGCCAGTGTGGGTATTCTGGTGTCTGGCAAGGGACAGGCGGTCATTGAAGAGCTGCCCACAGACGTCACATTTGAAGTACTTCTCATCAGCTTGATTGGCACCACCTGTGCTGGTGCTGGCACGTTCGATGTAGCCTGAGCACTCCCCAAAGGCATTTGCAGGCTCAAATATGATCACGCTGGCATGAGTTTTCAGGTGCTCACCGAATGCTGTACTGGAAGTGAAGGTTTCTGTGCATTCACGGCAGTCATAGTATGGTTCTTCTACCTGAATCTCTTGATCTTCACCTTCTTCTGGGTCTTCAATTCCCACACCATCAGGTTCGTCGGCATCTCCCTCTGGCTCTTCAGCTTTTCCCTCTGGCTCTTCAGCTCTTTCTTCTGGGTCTTCAATCCCTGCACCATCTGGCTCATCGGCATCCCCATTTGGCTGCTCGGCCTCTCCATTTGGCTGTTCAGCCTCTCCAATGGGCTCTGCAGCCTCTCCATCTGGCCCTTCAGCCTCTCCGTTTGGCTCAGCAGCCTCCACCTCTGGCTCGGCAGCCTCCACTTCTGGCTCGGCAGCCTCCACTTCTGGCTCGGCAGCCTCTACGTTTGACCCCTGAATCCTCAGAACTACTTGTGGAACGTGGACATTGGCTTCAACTTCCTGGGCTGCTGCTGCTGCAGCTGCTGCTGCTTCATCTTCTTCTTCTTCTTCCAGATGAAGCTCCTTATGTTTAGTGAGGACTGTGCTATGAATAAAGGACTTACCACAATCCTTGCATTCATAGAATGGTATAGCTCCTTTGAGGGGCTCAGTAAGAAATGAGGTGTGAGTATAGGAGGACCCATACTCATAGGGCTCATTCTTATGAACAGTTACGTGATCTGCAAGTTCTGCTGGGTTGACGAAAGATTCTCCACAGACCACACATTCAAAGAGTCTCTCTTCGGTCTGACTTCTCTGAAACTCAGTGAGGGCTAAGCCTGGAATGATAGCTTCCTCAGCCATCTGGCTCTGCTCCAGTAAATCATCTTCTCTATGAAGTCTCATATGCTCATTAAGGGCAGAGCTATGAATGAAGCCTTGTCCACACAAAAGGCATCGAATGGCCGACCCAGCAAGAGCAGGATTCCTCTCTGCGGCACGATTCCTCCGTGGCTTCATGGGCAAGAGGGCAATAAAACCATCATCACACCCCTTCATGGAATACAACTGGTCTTGTTCATGGATTCTCTGATGCTCGAAAAGGAATGAGCTATGAATAAAAGATTCCCCACACTTTGGACATTCATACAGCTGCTCTCCAGTGTAATCTCTCTGATACTCGCTGATGGAATGGGTGTGAATTACAGAATGTGTGTACTCCCGACTGTCAACCAGGCACTTCCTGCTGTGGACTTTCTGATGGTCTGTGAGGTGTGTGAGATCCACGAAGCCCAGGCCACAGTCCTCACATTCATAGATTTTGTCATCAGGGTCATCCTTCTGAGGGTCTTCCATGTCTGAGCCTTGAATGACAGGGTCTTCAATTGTCTCCTGACCATGGGTCTCCTCGCCGTGGGTCTCCTCCCCATGGGTCTTCTCGCCTTGAGACTCCTTGCCATGAGACTTCTCTTGGTCATAGAGTTTCTGGTTTGTATTGAGGTCTTTGCTGGTAGCAAAAAATTGTCTGAATTCCTTACATTTGTTCCACGCTTGCTCTTTAGCATACTGCTCTTGGGCGTAACTTGTTTGAGGGTCAGTAGGGGCCAAGCTGCGAATGACAGACCATTCATAATTTCTGCTTCCAGAAGGCTTCTCTCTATCATGAATCTTCTGGTGCTCAGTGAGGTCAGAGCTATGAGTAAAGCACTCCCCACACTTCTGACATTCATAGAGCATCCCTCGAGGGTGAAATGTTTGTTCACCAAAAGGCAGAGTGTGAATTACAGAGGTCTCGTTGCTCCTATGCTCAATGTATTTCTTTTTAGCACGAGCCTTCTGGTATTCACGGACATTTGAGCTGGGAACAGAGAATTCGCCATCCTTCTTAAATTCACCAGATCCCTCTCCAAGAACACTTTTCTGAGGTTTGGCACGGGATACACTCTGTATGACAGAGTCTTCATAGTTGTGATTCTTACTGCCCCCTTCACAAGGGTTCTCTCTGGCAGGAATCTTCTGTCGCTTATCATTAAGGTCTGAGATATAAATGGAGGATTCTCCCTTCTCATTAGATTCCACCAATTCATTTCCATTGTGACTTCTTGGAGGTTTGGAAGCCACTAAGCTATGGATAACAGACCTACTGTATTCCCTTCCTTCAGAGGTATTCCCTCCAGCACGAACTCTCTGATGGTTGATAGCATCGAAGCTCTGAATGGTAGACTCTGCCATTACTTTTGGTTTACTGGGCCCCGCTACACTGTGACTTTTCTGAGCTTCCACAGACGCTAAGCTATGAATAACAGACCTCTCATATGATTTCCCCTCATAGACATTTTCCTTAGTGGGAATCTTCTGGTTTTCATAGCGGTTAGAGCTAATGGTGAACGCCTTCTCGTCCTCATCACTTTCAAGAGGTCTTGTTATAGTATGACTCTTCTGAGATTCAGTGAATGGCCCACTGTGAATGACAGATTTCTCATACCCTCTGCCTTCAAAGAGATTCTTTCGAGAATGAATTTTCTGATGCTCACTGAGCTCTGAGCTTTGCATGAAGGCATCCCGGGAATCTGTAAAGTCATAGGGCTTCTCCTTATTGTAAGTTTTCTGACGCCTTTTAAGGGACTGACCAGGAATAAAGGTTTCCTCACACACTTTACCCTTATTTTCAAATGGGTTCCCTCTAGTATGGATTTTCTGATGTTCTTTCAGGGATGAGCTATGAAGGAAAGTCTCCCCACACACCTTACATTCGTACATTTTCTCTTTACCATACATTTTCTGAAACTCATTAAGGGTTGGGCTGGGCCTAAAGGTTTCCCCACGCTCACGTTCACGTTCACGCTCATTATCTTTGTCATCCCCAAAGTGGATTTTCTGGTGCTCAATCAGGGCAGAACTATGAAGGAAGGTTTCCTTACACACCCTGCACTCATAGAATTTGTCTTTGCCATATATTTTCTGAAGCTCACTAAAAGTTGGGCTAGGCATGAAGGCCTCCTCACACTCCTGATTCTTACATTCCATAAGATACCCTCTAGCATGAATCTTCCGATGTTCAGCCAAGGCGGCACTCTTATTGAAGGTCTCTCCACAGTCCTTACATTCAAAACGTTTCCCTCCAACCTGACTTTTCTGAACTTCACTGACAGCCACACTGTGAATAAAGGACTCACCATACTCATAGAGGTTCTCTCTAGTATGCATGATCTGGTGCTCAACAAATTCTGAGATGACACTGAACGACCTCCCACACTCATCACATACATATGGCATTGCCCCAAAATCAATTGGCTGTGACTCGGTAAAGGAGGGGGAGCTGAGGCTGCTCAGGCTGCTCATGCTCATGGCTTTTCTCATCTCACTACCACATTCAAAGGGCTTCTTCCTGGGACAGGCTTTTTGATCGTGAATCGAGCCCTTCCCATCTGTGTCAAAATGATAGCGCCTCTTTCTTTCAAGAACTCTCTTTCTGGAAACAAGGGTTGAATTAAACCTAAAGCCTCCCCTAAATGCATTCCCTTCATAAACCCGCTGCTGGATCACTGACTCCCTCTTGTTCAATGAAACGTCCTTCCAGTTATCATCTGACATTCTGGGGAATCTCTGTGACCGGTCACTTGACTCCCTTGCTCTTCCCGATTTGGAACTGCGTGACACATCCTTGATGAATTTTTCCATTATCACTCCGTGGGAAGATTCATCTTCACAAATCCCCCGCCGGTGGGTTGATTTTTTGGCTTCAGGCATAGTTTTTAGACCTGAAAAGAAACCCCAAATGTAAATACTCCCTAGTCCCCATAAGAAGGACAGTGGGACTTGGAGGGGTGCACCCTTCTGTGATGTTTAGGAATGCAAAGTGTAGAAGGTTCCTTGATAGCATCTCACTGGTTGTGTGGCTCCTCTGTGGGATGTGCCTCCTGCTTACCTCGACTGGTGCTTGGGTAGGCACTTCTCTTGGATCTTGATGAGTGGCCCTGCGTCATGTGGGAGTGGCCATCGTCTTCAGCAAGCTGCACTCCTGGTCACAAGGACAATATGATGCCTCAAATTCAAGTTGAGGACCAAGACTCATCACCATAAATTGATCTTCATCTTTCACTGAGCCACTAAATATGAGGTGGCCCATATCTGATTCCTTGGATGTCAGAAGACATTTGCTGTCTCATTTCCCTACTATCTATTCCCTAATCCATTCTAATCTACATGTAATTCTTCTGACACCACTCAGAAATGTGTACAAAGATCCCACATGTCCCTGAAATCAGTGCATTGTCTTTTAGTCTTCACCTTCTTGTAACCACTTTTTAAGTCCTCTTTTTCACTGGCCTTCTTCCTCTTACCTCACGACTGCTCTTCCTCCACCCACTCCCTCGACGCCCCATGGCCTTATCGACCTGCAGCACAGCCAACTGCCCACTACCAACTTGGGCTAGATGTCTTCCAGGAAAGTCCACGTGGGAACTCAGGATCCCATCCTGAATGTCTACGTGAAAACCTCCAGTGCTACCGCTCTGGAAAGAAGTATCAACTCTTGTGGCAAGAAGCATCTCCCTGCTTGTCCCCACCCTGGACAATGTATCTTTACCCAAAGCCAGAGGCATTTCTTAAAAAGACAAATTTCATCATTTACTCCCTCTTTTGAAATCTTTCAAAGATTTCTTCTTATCCTTGGAGTCCAAATATATTAATGTGGACTCTTAACATCCAGCTTAAAAAGGAGCAAGATGACAAAATGCTCCAATGACTGGACTGGGAGTGACTGAGAGAAGCAGCTGCTTACCCAGGGAGAGCAGCTTCCTGTAGTTTTCCATGTTGTCCTGGATTGTGTTGTGAGGTTTCCTGTCCTCAGCGAGGTCCACCACATTTTGGTATGATTCAGCATCCTACAACAGCAAACACAGACCTCTCAATGGAGTCTGTCCCCACTGATGTTCAAAGACAGAATAATGTTGGCGACATGGGAGCTACATATATGAAGTTATATAGGAAGTGCTCACGGTATTGGGGTTCTGAGTGATCCAAGTCAAGTGTTACTAGGGGCCTACGTCGTACCTACCTTGGTGCTACACTCTGAGGCAGATCCCAAAGACGCATGACACATATTCCTTGCCCTCATGCAGCTTATAATTTGGTTGGAGAGAAAAGACTCATGAAACAATTAGAGAACAATAAACAATAAATTGGGGTACAGATAATAAGTGCTAAACGGGTTTTGTAGAGGGACAGTTCAGGGTGGGCCTGAACAGTGTGCAAAGGTTTGTGGAGGGCAGGTGGGGCCTAAGTGGTGGGTGAGATTATGATACATATAGAAAGGGATTGGTGGGAAAACTTAAACAGACTAAATATCAAACAGGCACAGAGTACTCAAGGAACAGAAAGAAGACACACACATTCACGCAGACATCTGGTCAGGATGTGACTTAAACCTCCCTCCTGGTTTCTCCATGGCATAGCATGGCTACATTAAGGGAGTCTCCAGTTTGCACAATTTCCAAATAACCCAGGAATAACTGTAAGCCCTGAGGACATTTTTATAATTGCCTTTTCTGTTTTAATGGATATTTACCTAAAAAGGAATTTTAAAATTCCTTGCATTACTGACGAGAACCTTCTATCAGGATTCTAAAGGACCTTTGCTTATTGCCAGAGGGCTGACTAGAACTGGTTTCAGGGAATCATGGTCCCAGGAAGAATGGCACTGAGGCTGGAAAGAGACTCAAGGAGGGAGATGGTGCTGTGGGAAACCCACAGGCTTTGGAGCTGGACAGAGATCTTGGTCAAAGGAGGATTGCACCAATTATGAGCTGTGCAACCTTGGGAACGGAAATCTTTTTGAACCTTTCTTTCAGGTTCTTCACCTGTAAAATGGGGAGAAGAGCATCTATCTGCTTTGCAATACTGTGGGTGAGGATTTTCTGCAGTGTGATATCTTGCTTAAATATTAAGAAAAATTATGTAAAGGAAATACAAATGTTTTGATATTAAATCTACCATAGTTCTATTGCTGGGAAGAGGCATGGAGCAACATGAAAAATGTAGCAAAAAAAAGAGGGTTTGCTGAATAAGGTATATCTACCACAAAAGACAAAGAGGTACGGGTATCTGCGTTTAAGAGGGAAGCCTTATCCATGCACTGCCTGTGTCCTGCCACAAAAAAGCAGAAACAACAACAAAAACTAAGTAGGGCAAGGAAACACAGCAGAGCTTCACAGATAAAATTCTTTTTTCATATGAAAGAAAAAGCACACTTTGATTTAAAATTAAAATCTAGGCCAGTGGGCAGCCCTAAATTGGTTGTTTGCTTTGTGTTTGTAATCAACAATGACATCTTAATGCATACAAACTGCAATCAAGTTCAGTGGAAGAGATGCTGTCCTGAAGACAATGCTAGTATGGCACAATGTAGTTTTCACAATATGATCTATACGTGTGAACAATTAAGAGACTTACACACGAAGCTAAAAGATGAGAGAATTTTCTGTTGTGGACACCTTCAAAATGTAATTTATGTCATTTGCTGCTGGTGTTACCACCGTACTGCGTCAGTAGGAATCAGTAGCTTCCAGACTTTTGATTATGCAGACATGGGGCTTGGATGCCAATTCTTCACACATTGTCAAGGAAGGGCATTTAAAAAGCAAAACAAGACAAAGCCCAACTACCAGGATACCAGTGGCCAGGCCCACACGTGCCTCCAGCCTTCTTCCTATATCCCAGCCACCTGGCCCTTTGTTTAGTTCCTATCCCACAACTTTAGCTGAGCTCTCCCTAATGCCTGGGGTCCCCTCCCCCAACACCTGACCCAGCGTGCTCCTGGCTCTAAATGGCAACTGTTAATGCCTCCAAGACATTTCCCTTCAATCCAAATCAAGGCCCTTGTTACAGTTTCTTGTTAACTCTATTTTTCCTTGAGGGCACTGAGAATGATGAGCAGTTATGTACAACATTTGTGTCGATATTTATTTGTGTGACTGTCAAAAGCTTCTCAGGGCAGGGCCCCTCTCTGTGTTGCTCACTGCAGTGTCCCCCAGGGCCTAGGCCTGCTATCTGACATGGGGTGGGTACTGATATGTGAAGGAAAGGAAGGCTCAGCCCAATGGCTCCTCCCTTCTTTGAGTCCAGTCAGTGCTGGGGTCCTCCTCCACACTCCACCATGTATAAGTGACCCCTCTCCTCCTTCCTAAAAAACAAGCTCAAGTCCCACATTTTTTTTCCCTTCATGCATCTCCCTGGCACATGCTGCCTCTTAAACCACAACTGCCATAATTGTTAACATTTAACGGTGTGCCTACCATGTGCCAGGTACTTTATGTATGTGTGTGAGTGACTTTTCACAGCAGCCCTGGGAGCAATCACCATATTCATTTCACAGATGAGGAAACTGAAATTCAGCTTAGTTGAGTAAATGGCCCAAGGCCACACAGCTAGCAAGTGGCAGAGCCAGGCTTTAAACCCAGCTCCTGTCAGCTCCAGAGCCTTTGTTCTCCCTGGCCAGTCTACTCTGCAGACCCACAGCTTTCCTGGCTCCCTCCTGAGGACCAGAAACATCTCCAGAGTCACTCTGCTTCCCTGGCCCTGTAGGGAAGGGCCAGTGTGACCAGCCTGCCAAGTGACACGCATGCTGAGGGGGCAGGGGCTCCTCTGACCACATGAACGACACAGAAACAGCCAGCAGCAACCTGGGCTACTTGTCACCTATGGGATGGGCCTGGGCTCCTCCTGGAGTGCTGGGCTCTCACCCCAGGTGGGACTCTAGGGGGCAGATAAACACACCATCTGGGGAAAGAAAGGCATCTCTGCCATGAAATGAAGATGGCCTTTCTAGAAAGAGAGGAAACCTGAGCATACCTGAGATCGGGACTCATAAGCCCTGGAGTCCCTGTTGTCATCTCTGTCCATTTCAAAGCTTGTTTTCGCCATCACAGGAAGGGAAAGATCCCGCTGAGGCATCCCTGTGAAGAGAAAAGGCATCAAGAAGAAGCAGGGCCCAGTCCATCCTGCAAGTCCCAGGTTTGTCCCACTCAACTGTGAAGCCGGCTGGGGTGTGAGTGTATGAGACCAAGTGCTTTTCTCTTCTCTGCATTCTGTGGCTGCCTCTGAGGAGTCCCACAACAACCAGTGGCCCTACAACAACGCAGACCCAGGGCAGGGCCAGGGGCCTTGCCACATCCTTCTGCTCCCAATCTCGGAGGTGGTTCAGATTGTGCCCAAGCTGTGTGGGTCCAGGTGCGGTGCCCACTAGCCTCATCCTTCGGGCACAACCTCTGGGTCTCCCCAGCTGCAATGTGTGACAGGGAGATGGCATCAGAGACACCGTCCCACAGGGTCATGGCTCTGAACAATGCCTAATGTGTTGTGAACCATCACTAAATGTCACTCACTCCTGATATCCTTCTCCTGATCAATTTTAGGGTGCCCTGCTGCCCACGGCAGTGTTCTCCAAGTCCAGGAAGAACAGGAAATGATTTCCAGCAGTATGGACACCAGTAATACACTGGTGTGATGATTGATTCCCTTCCAAATCTCAGGCCTGGTGCTCAGATGTGGCACTTCCCTAGCACTGCAGGAAGTCGTGGCAGACATTCCTAGTTAACAACATTGTTACAATGTGTCTTTCATTCTCGCCTTCTGCCTATGGCACTTTATACTAGTTTTCAATTTTTGCAGTGGCATAGTCTTTCATACAGAAACTTCTAGTTTTTTTTTTTTTTAAATGCACCAGCTTAAGAACACTGAGCAAATAGTAGTTTAGGTGGCAACAGGTCTGTGTGGTGAAACCTGTGCTGCTGGTACTGAGTGGAACTTCATAAATAGGAGCCTTGGACTAAACTTTTGGAGAAGCGGAATATAGTCCAAATAGAGCAGCAGGAACTTCGAGGCCCTGGCACTTTCCCCTTGAACCTGTGCACAGCACATGCTCTCTATCTCCTACTGAGAAAGAAAGTGGTTAAGACTCACTGCTTCTTGGGTTCCTGGTGTAGGGCCAGCGGTCTCGTGGCTCCATGTCTCTGCTTCTGCCCCTCCGGTCCCAGTCCCGCTCACCTGAGCAGGTGAGACATTCCAGTGTTAATTAACAAAGCACTTCGACACACCTGTTTTCCCTGCATGTGCACAAACACCCCTCTGGAAAGTGATGCTACCCTCTTCCCACAAGGAGATGGATCCAAAACAGACAGCTCCAGATTCCCAGGCTCATCTGGCCCCTTCTTTATCATATACCCGCAACATGGTTTCTGCAGGCTTTGCCCAAGTGGGGCTTGCTTCCAAGCAAGTTCCAAAGCTCAGTCCAGTAGCTAACTCCCACTTCAGACTCTTTGCTGGCTTCTCAGTTCCTAAGGGGCTGAGTCCACATTCAGGAGAATGGACTGCGGACCCTCTACTGTCTGGCAGCTGATCTTAAAGTGCATGTTATTCTACTACAAAAAAAAACAAAACCCAAGAAAACAACACACACGCCCTCCCTGAAAGCAGTGCTCCCTATAAAAGCTCACTGAAGCATCTTTAATGAACTTTCCTGGGGAGGCTGGGGGTACAGCTGGAAGCAGCCTGTTGCAAATTCCAAATAGCTTTAAATACTTTATCATTGAATAAAATGAGATTAAGTATTTAAGGTATCTGTTTAGATATAAAAATGTCTCATTATGACATCAATTAATTTACCCTCTCCTCAGATCTCAGAGTGAAGGTGACCACTCGGGGATGGCGGGTCATCTTCATGGAGGCCCCAACCCACCGTGTCTCCATCTGGAAGCATCTGGCAGCGCCTGCCCATGGGTGACCAGTGGGGATGGGTACTCACCCCCGAAAGGATGGACTGAGTGAGGTGGTGAGGACTCTCCTCTGTTCCGGGTCATGTCGTCGTCGCTGGTCACGTCACTGTTGTTGTCGTCTGAGAGGACACCGGTCGCCAAGTTACTATCTCTGGCCCATATTCTCACAATAGTTCCCCCCAATCCCTGAGCCGCATCTCCCTGTCATACACACAAACGGTTGGAGTGACCTGATCCTGACATTTCTGAGCTCAAAACCCTTCAGTGGTTTCCAACCACTCCTGACATACTAAAAACTGGGTGGGGGGAGCATGGTGGCTGTGTCCACCCTGACCTCACTCCCAGACACAAACAGCCAGAAGGCAACCTCCTAGCACACCACACCAAAAAGGCAGGAGAGATAGGAGGTTTTCTCCCTTCCACAGAAGTGTTTCCTTTCCCTCTCCTGACTCAGGATGGTGGTTCTGCACCAGGGTGCTTTTGGCCGCCAGGGGATACCTGGGCATGTGTGGAGACACTTTTGGTGGTCACACCCAGAAAATCATGATGCGGCTCAATATCCCACAGTACACAGGACACCCCCACCGCTGCCCAGGACAGAGAGTGATCCAGTCCAGACCATGTCGGAAGTGTGGAGGCTGAGAGCCCCAGGGCACACCTGAGGCCTGCAGTGACCACCATCACCCCGTGGAGACTCACCTTCCGGTTGGTACATCTCCTTGTAATTCTCCAGCAGAGAGACGAGCTTCTCACAGTTCTCCGGCTTTTTTGCTCGCACCCAAGGCTTGAGCTTTTCAGGGATGATGGTCAGGTACTGCTCAAGGACCAAGAGCTCGATGATCTCCTCCTTGGTGCGAGTCTCCGGCTGCAACCAATCGAGGCAGAGGTTTCGGAGTTTGATCAGGGTCTTCCGAGGCCCAACAAATTCCACATAGATTAGGTTCCGAAACCTCTGATGAAAAAACTCAGAGTCAGTTGGACCTTCTCCTATGACAACATCTGGCTCCTTAGTCAAGTCACTGTCTAGCTCACACAGATTTGGGGCCCAGGACTTCTTAGGTTTTGTGGCAGGCAAGTGCTTTGGAGGCAGCATTTCTCTAAGTAAAATTTTCACTGGAGGAACCAAACATGAGTCAACAGGAAAGATGTGGCAGCCTGTGACCGTCAGTACTCAGGGACCTGTAGATCGTAAGGAGATATACACATGTCCCAGAAGTTGAGGACCAGGCAGCAGTGGAGGCCACCTTACCAGAGGCATCGACAGTGCTTTTGGGATATGGGAGTCCCCAGTAAACAGGCAAACAACTGCACAAAGTTGGCCTCAGCACAGCAGTTACAAGCATGACCCCTGGGCTTCACAGAGACCTACTCCTGAGGAGTTGGCTCTGCTGATAACTATGCAACTGTAGGCAACTTGTCTAATGCCCTAGAGTCTGTCTCTGTAATCTGAGAAATGAGAATAACAGCACCTCCATCCCCTTCAGAATTGTGAAGCTTAAATAAACTAAAATACCCAAAAAGACTTAACTGCCCAATGCAAGGCACAAGAGAAATGTTCAAGGCCCTAGCCAGTACTAAAATCAGACGTCAGCATGTTTATTAGCAAAAATGAAAAGGGGAAGTAGGAGTTGGGGCAAATCCTCCCCTAACATTTCTTCCCTTAACACAATTATTAAAACACAGTATACAACGTGTAAAAAATGGAAGACTACTAAAAAATATTAAAAGTACTCAACTCTAGGTAATATGACATTATTCCCTCAGACAGTGAGAAGTGACCATTGAGCCTCTTGATGCTACTGCACATTCTTTTGCCTTCATCAATCTTGACAAAGATCTAATCTGTCTAAAAGATATGGCTTTCTGTTTTGACATTCCTTTCTGTTTCTTTACCTAGTTATTTCCTTGTCTTTATTTTATTATCTGCCCCCTTCCATTTTTTAAACTTTTGAGATTGGACATAAACGTAAAGATTTTCAATCTGTCCTCTTTTTTATGTAACCAAGTAAAGCTATACATTTCCTTAAAGCATTTTTGCTATCATTTACGTTTTATTGCATATTTTTATGACTGGTCAGCACAACTGGTGCAACTAAGTAAGGCAATATGGGAAAGAAATCTAGGTCTGGGAGCATAAACTACTACTGGCTTTACTTCCAGAGAAGAAAAAAACCATATGCAACAAAAATTTTCTCCCTTTGTTTTAAAAGGAAAGCAAGTTTAAATTTTTTAATTTGGAAAAAGTCTAAAGGAAAACTGAAGGTGTTTCCATTATTCAGAGTCTCTCATTAGACATTATCACTTGGAAATCAATGTGGTAATCACGGTAAACTCATGTTTACTCGTCTCGGTGATGGGCTCCCACGTCCCTCCCTATGCGAACTGCCCTCCCATGCTCTCTCCTGCATGGTATCATCCCACGGAGCTTGGGCACCATCCAATGCAAATGCCTCGATCCTAAAGACCTTAGCGACTGGACTACTTCCTTGCTGCCTTCTTCATAGGACTGAGAAACCACAGAGAGCACAACACAGATAATGCTCTGCTGGGCAGAAGAATCCCAAAGCAAGGGACGGTAACAGACCAGAGAGTCCAGGCTCCAGATGATTGGTGTGACATTTCAGACATGGTCACTCTAACCCAGGACAGGGCAAAAGCAGAGGTCTGTGCCTGTGAGGGAGACAGGCAAGGGCAGACGGCCCAACTCTGCTATGTGGCAGACAGACTCAGGAGAACATTCTGGTACCTGAGATGATACTAGCCCTCATCCTCAGGCAACAAGATACCCTCAGATATGTAATCACCTGTCTGGGAACAGGATCCTTTCTGGAACTTCAGACCAAGCAGCTATCCACAGGAACAGAGTCAAAACACAGGTACCTGCAGACGTTTTAAAGGAAGAAATACATAGACTAAGCATATGAAAGACATGTAGAAGGAGTGTCAGAGAATTAACTCCCCAAACAACTGGGGACTCAAATAGCATTGGGGTGATGCCTTCCATACCTTCAGGGAAAGGCCATTCCCATGCTATATAAACCATGCCAGACAGGAGAAATAAAAAGCTTTCAAACTGTCTTTATGAAACCAGAACAAGTCAAAAACGCGACAAAGATGTCACTAAGAAACCACGAACCACACTCATGAAAACAGAAATAAAAGTCTTAATGCTGCTATTATTGAACATTATTCTATGCAGTTCTACCCAATTACAATAAGACAAGAAAAACACCTCTGAGGCACAAAGAGATAAAACTAACATTCTCTTATGTAAGATCTATATACATATATATGCTTCTATTCTGTGAATTTCTCTCCCTAACAGACATGAATTGAAGCATAAAGTACTCTAGGTGAAAGCTATATATCAGAATGGTAGGCTTATAGAGTTCAATAGGAAATCAACAATTTTTTTTAAAGAAAATACAAATAGCCCAACCAGACTCAAGAAGCAGAGAAAAATATGACCACTAGGGAAGAAATCTAAAAAGCTAAAATAATGTAAAGAGCAACTTCCCAAATAAACTTTCTGTGAATAAAATATTTACTGTGTTATAAAAACCATTCCAGAGCACCGAAAAGAGATGGAGGACTTCCTACAATTAATTATGTGACCACTTGAATGCCCATATGTATCGTGTCACAAGGTGGATGCCAACTTCTGTGCCAAAAAAATAAAACACATTGCTTTTCCTCAAGAAAGTCAGGATTAGAGTAAACATACACAACCTTCATTTAACATGCTCAAGATTTTCTGACCAGGCCAAGAGAACTTGGCCCTTGGTCAATGGAAACCACTGAAAAATGGAAGTTATTTTTTTTAACAGAAAAGCCTTAAGAAAAATCAGACCTAAGCTACTTCCCACCATGGCAGAGGAAACTCATTTGGGAGTAAAGAGCGAGCTTTGGAAACAAAACATCAATCATAAAGCTGGGCAACATATGTTTGTATGCCCGGGAAGAAATAAGCACACTTACATACTGCCTGTGGCAATGCAAATTTTACCAAAATTAAAAGTGCACATATCCTCCTCTCCGACAAATTCTACTTCTATGAATTTACCTCAGAGATATGTAATGACCTATGTGCAAGAATATATTCATTGAACTGTTGTTAATAGACAAGATATGTTATGTTCGTATAATGAATTACTATGAAACCCTTTAAAATAAGGCAACTCTAAATAAATGAGTATGAGATGATCTCCAAGATAGTTAAGTGCAAAACTGGACACAGCACTGTATACAGCATTCTAAGAAACTAAAAACAGATGTGCTTACACAGACGATTTCTAGAAGGATATATAAGAGACCATTAATGATGACTAATAGCAATTGCCTCTGGGGAAGGGAACTAGGGGCCAGGAAAGGGAGGGCAACTTACTTTTTCATTGTATATTCTCCTTTTGTTTTTTGTTTTTATTTTTATTTTACCATGAGCATGTATTACCTAGTCAAAAAAATAAATTCAAAGTTAAAACAAAACAATAAACAAAACTACTAGTAGAGGCCTTTAGAGGTTGTGCTACCCACGGAGTGGGTGCAAGCAGCCGTAACATCTTTACACTGATGCCGAGCCCAGGCTCTCCCCCACTCCGCTCCCCATCACCATCCACAGCTTGAATCCATGGTCATACCCTAACCTGGCCATTTGCAGGTACGTGAAAGTCAATTTAGAAAACCCTAAAGAATCGACTTTGAAACCTGTTAGACCCAATAAATACTTATGATATTGCAGTTGCAATCTGAATATATCCCTCAATTACAACCAACAACTGTCAGTACATAAATACAATGCCATCCCCTTTCTTGGCAATTCCACTTCTGAAATCTAACTCACAGATCCATCTGCCCATGTGCACAGATATATAGTTCAAAAGTGTGTTCACAGAAGCACTGTTTACAACAGCAGAGAACAGGGACAGTCAGGCAAATGATCAAGCATAATTCCAATGGCAGAGACCACTGAAAGGCCACCACATGGGAAACAGGAAAATAAAGATGGGCCCGACTTTTCTGCACTATAAAAACCAACCAAAATGGGACTGGGAAAAGTGTTTTATAACATAGATGACAGTTAATATTTGAAATGTAAAAGGCTTTTGGCATTAGGAAAAATAGCCCAATATGAAAATAAACAACAGTAATACACAGAGTTCATAAAATTAGTGATAATAAAGGCCGGTTACTTAACATCAGAAATCAAAGAAATGTAAAATAATACAATAACATTTTTTTGACCTGTCGAATGGGCAAATGTTTAAAAGATGAAAATTGATGCTGGTGAGGGTGTAGAGAAGCTGGCTGATGCAGGCATGAACCACATTTCTGGATCCCATTTTGGCCACCGTTTAAAGATACTAAAAAAAACACCTACTTCTTTTGAACCAGCAATTCTCCATTTAAGAACAAATATAGCCAAGTAGATAAAATGATAATAAGAAAAAAAGCTAAAAAGTCAGCTGCAGCTGGGCGCAGTGGCTCACGCCTGTAATCCCAGCACTTTGGGAGGCTGAGGCGGGTGGATTACCTGAGGTCAGGAGTTCGAGACCAGCCTGGCCAACATGGTGAAACTCCATCTCTACTAAAAATACAAAAATTAGCTGGGTGTGGTGGCAGTTAATCCCAGCTACTTGGGAGGCCGAGGCAGGAGAATCACTTGGACCCAGGAGGCAGAGGTTGCAGTGAGCCAAAATCGCACCACTGCACTCCAGCCTGGGCAACAGAGCAAGACTCCATCTCAAAAAAAAACAAAAAAAGTCAGCTGCACACTATGGTTTAACCTTTGTATGTACAGCTAATTTCTGGTTTGTAAAAGGTAAAACCCTGAGCACAAAATAATGGCAGGTAACACATTTTACACATGGAATGGTGAGAAGGGACGAGCACCACTGACAGGGAAACGTGTTCTGTGTTATTGCTACGTAACCACAGTCCTAACACAAGTCACATTAGAGCAACCCAGAGCCAAAGGCAGGAAGAGGAAGTGCTAGTTAACCCTCTCCCGCAGGGCTACCTGACACAAGGTGGGCCATGTGCAATGAGGTTAGCTGCCTTCCTGGCCGAGTGACCCAACCTTTAGCCTTGGATTCACCCCGTCCTCTACTTGCTGCCCAAAGGGCAACTAGCCGTGGGGCCAGATGCTGAATTTGCACCTGCTAGGGCCACATACTTACCTCACCCTGACTGGGGAAGACCAGATCCCAGGTGACCTTCTGTAGTGAGTCTGGACAATCAAAAGCATAACTGCTCTACCCACTTGGCCCCCACTTCCCCAGGCCAGCTTCTCCATGACAACAGCCACACCTACCACTGAAGAAAACAGAAGATACGTGTTTGCAGGTGCTGAGAGGAAGAAAGGTCTAAAGGCTTGCCTGATGCTATCAAATGAAATATTAAAGCTGAGGAGTTAGTCTGCCCGAGGATGGCCTAAACCGGCCATCAATAAAAATGTAGCCTATTAATCAGAGCTGTGCTTGAAGATGTATGAATCCAACAGAACAACAGAGCACCTGTATTTATACCCTACTGCAAGGCCCCATGGGCAAAGACTCTGTTACCTTTTTCATCTCTGTATTTTATAGGTGTTCAGTAAACATTATTTGCACATAGATGCAAAAACATTTAATAAACCCAATCTAACAAAGTCCAAATAATAGCCCATGATCTTGAAAGGCTATTCCAGGAATACAAGGAGGATGTCCCATCAGGGTAAACTGTTATATAAAGGATGAAAGGGGAAGGGGAGCCCATGAGCAGTATTTCCAGTTAAAAAACATTTGCAAACTTCAACAGCCTTTCCTCAAAAATTCTTAGCAGAGTAAAAGCAGGAGACCATCTAAGCATAATAAAGACTTATCTCAAATAAATGCAAACAAGCATATTATTAAACACTGAAGGTGTTCCTCTGGAAGTGGGGACAAGGAAGGGACAGCTATACCACAACTACAATTTAACATGACCCTGGAAGTCCTAGCTAGTGCAACTGAAGAAAAAGAAAAGTATAAATATGGGGAAAGCATTATTTTGAACTACAAAACCGTATGAGTAAATACAGCAAGAGAAATAATTCCCATTAATAGCAAAACAAATAAATAAATCTCCATAAATAAATTTAACAAAGTTACCTGCAACTTCAAACAAAATTTCAAAAATTTACAGAAGGAACACAAAAATTAGCCAGGTGTGGTGGCATGCACCAGTAATCCAAACTACTCAAGAGGCTGATGCAGGGGGGCCCTGGGAGGTGGAGGGTGCAGTGGGCTAAGATCATGCCCCTCATTCCAGCCTGGGTGACAGAACTAGATTGAATCACCAAAAAAAAAAAAAAAAAATTACAGAAGGGCAATAAGTCTGAAATAAATACATAAAGACATGTGTATCACATTTAAAAAGCTCCTTTTTATTTTGAGGTGGGGAGTTTTTACAAACTGATAATCCATTTCTTCTGGAAGAATAAATGTACAAGAGTATCAAGACAACCCTGCATAAGGTCTATTTGGAGTGGGAAGTGGTTTGTCTGTAAAATGACTCCAACACACGAAAATAAAGTGTTTTTTCCAATATAAGGATATAAGCACTAGGACAAATATACCACTGGGACATAACAGAGTCCAGAATTCAACTGTGTCAAAGTCTACAGACACATGGGGACTTAATTTATAATAAAGGACTGGAAAAGGATTCCTTATTTAAATACAAACTAGGAACTTTCTTACAACTAAATGGCAAAGAATAACTTTAACAAAAAGGCCATGACAGGACCGCTAACACCTCAGTGTTTGGTTACTCAAGCATGCATTTCTAGAATTAGGGTTGGCCTTTGACATTAGGAAAGGCCAATATAACCACTGCTGGCATGGGGCCTCCCCTAAGAAATTAGGTATTTCAACTACACATCTCTGGAAGGCTAAGGCCACTAGGGCCAATGACAAACATACTTTGTTCTAAGTAAGTTACTGCATCCAAAAATCAGCATCCCTCCTGAGTTTTCATTAAAAAAGGAACGAAAACAAAGTATTTGGCAAAATGTTACATAACCATTAAGTCGTGTTGTCAAGAAATGTTGCAGCTTTATTTTCTGATTATAAAAATAAAACACAGCACTACATGCAGGTATTGCAAAACATTCACCATAGAAACTGCAAGCCACACCCACTGATTAAGTTTGTTGCTATTAATAAATCTTAAAATCTATACATATGTTGTTCTTACTGCAAATATTCCCATTTACATGTACCAAGAGAATGAGAATGTCCACACAATGGAATATAATGCAGTTTTCAGAAAGCAAAGCTATAGATGGAGACCTTGAGTGTGAACTGTTTAATAAATGGCATGATCTCATGTATGTAAAAAATAGTTAAACCTATGGCAGTACATACAAACTAAACTACATACAAACTAAACTGGAAGAAAACTCACATAAACTTGTATTAAGACTATTCATAAAATAGGGGAAATCTATCAGAATAAATGATTAATAACAACAAGAAGTCTCTGTTTCCTTTTCCATCTCTATTTAAAATGTTATTTTAACTTCGCAATCAGGAAAAAAAAACTGAATATAAAAATGAAGTAAATGCAATTACTGTTTCCTAGGGTGTTTGTTTTCCTTCCTGCCCAGCTTGTTACAGCACATCAGGCCCTCCCCTTTCCCTGCTGGGGTCCCCATAATACAATCTGCCTCTGACCCTTAAGCACTCCTACTGACGGTACCCTGTGGTCACCATCTGTACCTCCCCTCTCCAGTGACTGTACCACAGAGGGGCTAACAGGCATCAAGCTCCACTTCATTGACAGCTGTCTAGCCGTCATATGGCTCAAGACTGAACTCTGGCCACAGGACAAACCCATATCCTTCCTGGCTTGAAGGTGGGCTCCCACACACCCCTCATTACTAAAGCTTCCACATCTCCCTCTGCTCTCTCTTCAGAGCAGGACTCAGTGTTAAGTAGTAGCCAACAGCAGTTACAGGCACACGAGGGCTAGCTGACTCTGGGCCAGGGAACAAAGAAAGGTCACTAACTTCAAGGGGAGGGAGGAGAGGTGCTAAGTGTTGGGGCCACTAATAAAGGATCCCTCTACACAGCCAGGCAGAAAGGGTGCTTCTGGGAGTCTGGCATTCTTTGATCTCCAAAGGATCTTTTCTTTACACTAAATGTCTAAACATGAAACCTCTCTGTATACAGAACAAGCTTGGCACTGCCTGCTGCATGACAGCATTGCCACTGAAGTCTGGATGGTGGTACTGATGCCATTCTTTGGATATTTTATGACAGTTTACTTTATTCCATTAAAATGAGTAGAAAATAAACGCATGGATCTCACAATTAATATAATAAATAAAGATGAAACTCATCAGGCATCCTTGCCATAAGTCAGGGAAGATATATGGCTTTAATCAGAGAAATGATGGGTCACTGTTCAACTGAACAGGGAAGAACTTAAAGAACACATCATGCACTAGAAAGCGTCTGGAACCATGTGTGAGAAGAAATCCTGTGACTCCAGTTTGGCCTGAGGCTCCCACACCCCATCTGATGCAGGAGAAAATCCACCGAGTCTCCTTCAGTCCCATTTCTATTTACTTACTTTGGTCCCTCACCATGGTGCACCTAGATTCAGCCCCCTAACTCGTTCTACCTACCTCATTAAAAGGGGGCTGGAATTGAGAACTTTAAAGTCAGGAACCGAGGAGGTTACTCTCTTCATCTCTCAGGGACAGCGTAGTGTGTGGTCTCGTCTCTCTTCTTGTTTGCTCCATTCTCCTGCCTCTCTCTGCAGACCGACATTCTCTACTTCAGCATGCACATGGAGTAAGATGCTGTCCCAGCCCAGGCCTACGTCACCTCCCAGTTTAAATGCTCGACACTCAGTGTCCCTTCATCCAAATTCTCAGTATAAAAGTGCATGCTACAGCCTGATTCCTTCTGGGGCAGTGGTTCTCAAACTCAAGACGTGCAGAAGAGTTGCCTAGGGTGCTTATGAAATACGAAGCTACCTTTCCAGGTGGGATGACTCAGGAGGTCTGTGGTTCCCCAGGAAAGAAGCATTCCTACAACCACTCCAGGAGCTGTTCTTTGAGAACCACTGCTCTAAGGTATCCAGTCTGGTCCAATCACCTATGAATAAGGTACATATGGGACACAGGGACTTTAGAGGGAACAATTTTATATGGGAGCAAGGAGTAAATGACCACCAACTCCATCTCACAGGCCACAACCTCCACCCTCTGGTCTGTTGGCTGGCTTCTCTCAGATAATCTCAACATCCTGGGCTTATTTCTACCACATTAAGCTTAGCACTTACCACACTGCAGCAAAATCTTGTTGTTGTCCATCCTTGAGAGATTTCCCCAAAAGTTTAGAAAGAGAGGAAATAATATCTAAGAGTTCAGTCTTATGACCAGCACAAAATGGTTCAAAACAAATAAAGCTACTTTAAAGAGATAAAATGTCTTCCAGAACAGTATGAGTTATTTCACTATATTCTAATAACAATAATTGGCTCATCTTATTTTTTTAAGGGGAGAGAGTATTAAATAGTAGGCCACAAAGCATGGTCCATCCAACCGTCTACATGATAGTGAACAACTCTCATCAGACCTAACCTGAATGGAGTTTGGGGAGGATAAGGGTGTTAGATAAGGGGCTTCCGGTATCTTGGTAACCCTAAGCAAGAGTTTCACTGTGACTACCTGGCTGTACCAGACTATGTTACAAACCAGCGCTATTAAAGCTCACCCACATCGTCTTGGTTCTGATTCCATACTCACCAAGCAACCTTCTCATTATAGTTGTGTTTCCCATGTAGGTCTGCCTACAGGGAGAGAATGTGCTGATCATACACAGTGCTGAGTACTTGGGTCCCTGCCACTATTGATATCCTACCATGAATTAATAAACCAGAATTGGGGGAACAGGAACATCCTATTTCAAGTCACATGTCAGTACGGTTTTAAGTCTCCTGAGCTTAGTTAAATGTGGATCTACCAACATGAGCCCTCAGGCAAAGGAGGTTTCCAAGTCTCCACAGGGTTAAGCACCATAATGCACATCTTGAGCATTCACTGAGGCCAGGAATACACCAACCCATCTCAAGGGCCCACCTGGTCATGTTAGCTTCTCCCTAAGCAGTATTCCACCACCACCATAGCCACCTATCTTGGTAAACACATCCTTACTCTTCCTGTGATGGGAGTTTCCATTCAGTAGACACTGAGGCCAGGGATTATGTCACTCACTTCTGGAGACTCCAAGCCTAGCATGATCCTGTCCTGGATCAGGCCCAGTATCAATGCTTGCTAACAGTGAACAAACAGACAACCTCTGGCTATATGCCTGCTTCCTCACATCATGTGACTCACTGTGTCTCCTCTGAATCAGTCAGCAGGCCATGAACAGAGAAAGTGAAGAGTCTCCCTCCTCAACACCTCTCAAATAATCTACCCACTTCACTCCTCCCTGTGCTATGACCATAAACCAAGCCACCATCTCTCATCCAGGCCCAAGGTGGTCTCCCCACACCCACTGCGTCCACCCTCCCTTTCTGCACCTTGAAACCAGATGATCTTTTTAAAACCACAAATGTGATTATCATGATACTCCCATGGTTAAAAGTGCAGCTTCCTGCTGCACTTCAGGTCAAGTCCAGTTACTTACCACAGATTACAAGTCTTTTCACAATGAAACCGCAACTTACCTTCTTCCTACCTCAGTCAGACGCCAGTCAATGATTCCCTTGCTCTAGGAATCCTGGATTTTCAGCTCCTCTCTCTGCATCTCTCAAGAACATCCCTGTCCCCTCTGCTGAGACTACTCTCCCCATGACACACACCATTCACACTCCTTCAGGGCTCAGCTTTAATGTTCTTGACCATCTCAGGGAGGCCCCTATGTGGCCTCTCCAAGATTAAGTCGGCTGTTGCTAGCAGATGTTCTCTTGCAAAAGTATAAATCAAACAATTATGTTTTCCATAGCTTTAATTCCCAAATAGACTAAAAACTCTGTGAAAACACTTCCTTTCCCCCACTGGGGCTATGTCCCAGTACCTGGCACAAAGTACACACTTGATCAATATTCACAGATGAGTGGATGAATCTCTCATGCTTCTTTAATCACCAGGTAAGAGAAAAAGAGTAGCCCTGAAGGAGTAGCTGAGTATGAGAAAAAGAGGGAGGATACTGAAATGGATGGTGTGAGGCCAAGGAGAATTTCTAGGGAATACACAATCCACCAGAAGAGTCTGGGTGTTCTCAGAGGGCACAAATGGTGCTGGAGTGGCCATGTGGAACACATATGCAGTAGGAAAGTGTCAGAGTAAGGAAGTGCGGTGGTCACTCCAAAGATGGATGTGGCACTGTGAGGAGGAAATTAAACTCACCTGGACCCAGCCACCTAGCGTTTGGACCTAGTCCCTCTTCCTCTCGCCAGCTGTCTCCAAGAAGGACAGAAGATCAAGAAGGCAAAGCTGTAGAGGAAAAGAAAATGTGAGATGCCAAGTTTATTTTGCAGTTACTGGGTTCCTCGGGGGGAACAGAACCACAACAGTTCCACATTTATCTTCTATGATGGCACAGGTCAAATGAGACCATGAAGAGCATTCCATCCGGGATGAATGGCCATGGGTATAGCTCCCTTAGGCCATGTTGCACCCTGGGATGTACTCATAGACCTTCGCCAACAAGGTTACATCAAAGGCATTCAAGTCAATTTCTGGGGTGTCTTACAACCTTCTCTGGGGCTCTAGATTAAGGAATCAATTCAAGAACCCCATTTATGGCGCTGTCCATCCCTGTTACGACCGCTATCCTATCATTATTAGGTAATGGTACCCTTTATCACGTGAAATATTTTAGGGCTTATCAACATGCTCTCAGTGGACTAATAGGACATAGTTCAAATCCCACTGCACCTCAGAGTTATCTGTTCAATCAATTAGAGGTCCCTGGGGGAAGGACCTTCATGATTACGAGACTGGTTTATATTCCAAGAGTCAGGTTAGCATATTTTGGTGAGGTTAAAGAGCTTATTAAAAACTATTCAAAGGATGGGCGCAGTGACTCACGCCTGTAATCCCAGCACTTTGGGAGGCCAAGGCAGGCAGATCACCTGAGATCAGGAATTTGAGACCACCCTCGCCAAAATGGCGAAACCCCTGCTCTACCAAAAATATAAAATTAGCTGGGCGTGATGGTACCCGCCTGTATTCCCAGCTACTCCGAAGAGGCTGAGGTGGGGGAATCACCTGAACCCGGGAGGCAGAGGCTGCAGTGAGCCGAGATCACACCACCGCACTCCAGCCTGGGTGAGACGGCGAGACTCTGTCTCAAAAAAAAAAAAAAAAAAAAAAAAAATCATGACAGGCTAGGAAGGAAGCGTCATATGTGTCACTTTCCCTACCTCAAACAAAACAAAAGGGCTGACTTAAGATCTCGGGTGGAGCCAGGGCTAGGTAAGTGAGCTCTAGGACTCCGTAGGAGAGCTAGGGCTGGGAGGGCCACACCTAAACAAAGTTTTGGAAGCTGTGCAGCCCTCTAGCGGCTCTCCTCATGAACAGTTTCTCCAGAGGCTCCACCCTACCTACGGGGCAGCCCCTTTAAACACACCCCCACCTGCCAGGGCAGCCTCCTAGTTCCCATGCACTGCCCCTCTCAGGACCACCTGCAGCCCTGAATTTTTCCACCTCCAGCTGTAGGATTTTGAGTGAAAATCCTCACCAACAGAGTCTCCAAATCACCTAGACCCCAAATCTTACACCCACAGCCCACTTCCTCCATTTTCTCACTTAAAATCCCACCCTTCCCCAAATCTCTTAAAATGTCTTGAGTTTGGCCTTGGATCCCACTTTTCTGCTCACTGACCCAAGGCTGCGTAGCTGAACCCGACCGCTTCCTGAGGCCTGGCTTTGGCGCCCCCTGGAGGAAGTAAGGCGCCACCAGCCATGAAGGCGCGCTGCCCAAGATGGCGGGGGCAGGGCTCAGCTGGCAGGCCAGTGCAGCCCGCGGTCAGTCAGGAAGGCTCCAGTGCAGGCCCCACCCCGAGCCGGCAAGGATGGCACAGAATGAATGAACACGGCTCTACGGCCCCGCCTACCTTGAAATCCCCTCAGCCCCCTCCATCGGCCCTGCTGTCACTCAAGATGGCGCCTGCGCAGTACCCCTCCGCTGCCCCACCAACGGCCAACACACGTGGTACTAGGATGGGCGGCGCTCACGCCCACTCCTACAGCGCAGCTGTCATTCAATAATGGCGCCTCCGCAGTGCACCCGCCACACTGAATGCCGGCTGCTCCATCAGACAAGACACACATGCTATGGCCCCCCTCAAGTCACTCAAGACAAGGCAGCCTCTCCCTCAGGCCCGCACCTGCAGCCAGCCCAGCTGTCATTCAGGATGGCGACTGCACAGTACACCTTGGCGCCACCTAATGGCCAGCAAAGATGATGCCACGGGGTGGGCAGGGCCATGCAACACCCGTCACTCAGTCCTCTGCACCCGGCCCTACAGCTAACCCAGCAGTCATTCAAACCACCGCCTGTGTAACTGCCCACACGTACCCCACTACAGCCAAAGATTGCGCCAGATGAACCAGGCTTGGCAGCCCCCACTCACTGAGATAGCCCTCCCTCATGCCCGCCCCTGGGGCCGACCCAGGTGTCACTCAAGATGGCGCCTGCGCAATCAACCTCGGGCGCCCCCCTGCGGCTAGCACAGACGGTACCGTGGAGGCGACAGGGCAGTGGAGGTGAGGGTGGGGTGCTCTCAGCCCTATCAGTCCGGAAAAACGGTCCCGAGCTCCAGCCCTTAGACCCGCCAGCAGGGCGCCTGCACAACCCGCCTCGCAGCTCCCCCGCCAAACCGCCCCCAGACACAAGATGGAACCACACACATCCTGAGGTGAACGAAGTCTTGGTCAGGCAACAACAGGGGAAGTGGTGAGCCTCTGCCGCCGTTAGCCAAAAACACAGCGAACGCGCTGACAACCCGTTGCCCTGTCCTTGAGGACAAATGGCTCCGCGGCCGCTACGGCAAACTCTTTAGGCACGTCTCCCGGCTCCCCCAGATGCGGGGACTGAGCCAGTGCCACTGGCAAAACAGCCTGGCGACCAGCACACAGCCCAAGGAGCGCAGCACTCCACAGCTTTCCATCACCGCAAGGTAGGCAGGCACAGCAGCCGTGGCCCCGCCCCTCCCTGTGGACAACCCCGTACCTATGCGGCAAACCGCAGCCGCCCCCATCAAAGATGGCGCCCAGGTGGGCGGGGTTGAACAGACCGTCCCGCCCATGCCACCCGCAGCCACTTCAGCCTTGCCCCGCCACATCTACCGCCAACCAATCCGGGCAACGCCTGAGCAGCAAACGTCAGCTGCCCTCATCAAAGATGGCGCCCAGGCGGGCGGGCCTTGTCTCGCCCAACCAACTAGAACAGCGCCTGCACAGCAAATCTCAGGCGTTTTCATTAAAGATGGCGCCTAGGTGGGTGGGGCTTGAACAAACCACTAGGTCCAATGCCACCCTGTCACTTCAGCCTTGCCCCGCCCCACCTGCCACCAACCAACCAGGACAGCTCCTGTGCAGCAAACTTCAGCAGCCCCTATCAAACATGGCATCTAGGTGGGCGGGGCCTGAGCAGATCGTCACATCCAATACTACCCAGTCACGTCAGCCTTGCCCCGCCCCATCTGCTACCAACCAACCAGGGCAGCACCTGCACAGCAAACCTCAGCAGCCCCCATCAAACATGGCGTCCAAGTGGGCGGGGCCTGAACAGATCGTCACATCTAATGCTACCCATCGTCACATCTAATGCTACCCAGTCACTTCAGCCTTGTCCCGCCCCATGTGCCACCAACCAACCAGGGCAGCACCTGCACAGCAAACCTCACCAGCCCCCATCAAACATGGCGTCCAAGTGGGCGGGACCTGGGTGGATCGTTATATCTAATGCTACCGAATCACTTCAGCCTTGCCCTGCCGCATTTGCCGCCAATCAACTAGAACAGCGCCTACTCGGCAAACCTCAGTCACCCTCATAAAAGATGGCACCCAATGGGTGGGGCTGGAACAAACCATTACATCCAATGCAACCCACAGTCATTTCAGCTTTGCATCGCCCCATCTGCCACCAATCAACGAGAACGGCGCCTGCGCGGCAAACCTCAGCCACCCTCATAAAAGATGGCACCCAGTGGGCAGGGCGTGAGCAGACGATTACTTGAGCCTTGCCCCACCCCATCTGCCGCCAACCAACCAAGGCAGCGCCTGCACAGCAAACCTCAGCCGCCCTCATTTAAGATAGCGCCCGAGAGGGCGGAGAAAGAACACCCCTTACAGGCAGGACAGCCCTCAGCCCGGCCCCCTTGGTGGCCTTCGCCCCTCCCACCACCACTGCGGCAAACAAGCCCCGCCCCCAGAGGGTAGCCGGGCACGCCGGCGCCGCGAGGCCGATGGCAGCCCGCAGGAAGGGGCATTCTCGCAGCCCCCAGACCCAGCCCAGGAAGCCCAGGGCTCCCGAGAGCCGCATTCCGCCGCGGCAACAGGGATAGCACTGGTGTCGACCTTGCTGGACTTGCCATGGCAGAGCCCCCGGCTGTCTGCCCTAATGCCCCCGGGTTGCTGCGGAGGCCCCCGGCCAGTCAGGAAGGCGCGGAGACCCCGCAGCAGCCCCTCAGACCCCGGCCCGCAAGATGGCGGCACCAACGCAGCAGCCCGGGCTGCACCCACCCCTGCCCCAAAAAGGCACCAACCATCCACAGCCCGGCCGCCACTGTGCCCACTCTCGGACTGGGCAGCGGGCGGCCATGTACCATGTCCGCCAGCCCGCCCTGCCACAAGGGTCGCTGGCTTGCCGCGGGGTCTTGGGCTTGCGGCAAGACGGCCACTCTGGCCCAGCTCCGTCGCGACACCAAGGTCCGGCGGGCAGGAGGCGCGCCGGGCGGCCAAAGGCGCACTCACCTCACCTCAGTGCAGCGCAGCCTCGGGCACGAACAGCCGCCTAGCGCACCCACATGGCGCCCGGCGCCCGGCGGCGCCACCAGCCCAGGGTGGACATCTCCCGCGCCTCCCAAACCTCTCCTCCCGCAGCTGCCCAGGCTTCTGCACCGAGGTGCAGCTTGACGCCTCCTTGTCAGGGCTTCTCCGCAGAGGCGGGGCTTCTGTGCTAGCCAATCAGCAGCCTCACTGCCCTCTCCGGGCCCCCTCACCACGGCCCTGTGACGTGCCAATCAGGCTGCGGTTGCCACAGCAACAGTTTGGCGCGAAGGCTGGGGTTGACGTCAGGGAGTGGCCGTGAGGGACCCCAAAGCCAGGTCTGGAAAAGGGGGGTGGGTTGGGTGGTGGGGGTGCAGCCCCCAAAGTAATGGGGGTCGAAATGGAGGAAACCCCACCGAGATGTTCAAATGTAAAACTGCTGAAGAATAAAGGGACAAATGTACACATCTGTCTAAATGAAAAAAATGAAAATCCTGGCCGCAAAAACACATACATTAACGTCTAAAGACCTGCAGGGCAGACAAGACTTTTCCGCCTGGGACACATGAAAGACATCGAGCTAATTTCCTTAATAAATGAAGAGCTCTTGGAAACCAACGAGATAAAAACCAAACCAAGCCAGAAAAATGGGCAAAGGGGATAAAACTGGCAATTCGCAAGAAAATCCAAACGGCTGGCCGACCTGCGAAGGAAACATCACGACCCATTTGCATAAAGAAATGCAAACCTGAAACACCGGGCACGTTCGGTTTGGGGGAGCGGGCAGTCTCACACACTACTGAGTTGTTTCCCACCAGCCGTCAATACAGACCTTCCACTGCGTTGAGCCCACTGCACTGCCATTTAGTAAAGCAGCAAGAAAATGAGAGAGAAAAATAATGAGGTAGAGTTGTATGGGATTATTAAGGACTGAATTCTCAATAGATTTATAGTGAAATATACAAGTTACTGAAGTTTGTAGAAACGAACTGGTAAGTGTTTTCTCATTTATTTGTTTTTTAAGGATAAACCCAAATACAGGTAAAACTTGGAAAAGTAGGCAAGAAATTGTTAATAGGTTACTTCTAGGGACAAGGAATGTGGGGTGGAAGAGGGATTTTTCCCTTCTGCCATCCATACTGTGAATTTGCTTGGCAGAAATACGTATTTCTTCTCTGGCAGTAAAATCAATGAATTACGAAAAGTTCACTAATGTACTCTTTGGTCCAACTATTCCACTCGCAAGGAACTAAAAAAGCAAAGGAAATACAGAGATACACAGAAGATTCTATACAGGGATATTCGCGGAGCATCATTTTTATCACCAAAAATGTGCTCCATAGAAAAGAATTAAACTGTATTCTGGTAAATTTACACAGTGCAATTTTAAGTGGCTAATAAAAATGCTGTATGATTTTAACTTTAAAGGAAAAAATCTCTAAGATGTGATTAATTACCAAAAGGTGTTTACCTAAGGAGCACACAGATTTTAATACTCCAAATTAAACTTTATATTATACTCAAGGAGTTATCAGTGATTGCTTGCTACACTGAGAAGCTGCTTTTTGTGTTTTAGACTCCCTAGACCATCAACAGTCTCTTTTCGCCCAGCAGTGCCACATAAACATAATATACGAATGAAAACACTGTGCTTCTTATGAAAATACACGTTCAAAACAAGTTCCCCAGCAGGAAGACTAAAGGTGAATGTGGTACTACCCTGACTTAGGTTAGAGATTTTCAAATCTGGCTACTCATTAGGCTCACCTGGAGAGCTGTTAAACAATGCAGATTCCCAGTGTCCCATTGAGATCTTTGTTTTTCAGGTTCCCAAGGGATCCTAATGTCTGGTTAAGGTTTTGTAGGTGATTTTAACATATTTTAAGGACTCCATCATCCCCCTGTCTCCTCAAAGGCCTCTATCTGCAATACCAGTTTCTCTCTGGATCCTGAATCATTAATTTCCACCAGACACCACATGCTCTCAGAGCTCCTGCCGTTACCACCCCCTTGCTCAGCACCTCTTGGCCCTGAAAATGCCTCTTGATAGAGCAGTCTACTGTCACTGACTCAATGGTCTTACCATACATTTTCTCCTGCTAACATATATGCCCCACAGGCTTCCATCCCTTCCAAACCCGCTGAAATTGCTTGACAATTTCAGCAATTCCTTATGTGGCCAAGAAACTTGCTCTTAATCTCACTTTATCTCTCAGTAATATTCAACATCCTCATTAAAACAAGCAAACAAAAACAAAATCCCACGCTATCTTCTCTTATTTTTGGTGACAATTACATGGTCCTGGTTTCCGCCCCCCACCCCCCCATCAGTGGTCTCTTCTCAGTCATAAATGGCTTCTGCTCTGCTCGCCATCTACACGCTGGAGGGTCTTGCCTCAGAACTTAGTCACTAGTCTTCTCCATCAGTGTCCACTCCCTAGGTAACAACCCTTCCCTCCTCACCTAGCCACATAATTTAAATGCCACCTACATACCAATGGCTCCCAAATTCCAATCCTCTGCCACAAGACTGTCCACAAAAGCACAGTCTTTTGCTTAGAAACTGACTGCTCCCCTTGGATGTCTATCGGGCAACTCAAAGCATTTTAAACAAATATTAATTTCCCCTTTCCCCATTTCTATAAACAGTACCAGTTGCTGAAGCCAAAAAACAAAAACAAAAACAAAAAACAATAACAAAAAAAACCCCTTATGATTGTTCTCGTTCCTTTTTTCCTTACCACCAACATCCAACTTATCAGCAAGTCTTGCTGACCCTATCTAAGGCAAATCCCAAATTTGTCCCATGATTTCCCTTTCCATGGTAGTCCTAAGGAACATTATCTTCCTACAAAAACCCTTCTTCCATTCCAAACCCTTTGTATTCTCCACACAGTATTAAGGGTGATCTTGCAAAGCAAAAAAGATGTCAACGTTCCAGCTTGAACGACCTCCTGCCCCGCATCCCAATTGCATTTAAAGTCCAAAAGTCCAAAATTAGAAGAGCCAACATTATCTTTTGTCTTAAAGGACAATTAAATATAGGTGCTGTAAAATTTCACAATCTTTTCCTTCAATGCCTAATTTAAGAAATTCTTCCCCACACTGATGTCATATTCAAATAGCTGTGCATTTTAGTTTTCTTTATGGTTATTTTTGCCTATGTTCTGTGTTAGGGATCTAATTTTCCCCTGAATTTGTATATTTCTGTATATGAGCAGTTCTGTGCTTGAACTCTCTTGTTGGTCTCCTGATCCATTTCTCTATCTCTGTGCATTAAGGCACCATATTGTTACGGCTTTACAGTATCTTGGTATCTGAAAGGGCGACTGCCCTACCTTGTTTTTCAAAAGTATCTGGCCCTATCTTGTCTTTCAAAATTATCTGACTGTTAGCCCACCATCTTTCAAATAATTTTTAGAAGCAGCTTTTAAAGTCTGATGAACTATCCTATTGAGACTCTGACATTTTATTAAATCCACACAGCAATTTAGAGAAATTGAAAACATATCAAGATCTCTCATCTTTGACCATCATCTATATCAGTATTTACTCGTATCTCTTACGGCCGTCAATGATACACTGTAATTTTTTTTCCCCTATAAAGGCCTTATTTGACTTTAGGAGGTCTTTTTTTCCCCCATTAATTGTATAATTGGTTATTTAATAGTTTCAGAATTACAAAAAAGTTGCAAAGATAGTACAAAACTTCCCCACCCCGTTTTCCCTGATGTTAATACCTTACGTAACCTTGCTACTTTGTCAAAAAGAAGAGATAATATTAACACTAAACAAACTACAGACTTTATTTTGATTTCACCCATTTTTCCATTACTATCTTCCTTCTGTTCCAGGATCTCATACCGGACACAGCATTACATTTAGTGATTACATCTCCTTAGGCTCCCCAAGACTGTGACAGCTTCTCAGTATTTTGTAGAATACTCAGTTTGTTTGATATTTTCTCACAACTTGATTGATTTGGGTTATGAATTTTTTAGAAGAGTATCTGCTATTGCTTTTTTTTTTTTTTTTTGAGACAGAGTCTGGCTGTGTTGCCCAGGCTAGCGATGCAATGGCTCAATCTCAGCTCACTGCAACCTCCACCTCCCGGGTTCAAGCAATTCTTGTCCCTCAGCCTCCTGAGTAGCTGGGATTACAGTCATGTGCCATCATGCCCGGCTAATTTTTGTATTTTTAGTGGCAATGGAGTTTCACCATGTTGGCCAGGCTGGTCTCGAACTCCTGACCTTGTGATCAGCATACCCTGGCCTCCCAAAGTGCTGGGATTACATGCATAAGCCACCGCACCCGGCCTGCTATTGCTTTTTATATGCTGACTTTGGATCCAGTGAACTTGTTGACTTTTTTTCTACAGAAAAAAAGTTCCTGTATTTTTAAAATATTAACATGCTAATTAATGACTTCATTTTTACTTTCATTGACAATCATACCTCACTTCATTAACATAATGCATTGGTTAGGACTTCTGGGGTGATATTGAACAAGTCTTGTCCTATATTTGAAAGGGTATACTCTTATCTTTACTATGAAGTAAAAACATTCATTGCAGGCTTGTTTTGTACAGCCTCTTTATTGGGGGTTAAGGAAATTCACTTAAGTTCTAGTTTTTTAAAAAAATTTATCATAAGTTTAATTTTATATAATGACTTCTCTGCATCCATTGGGAAGATAGTATTATTTAACATCATCTGATGATATGGTGAATAAAGCAGGTTTTATGCTGAAAACTGTATTCCTAAACCATGCTTGATCATGATTATGAGGATCTGATTCATATACACATGCAGCTGGGTACTACTGAGTTATACTTTTTTATTACACTACTTGTCTGGTTTTGCTACCAAGGTTATAACAGCCTTATAGAATGATTTGGATTGTTATCTCACTTCTTATATTCTCTACTATAGTTTATAAACTCCTCTCCATTGGAAATTATGTCCCTTTTTCTATTACTAATATTATTAATCTATCCATGGTTTCTCCATCAGTTGTGCTGAAGATTTAACAGTTTCGTCTTTTTAAAGTGATTTGATTTTGTTGACCATATTCTTCCTTCTTTTCCATGTAATTAATTTCTGTTCTTTTTGTAGTTCCTTCTTGTTCAGTTCTGTATTTCATTGTTTCCATTAGATTTCCTCTTTGTGACATGAAGAAACGTCTTTAGGGGTCAAAGATCTTGGGGAAAAAAACTATCTTTTGAATACAGATTTCCAAATTAATTGCATTATACTCATATAGCATGGCCCATATGCTACTATTTCACATTTGTCAAAGCATCCTTGGTGATCTTAAGATATGGTTAATTTTAATTGTTCAATGTATTAGAAAAGAATGAGTATTCTCTAATTGTTAGGTATCAATTTCTATTTATGTTCATAGGATCAACTTGTTAACTGTGTTCAGATTTTTAGTATTCTTGGTAGTTTTTTGTCTGCCTGATCTGTCTGTTCTAGATATAATAAAATCTCCCAATATTCCTATGGTTTTATCCACCACTCCTTATAATTAATAGTTTTTGCTTTATATATATTTCAAGGCTATGTTTTTAGGTGCAAACAAGGCCATGACTCTCTGTTGAGAAACACAGAGAAGTTAATCTGTTTACATTTTTAATTATTGATGTATTTGTTTAATATGCTTTTTGTCATTTATTTTCTCCTTTCCTGGATTCTAATGAATTGATCAAGTTTTCTTTAGTCCCCTTTTTTCCTTCTGCTTATTTGGGAGGTTTCAATTATATTTATTCCTTCACTATCTATCTTTAAGTTCCTAATTTCTACACAAGCATATATTTTTTTAACGGACTATAAAGTACTAAAGCAAACATGTTGGCACACGTTAGCAATTCACTGGATTTCCCATTCCCACCTTCATTAATATTGTCTAGAATTGTAATTATACCTTTTTTAAACAAACAAAAACCATTTTTACAGTCAATGATTAATTATATTTACTGGTATTTCAAGAATTTATTCACTCATTCTTGTTTCTTGAATCCCACTCCTCATCCCTCGAGGTTTACTTTTTCTCATTGCAATAAATCCTTAAATGTGTCTTTCAGTAAGTGTAAAAGGTAGTCTATTTGTATTTCTAAAAATGTCTTTATAAGACATTTTTGAATGACATTTTAGCCAGGTATGGAATTCTTAGGTAACCTTTATCTTCTCTCCTTATTTTGAAGATATTATTCCATTGTCTTCTAACAAACCTGATGAGGAGGTCTGCATCAGCGTAACATTCCTTTCTAATAACGTCTAGTTTTTCCCCCGGTAGCTTTCAGAATAGATGTTATGTATAGATTTTTGTTTATCCTGCTCAGGATTTATGTGACCAATGAAGGTCTTTCTTCCATTCTGGAGAATTCTTGGGCTAGTGTGTCTTTAAATATAACTTTTCTGCCATTCCATTTCTACTCTTTTCAACCTATAAAGTGTAATGACCCGTCTTAATCCATCCTCCATTTGTCTCAATCTATTTTTCATATTGTTTTCTGTGCTTTCTGAGTAACTTCTTTTTTTAACTGCATCTGGTAATAGCATTTCCCTAGATGTTTTAAATACAATAACTATGTTTTCTGTTCTATGATTTCTAATTGGTACTTTTTTTATATCTACCTTTCTCAAATGGATGAACATTTTATGGACACTATTCTTTATTGCTTCAAAAATCATGAAGTCACACTAACACTATTTGAATTGCATTTTGAAAGGACTGAATTCATGTCTTGATTGCTGGTTTTGCTGTCTTGTTCATTTTAAGATTTCCTAACTTTAACCCAGTGCTTTGCAAGTTTAGTTTCTAAGTGTTTTTCCTATGGGTTATCTTTTCCCCTCCTCTCTGAACTCTTCTTCCCTCCACGTCTTTTTGGCTGTCTCTACCTCACCCATGAGAAGCACAGTCCAGAGACAATCTTGTATTGTGAACTGGGGATTTTGTGCCATGTGAAAAAAGGGGCGTACTAGTCACTGAGCAAGATTAAAGCTTAGGCTGGGTCCTCTCTGCATGGCTCTGTTTTTTCACCCCCTGCCACCATTCATAAGTAAAAAACCTGGGTAACCATCACTGTTTGTTGTTGTTGTTTTTCCAGGCTCCTTTTATGTCAGGAGAGTCCAAATCCAGTACCTGTTTGCCACAATGAGCCTGGGACCTCAATATGCATGGAGTGCTTCCGGATCTCATTACCCAAGAGCAGTCAGATTCTTAATTTCCTCTGCCTTTTTCAAGATCATTAGTTCAGAAGGTTTATGTTTTCAATTCCACATATCCTTGCATTTTTCTTTCAAGTTTTGACCCATATGGATATCTTAAATATTCCTATTATTGCAAGTTTATATTAAAAGGAGGTTAAATTGTGAACTCACAAACTCATAGCATCATAGCACCATCTCAATCAAAAGTATTATCTTCTGTGAACTACAACAGTTTTCACTTCTTTCCCAAGTGTGGAGTGGCGTTTGCCTGAGGCCGTATGACCTGCGATATCATGACAAATTGAAGGCTGAAGCAGATGCGAATCCAGCTGTTTTCTATTAAGTCAAATGCTAAGGAGATTTACAAAGATGTAAAACAATGCGCCTCTTCTCAATAACCTTTGGTTTTGAAAATTGTTATTTTTCATAAAAAATGTTGCTTCCATTAACCTATAATAGGTTTACTACTGTTATTTTAAATAAAATACACATTTTAAATGATTTAATTTTTTCTTAAGATATAATTGATAAGTAAAAATTGTATATATAGTGTACAACATGGTGTTTCAATATACATATACATTGTAAAAGGATATCAAGCTAATTAACATATCTATCACCTCACTATTTTTGTGTGTGAAGAACACTTAAGATCTACTGTTAGCAATTTTCAAGTATAAACTATAGTCACCATACTGTACAACAAGATCACCAGGACTTTTTAATCCCATCTAACTGAAACTTTGCACCCTTTGGCCAACATCAGCTCATCTCCTCTGACCCCTGACAACCACCATTCTACTCTCTACTTGTTTGAGTTCAACTTTTTTAGATTCCACATATAAATGAGATCATGCAGTGTTTGTCTTACCATAATGTCCTCCAGGTTTATCCATGTTGTCATAAGTGACAGCATTTCCTTCTTTTTAAAGGCTGAAAAAGTATGCCATTGTACATATATTCATTTTATTTATCCATTCCTCAATCCATGGACAATTAGGTTGATTCCACATCTTGGCTAATGTGAATAATGCTGCAATGAATATGGAAGTGTATACTGATTTTCTTTAGATATGTAGCCAGAAGTGAGACTGCTGGGTCATACGTAGTTTTACTTTTTTTAAATGAATTTCCATACTGTTTTCCATAATGGCTATATTGATTTACATTCCCACCAACAAGGTACACAGGTTCCCTTTCTCCGTATATTTGCCAACACTTGAAGCTTTTTAGTTTGATTCAATCCCTTTTGTCTGTTTTTGCTTTTTCTGCCTGTGCTTTTAAAGTCTTATCCAAAAATCATTGGTCAGACCAATGACAAGAAGTTTCTTCTGTTATGTTTTCTCCCAGTAGTTTTACAGTTTCAGGTCTTCTGTTTAAGTCTTTAATCCATTTTGAGTTGATTTTGTAATATGGTGTGTCTAATTTCATTCCTTTATATATGGATATCTAGTTTTCCCCACCCACTTATTAAAAAAAAAAAGTCCTTTCCCTGTTGTGTGTTCTTGATACTTTTGTCAAAGATTGACTGACTATAAATTACGGATCTATTTCTGGGCTATTTTGTTCTATTGGTCTCTGTGTCTGCTTTTATGCCAGTATCATGCTGTTTTTATTACTGTACCTTTATAGTCAATTTTGAAATCAGGTAGTGTGATGCCTTTCCAGCTTTGTTCTTTTTGCTGAAAGTTTCTTTGGTTATTTGGGGTATTCTGTGGTTTCATATGAGTTTTAGGAGTATTTTTCTATTTCTGTGAAAAATGACATTGGAATTTTTTATGGAAATTGTGCTGAATCTACACATCACTTTGGGTAGTATGGAGATTTTAACAATATTTTTTAAACCATGAACACCAGATATTTTTCTGTTGGTGTCTTCAACTTCTTTCATCAAAGTCTTATAGTTTTCAGTGAACAGGTCTTTCATCTTTCTGGTTAAATGTATTCCTAAATAATTTGATACTGCCCAAGGTAATTTATAGATTCAATGCCATCCCCATCAAGCTACCAATGACTTTCTTCACAGAATTGGAAAAATCTACTTCAAAGTTCATATGGAACCAAAAAAGAGCCCGCATCGCCAAGTCAATCCTAAGCCAAAAGAACAAAGCTGGAGGCATCATGCTACCTGACTTCAAACTATACTACAAGGCTACAGTAACCAAAACAGCATGGTACTGGTACCAAAACAGAGACATAGATCAATGGAACAGAACAGAGCCCTCGGAAATAATGCCACATATCTACAACTATCTGATTTTTGACAAACCTGACAAAAACAAGAAATGGGGAAAGGATTCCCTATTTAATAAATGGTGCTGGGAAAACTGGCTAGCCATATGTAGAAAGCTGAAACTGGATCCCTTCCTTACACCTTATACAAAAATTAATTCAAGATGGATTAAAGACTTACATGTTAGACCTAAAACCATAAAAACCCTAGAAGAAAACCTAGGCAATACCATTCAGGACACAGGCATGGGCAAGGACTTCATGTCTAAAACAACAAAAGCAATGGCAACAAAAGCCAAAATTGACAAATGGGATCTAATTAAACTAAAGAGCTTCTGCACAGCAAAAGAAACTACCATCAGAGTGAACAGACAACCTACAGAATGGGAGAAAATTTTCACAACCTACTCATCTGACAAAGGGCTAATATCCAGAATTTATAATGAACTCAAACAAATTTACAAGAAAAAAACAAACAACCCCATCAAAAAGTGGGCGAAGGACATGAACAGACACTTCTCAAAAGAAGACATTTATGCAGCCAAAAAACACATGAAAAAATGCTCATCATCACTGGCCATCAGAGAAATGCAAATCAAAACCACGAGATACCATCTCACACCAGTTAGAATGGTGATCATTAAAAAGTCAGGAAACGACAGGTGCTGGAGAGGATGTGGAGAAATAGGAACACTTTTACACTGTTGGTGGGACTGTAAACTAGTTCAACGATTGTGGAAGTCAGTGTGGCGATTCCTCAGGGATCTAGAACTAGAAATACCATTTGACCCAGCCATCCCATTACTGGGTATATACCCAAAGGACTATAAATCATGCTGCTATAAAGACACATGCACACGTATGTTTATTGCGGCACTATTCACAATAGCAAAGACTTGGAACCAACCCAAATGTCCAACAACGATAGACTGGATTAAGAATATGTGGCACATATACACCATGGAATACTATGCAGCCATAAAAAATGATGAATTCATGTCCTTTGCAGGGACACGGATGAAACTGGAAACCATCATTCTCAGTAAACTATCGCAAGGACAAAAAGCCAAACACCGCATGTTCTCACTCATAGGTGGGAATTGAACAATGAGAACACATGGACACAGGAAGGGGAACATCACACTCCGGGGACTGTTGTGGGGTGGGGGTAGGGGGGAGGGACAGCATTTGGAGATATACTTAATGCTAAATGACGAGTTAATGGGTGCAGCACAACAACATGGCACATGGATACATATGTAACGAACCTGCACATTGTGCACATGTACCCTAAAACTTAAAGTATAATAATAATAAAGGAAAAAAAAAGAAAAAAAAACTTGATGGTATTGTAAATGGAATTGTTTTCTTGATTTCTTTTTCAGATAGTTTATTGGTAGTAGTGCCTGGAAACAATATTGGTTTTTACTGCAACTTTACTGAATTTGTTTATTAGTTTAACCAGTTTTTGGCGGCATCTTTAGGGTCTCTATATATAAGACCACATCATCAGCAGAGACAATTTCACTTCTTCTGTTCGAATTTGTATGCCTTTTGTTTTTCCTTATCTTGCTCCTGATCTTAAAGGAAAACCTTTCTGTCTTCTACCACTGATAGTGATGTTAGCTGTGGGCCTGTCATATATGACCTTTAATATTTTGAGGTATGTTCCTTCTATACATAATTTGTTATCATGAAAGGAAGTTAAATTTTGTCAGATGCTTTTTCTGCATCAATTGAAATTATCACGATTTCTATGCTTCATTTTGTTAATGTGGTGTATCACATTTACTTATTTGTGTATGTTGAACCATCCTTACATCCCAGTGATTAATCTCACTTAATCATAGTGTATGATCCTTTCAATGAGCTGTTGAATTTAGTTTGCTAGTTATTTTGTTAAGGATTTTTGCATGTACGTTCATCAGAGATATTGGCCTATAATTTTCTATTTTTGTAGTATCTTTGCCTGGCTGTGGTAACAGGGTAATGCTGACCTCATAAAATGAGTTTAAAAGTTTTTCCTCCTCTTTAATTTTTGGAAGAGTTTGAGATGGCTGGGTGTTAATTCTTCCTTAAATATTTGGTAGAATTCGCCAGTGAAGCAATCAGGTACCAGGCTTTTCTTTGTTGGGAGGTTTCTGATTATAGATTCAATCTCCTTACTCTTTATTGATCTGCTCAGAACTTCTATTTCTTCATGATTCAGTTTCAGTAGGTTGTATGTTTCTAATAATTTGTTCACTTCTAGGTTCAATTTGTTGGTGCATACTTGTTCATAGTAGTATCTTATGATCCGCTGTATTTCTGTGGTATGTCTCCTCTTCCATTTATAATTTTATAATTTTGAGTTTTATAATTTTATAATTTATAATTTATAATTTTAAAATTTTGAGTTTTTTCTTAGCCTAGCTAAAGGTTTGTCAATTTTATCTTTTCAAAAAACCAGATTTCACTATTATGATCATAGTTTCATCGATTTTTTTATATTCTCTATTTCATTTATTTCTGCTCTGATCTTTATCTTTCCTTCTTTCTCTGAAGATTTTGGGCTTAATTTGTTCATCTTTTTCTAGTTTCTTGAGGTGTAAAGTTAGGTTCTTTGAGATCTTTGTTTTTCTTAATATAGAATTTAACACTATAAACTTCCCTTTTAGAATTGCTTTCTCTGCATCCCACATTCTGGCATGTTGTGTTTCCATTTTTATTTGTCTCAAGATATTTTTTATTTCCCTTATGATTTTTTCTTTGACCTACTGGTTGTTCAGGAGTGAGTGTGTTAATTTCCACGTGTTGTTTTCCAATTTTCCTCATTATTGATTTCTATTTTCATACCATTATAATCAGAAAAGATACTTCATATAGATATTAATCTTCTTAAGTTTGTTAAGGCTTGTTTTGTGGCCTAACTTATGATTTGTCCTGGAGAATGTTCCTTGTGTGCTTGAAAAGAATGTATATTCTTCTGCAGTTAGATGGAATGTTCTGTATATGTGTGAGGTCCATTTGGCCTACAGTATTGTTCAAATCTTATTGTTTTCTGCTTAAATACTCTATACATTACTAAAAGTGAGGTACTGATGTGGTTTTGCTCTGTGTCCCCATCCAAATCTCATCTTGTGGCTCCCATAATTCCCAAGTGCTGTGGGAGGGACCCAGTGGGAGATAGTTGAATCATGGGGGCAGGTCTTTCCCATGCTGTTCTCATGATGGTAAATAAGTCGCACAAGATCTGATGGTTTTGAAAATGGTAGTTTCTCTGCACAAGTTCTCTTTGCCTGCCACCATCCACATAAGAATTGACTTGTTCCTCCTTGCCTTCTGACATGATTGTGAGGCCTCCCCAGCCATGTGGAACTGTAAGTCCATTAAACCTCTTTTTCTTCTCAGTCTTGGGTATGTCTTTAATCAGCAGCTTGAAAACAGACTAATACAATAAATTGTACCAGTAGAGTGGGGCGCTGAAGAGATATCCAAAGATGTGAAAGCAACTTTGGAACTAGGTTAACAGGCAGAGGTTGGAATAGTTTGGAGGGATCAGAAGAAGACAGGAAAATGTGGGAAAGTTTGGAACTTCCTAGAGACTTGTTGAATGGCTTTGACAAAAATGCTGGTAAGTGATATGAACAATAAGGTCCAGGCTGAGGTAGTCTCAGATGGAGATGAGGAACGTGTTGGCAACTGGAGCAAAGGTGACTCTTCTTATGTTTAGCAAAGAGACTGGCAGAATTTTGCCCCTGCCCCAGAGACCTGTAGAACTTTGAACTTGAAAGAGATGATTTAGGGTATCTGGTGGAAGAAATTCCTAAGCAGCAAAGCATTCAAGAGGTGACTTGGGTGCTGTTAAAGGCATTCAGTTTTATAAGGGAAGCAGAGCATAGGGAATGCTTCCAGTTTTTGCCCATTCAGTATGATAGTGACTGTGGGTTTGTCATAGATAGCTGTTATTATTTTGAGATACGTCCCATCAATACCTAATTTATTGAGAGTTTTTAGCATGAAGGGTTGTTGAATTTTGTCAAAGGCCTTTTCTGCACCTATTGAGATAATCATATGGTTTTGGTCATTGGTTCTGTTTATATGCTGGATTACGTTTATTGATTTGCGTATGTTGAACCAGCCTTGCATCCCAGGGATGAAGCCCACTTGATCATGGTGGATAAGCTTCTTGATGTGCTGCTGGATTTGGTTTGCCAGTATTTTATTGAGGATTTTTGTATCGATGTTCATCAAGGATATTGGTCTAAAATTCTCTTTTTTTGTTGTGTCTCTGCCAGGCTTTGGTATCAGGATGATGCTGGCCTCATAAAATGAGTTAGGGAGGATTCCCTCTTTTTCTATTGATTGGAATAGTTTCAGAAGGAATGGTACCAGCTCCTCCTTGTACCTCTGGTAGAATTCGACTGTGAATCTGTCTGGTCCTGGACTTTTTTTGGTTGGTAAGCTATTAATTATTGCCTCAATTTCAGAGCCTGTTATTGGTCTATTCAGAGATTCAACTTCTTCCTGGTTTAATCTTGGGAGGGTGTATGTGTTGAGGAATTTATCCATTTCTTCTAGATTTTCTAGTTTATTTGTGTAGAGGTGTTTATAGTATTCTCTGATGGTAGTTTGTATTTCTGTGGGATTGGTGGTGATATCCCCTTTATCATTTTTTATTGCATCTATTTGATTCTTCTCTCTTTTCTTCTTTATTAGTCTTGCTAGCAGTCTATCAATTTTGTTGATCTTTTCAAAAAACCAGCTCCTGGATAAAAGTTCAAAAAATTTGCAGCCTGACAATGCGATAGAAAAGAAAATCCCATTTTCTGAGGAGAAATTCAAGCCTGCTGCAGAAATGTGCATAAGGAGGAGCCAAATTTTAATCCCCAAGACAATGGGGAAAATGTCTCCAGGGCATATCAGAGGTCTTCACGGCAGCCCCTCCCATCACAGGGCTGGAGGCATAGGAAGAAAAAATGGTTTGGGGGGCTGGGCCCAGGGTCCCCATGCTATGTGTAGGCTAGGGACTTGGTGTCCTGCATCCCAGCTGCTCTAGCCATGACTAGAAAGGGCCAAGGTACAGCTTGGCCCATGGCTTCAGAGAGTACAAGTCCCAAGCCTTGGCAGCTTCCACGTAGTGTTGAGCCTGCGGGTGCACAGAAGTCAAGAATTGAGGTTTGGGAACTTCCACCTAGATTTCGGAGGATGTATGGAAACACCTGAATGTCCAGGCAGAAGTTTGCTGCAGGGGTGGGGGTCTCATGGAGAACCTCTGCTAGGGCAGCTCAGATGGGAAATGTGGGGTCAGAGCCCCCAAACAGAGTCCCTACTGGGGCACTGCCTAGTGGAGCTGTGAGAAGAGGGCTACCATCCTCCAGACCCTAGAATGGTAGATCCACCTACAGCTTGCACTGTGCACCTGACAAAGCTGCAGGCACTCAATGCCAGCCCATGAAAGCAGCCTGGAGGGAGGCTGTACCCTGGCAAAGCCACAGGGGCAGAGCTGCCCAAGACCATGGGTACCTACCTCTTACATCAGCACGACCTGGATGTGAGACATGGAGCCAAAGATGATCATTTTGGAGCTTTAAGATTTGATTGCTCAGCTGGATTTTGGACCTGCATGGGCCCTGTAGCCCCTTTGTTTTGGCCAATTTCTCCCATTTGGAATAGCTGTATTTACCCAATACCTGTACCCCCATTGTATCTAGGAAGTAACTAACTTGCTTTTGATTTTACAGGCTCATAGGCAGAAGGGACTTGGCTTGTCTCAGATGAGACTTTGGACTGTGGACTTCTGAGTTAATCCTGATATGAGTTAAGACTCTAGGGGACTGTTAGGATGGCATGATTGGTTTAAAATGTGAAAACATGAGATTTGGGAGGGGCCAGGGGAGGAATGATGTGGTTCGGCTCTGTGTCCCCATCCAAATTTCATCTTGTGGCTCCCATAATTCCCACATGTTGTGGGAGGGACTCAGTGGGAAACAGCTGAATCATGGGGGTGGGTCTTTCCTGTGCTGTTCTCATGATGGTGTATAAGTCTCATGAGATCTGATGGTTTTGAAAATGGTAGTTTCCCTGCACAAGCTCTCTGCTTGGCGCCATCCATGTAAGACTTGACTTGCTCCTCCTTGCCTTCTGCTATGACTGTGAGGCCTCCCAGCCATGTGGAACAGTAAGTCCATTAAACCTCTTTTTCTTCCCAGTCTTGGGTATGTCTTTATCAGCAGTGTGAAATTGGACTAATACAGGTACTGAAATCCTCTGACTTTATTTCAAGGTGTTTGTTTGTTTGTTTGTTTGTTTTTGAGACAGAGTCTCACTCTGTAGCACAGGCTGGAGTGCGGTAGCATGATCTCGGCTCACTGCAACCTCTGCCTCCTGGATCCCGGTTAAGCAATTCTCCTGCCTCAGCCTCCCGAGTAGCTGGGATTACAGGTGTGTGCCGCCATGCCCAGCTAATTTTTGTATTTTTAATAGAGATGGGGTTCCACCATGTTGGCCAGGCTGGTCTTGAACTCCTGACCTCGTGATCCGCCCACCTCAGCCTCCCAAAGTGCTGGGATTACAGGCATGAGCCACTACGCCTGGCCATATTTCTAGTTTTTAAAATATCTAAAACTATACATATTGATAGGTATAAGCCACATAAGCAAAAGTTCTTTAGGGTCCTCATTTTCATGAGTGTAAATGGGTTTTGAGAACAAAAAGCTTGAGAATCTCTGGTCTACAATAAATCTGTAATAGTCTGGGTTATTTGAGCAGATTGGATGGAAATCTGTCTTTTTCACTATTATGATCTCAAGGCCTAGCACAAAGCTTAATACACAGAAGTCTCTCGATAAGTGCTTATTCAGCTATTGTTTCAGCCAATATTTGAGTACCTACTATCTTATTAGGTTGGTGCAAAAGTAATAGTGGTTTTCGCAATTACTTTTAATATAAGACCCAATGCTAGGTCAAGTTCATGGTTCATTGCAAATCAAATTGAAATGGCCCCTGCCATAACTTATTTATTTAATATGTCTTCAGAGTTTCAGTCCAGCTGGGAAGAGACATTCAATAAACTTTTAAAGATTATGGTAAATGCTTTAAACAAAAAAAAAAACCAGGATGCCGAAATGAGGATGGTTGTGTTTGTACGGTAGATACAGAATAGTTGGGGATCTCTGAGGAAGAGAAACTAAGACTAAATTTTGAAAAAGCCAGCCTGGGGAAGAAGAAGGGAACATTTCAAAAAGACAAAACAGGCAGGGTGTGGTGACTCACGCCTGTAATCCCAGCACTTTGGGAGGCTGAGGCGGAGGATTACCTGAGGTCAGGAGCTTCAGACCAACCTGGCCAACATGGTGAAACCCCGTCTCTACTAAAAATACATAAATTAGCCAGGCATGGTAGTGCATACCTGTAATCCCAGCTACTACTCGGGAGGCTGAGGTGGGAGAATCGCTTGAACCCAGGAGGCAGAGGTTGCAGTGAGCCGAGATCGTGCCACTGAACTCCAGCCTGAGCAACAGAGCGAGACTCCATCTCAAAAACGAGAATAAAAAAAGAAAAAAAGAAAAAGAACAAAACAGCAATATACAAAGACAATAACGGAAAAAAACAGAAAAGATATCAGAGTGGCTAGAGGATAATGAGGGGTATAAAATGAGGTTGTACAGGTATTCAAAAGCCAGCTCTTTTGGAACTGTAGATTAAGAGGAAGATCTTCAACTTAATCCTAAATGTAATGGAGGCCATTAAAGATTTTTAAACAAGGCCTGACACAGTGCATTTTAAGATGATTCATGTTGCTCTGTGGAGAACTAGGGGACTAGAGATACTTAACAGAGGAAGCAGGAAGACCAGTTAAGGGGCAGCAAAGGATGGCAGGGCTCCGAACTAGTATGGTGGCAGCAGAGATAGGGAGAAGTGAACAAATACAAGATGTACTTTGGAAACAACATAGACAAATCTTGCTGATGATTTGTGTATGTGTGGCAAAGAAAAAAGAATCAGAAATGAGTTCCACATTTCTGGTTTGGACAACTGGGTGCACAGAAGCGTTATTTGGTGAGTATCTGAGACACAGGTTTCAGGGGAAGAGTACAACATCAAGAGCTATGTGGGACATGTAATATTTAAAATGCTTATACTAAAGCAAGTGGAGACACAGAGCAGGGATTCTGGAGAGGTCTCTGCTAGAGCTCTGAAGTCCTCCACACATAGCTGATTTGTTGCATGAATAGTTAGATTAAAATAAACACTACTTTACAAGATAAATAAAGAAACCAGTTCTTAAGTATTTAGAATTCACGTGTACATATTTAGTGCTGCTGGATAAATATCTTCATATACAAATTTGTACACCGTTCCTCAGTAGTGCAAATCTAACAAATTTTCCTTAAGGAAAACTTTTATTTTTTAACTCTCTCAAGTAGGAGTTTCAGGACAATATAAAGCCAAACATTCATATTAAAGTAACCAACCCGTTCACAAAAAGTACCACTAAGTCCAAATATTAAAAGAACAGCTCCCAAAAGCAATTAATTACATACAGGATTAAAGACAGGCAAAAGACCGCCTCCATCATGAATCAGATATTATAAAAGGAAAATATGTCAAGTCTGGCAGACAGTGTTAAGGTTCAGAACTAAAGTTCAGCTTATACTGTCCCTGTCCAAAAGGGCACTGGACACCATTTCTCATGAGAAGCTAAAACATTCAGAAGTCAAGCTATAACATGGTAACCAAAATAGTATATGTAGAAAATGCAGGGTTACTCATCCACTTTTTGCTGAAGTTGGCTTACCAGCCAGAAAGCTCTAACCCTGAACTGGCAAAATGGTAGATGTTCATTTATCCAACCATCTAATAAACAGGTAATGAGTATCAACTACATTCAGACACTAGAGACACAGTGATAAACAATGGAGATATAGTCTCTGCTTTCATGGGGCTTATAGCTCACTGATGAAGCCAAACAATCAAATAAGCATATAAATAACATAAGTAACAAGCAATAAATGTGATGAAAGAAACATTGCACTATATAACACATATATCAGAGAGCCTGACCCAGTCTAGGTAGTAAGGAAAGACATTCTATGCCTAGTTAACAGTGTGCACAAGGCTTATGAGGCTGGAGGAATACAGAAACCTGTGTAGCTAGAATACAGAATGGCATAAGATAAAGGCTACAGAAGCAGAGAAGAGTCAGACCTTGCAAGACCCTGTAGACCATTTAACGACTGGAGATCCCAGACAACCCACAACTGTAGCACACTACAAGAATTTCTCCCAGGTGAGATCGGCACTCACATCTCAACCAGGTCCCCTGAAAAACAACATGATTTCCACACATACTCACATGTCAATGCCTAGGAACGTGACCAGAATGATAAGGAGAGCTACTCTGGCTTCCACAATGCAGATCATCGTGCAGATAGAGAAAATGCATTTTTATCTGGTTGGTTTTAAACACCCATCATGAGATAAACCTAAGAAGAATGGAGAAAAAGGCAATAATTGATATAAAAGTAAAATATGAATCAGAAAGCAGAAAAACAGCTGGAGGTAAGAGATAGAGATTTCACAAAGTCTAACAATAAGTAAAATGTTCACAAAGAGGAGACTGGATGAATAAATTATGGCACATACATTTAATAGAAAAATCTACAATGATAAAAAAGCATGCAAAAACTCTTATGGAACAATCGCCAAGATACACTGTTAAATGAAAAGCCAAGGTGTTGAACAGTAAACACAGTATACTTCATTTATTAAATAGAGAAACACACTGTATACATATTTGCTTCTATATGCATGAAATAACACTGGAAAGATATTCACAAAACTATTGACATTGGTTATCTTTTTTTTTTTTTTCTTTTTCTGACTCAAATACATCTCCTGAGACACTGGTTATCTATAGAGAGGGAAAGATGGGAGGAGGAGTTTTCTCCTTTTTGAATTTCAAACCATAAAAATATATTACCTATTAAAAGTTAAAAAACATGTTAATATTCAATATGATTTTAGATGAGTAAATAGGAAAATTTTAATGAAAAGGAACATTTTCAAGGAAAATAAAAATTAGCAAACTGACTGCCAAATTGGGGCGGGGGGAAGGTAAGAAAAGCCTTCTTACAAAGAATCCTGTATGTTAAAACTTTCTAGTACATTTTAATAATCTAGCCCCCACAGGCTCCAGGAGATAAAACTAATATTTATTGAATATTTCCCGTGTGCTATATACTGCATCAAGCATTACACGTATTTACAGCTCATCCTCACAATTCCTGAGATCGGTGTCCTCATCACCTCTATTTTACATATAAGGAAACTGAAGCATACCCAGTAAGTAACTCCAGAGGTCAGACTCTGCAACCACTATCCTACATTAATTCTGTATTAATAAACTGGAAAACCTTAAAGCAATGCATCATTTTCTAGGGAAACAGAAATTACTTGACATCTGTTTGACTGGAAGTATTCTTCCAATGCCTAAGGAACAAATTATTCTTAGTCTGCACAGATAGTTCCCAGGACATTAAGAAGAAAAAGACAAGGGCTTGCCAATTCATTGAACTAAATTAGAAGAGTGGCTTTCAAGAACTTATTTCCTATAATGAAAATGTGTTACAAGAATAGCTATCTTGTATGGGACACTCACCCTGTGCCAGGCACTGGAGTAAGTGCTTTATAAAAGATCTGGGTGCCACTTGGAAAACAATCTGGCAGTTCTTCAAAACGTTAAACATAGAGTTACCACATGACCCAGTAATTCTACTGGTAGGTAAAATTAAAACACATGTTCACACAAAAACTTGCACATCAATGTTCTTAACAGCATTATTCATAATATAGCCAAAAAGGGGAAAAAAACCCAAATGGCCATTAGCTGATGAACGGATAAATAATGTATAGCCAAACAACAGAATATTATTTGGCAACAGAAAAGAACAATGTTCTAATGCATGCTACAGCATAGATGAACTTTGAAAACAGTATGCTAAGTAAAAAGAGGCAGTCACAAAAGCTCACACCTTGTATGATTCCATTTATATGAAATGTCCAGAATAGGCAAATCTATAGACAGAAAATAGGTGAATGGTTCCCTACAATTGGAGGAAGAGGGGAATGAGGAGTGAAGGGTTTTTTTTAGGGTAATGAAAATGTTCTCAGATTGAGGGCAGTGATGGCCATACAACTCTGAATATTACTAAATACCACTGAACTGTACACACTGTAAATAGGTGAATTGTATGGCAGATGAATTATATCTTGATAAGGCTGTTATTAAAAATACATATCTAGGTGTATTTTCCTAACAACCTTAATGAAACTGAAACTAATATACTTATTTTGTAGACGAGAAATCTGCAGCTCAGAGAGGACGCTATCTACTCATGGTCATAATCTAAATAGTTGAGAAAGCCAGAATTCAAATATGAGTTTTTCTGTCTATATTGCTTACTAGCTCCCAACACAATCCTATGCAAATGCACTGAAAATCTTCAAGAAATGGCCCCCTTTTTTCTTAGAAAACAAACTTATGACTAACAGGTTCATGAAGGCAGCCTCCTAAGAACAAATAATCCATATACAGTTGAAAATCCCAAATCCAAAAAAATCAGAAATCCAAAACACTTCTGGTGTCAAGCATTTCAGATAAGGAATACTCAACCTATAATGCTATTAAGCATTTCAAACTTACAATAAGAGGGAAGCTGTCCATTTAAGAAGCTAGCAGATGGTTTCCAAGTGCATCTTAATTCAAGAGTGCCCTGGAGAACAATAAAAATAATAGCTATAATTTATTAAACTTTTACAATGGGTAAGGCCTGGCACCAAGCACCTTATGTGAATTATTATGTCTAATTATCATAACAACTTAATAAGGTAGACGCTATTATTACCCAGGTTTTACAGATGAGAGGCAAGCCTTAAGAGGTATCTTTTCCCAGGTTACAAGCTAAAGGGTGGCAGAGCTAGAAATCAAACTCAAATCTCTTAGATTCCTGAGCCTCAGCCCTCAACCACCACTGGGTACATTTCTAGGCTATTAAATTTGAAAGCCATAATGAAATGGAACGTTCTTGAAAGGAAGGGAGATAATAAAAACTTGGCAAATGTCAGGGGAGTACTTTCCTCAAAAAGTTCTCCAAGCCTTTGCCGTTTATAGGCAACTTTCTTCACATTTCCAAAGAACAAATAATTCTTATGCTTTATAAATTGTGTAATTTCAGCAAAAAGAGACAAAAGTGTTTCATTTGAAGAAAGCACATGGATTTTCAACCCCAAATATACCTTATTTTGACATAATAAGAATGTGTATGTACCAGGAATGTGTCTGAGCACTTTATAATTGTTAGCTTCTTAAATCTTCATGACAACTATCTAAGGTAGGTACCATTAATAATCCCTATTTTACAGATGAAGAAGGGGAGGCACAAAGAGGGTAGATGACTGGCATAAAGTCACATGGCTAGAAAGTGGCTAGGATTAAAAACCAAGTCATCTAGCTCTACCCTCCAGCACTTAGTCTACTCAACCAACTCTCAAAAAAGAATATGCTATAGCTAATATATGATTCACTGGACTCCTAGCACTGTGCATTATCACACTGACTCCCTTCACATGTATTATCCCAACTGACAACCAAGAAGGTAGGTAAGTTTACTGCCTATCGCAAGATGAAGACCATGAAGCTGAGTGATGTGCTAATTTGCCCAAATACACCCAATTAACACATATCAGAACCAAGATTTTATTAAACCCATGTCTCTCTGACTCTACATCACACCACTAGTCACTGTGTCATGAAACACTATGGTAGGGGTCAGCAAACTAGAGCAAGCAGGCCAAGTCCAGTCTGCTGTGTTTTTATACAGTTCACACAGCCAAAATACAAAAATTCGGTTGAATCAAAAACAGATGGGCCGGGTGCAGTGGCTCATGCCTGTAATCCCAGCATTTTAGGAGGCCAAGGTGGGTGGATCACGAGGTCAGGAGATCGAGACCATCCTGGCTAACATGGTGAAACTCTGTCTCTACTAAAAATACAAAAAATTAGCCAGGCGTGGTGGCACGTACCTGTAGTCCCAGCTACTCGGGAGGCTGAGGCAGGAGAATCACATGAACCTGGAAGGCGGAGGTTACAATGAGCCGAGATCGCGCCACTGCACTCCAACCTGGGCGACAGAACAAGACTCCGTCTCAAAAAAAAAAAAAAAAAAATTGATGGTTGAAAAAAACCAAAATATTTCATGAGAAAATTAAATGAAACCTAAATTTCAATGTTCATAAATAACAGTGGCTGTGTTTTACCGGACCCAGACACACCCATTTATTTACAGCTGCTTTCACACTACAAGGACAGAACTGAGTAATTTTGACAAGACATTGGTATATCGCACAAAGCCTGAAATATTCGCTGTTTGGCCCTTTACAGAAAAGATTTGCTGACCCTCTTTGTTATTATATTTAAAACTCTTATTAAAATGGAGGAGTAGTACACAAAAATTACTCCCCCCCACCCCCGAAAAAAGGAAGAAAAAGCATGGCCTCAAAAGGTGACTGGAGTAGGAATGGAAACTAACCTCCAACTTTCAAGGAACAAATAATGTCTGTGTTCCATAAAGTGTTCCAAGAACTAGAAAACAGTGGAGAGCTTCCCAGTTCATTTTAATAACTGGTTCACAGAGGTTTACAATCCCTAAGCTGTTTTAATTGGAAAGAACTCTGCAGAATGGAAATAACAACAGCTGGCAGTTATGGAACTTTCCCTATGCTGCCAGGTGCTGTGGTTAAGTAGAAGATTTCTATTTAATCTTCCTGACAACCAGGAAGGTAGGGTGCCATTGTTATCCAATTCCACGGATGAAACTGGGTCCTCGGATGTTAAACAAATTGCCCTATGTTCCACATAGAGCTCAGCACTCTAACCCTCATTTCTGCCCTCCAGAGATTAGTCTTAACACCACACCATTTCTTTTATCTAATAAATCTGCAAATATAAGGAAATACATAATTTCCTGAAAAAATATAAAGTACCAAAAGTAACTATCAAAATAATCTTGGTGAGCTGTATAAATTTCATACCAACTCCCAGGAAGCAAATAAGTATGTGCCACAAATTGATCTGGGTCATAAGAAAACAGACTTAACAAGTTTTAATACCCTAGCTCACTGGGTTGCAATAGCACTCATCTCTAACTCATCACCACTCAAAAAAAAAAAAAAAAAAAAAAAAACACACACAATTTAAAAAAAAAAACCATGCAAGATAATGATAGCTACGATTTTTAGCTGAACTATGTGCCAGACACTAAACACTTCCCATGCAATAACTCATTTAAACTAGGAATAAGTATCCCCTGCAGACTAACACATAAGGAGGTTAAATGGTTGTCCAAAATCACACAAGCGAGAGGGCCTGGATCCAAATCCAAGCCAGCAAGTGAACAAACCCGGCATCCTTAACAGACTTTCAGCTAATAAGTCTGAAAATCCTAATTATACATGCTCAATCCAGGGAAAAAAGAAATTGACAAAACTGAGCCAAACTTCAGGGGATGAAGGGGTGCATGGTATACCTACAGCTTTCAAGCAATGTCAACAGTCTCTACAATTCACTCAGCAAAGCAGTTCTGAACCCAAACTATCTTCCTCTAAAAGAGGAGAGACCAAACTCCACATAAACGTTACAATACGAACTTCAAAAGTGTTATGCTAAAGGTAAGAAGCCAGCCGCAAAAGATCATAAATTGTACAATTCAGTTTTCATGGAACGTCCAGAAAAGGGAAATCTCAAGAGCCATAAAGTGGATTAGTGCTTGCCTGGGGCTGATCCTCAAATGGGCTCGAGGGAACTGGGGATGGTGGGATTGGTTGACGTAAACATTCTAAAAGTGGGTTGCGGTGATGGCTGTACAACTCATACATTTACTAAAAAATATTCAGTTGCCCACTGGGTACATTTTGACGTAATCTGCATCTCCACAAAACTGTCTAAAAGAGGCTGAGTACCCCAGCAACCGCTTCTTGTCGAAAGCCATTTCCTATACTCCGTGCTAGGCGTCTCACAGGTTTTTTCCCCAGTCAAATCAATGCTAATAATCGGAAATAGCAAGTTCTGAGAAACGCTAGCGTAGAATGGGCGCACTAGGGATAAGGGGATGGGCCCCAGACTTCAGCAGCCGTTCTGGGAAGTTGCTCGCCTTTTTCGAAGACTCTAGCTGCAAAGCTGGAAGCCGTCGGTGGGGCACCGCAGAGGAGAGACCATGTCTGCCGGATGAGTCCTGTAATTGTCAGGTCACCTGGGTAACGCCTAACCACGACGGGCTGGGTCTCGGCCCGAGGCCTGCAGCCTGGCGCTGACTGGAATCCCCAGCACTGCCGTCTGGAGGACATCGGCGGTATCTCCCCAAGAGACTGGAAGTCCGTGTGTCGAAGAGGCGCGGGACGCGAGCCCACCAACCTGGCTGACCACAGGGAGAGGCCGAGCGTCCAGCCCGCGGGGGCCCAAGATGGTGCCAGAGTTCGAGGCCCTCTGCGCATGCACCCCACCCGCCTTCGAATCTAGCCCGTTCGCCGTTGTGGTTTGTTCTCCCGATTCCTCTTAAGGAGTTGGTCAGTAGAACCATGGCCTCCATTGACTACGTCCTCAGAGTCGCAGCTCTCTTCAGTCGAGCTCCAGTCACAGAAGAGGTTTGTGGTGAGACCCAGGCAGAAGTATTTCCGGTCAACGAGGTCGCGGGTAGTGCGCATGCGCGCCGTGCAGGGCCCTGAGCAAGGGCGCCTGGGAAACCGTGCGTGAAGTGACACACGCCCTGTCCTCAGGGAGCTCACGGCCGACTGGGAAACAGTTAGGAGAACGGGTCAAACGTGGGACGCCCGTCAGCTATACCCAAAGGTCTGTGATAGAGCTTGGAGAAATGTGCATTTGGACACATTATTTTTACATTGTGATCTAGACAGTGAGGTAATTTTTAAAAAAATAAGTTTTAGAATTCTATTAAATTTCAGTTTTAGAATTATATTTAATTATATTTGGAATATTTTGAAATTTCATACGGTTTTTTGGTCTTTTCGGTTTTTTTGAGACAGGGTCTCGCTCTATCACCCAGGCTGGAGTGTAGTGATGTGATCACAGCTCACTTCGCCTCAACTTCCCAGGCTCAAGTGATCCTCCCTCCTCAGCCCCCCGAGTAGCTGGGACTACAGGCACGCACCATTGCACACAGCTAATTTTTTTTTTTTTTTTTGTAGAAATGGGGTTTCACCACGTTGCCCAGACTGATCTCGAACTTCTGGGCTCAAGAGATCCGTCTGCCTCGGCCTCCCAAGATTTCGTTGTGGGGAAAAGATGTATGATTCTATGATCAGAATGAAAGCTCTGAGAGGGCAGCCACTGGTGAGTGTAGGTGCAGTATCCTCTGCACCTTGCATGGTAATTGGCGTGGAATGGATGCTCTTTGAATTTTTCTCAAATGACTGGAGTCTTTGAAAAAGGCACCCTGAGTTACTGTTAACGGATAGGTTCGCTAATAGTTACCTACCGTTAATCGAATAGATTAGCTAATAACACCAACTTTTGATTTGTCTCAGAGTGACCTAGTGTGAAAAGTAGGGTTGCAGATTTAGTATATAAAAAATGCAGGATAACCCTGTCAAATGTGATTTTCAGATAAACTAAACAAATAATTTGTTAGCGTAAGTATGTCCCGTTTGGATACGCTGGGTGTCCTATATTTTATCTAGCAACTTAGAAGACATGTTAAGGTGGGGGGGAAAAATGATTGTGTTCCTCTTAGAAAAAGAACTGGAGGAGAAAAGAAAACGGTACCTGAAATTTGTAAATAAGTACTTCCAAACAATTCTAAAGCAGGTCAGAAAACTACACTTGAGAAACTGTGATTTATAAAGTTTGTGGTAACTGTTGTATTTATATCATCTTAATTGAAACCTCTTACACAGTAGAATGATTATTTTTATTTTATAAGTGCAGAAAGAAGCTCAGAGATAGGAGGTTACTTGTCCAAGTTCTAATATTTTCACTGTCACCCCAAAAAATATGTATTGAGGCCTCTTGGTGGCTCACGCCTGTAATCCTAGCACTTTGGGAGGCTGAGGCAGGCAGATTGCCTGAGTTCAGGAGTTCGAGACCAGCCTGGCCAACATGGTGAAACCCTGCCACTACTAAAAGTACAAAACATTAGCCAGGTGTGGTGGTGCTACCCTGTATTCCCAGCTACTTGGGAGGCTGAGGCAGGAGGATTGCTTGAACTCGGGAGCAGGTGGTTGCAGGGAGCAGAGATCACACCACTTCACTCTAGCCTGGGAGACAGAGTGAGACTCCATGTCAAAAATAAATAAGTAAAAAAAAAATTATTATTATTTATTGAGAGCTGACTGTGTGCTGCTGGTCTCGGATTTCTATTCCACATAATCTGCCTCCAGAGCTGGAAAATTCCAGTGTCTGACCATTCCTCAGCCTCCCTCCCCTTCCCCACTCCAGCTGCAGTTTCCATGGTAACAAACTGAACCTGCTTCTGTAGCTAACAAGAGCTAAGAGTTTTTGAAAGAGAATAAGCCAGAACAATTGACGTCAGCGTACCCTGGCTGGGGGATGGGAAGGACTGCTTGAAGCCCTAAAGCCTTCTATTCCTCCACCAATGGTTTATGCAAGAATTTTCTATGTGTCAACATCTGTCCTTGGATGGAGTCTCTGCAAAAGAACAAAAGTTGTCTATGTAAACCTCTGCAGACCCCATGAATTCATAAGTTTTCACTTCAGGAATTGCTTCAAACACTGGTGACATAAACTTTATGCATCCTTACCATATTAAAATGTATTTAGTCATTATTCAACCAATAATGATGGGGGGGCACTTCTACATATCAAACAGTGCTAGATCCCAAGGATATAATTACTATCAAAACAGACACAGTCTCTATTTTCCTGTTTCTTAGAGTTCAATGGAAGAGACATTGTTTATTCTTCAGTGTATTCTAAGGACCCTTATGTGTGAGACATGTATTAGGGACTTGGGAGATACACAGATGAGTTCAAAACAAATCGTTGAGCTGCATGGAAATGATCCTGGTGGGATTGGGGTCAGACATTAAATAGATAATCACAAAACAGCAAATATTTACTGAGCAGCTACTGTGGTGCCAGGCACTGTTTTAGGCAAGGGGAGGACAGCGGGGAACAAAATAGACTTGGTATCTGTTCTCATGGAACTTACATTCTGATGGAGAGGGAAAAATATATAAATGAATTCACTTGCTTTTAGTTAGAAGGAAAAGGATATTAAACTCAAATTGACTTAAATAAAAAGGAGAATTTATTGGCCTAAGTAACTGAAAATGCCAGAGATAGAATTGATCTCATCAGTATTCATGAACATAATTTATGTTGTTGCAGATCTCTGTAGTCTTTCTGCCCAACACTCCTTCCCCAGGCTTCCTGCCACAGAAGCCTTCTTTCCTATGGAGAACTGGTTAGCATCTGACCTAGGCCTGGTCACGTCATCCTGTTGCTATGCCCACAGTGATTGGTTCAGGAATGGGCACATGACTCCAATGGGCCAGTCAGAGACTTACTTACCTGGGACTTTTCCTTGGGAATTATGAGAAAGATCGTTCCCTTTGCTGTGATGCTAAACTGGTCTGAAGTGTGCCTGGCCTATGGCCATCTTTTTTGCCTATCTGAATAAATCAAGAAAGAGCATCCCACTGTGTGTTTTTAAGCTTCTACTAGATAATGCATGTAATGTGCTTAGCACATAGTAAATTCTCAATAAATGTTAGCCAGTGTTGTTAGTGATTTACAAAGGAATGAGCGAGAAGAAATTATTTGCAGGAACTGAAAGATTGTGGGTTTGTTAACTGCTTCAAAATGAAGGTAAATTAGGAGGGTTTTTGGAGTACATGGAATGAAAACATAGAGGTCCACAGTATAGAGGAATGTTTCCTCTGAGCCACGATGAGGTTTTATGAGCTGTCCAGGGTTCACTGAAGAATATACTTGCCTGGATTCAAAATGCTTGGACCAACCCATTCAGACATTCACTGACCCCTTCCCTGGGTAAGATTCTGTAAAAGAGAAGATGCGCAAGGCATGATCATAGCCATTAAGGACCTTATACTCAACTGGAGTAGCAGGGAAGTGAACAACCAGTAACAGTAAGGCCAGAGGAGTACGGGGCAAGCTTCAGCTCCACATTCATTTACGTAAGAAATACACAGGAACGTATCTAACATGCCAGCCATGGTGCGAGGTGTAAGAGATATTGTATTGAACCAAATTGATGCCTTTTTTATTGGAACTTAAAATCAAGTGCAGTGGTTAGCAAAACTTCAGGAACAGACCAGACAATAACTATTTTAGGCTTGTGGGCTGTACAGTCTCTGTTGTAACTATGCAGCTCTACCATTTTGTGTAAAATCTGTCATGGACAATATGTACGTGAATGAACGTGGCTATGTTCCACATTATTTTGGGACACTGAAATTTGAATTTCAGATGATTTTGTCACATCAAAAATAGTCTTCTTTGGATTTGTTTTCAACCATTTAAAAATACTGAAACCATTCTTAGCTCATGAGCCATACAAAAACAGGCAGTGGGGCCGGTTGTAGTTGCTCATGCCTATAATCCCAGCATTTTAGGAGGCCAAAGCAGGAGGATCACTGAGCCCAGGAGTTCCAGACTAGCCTGGGCAACATAGAGAGACCCTGTCTCTACTAAAAATAGAAAAATTAGCTAGGCATGATGGCACATGTCTGTAATCCTAGCACTTTGGGAGGCCAAGGAGGTAGGATCGCTTTAGCCCAGGAGTTCAAGATCAGCTTGTGCAACGTATCAAAACTTGACCTCTACATAAATATTTTAAAAAGTTAGCATAAGCCTGTAGTCCCAGCAACTTGCAAGGCTAAAGCAAGAGGATCCCTTGAGCACAGGAAGTCAAGGCTACAGTGAACTATGATTGTATGACTGCTCTTCAGCCTTAGCAACAGAGCAAGACTCTGTCTCTTTAAAAAAAAAAACATAGGCAGTGGGAGGAGCATGGTAGTTCATGTCTGTAATCCCAGCACTTTGGGAGGCCCAGGCAGGCCGATCATTTGAAGTTAGGAGTTCAAGACCAGACCAGCATGGTGAAACCCTGTCTCTACTAAATACAAAAAAAAAAAAAAAAAAATTAGCTGGGCGTAGTGGCAGGTGTCTGTAATCTCAGCTACTCAGGAGGCTGAGGCAGGAGAATTGCTTGAACCCAGAAGGCGGAAGTTGCGGTGAGTCAAGATTGTGCCACTCCACTCCACTCCAGCCTGGGCAACACAGCAAGACTCCCTCTAAAAACAAACAAAAAACAGGCAGCTAGATTTGACCCATGGACCCTCATGGGAAACACAAACAAACAAATAATCAATTAATTGCATTGTTGCAAACTGCTCTTGCCTTTCTAGGTTCACCAGTCCATTCATGAGGTATATATTCTTTTCTGGATGGAAAGATGAACGGGCAGATGGACAAGTTGCTGTAGTCACAACATTATAAACACTCTAATTTGAGCACTATATTAGCCCATTGTCACACTGCTATAAAGAAACACCTGAAACTGAGTAATTTATGAAGAAAAGAGCTTTAATTGGCTCACAGTTCTGCAGGCTGTACAGGAAGCATGGTGCTGGCATCTGCTCGACTTCTAGAGAGGCCCCAGGAAGCTCACAATCATTGCGAAAGGCAAAGAGGAAGCAGGCACGTCACATGGTCAGAGCAGGAGCAAGAGAGTGAGTCGCAGGGGAGGTGCTACACGCTTTTAAACAACCAGATCTCATGAGAACTCACTACCACAAGAACAGCACCAAGGGGATGGTGCTAGGCCAATTCATGGGAAATCCACACCCATGATGCAAACACATCCCACCAGGCCCACCCCCAATACTGGGGATTACAATTCGACATGAGATTTAGTGGGGACACAAATTCAAACCATATCAAGCACATAGTCTCATTTCTCACTGGTTCGATCTTTGCCTTCTAGGTGTGCCCCCTTGTTGGATGCGTACATTACCAAGCTGGGAAAGTCATGCCATTGAGAAATTACTAGAAAGTATAGAGGAGAAAACGTGAGCTAGTGAATGAATCCAGGCCACAGCTTTGTCTCAGGATGTTAGATAACTTCTGTTGGTTTTGAAATGTTCTGTGTGTTGAGATTTGTCCTCTCAATTGGATGGTAAAAGCCTTAACGTTGAATTCATCATGACTCTGCCCTGGACTTGCTCTCTATCCTGGGTTCCTGGGAGATCTTAGCTACTCACATGGCTTCTAAGACCTACCTGGAATCCTCAACCACAAACTCTCTTCTGGGCTCTTAAACTGTGTATTCAGATACTACTTGAACTTTCCACTGGGGTGGATCTGATATCTCAAACACAAAAAAAACCCTCAAAATTGATATCAAGCTCATCCCTTCACCTCCCTAAAAATACTTGGTACTTTTCCAGTTTTCTCAGTCTCCCAATATGGTACCACCAGTTTTACAGGCAAGGAATCTGGATAATATCCTTGATTCTTCTCTGTCTTAACCTCAGCCTAAAATCCATCAGTCCTATCTCCCAAATATATCTTTAGCTTCCCACCTCTCTCCTAAATCACTCTTGATTCTTGCCTTCTCTTTAATCTGATCCTACCTCCATGGTCAGTGACTCATTTCTCTTGCCTAGACAAATGCGTTAGTTTGCTAGGGCTGCTGTAACAAAGTGCCACAAACTGCATGGCTTAAACAGCAGAAATTTGTTGTCTCACAGTTCTGAAGGCCAGAAACCCAGCAGGGCTGGTTCCTTCTGACAACAGGGAGGAAGGATCTGTTCCAGGCCTCTCCCCTAGCTGCTGGGGGTTTGCTGGCAGTCACTGGCCATCGTTGGCCTCCATTGGCCATTGCCCTGATCTCTGTTCTCATCTTCACATTGTCTTCTCCTGTGTACACGTCTGTGTCCAAATTCCTCCTTTTCATAAGGACCCCAAGTTGTACTGGATTAGGGCCCGTCGTACTGCAGTGTGACCTTGTCTTAACGTCTTACATCTGCAACAACCCTATTTCTACATAAGGTCACATCCTTATGTAGTCTGGGGGCTCAGACTTTAACATATGAATTTCTGGGGTGGGGTTGGGGAGCCCACAGCAGCAAGTGTGCCAGCCTCTTTGCTGGTCTCCCTGCTTCCACTTTTTCCTACTTCCTTTCATTTCCCCAACCTAGGCAAGGGTGACCTTTCTAAAATGCAGACAGGACTAGGAGCCTGCTGTGAGTCATGGGGCTCACTGAGGCCTGGTTTTTTGGTTTTTGGTTTTTGGGATTTTTGTTTGTTTGTTGGTTTTTGAGACAGAGTTTCGCTCTTATTGCCCAGGCTGGAGTGCAGTGACGAGATCTCAGCTCAGGTATCAAGGGAGCATTCCTAGGTGTCATGGGCCAGCGTCCCCTCTGCACATTCAGCCCATGTGGATGTTTTGAAGCTTCCTCTCCTCAGGAAGCGCAAGCTTCAGCCAGAAAATTCATCCCACTTGTCTCAAAATTTCTGTAACTCTCCAAAGGAATTTGATCATCTCCCACTATCAGCACTGTCAGTTGGGGTCTGTCCCCAGGACTCCGTCCATGTTGCCACCATCTCTCCCTGGGCATCTGCTGTGGCCTCCTAAACGTTCTTCCTTTTCTATCTAGTCACCTTCCACCCGTTCCACACACACACACTGGCCAAAAAGAAAGCCTCACTGTGTGATCTCCTCCTCCTGCTCCGGGTCCCCCAGGGCTGCCTGCCCATCAGGGTAAAGTCCAAGTAGCCAACGTGATGCCTCAGGCCCTCCAAACCCAGCCTTGCCAGCTGGCCCAGCTTCACCTCTCTCTGCTCCCATCCTGGGTCTCCATGCTGCGGCAGGAATGACAATCTTCCAGTTCCCTGCGGAGGCCATGTCCCCTCTGAGGAGCTGGCTGTACTCACTGCCCCCACAGACTCATTTCTCCCCTCCCATTTTCTCCTCAGTTCCCTCCAACCAGGATTAGCTGCCACTCTACAAAATCTGTTCTCAAAATCAACAGTAACCTCTGCCTGACCAACGTGGTGAAACCCCGTCTCTACTAAATACAAAAAATTAGCTGGGCATGGCGGCTCTTGCCTATAATTCCAGCTACTTGGGAGGCTGAGGCAGGAGAATCGCTTGAACCTGGGAGGCAGAGGTTGCAGTGAGCCAAGATTGTGCCACTGCACTCCAGCCTGGATGACAGAGCGAGACTCCATCTCAAAAAAAAAAAAACAAACAAAAAAACCACACACACACACACACACACACACAATAACAAAAAACAAACAAACAAAAACTACATCAGACACTTTCTAGGGATTAGGAATGTATTGGTTAAAAATCGGGTGAGGCAATTGTCTCTGGAGATGATGTCTTGAAATTAAAACATGAATGGAAACCCAGTATGGTCTACCCATACAATGGAATATTGTTTAGCTTTAAAAAGGAAGGAAACTCGGACACTTGTTACAACATCGATGAACATTATGACATTATGTTAGATGAAAGAAGCCAGTCACAAAAGGACAAATACTGTATGATTCCACATGAGGTACTTAGAGTAGTCAAATTCATAGAGATAGAAAGTAGAATGGTAAGTGTCAGGGGTTGAGCCACAGGAAATGGGGAGCTGTTGTTTAATGGGTACAAAGTTTCAGTTTTTCAAGTTGAAAAGAGTTCTGGGGCTCGATGGTGGTGATGGTTGCACAAAGATGTGAATGTATTTAATGTCACTGAACTTGAGGATTAAGCTCTGATTTTTTTATCTTGCCCAAAGTCCTATGTAAGGAGTCTGGGAAGTCATGCCCTGCAAACCATAAATTCTCATCAGATAGGTTTTGTTTAACCCTATATATCGTAACTTACTTTCTCATCTGACTCTGGCATAACATTACGTGACGAAGAAGAAAGTCAAAATATTTTACCCCAAACGTATTTCTTTGCCATATTTTGAAATGGCCATTGAAAGCTGTCCTTTGTGGGGGAAAGTTCACATCTGTAAAGAATCTCTATAAACATAGCTAGATCTTTTTCTTCTAGGCCCTCCCAATCCCGAGGAGATTAACTAAGAGTCTAGCACCTTTTAAAGGTCTGAATATGAAACATTTGTCATCTATTGTCTCTAAGAGCAGCCAGTATAAGACTTCAAAAGAACCTTGGGGCCGGGCGTGGTAGCTCACGCCTGTAATCCCAACACTTTGGGAGGCCGAGGCAGGCGGATCACCTGAGGTCAGGAGTTCAAGACCAGCCTGACCAACATGGAAAAACCCCATCCGTACTAAAAATACAAAAATTAGCTGAGCCTGGTGGCATGTGCCTGTAATCTCAGCTACTTGAGGGGCTGAGGCAGGAGAATCGCTTGAATCAGGGAGGCAGAGGTTGTGGTGAGCTAAGATCACCCCATTGCGTTCCAGCCTGGGCAACAAGAGCCAAACTCTGTCTCAAACAAACAAACCAACCAACCAACCAACCTTGTCCACAATCTTTTATCTTAACCTGAACATTTTCTTTCCGTAGATTCCAGGTGTTTAGACAAACTCAACCAATTGTCAACCGGAAAATATTTAAATTTACCTATAGCCTGAAAGCACCCCCCAGTCTCATGCCTCCCTAAAATGTATAAAACCAAGCTGTACCCCGAACACCTGGGGCACATGTTCTCAGGACCTCCTGAGGGCTGTGTCATGGGCCATGGTCACTCATATTTGGCTCAGAATACATCTCTTCAAATATTTTTCAGCATTTGACTCTTTTCGTTGACAAAGGGTACACTTAAAAATGGTTAAGACAGGGCCAGGCGCGGTGGCTCGTGCCTGGAATCCCACCACTTTGAGAGGCTGCAGCAGGAGGATCACTTGAGCCCAGGAGTTCAAGACCAGCCTGGGCAGCATAGGGAGGCCCCATCTCTACAGAAAATTGAAACCTGAGTCAGGCATGATGGTGTGTGCCTCTCAAGTCCCAGCTACACTCAGAGGCAGCAAGAAGATTGCTTGAGCACAGGAGTTTGAGGCTACAATGAGCTATGATCACACCACTGAACTCCGGCCTGAGTAACGAGTGAGATCCTGTCTCCAACACTTTTTAAAAGCAAGGGTTAAGATGGTACATTTTATATTTTATATATATATATATATATATTATATATATATATATATATATATATATATATATATATTTTTGAGACAGAGTCTTGCTGTGTCGCCCAGGCTGGAGTGCAATGGTGAAATCTCAGCTCACTGTAACCTCCATCTCTTGAGTTCAAGCAATTCTCCCGTCTCAGCCTCCTGAGTAGCTGGAATTACAGGCACGTGCCACCACGCCTGGCTAATTTTTGTATTTTTAGCAGAGATGGGGATTTCACCATGTTGGCCAGGCTGGTCTTGAACTCCTGACCTCAGGTGATCTGCCCACCTCAGCCTCCCAAGATGCTGGGATTATAGGCATGAGTCGCTATGCCCAGCCTGCGTTATACATCTTTTGTGACAATTAAAAATAATTTTTAAAAATTAACACATCAATAGGCCGGGCACGATGGCTCACGCCTGTAATCCCAGCACTTTGGGAGGTTGAGGCAGGTGGATCACCTGAAGTCAGGAGTTTGAGACCAGCCTGTCCAACATGGTGACACCCCATCTCTACTAAAAATACAAAAAATTAGCCAGGTGTGGTGGCGGGTGCCTGTAGTCCCAGCTACTCGGGAGGCTGAGACAGGAGAATCGCTTGAACCTGGGAGGCAGAGGTTGCAGTGAGCCAAGATCATGCCATTGCACTCCAGCTTGGGCAACAAGAGGAAAACTGTGTCTCAAAACAAAAAACAAAAAAAAACAAAAACAGAAAAAAAAGCACATAAATAAATGACACCTACCTTGTAAGCTCATCCTCCATGCTGGGAACACATTTTTGCCTCTTGGCTTGGCTTCCCAAGGAGTATATGACCCCAGAGTTTCAGAGATACACACGTTCTAGTCCTCACCTAAGCTAATTCCATTCCAGTCCAACTCTTCCAGTTTTAAATGGCCCCCTTGTAGGAACATCCACATCACTCATCTGGGAATATCATCATTTGGCAATTTAATGATCTCTAGGCAAAGACACAGTAGAGATTTTACCCACTGGTGTGGCTTGGAATGCTGCCTGTGGTGGCTCAGTGCTGTGCTCAACTTGGCAGAACCAGAGTGATGTTTCAGAGTCCACTTTCTGTTACGGTTCTCGGCTGGACTTGGCCACCAGAGGTGTTTGCCTGGGATCGAGAACGCATAGGTGGAGCGGCAGCTGTGTGTGCTGTGTGTGTGTGTGTGTGTGTGTTTAGAGGTTACAGTTGGACCAGGTGCCGTGTGTGTGTGTGTGTTTGTGTGTGTGTGTTTGTGTGTGTTTAGAGGTTACAGTTGGGCCAGATGCTATGCAGCTCATGCACGTCCCTGACAGCTGCCAGCTCACCTTGTGTGTGTGTGTATGTGTGTGTGTGTGTGTGTATGTGTGTGTGTGTTTAGAGGTTACAGTTGGACCAGGTGCTGTGTGTGTGTGTGTGTGTGTGTGTGTGTTTAGAGGTTACAGTTGGGCCAGGTGCTATGCAGCTCATGCATGTCCCTGCCAGCTGCCAGCTCACCGTGTGTGTGTATGTGCGTGTGTGTGTGTGTGCGTGTGTGTGTTTAGAGGTTACAGTTGGACCAGGTGCTGTGTGTGTGTGTGTGTGTGTTAGAGATTACAGTTGGACCAGGTGCCATGTGTGTGTGTGTGTGTGCGTGTGCGTGTGTGTGTTTAGAGGTTACAGTTGGACCAGGTGCTGTGCAGCTCATGCATGTCCCTGCCAGCTGCTGGCTCACCTTGTGGCCCATGGGGGCATTCCGGGCCCCCACTGAAACCATCTTTGCAAAAATTATATCAGTGAGAAAATGTTGGCAGTGGAGGAGATCTGATCTAGCCAACCCTCCTCTTGCCTTTAGCTTTCAAGTTACCTTAATTATCACTGGGCTTAGGCTGAGCTAACTTTGAGAGACATTTAGGTTATAATTTAAGTAATAACCCTTCCCCAAAACTCAGCCGCCTTTGTAAAGCTAATGAGAGACCACCAGAGTAGGGGAGGAGAGAAGACTGAATTCTGCTAAGCTGTAGACTTAAAGATTGCCAGCTGTTATTCTGGAGGTCCTGCAGGTAGCATCGCTATTGTGGACTGGCCTTTTGAGATATCTTTTCAGGTTTTTTGCATGTCTGACACCCATGGCTCCACCTAGGTCCATCCACGATGGCTCCTGTGGCCCTACCCAGAACCAACTCAACGTAAGAGGATGGTTTCAACTCCCTATGATTTCACCTCTGACCCAACCAATCAGCAGCAACCACCCATTGCATAACCACCCCCGCCCCTTATCCCAAACTACTTTTGAAAAACCCCCAACCTACAAGCCTTTGATGAGATTGATTTGAGTAATAAGTCCATCTTTTGTATGGCATGGCTGGCCTTATGTCAATTAAATTGTTTCTTTACTGCCATACCATGGTCTTTATTTGTGCAGCAGACAGGAAGAAACTTTTGGGTGGTTACACCACTAGCCTCTCCTGGGCTGTTTGCATGTTTTTAGCTCACACTGGAGGGCTCCAGGGTCTCCTGCAAAATGCCCCATCCTCACAGGCCATGAGAGACTGACAGAGGTTCCAATTCATCTCCGTGGGTGCTGGCTAGACCTCCCAGATCCATTTGCACTTGTTCTTCTTCACTTTCCTTTCTCAACACCTCGGATTGGACCCTGTGCCAGATCCGCCATCTTTTTCTCAATGTCTCCTGTACATCCAGTCCGGGTCTCTGGTCACGCATGAATCCTTCTTTCACTGGACATTTCCACTTCGGTCTGATTCCAGTTCGTCTCAGTCCCTTGACTCCAAACTCTGAATTGTTTCTTTTTCAGTGGTAATCAGATGTGCTCAGGATGCCAGCACCCACCCACTCACCAGGTCAAAAAGCTGGGACGTCTTGGGTCCTTCTGCCCCCTCAAATCCATCACTTGCATCTCCAACAGAAACCTTGGTTTGTCCACACCTGTCTCCCACTGCCTCCATCCCCATGCCACCCTCCTTAGCTGCCGAGCTTCTGTCATCTCTTCCCTGTTCAAGAATGACCATTTGCTTGTTGTATCTGCTTCCTCACTGCCCCTTTCCCATACAGCCAAGGTCACCTTTCCAAAAAACGTACTGGTCATAAGTACATTGGGCTGCCTGGGAAGAGCCAGACCCCAGCAGAAAGCTGCAGAAACTGTCAAGGCAGGCAAGACACAGATCTCCTCTGTCCCCACTCTGAGTAGGAGCAAGGAGGGAGGCCACGGAAGGTGAGTCAGGATGCTGCCAGGGGAGGCTGCGTCTGCTCGTCCCCCTCTCTGTCCTCTGTCTGCCTCTCTAAAGACCTCACCCTTCTCAGGGAGTAGGTACAGCAAGGGGAGAAGGCCCCTGAGATGCTCGTGACCCTGACCTGCTGAGTCAGCCTTTCTTCCCTCTCTGGAATTGCCTTTTTTCTTCTCAGAGAGTGGAGGCCCTTGGCTTTTCCTGAAATTCTTTGCTTACTCACTGAACACATAAACCTGTTCCCTGTCAGTCGTCCCAGGCAGAGACAAAGCTGTAGTTCTTAAGTGCTCCTGTCTGCCCCAAGTTCAGCCAATCAATTTCCTATCGCTGCCAATTTTACCCCTTTTTTCTTTTTTCTTTATTTTATTATTATTATTTCTTATGATGGAGTCTCACTCTGTCACCCAGGCTGGAGTGCAATGGCCCAGTCTCAGCTCACTGCAATCTCCGCCTCCCCAGTTCAAACGATTCTCCAGCCTCAGCCTCCCGAGTAGCTGAGACTACAGGCGCCTGCCACCATGCCCGGCTAATTTTTGTATTTTTAGTAGAGATGGGGTTTCACTATGTTGGCCAGGCTGGTCTCGAACTCCTGACCTTGTGATCTGCCTGCCTCAGCCTCTCAAAGTGCTGAGATTACAGGCGTGGGCCACTGTGCCTGGCCGTGTTTCTTTCTTGTGATGAGAAGCTTTATTTATAATAACCCCAAACTGACAACAACCCAAATGTTCATCGATTGATTAAAGAATTTGTTTTGTATTTTTACAATCAATATTCCTCAACAATAAGGAGTAAACTATTGGCAGATGCATCATCATGCTTACATCCCCAAAAGCTGAGTGTGATGGCTCACATCTATCATCCCAGCACTTTGGGAGGCTGAAGTGGGAGGATCACTTGAGCCCAGGAGTTTGAGACCAGCCTGGGCAACATAGGGAGACCCCATCTCTACAAAAATATTTAAAAATTAGCTGGGTGTGGTGGAACATGCCTGTAGTCCCAGCCACTTGGGAGGCTGAGGTGAGAGGACGCCGTGAGCCCAGGAGATTAAGGCTGCAGGGAGCCATGATTGCTCCACCGCACTCCAGCCTGGGCGACACAGCAAGACTCCATCTCAAAAGAAAAAAAAACGTTAAAATGAGGTCATTAGGGTGGGTGCTGATCCAATAGGACTGCTATTCTTATTAGAAGAAGAGGTTAAGGCATGAAAAGATCACATTCTTTCACCACTTTCTTCTAAATAGGCTTCTTCCTCCCTCCCATCCACAACACAGCTGTGCTCAAAATCTGCTATGTTGTCAGATCCAATGGTCACTCCTCTGTCCTCAGGTTACGTGGCTTCATTGTGGCAATCAACACAGTTCACCTCTTCCTCCTTCTCAAAAATGCTTTCTTCTTGTCCCTTCATAGACCCTCTATCCCGATTGTCCTGGCCCCACCTTCTTCCAGCTCTCCTTCTTCTGCTTGTAGGTAAAGCTGAAAGCGTGCACACCCTCTGACCCCGCCATTCTTATTCAGGGAGCCCAGACGACCACTCCCCAAATGTGTACTGAGTGCAGAATAATAATAATTCTCAACATGCACCAAGTGCCCACATTAGGCCAGTCACGCGCCCTATCCAGGAATGCATTTAAACGAACAATTTATATCTCCTTCACGTTTCACAGAGCTGACAGTCTCTTGGGGCCTCAATTGTCAAAACAGTTGAGAATAAGCAGGTTCTTACAAGCTTGGGAAAAGATGGATTAGTCAGCAGCCAGGGAAACAGGGAGCTATCAGAATCAGTTTTAAAGTTGGACAACTGACCCATGGCAGCCTGCCTCAGTGAACGCGCCTTTGCATGCCAATCATTTGGTTAGGAGGGACTCACTCTGATACACACGTCTCTGAGTGCCAACCAATCCACAAGGGTCCCACTCGAGAAATCACGGTCCTGCAGATGATGTCAGCCCTTGATGTCTGTGAAAGCCCCACAACCTCTGAACTCCACATTGCCCCGAAACCCTCCATAAAACCAGACCGTTCTGCACAGAGAGACTGCCTGGTTAGCAGAGCTCTCTCTCCTTTATTATGGTAAGAAATCAATTCAGAATTGTTCTTTTATTTCAGATATTGAATTGTGTTAGCTTGGGTTGCCATGACAAAGTACCATGGACTGAGTAGCTTAAACAACAGAAATGTATTTTCTGACAGTTCTGGAGGCAAAAAGTCCAAGATCCAGGTGTTGCTGGGGTTGGCTCCTTCTGAGGCCTCTCTTTGGCTGATATCTGGCTGCCTTTCCCCCATGTCCTTACAGGGTTGTCCCTCTGTGTGTGTCTGTGTCCTGGTCTCCTCTTCTTAAAAGGAAAGCAGCATATGGATTAGGACTCACCCTAATGACCACATTTTATTTACCTCTTTAAAGATCCTATCTCTGGCCAGGGACAGTGGCTCACGCCTGTAATCCCAGCACTTTGGGAGGCCGAGGCGGGCGGATCACAATGTCAGGAGTTCGAGACCAGCCTAGCCAATATGTTTGAAACCCTGTCTCTACTAAAAATACAAAAATTAGCCAGGCATGGTGGCAGGTGCCGGTAATCCCAGCTACCCGGGAGGCTGAGGCGGGAGAACCACTTGAACCCAGGAGGTGGAGGTTGCAGTCAGCCGAGATTACGCCACTGCACTCCAGCCTGGTGACAGAGCGAGACTCCATCTCAAAAAAGCAACAACAACAACAACAAAAACCCACAAATACCACTGGGTGACAGTTGTCTACAGTATTCAGAACACAGCATCCTATCCAGGTGTGTGGTCTGGGAGCAACCAGCTGTCCTATAGAGGCTGGGTGTGCAGTAGACTCTACCAGCTAGGTGTGTGTAAGTGCAATCTAGGATGTTCACACAATGATGAAATTGTCTAACAGCGCACTTCTAAGCATGTTTAGGGATGCGTGGCTGTATAGAGTTCTTGGCGGGTGTCAAGTAAGTGGAATTCTTCCCAGGAAATTTTTCTTTTTCTTCTTTTTTTGAGACAGGGTCTCACTCTGTCGCCCAGGCTGGAGTGCAGTGGCGCAATCACAGCTCACTGCAGCCTCCGCCTCCTGGACTTAGGTGATCCTCCTGCCTCAGCCTCCCAAGTAACTGGGACCATGAGAGTGCACCATCATGCCTGGCTACATTTTTTTTTTTCTGAGATGGAGTTTTGTTCTGTCTCGCCCAGGCAGGAGTGCAATGGCAGGATCTCAGGTCACTGCAAACTCTGCCTCCTGTGTTCAAGTGATTCTCCTGCCTCAGCCTCCCGAGTAGCTGAGATTACAGGTGCCTGCCACCACACCCAGCTGATTTTTGTATTTTTAGTAGAGATGGGGTTTCCCCACGTGGCCAGGCTGGTCTCGAACTCCTGACTTCAAGTGATCTGCCTGCCTTAGCCTCCCAAAGGGCTGGGATTACAGGCATGTGCCAACATCCAGTGGCTATTTTTATTTTATTTAACATATTCTCTTTATTATCCAGGCTGGTCTCAAACTCCTGCGCTCAAGCAATCCACCCACCTCGGCCTTCCGAAGTACTGGGATTACAGGCATGAACCACCATGCCTGTCCCCCAGGCATTTATTCTAAACATTTATTCTAAACACAGTTCAGTATTTCCCAAGCCTCTCTTGAATGCCAGGAACAATGCTGGGACAATAGTAATGTGCAGAACAGACTAGACATCTATTCAGCAATCCTGCTTCTGGGTATACACACAAAAGAATACAAAGCAGGGTCTCGAAGAGATGTTTGTACACCCGTATTCATAGCACCATTATTCATAATAGCCAAGTGGTGGAAGCAACCCAATGTTCACTGATGGATGCGTGGATGAGCAAAATGTGCTCTATACGTACAATGAAATATTGTTCAGTCCTGAAAAGAAAAGGAAATTCTGACACTTGCTACAACATGAATGAAACTTTTTTTTTTTTTTTTTGAGATGGAGTCTCGCTGTGTCGCCCAGGCTGGAGTGCAGTGGTGCCATCTCGGCTCACTCCAAGCTCTGCTTCCTGGGTTTGAGCGACTCTCTCACCTCTGCCTCCTAAGTAGCTGGTACTTCAGGCATGCACCATCACGCCCAGCTAATTTTTGTATTTTTAGTAGAGATGGGGTTTACCGTGTTGGCCAGGCTGGTCTCGAACTCCCGACCTCAAATGATCCGCCTGCCTTGGCCTCCCAAAGTGCTGGGATTATAGGTGTGAGCCACCGCGCCCCGTCATGAATGAAACTTTTGAGAATATTATGCTAAGTGAAATAAGCCAGTCACAAAAAGACAAATACTGTATGATTCTACTTATATACTGTACTTAGAGTAGTCAAACTCATAAAGACAGAAAGTAAAGTGGTGATTGCCAGGGACTGAGGGAAGTGGTGAGTGGGGAGTTAATGAGGGCAGTTTCAGTTTTGCAAGATGAAAAGAGCTCTGGCAGCAGATGGTGGTGATGGTTGCACAACAAGTTGAATATATTTAACACTGCTGATCTGTACAGTAAAAATGGTTAAGATTGGCTGGGTGTGGTGGCTCATGCCTGTAATCCCAGCACTTTGGGAGGCTGAGGCGGGTGGATCACCTGAGGTCAGGAGTTTGAGACCAGCCTGACTAACATGGTGAAACCCCATCTCTACCTCATCTACTAAAAATATAAACTACTAAACCTTATCTACTAAAAATACAATCGATTAGCTGGGCCCGGTGGCAAGTGCCTGTAATCTCAGCTACTCAGGAGGCTGAGACAGGAGGATCGCTTGAACCCAGGAGGCAGCGGTTACAGTGAGCTGAGATCAAGCCGTTGCACTCCAGCCTGGGCAACAAAAGCAAGACTCTGTCTCAACAACAACAAAAAAGTTTAAGATGGTAAATTTTATGTTACCTATATAGTTCCACAATTAAAAAACAAAACGCTGTCATGCTCTTGTTTTTCTGCACTTCTTGGAGGCTGTACTCTTAGTAGCCAGACCTGGAGCTGCGGACCTCTTGGCTTGAAACACTTCCCCTTGCCATTCCTTCCTGTTCTGCCTGCACTTTTCAGGACACTTCCTCCAAGGAAGCCTTCTCTGATGCCTTCCTCCCATCCCCTTCAGAATAGGGGTAGCCCCAGTGCTGGCTCCCCAGCCTCATGAGATCCAGTTTTGTTCATCTCTTCCCAACTCCACATTCGGTGATATCACATTGTTAGCTTTAGGTCAGCCACAGTGGGAATATTTACACCATGGAAATTGGCAGACTCTACAAAGCATGGTTTTGTTCCCCTGAAAGCTAGTTGTTAAACATTTACCAGCCCACCATGGAATGGTCATCCCTTCCCTGCTGCTCAAACATCCTGTCCTCTCTGATGTGATGTCTGTCTTCCCTGTTAGACGATAAGCTTCACCAAGGCAGGGGCCAGGCCTGTAGCTGGTGAGTGGTGGAACCAGGGTTTGAAGGCTCAGGGGATACAGGTTGAATATCCCTTAACCAAAATGCTTGGGACCAGAAGTGTTTCAGATTTCAGATTTTTTCAGATTTTGAAACATTTGCATTTATGTAATGAGATATATATTGGGGATACAACCCAAATCTATACATGCAATTTATTTTTTTTTTGTTTGTTTGTTTTGAGACGGAGTCATCTTGCTCTGTCTCCCAGGCTGGAGCGCAGTGGCATGATCGCAGCTCACTGCAACCTCCACCTCCCAGGTTTGAGCGATTTTCATGCCTCAGCCTCCCGAGTGGCTGGGATTACAGGCACCCACCACCACGCCCGGCTAATTTTTTTTGTATTTTTAGTAGAGATGGGTTTCACTGTGCTGGCCAGACTGGTTTCAAACTCTTGATCTCAGGTGATCTGCCCGCGTCGGACTCCCAAAGTGCTGGGATTACAGGCATGAGTCACCATGCCCGGCCTTATTTATGTTTCATAGACATCTTATACACATAGCCTGGAGATAATTTTATGCAGTAATTTTAATAATTTTGTGCATGAAAACAAAGTTTTGACTGTGTTTTGACTGCAACCCTTTGCAATTTTCCACTTGTAGCATCATGCTGGCACTCAAAAATTTCAGATTTTGGAGTATTTCTGATTTCAGATTTTCCCATTAGATATGCTCAACCTGTAATGGCCACCCTAATTTCAGTCTGTCTCCCTGGAAATCAACAAGACAATAATAATGATAAAAATAACAGTCAGCCAGGCGTGGTGGCTCACGCCTGTAATTTCAGCACTTCAGGAGGCCAAGGTGGGCAGATCACAAGGTCAGGAGTTCAAGACCAGTTTGGCCAACATGGTGAAACCCTGTCTCTACTGAAAATACAAAAGTTAGTTAGGCATGGTGGCAATGCCTGTAGTCCCAGCTACTCCGGAGGCTGAGGCAGGAGAATCACTTGAACCTGGGAGGTGGATGTTGCAGTGAGCTGAGATCATGCCACTGCACTCCAGCCTGGGTGACAGAGTGAGACCCTGTCTCAAAAAAAAAAAAAAAAAAAAAGAAAAGAAAAGAAAAAGAAAAATACTAGTCATAGCTGTTATTATGAATTGCAGCATTCCTGTATTCCTGCGGACCCTAGCTCAGAGTCATCTCCTCTCACCTCTCCACTGGCTTCGTCAGCCACACTGGGTTTCTTTCTCCCTCTCCAACATATTTCTCTCCATTGTCTTCTCACTTCTTGGTATGTTCTTCCCTCAGATCTTTGCTTGACTGATCATTTAGGTTTCCTTCAACTTAAATGTCACTTCCTTGAAGGGGCCTTTTCTCAGAAACTGAGCTAAAATAGCCTCGATCACCCTCCAGTAATGTATGTTGTGCCGTAAGTGGCCTCATCCCCATAATTAACCACCAGTCTTTCATGTGGACAACTTATGTCTCCTCAAAGTTATTTATAAAGCAATATACAAACCAGCTTCAAGTTCCCTTCTCTTTACCCTCTAAAGTCCTTCCTATGTAGAAACTCCTGAGGAACCAGCAAATTCCCCAGTTTTATGATCTTCATTAATTATTTTATTGTGGTAAAAACCACATCACATAAAATTTACCATCTTAATTATTTTAAGTGTACAATTTAGTAATGTTAAGTATTTTCACATTATATGAATCAGGTCTCTAGAACTCTTTCATCTTACAAATCAGAAACTCTATAACCATGAAAAAACAACTCCCCATTGCTTCCTACCCCATTCCCTGGTAACCACCATTTTACTTTTTGTTTTTACGAATTTGACTCAGTAACTTCGTATCAGTGAGATAATAACATTTGTCTTTTTGTGACTGCCTTATTTCACTTAGCATAATGTCCTCAAGGTTCAGTCATGTTATATCACAACACTTCCTTTTTTATGCTGAATAATAATGTTCCACTGTATGCATATACCACATTCCCATTGTCCATTTATCTGCTGATGGGTATTTAGTTTGCTTCAACCTCCTGGCTATTGTGAATAGTGCTGTTAGGAACACGGCAGTACACATATCTCTTTGAGTCCATGTTTCATTTTGGGTAAATACCTAGAATTGGAATTGCTGGATCATAAGGTAATTTTACTTTTAATTTTTTGAGGAACTGCCATACCGTTTTCCAAAGTGGCTGTACCATTTTATATTCCCATCAGTGGTGCCCAAGAGTTCCAATTTCTCCACAGTGCCTTCTTTTTTTTTTTTTTTTTTTTTTTTTTTTGAGACAGAGTCTTGCTATATCACCCAGGCTGGAGTGCAGTGGCGCGATCTCAGCTCACTGCAACCTCGGCCTCCTGGGTTCAAGTGATTCTCCTGCCTTAGCCTCCCGAGTAGCTGGGATTACAGGCGTGCACCACCAAGCCTGGCTAATTTTTTGTACTTTTAGTAGAGATGGAGTTTCACCATGTTGGCCAGGCTGGTCTCGAACTCCTGACCTCATGATCTGCCCGCCTCAGCCTCCCAGAGTGCTGGGATTACAGGTGTGAGCCACCGCGCCCGGCCCACATTGCCTTTTATACTTTCCTTTTTTTTTTTTGATAGTAGCCATCCCGACAGGTATGAGTTGGTATCTCATTGCAGTTTTGAATTGCTTTTCTTTAATGATTAATAATGAACATTTTTTCACGTGCTTGTTTGTCATTTGTATATCTTCTATGGAGACATGTCTATTCAAGCTCTTTGCCCATTTTCGAATTGTGTTATTTGATTTTTTTGTTGTTAAGTTGTTGTAGTTCTGTATATATTTTCAATATTAACCACATATCAGATATATCATTTGCAAATATTTTCTCTTATTCCATAGGTTGTCTTTGCATTTTGTCAATTGTTGTGTTATTTAAGGCACAAACATTTTACATCTGATATAGTCCCATTTGCCTATTTTCACTTTTGTCGTCTGTGCTTGGTGTCAGATCCTAAAGCATGTCATTGCCTAACTCCATTTATTTTAAAAATTTTGTCTTCAGGCACGGTGGCTGACGCCTGCCATCCCAGCACTTTGGGAGGCTGAGATGGGTGGACCACCTGAGGCCAAGAGTTCAAGACCAGCCTAGCCAAAATGGCAAAACCCAGTCTCTACTAAAAACTTAAAAATTAGCTGATCATGGTAGTGGGTGCCTGTAATCCCAGCTACGCAGGAGGCTGAGGCAGGAGAATCCCTTGAACCCAGGAGGCGGAGGTTCTAGTGAGCTGAGATCCCACCATTGCACTCCAACCTGGGCGACGGAGTGAGACTCTGTTTCAAAAAAAAAAAAAAAATGTTATCTTGATTCTGTTTGTCAGTTCCCACACCCCATTCCATCCGCTCCAGGAGAAAACAGACATGTCTCCGGCTCCCTTGGACTTCCTAGAATTTAACACAGTGCCCAGGGCACAAGCATGAAACATACTTGTTGAATGAGTGGATGCTCTGTTGCTGATGTCTGACAGAATATTATTTACAGCTTACACCTGACTGTCCCAAGGCAAGGTCTCTGAATTCTTCTGGTCGGCACCAGAAGGGAGGGACGAAGCTTCCAGAGGAGACCTGCCTGCCACTGTCCTGTGATGGGGAACCTAAGGGACAGGCAGACCTTGGCTTTTGGTCCCCCGGAGAGCTGGCTCCGTACTGGGGCTGGGAATCTCCCTGATGTTTGATTTGCAGGGTGAATGGGGTGGAACCTTCTGCCCCTCCCTCCATTCCCCCTTCTCTGGTGTGCAGGAAGCTGAGGCCTTCTAGGAGACTGGGGATACTGAGGCCGAGGGAGGTAGGGAGGAGTTAGGAGGTTTTTGATTCTCACTTGAATCCTTCCCACTGTAGCTGGAAATGGAGTTTTTGGGTCACCTGCCCCAGCAGGGGATGGGAGTGTAGGCGGGGTCTGCATCTGCAACCCCCTCCTGAATGTGGAAATCTTAACGAGGCCAACACCTCCCCCGTTGCTGGATATGGAAGCAATGATACTTTCTCGCCTTATCAGCTCTGCACTCCCTATACCCCACTGGGATAGAAATCCTGTCTCGGTGTCAGGCAGGGGTCTCAGGCTACCCCTCCTCTGCTGGGGTGGAAGATGGAGAGGTCAAAGGAGCCAGCCTCCTTCCTGGCCCTTGCAAGGGCCTCCAGCCCAGCAGCCAGAGGGATTATGGACAAGAGGCCCCTGGCGTCCCTCAGTCTGGCATGGCTGCCTGGGAGCCTCCCAGGGGAGCCAGAGTGGGCCAGAGGGCTGGAGGCTCCCAGATCAATCAGAGGTCTGAAGGTCACTGGAGCTGTGACCTTCAAATTAGGATATTTGTAACCCAGGAGGCTGGCACACCCTCATGGGGAATGGGGCGCATAGTTGAAGAGAATCCATCTCCCAGAGAGGTGCCCTAGGGCCCCCCTTTCACCATGACTCTGCTAACACTTTACAGATGAATAGCATACCTCTCTCTCATCCCCTAGTCTTATCCCAGTGAATTGCCCTGGGGTGAAAGAAAAGCCTCTGGATCCCAAACCTAGAATCGCTTTGAAATACTGCTGTCCCCAAAGGCTCCCCTTATAGAGGCCCTGGGCTGCCTTTGAGGTGTATATTTTGCAAGGTTGAAAGCAGGAGGGAGTGAAAAAATGCCCGCATTTGCCTCTGAGGTGCTAAAGGAAAAAAATGGCTCAATGACGATGGGCAGACTTTATTTGGGATCGCCGCAGTGGGTACGGGGACCACTGCCACAGGGGCTTGCGGTTGGTGAGAGAGGTTGGGTTAATTCTCGAATACAGCAGGGAGAGTGGGTAATTCCTAGCCAAGGAGCAGGGTCGGGAGCAGTGTCTAGAAAATTGCTAAGAGGAAACTTCAGAGATAAGGGTGATTCTGGTTAAACTGACCTTACTAGATTCCTGCTGAAGGCAGCCCGGGGTGACAGGAGGAATCCAATCAGATATCAAAGGGGATCAGATGTCGACAGTGGAGGGTTCCTTCTAAACTCACTTAGCAGGGTTCTTCCCTGAAACTGAGTTTTAGATGGGCCTAGCACAAGATTCAGAAGCCTGTCTAAAGTGTGGCCAAGCCTGGGTGCAGTGGCTCACGCCTATAATCCCAGCACTGTGGGAGGCCAAGGTGGGCAGATTGCTTGAGGTCAGGAGTTTGAGACCAGCCTGGCCAACATGGTGAAACCCCGTCTCTACTAAAAATACAAAAATTAGCCAGGCGTGATGGCACATGCCTGTAATCCCAGCTACTCAGGAGGCTGAGGCAGGAGAATGGCTTCAACCTGGAAGGTGGAGGTTGCAGTGATCTGAGATCATGCCATTGCACTCTAGTCTGGGTGACAGAGTGGGACTCTGTCTCAAAAACAAAACAGAACAAAACAAACAAAATAATGTGTGGCCAAGCAAAGAGTCTTTGTCAATGGATCAGTGTCCATATGTCAAGTCAAAGGAATATATTGCAGATAATATAGTATCTTCTGTTTTCCTGAATGTTGATCTGGATGTGTAAACCTTGAAGACACTATTCTAAGTGAAATAAGCCAGTTACAAAATGACAAATACTGTAAGATTCCACTTATATAGGTATCTGAAGCAGTTAAATTCATAGAAACAGGCCAAGCACCGTGGCTCACGCCTGTAATGCCAGCACTTTGGGAGACCGAGGTGGGTGGATCACCTGACGTCAGGAGTTTGAGACTAGCCTGACTAACATGGTGAAACCCTGTCTCTACTAAAAAATACAAAAATTAGTCAGGCGTGGTGGTGGGCACCTATATTCCCAGCTACTCGGGAGGCTGAGACAGGAGAATTGCTTGAACCCAGAAGGCAGAGGTTGCAGTGAGCCAAGATCGTGCCACTGCACTCCAGCCTAGGCAACAGAGTAAGACTCTGTCTCAAAAAAAAAAAAAAAAAAAATTCATAGAAACAGAAGGTAAAATAATGGTTGCCCGGGGCTGTGGGTAGAGGAAAATGGGGAGTTATTGTTTAACAGTTCTAGAGTGTCAGTTTTGCAAGATGAGAAAGGTCTGGAGATTGGTCACACAACAATGGGGATACACTTAATAACTTGGTTAAGATGGTACATTTTATATTACATGAATTTTACCACACTTAAATTATTGAAGACATAAAAAAAATCCAAATATTTGAAAACAACAAGACATGATCAATAAAATATCAGGGATATTGAAAAAAAAAAACCTTTGTTTTCTAGAAATAAGAATTTAGTCAGTGAATGTGTTAACCAGGAGATTAGAGCCATCTAATGAGATAATTAGTGAACTGGAAAGTAGATATAAGGAAACCATATAGAAGGTGGCCAGGGAAAATAAAGAAATTTTAAATATGAAAGAAGTTAAGAGCTGTAGAAGATAGAATGAGAATTCTAACATATATGCATGTAATACATTTCAATTTTTTTGGTTGCAATTGAGAGAAACCAGTTAAAATGGGCTCCAGACAAAACGATGAAGGGAGATAGCTTTTATTGACCCCAGTTACAGCCAGATCCAGGTGTTGAAAGCTCCTCCGCCAGATTCTGCTGCTTTCCTGTTCTCTGCTTTGCTTTCATCTCTCTTGGCCTCATCCTCAAACAGGATCTCCCCAACCAGTGGCAAGTTTGCTACTAGCAGTCACAGGTTTCCCTCCTTTCCAGCTTCTCAACCCAACTAGGAAAAGTAACATTTTTTGTTGTTGTTTGTTGTTTGTTTTTTGTTTTTTTTTTTGAAACAGAGTCTCGCTCTGTCGCCCAAGCTGGAGTGCAATGGCATGATCTTGGCTCACTGCAACCTCCCGCTTCCAGGTTCAAGCGATTCTCCTGCCTCAGCCTCCCAAGTAGCTAGGATTACAGGCTCTCACCACCATGCCCGGCTAATATTTTTTGTATTTTTAGTAGAGATGGAGTTTCACCATGTTGGCCAGGCTGGTCTCAAACTTCTAAGACTTCAGGTGATCCACGCGCCTCTGCCTCCCAAAATGCTGGGATTACAGGTGTGAGCCACCACACCTGGCCTAAAAGTAGCTTTTTCTCAATAATTTCAGCAAAAGTCGTAGTTGGGGCTAGCATAGCCTTACTTAGATCCTGTGGCCATCCCTGAACAAATCACTGAGACCAAGAGGACATGCCGCTCTCCTGGACCAGACCTGGGTCCTTTTCCCTTTCCTGGAGTCAGCAGGGTGGGCTCAGCCCTGCCTGAACCACATGAAAAGAGAGTCGAGGAAGGAGCCGTCTCAGAAGAAGGCCAGTGAAGACTTAGCAGGCGAAAATGGCACACGGGGCTGGGAACACGGTAGCTATGGTAAGAAAAGCAAGGGACGCGCATGTGTTCCGATAGTGAAATACGCGTATCAGCTGAATTCACATCCACATTTGTGTTTTCCCTCTTCTCTCACGTATGTCTAGCGCAGTAGCAAATATTTCTGCCTGCTTCTTTCTACTCAACATTCAGCAAATGAGGCTATTCTTAGCTCACTCTTATTTGGGGCTTTCGAAACATGAGACACAATTTTGTGTATTTTGCATAGATTTTCTTACTTTACCCTGACCACAATCCTCTAAGGCCGTATGTTTTTATTTTTATGTTTTATTTTACTTTTAGGTTTTAGAGACAGGGGTCTGGCTCTGTTGCCCATGTGGAGTGCAATGGTGTGATCACAGCTCATTGCAGCCTTGAATTCCTGGGCACAAGTGATCCTCCAACTACAGGTGTGTGCTAACATACCTGGCTAATTTAAAAAAAAAATTCGTAGAGACAGGGTCTTGCCCAGCCTGGCCTTAAACTCCTGGCCTCAAACTTCTGGCCTCAAGCAATCCTCCCATCTCAGCCTCCCAAAGTGCGGGGATTACAGGCGTGAGTCACCTGACATGAGTCACCCAGCAGGTCATACATTTCAATCATAATTTTCACTTCACTGATGAAGAAACTGAGGTGCAGAGATTAAATAACTTGTTCACAGGCACACAGAAGTTAATTATGGAGCTGTAATTGGAATTGAGGCAATACGATTCTAGATTCCATCCCTTAACTGCCGTAGTCTGTGCTGTGTCTCTGGAATTCAATTCATTTTGAAGATAACTCTCATCCAGCAATGCATGACAAAGCGGAAATGTCCCCTCAGAAGTAGTTCCCTTTGGCCGGGCACGGTGGCTCTCGCCTGTAAGCCCAGCACTTTGGGAGGCTGAGGCAGGCAGATCACGAGGTCAGGAGATTGAGAGCAGCCTGGCCAATTTGGTGAAACCCCATCTCTACTAAAAATACAAAAATTAGCTGGGCCTGGTGGTGTGTGCCTGTAATCCCAGCTACTCAGGAGGCTGAGGCAGGAGAATCACTTAAACCAGGGAGTTGGAGGTTGCAGTGAGCAGAGATCGTGCCACTGCACTCCAGCCTGGGCAACAGAGTGAGACTCCGTCTCAAAAAAAAAAAAAAAAAAATAGAAGTAGTTCCCTTAGATGGTACCAATTTGCACATTAGAATCAATTTGTTCGGTGTGTACGAAGCCCGTGACTTTAATGGTGGTTCCCTCTGGGTGGTCCTAGAAGACTATCCTGGTTGCAAAAGAAAGAAGCCCCATTTACTTCACCTCATACCCCATGACCACCCCACACCCATAAGGGTTTTCAGTCAGCAGAAATGGCCACTCCATGGAGCAGCTGGGGCACCGCTGGTCTCAGAGGGTTGAGGATGACAGAAACAACTCCGACTGGTTTCGGCAAAGAGGGGGGATTTCTTGGCTTAGGTAACCAAATCTGAGGGAGGGAAGGGGAGATGGAATGCAGCCAGCAGCTGTCTCTCTACCACTTGAGTCTGATGTTGCCAGTGAGCTGTCATGCAAGGCTTCCCCATGAGGTCAGAATGGTGCTATTCTCAGGTTATCCATCTGCAAGGAGAAGACCTGCCTCCCTTGTCCTTAGAAGGCTCTTCACTGGCCTGGCTTGGGTCACCTGCCCACTCCCATGGCCCAGGCACCCAGCATACTACAATAGGTGACTTTGTGGGGATACGGGTGAGGAGAAGCAGTCCCTAAAACAAGGGCCAGGGTGAGTTTTCCCGAAGCAGCAGGGAGGAGTGCCGCACAGATGAACCCATTCATACCTACCTTGCGCCACATCCTGTGTTGTGGGGTCTTAGGAACTCCTTCCTGGAAGAAATAGCCTGTGTGACGGGGCCTTGAAACTAAACAGGAGCTTGCTGAAAAGAGGAATGAGAGGGGCTGGGTGCGGTGGCTCACACCTGTAATCCCAGCACTTTGGGAGGCTGAGGCGGGCAGATCACGAGGTCAGGAGTTCAAGACCAGCCTGGCCAACATGGTGAAACTCCATCTCTACTAAAAGTACAAAAGAATTAACTGGGCATGGTGGCACATGCCTGTAATCCCAGCTACTTGGGAGGCTGAGTCAGAAGAATTGCTCGTACTGGCACCCAGGAGGCAGAGGTTGCAGTGAGCAGAGATCGCGCCACTGTATTCTGGCCTGGGCTACAGAGCGAGACTCCGTCTCAGAAAAAAAAAAAAACGAGGAATGAGAGAGGAACGAGCATTTGGCAGACATGCAGAAGTCTATGGATGAGTAGTTTATTCTGACTGGCGCATGGAGGCAGTGGTGGTGGAGGTGGGTAAGGTGAAGCATGGCTACAGAGGAGGCCACAGAGAACTCCACAAGGCCTGAACCTGACCTCGAAGGTGCAGGTGTGCCTTGGATGGGTACAGTGGATATAAAGTTTTGCTCACCCAGTGTTCACTCTTTTATGAACAAAATCCCCTTTTCCTTTTGGAGAGCACCCTCTCCCACCCTCTCAGTCCATGGAGCCTATGAGGCCTCTCTCTCCAGCTCCCGTGACCTCTACCTGGTCAATAGAAGTCACTGTAATTGGCTCAGGGATGGACATGTGACCCAATCTGGGCCAATGAGGGGCAGCCCTAGGAGTTTTGCTAGAAGGGTTGCAGACTATTCCTGCTAGGAAAATAAGACCAATAGATCTCTAATAATTTTTTTTTTTTTTGAGACTGAGTCTCACTCTGTCGCCCAGTCTGGAGTACAGTGGTGCAATCTTGGCTCACTGCAACCTCCTCCTCTTGGGTTCAAATTATGCTTGTGCCTCAGCCTCCCGAGTAGTTGGGATTACAGTAATGCACCACCATGCCTGGCTAATTTTTTTTTGTATTTTTGATAGAGACGAGGTTTTGCCATGTTGGCCAGGCTGGTCTCAAACTCCTAGCCTCAAGTGATCTGCCCTCTTCGGCCTCTCAAAGTGCTGGGATTCCAGATGTGAGCCACTGTGCCTGACCTCTGATAAAAATGTTTGGGGGGTTGAGTCCAGGTACGCATGAAGCCAACTACCCCTGGACTTTTCAACTACATGATTCAGTAAACAACTTTGATTTTCGTTTGTTTGATTTTGCTTTAGCAGTCAGCGTTTCTGTCGCTTGTCATGGAAGAGATGTCTCTATACAGGAGACTGATGGAGTTAGACTTGTGTTTTGGAAGGATGTCCTTCTTGGGATTGGAGAATGGTATGGAAACAGCAAGCAAGAGTGGAGACAGCCAAGCAGTGAAGAATCAAGGGCGGGGTGGACTAGAGCCGTGTCACCTGGGGGATGTATCGGTGTGAGAGATGAGAAATGGATGCACAAAAATGGAAAACGAGAGATGTGGGGACTCGTTTATGGGCAGACGCTGATCTCCACAAGACATGGTGACTATTTGGATATAGAGAATACAGAAGAGGGATGAGTCAGGGATGACTTGACAAGGGTCCAGGAGAGGGGTTTAATCTGTCATGCCTATTTCAGATGTAAGTGACAGAAAAATAAACTCAAATTGGCTTAAACAAAATAAATAAGAATGTAATAGGCTCAACATCTGTCAAGTTCAAGGAGCTTCAAGTACAGTTGGATCCAGAACTTCTAATGATTTTATCAAGATGTGAACTTTATGTCTGTGTTTCCCTTTTTTTTTTTTTTTTTTCTTGAGACGGAGTTTCGCTCTTGTTGCCCAGGCTGGAGTGCAATGGCGCCATCTCGGCTCATTGCAACTTCTGCCTCCCGAGTTCAAGGGATTCTCCTGCCTCAGCCTCCTGAGTACCTAGGATTACAGGCGCCCACCACCATGCCCAGCTGATTTTTTGTATTTTTAGTAGAGACGAGGTTTCACCATATTGTCCAGGCTGGTCTCGAGCTCCTGACCTCAGGTGATCCACCTGCCTCAGCCTCCCAAAATGCTGGGATTACAGGCGTGAGCCACCGTGACTGGCCATGTCTGTGTTTCTGAGGCATGCTTTCCCCTGAGGTGGTTTCATCTTGCCACAGGATCTCCCCTCAAAAAGGTAACGGTAGCTGCCAACATCTCAGCACCTCGGTGCTACCAGCTAAGAGACCCAGAGGAAACAGAGCACTTCTGTCTCAATAGTTCCACCAAAGTTCCAGGCCCAGCCATGAGTCAATTCCTGAGATGCTGATTGGCCAGACCTGGGACATGTGTCAGTTCCCACATCAGGAAGTGATGTGATCTCCACTTACACTGCACAGTCTGAGAGTGGGGTTGGTCTGGATCCCCAAGGAAAATAGAAAGTGCCAGAATCAGAATAAAGGGGGAATAGATGTGGGGTGGGAATACCAACAGAGGCTTACTTCGGTGTGCATGGGATACATTTCTGAGTAATATGGGAGGGTGGTTTTTGTCTAGGGATCTGCAGAATGTGTGTTTGTGTGTGGGGTGGGGGTGAAAGGATGTCTTTAAGGAGCATTGAGGATCAGTCTGGGATGGAGGCCCAGGGTTTGGAGGCCTGGATTTGGCTGCTATTTTATATTTTATTTTATTTTATTTTTTGAGATGGAGTTTTGCTCTTTCACCCAGGCTGGAGTGAAGTGGCATAATCTTGGCTCACTGCAACCTCCACCTTCCGGGTTCAAGCCATTCTCCTGCCTCAGCCTCCTGAGTAGCTGGGACTACAGGCACATACCACTGTACCCGGCTAATTTTCGTCTTTTTAGTAGAGACGGGGTTTTGGCATGTTGGCCAGGCTGGTCTCAAACTCCTGAGGTGATCCACCTGCCTTGGCCTCCCAAAGTGCTGGGATTACAGGTGTGAGCCACTGCTCCTGGCATTGGCTACTATTTTAGATGGGGCAGTTGAGAAGAGCGTCTTTGGGGAGATGACATTTAACCTGAGCCCCGCAAGGTGAAAAGAGCTTGCCTTCATCTTCATGAGGGTAGGGGGATGATTTAGAGGGAGGAATTATCTTGGGATGATCAAAGAACAAAATGATGACCAGCGAGACAAGAGCATGGTGCACAGTGGGGAGCCGGGAGGCAGGATCTTGCGGGCTTAGTCAATTCCTCGTTGAACACTAGTATGGCAAGCCATGACAAAGTCTTAAGCAGAATCAGTAGAGCACAGTGTCACTCAAGCTCTGAGGATTACCAGAAGGAGGACAGGCCAATTGTAAGCCTGCTCAAGAGAAGGGAAGGAGGAAGGAGAAGGGGGAACTTTCTCTGTCACCTTCCTGCCCTGTTGAGGCAGTTTTCATACACTGGATGTTTAACACAACCCATCCAAGACTGGGGCCCAGTGTAGTGGCTCACACCTCGAATCTCAGCACTTTGAGAGGCTGAGGTGAAAGGCTTGAGCACATGAGTTCAACACTAGCCTGGGCAATATAGTGAGACCCTGTCTCTATAAAAAAAATAGAAAAATTAGCCAGGCATAGTGGTGCATGCCTATAGTCCCACCAACTCAGGAAGCTGAGGTGGGATGATGACTTGAGCCCAGGAGGTCAAGGCTGCAGTGAGCCGTGATCTCACCACTGCACCCCAGCTTGGCGACAGAGCAAGACCCTGTTTCACGCACACAACACACACACAAAGATTGGTGTGGTCACTTTTACTTTAATGACAAGAAGCCTGCACGCAGAGCTGCTAGACCACCATCCCAAGGCCATAAAACTACTGCGAGTCTAAGCCAGGATATGTCTGAATATGAAGACTCCTCTGAATGCTGGGTCCCAGAAGCACTAAGCTTGGTGATGAACTTCATGGGCTCTACATACCAAGTCGGGTCCTGTTGAGCCTATTTTGCAAAGAAGGAGACCAAACACCCTGGAGGTTTGCTCACCTGGCCTGAGTTACCTGGCTGTGGAAGGCCCCTGGGCTCAAGTTCCCAGAGAGGCAGGGGTTAAACCACGTCCTAGAACCTCAGCTTGCATCCCACCCTGGAATTTTCCTCTGAGTTGCAAAATCAGGCAAGCTGCCAAGCCATATATACATTGCTGGGTAGCCAGGCAACACCGTGCTTTTTCTGGGAAGGAGCACAATGTGGTCACTGTGCTGCCGACGCCAGGTTCCAGATGGAAGAAAGACTTTAATCCCCAGCTTCACGGCTGTTTGGCACACTTCGCTCCTGAAAGCCTGCTTGGGCCAGTTTTCACTCTGACTCTCCAGTGAGGCCATTTTGTCTCATTCCGTTTCTGATGTTTAAATGTTAATCCTTTACAAGTTGGTTTTAGTGGAGTAGGAAATGGCGGAGAAGGCTGGAGGTGGATTCAGATGCAACAGTTATGGCCCTTATACCTTTATCGATGAAAAAGACATGTGATTACGTGATTTTGCAGTTGTGAATTGTGCTGTTATCCACGTGTGTGAAAGTATCTTTTTCACGTAATGACTTCTTTTCCCCTGGGTAGACACCCAGTAGTGGGATTGCTGGGTCAAATGGTAGTTCTACTTTTAGTTCTTTAAGGAATCTCCACACTGTTTTCCATGGTGGCTGTACTAGTTTACATTCCCACCGGCAGTGTCGAAGTGTTCCCTGATCACAACATCCATGCTAACATCTACTGTTTTTTGATTTTTTGATTATGCCATTCTTGCAGGAGTAAGGCGGTATTGCATTGTGGTTTTGATTTGCATTTCCCTGATCATTAATGATACTGAGCATTTTTCATATGTTTGTTGGCCATTTGTATATCTTCTTTTGAGAATTGTCTATTCATGTCCTTAGCCCACTTTTTGATGGGATTGTTTTTTTTTTTGTCACTGATTTGTTTGAGTTCATTGTAGATTCTGGATATTAGTCCTTTGTCAGATGTATAGATTGTGAAGATTTTCTCCTACTCTGTGGGTTGTCTGTTTACTCTGCTGATTGTTCCTTTTGCCATGCAAAACTCTTCAGTTTAATTAGGTCCCAGCTATTCATCTTTGTTTTTATTGCATTTGCTTTTGGGTTTTTGGTCATGAAATTCTTGCCTAAGCCAGGGTCTAGAAAGGTTTTTCCAATGTTATCTTCTAGAATTTTTATAGTTTCAGGTCTTAGATCAATCAACGAGTGGACAAACACTGTGGTATATATATATATATATATATATATATATGATGGACTACTTCTCAGCCATAAAAAGGAATGAATTAACAGCATTTGCAGCAACCTGGATGAGATTGGAGATTATTATTCTAAGTGAAGCAGCTCAGGAATGGAAAACCAAACATTGTATGTTCTCAGTGATATGTGGGAGCTAAGCTGTGAGGGTGCAAAGGCATAAGATTGATACAATGGACTTTGGGGACTTGGGGGGAAGAGAGAGAGGGGGGCGAGGGATAAAAGACAACAAATATGGTGCAGTGTATACTGCTCGGGTGATGGGTGCACCAAAATATCACAAATCACCACAAAGAACTTACTCATGTAACCTAATACCACCTGTACCACGATAACTTATGGAAAAATAAAATAAAATAATAATAAAAAAAGAAAAAATGTGTGAGCAAAATGATTAATAGGCAAATGATAGAAGAAAAAGAAAAGGCCCATGAAGTTAGAAAGAGAGGCATCACTTCTTGAGTGAACAGGAAATGGAAATCAGAACCACATAATGTCAAGTTTAACTCTCAGAGTGATCTAAAAATGAAAATCCTAGGGCTGGGCACGGTGGCTCACACCTGTAATCCCAGCACTTTGGGAGGCTGAGGCAAGAAGATCATGAGGTCAGGAGTTTGAGACCAGCCTGGCCAATATGGTGAAACCCCGTCTCTACTAATAATACAAAAATTAGCCGGGTGTGGTGGTATGCATTTGTAATCACAGCTACTTGGGAGGCTGAGGCAGGAGAATCACTTGAACCTGGGAGGCAGAGGTTGCAGTGAGCCAAGATCGCACCACTGCACTCCAGCCTAGGTGACAGAGCGAGACTCTGTCTCAAAAAAAAAAAAAAAAAAAAAAAAATCCTGATAAAGGCCAGCGTTGGTGAGGGTGGGCAGAGTAAGTGTGTGCTGTCATACATGGTAATGGGAGACATTTAGGGTATGACCTCTCTGAGGTGATTTTATGGGAGTTGCCAACATTTTGACTATGTATGACCCCCCCAACACAGCAAATGTGTTTCCACTAATTAATCTTGCAGAAATACTCAGAGAAGTGCACATTTTAAGGTGAGAATTGCAAAATATTGGAGATTCTCTGTCTATCAATATAGAAATGGTAAAATAAATGGTGTTGCATCCATACCATTGAATCTTTTGCAGAAAATGTTGATGCAGAGATGTGTGTTTTGGCATAGGAGGTTGCCTTGCCTGGGACATAGTGTTGGGTCAAATAGGGAAAAAAATTAAGTTGGTGAATGATATATAGAGTCTGAATTCAATTCTGTTGAAAGAGTATATATGTATATATTTGTTTGTATTTACTTATATTTTTAAGAGTATGTATGTATATATTTGTTTGTATTTACTTATATTTTTAAATACACCAAGAACATTTCTGGACTTTGTATTTTTTTTTTTTTTGAGACAGGGTCTTGTTCTGTCACACAGGCTGGAGTGCAGTGGCACAATCACCCCCTCTGGTCTCAAGTGATCCTCCTACCTCAGCCCCTTCACCTGTGGAGTAGCTGGGACTACAGGCATGCACCACTATGCCTGGTTTTTTTTTGTTTTTTTTTTGTTTTTTTTTTTGTAATGATGGAGTCTCACTGTGTTGCCCAGGCTGGTGTCAAACTCCTGGGGCCAAGCGATCCTCCTGCCTTGGCCTCTCAGAGTGCTGGGATTATAGGTGTAAGCCACCATGCTCATCCTGAAAAATAAAATATTAATACTGGCCATCACTTTAGGATTAAAAAGTTGTCAAAAATGCACTGTTGGTTCAAAAAACAACAAAGGGCAAGTTGCCATGCTGTATGTAGAGTATTATTTTATGTCTCTAAGCAAGAGCACTGTGTGTGAGCATGCGTGTGTACACACAAACACAGATACTATATATATATCCTTTGTACAAAAATTCAGAGAAGGTAAAAGCAAGAAAACCTTGCTAGTGATTGGCCCTGTGGGATTGGGAGAATATTTTTGCTTTTTTGCTTTCTATATTTCTATATAGTTTGAAGTTTCTCAAAGGTTGCATTTTTTTTAATTTAAAAAAATTATTGAAAATACCTTTAAGAAACTACCATGGTCCTACTACCCTCACTGGAGTAATTTTAGCAATTTTCCGTATGAATCTCTCCCTCTCTGTATATCTGTCTTTCTTTCTCTATACCCCCATCTATATATACACATACACACCTACCCAGTAGGTGATTTTTTTTATCCCTTAAACCCCCTCCCATGGGAGAGTCCCCCCTTTTCTGAGTCATCAGTGTCCATTGTACCACTCTGTGTGCCTTTAGGTACCCATAGCTTAGGTTCCACTTGTAAGTGAGAACATACAGCATTTGGTTTTCTGTCTCAGTTACTTCACTTAGAATAATGGCCTCCAGCTCCATCCAAGTTGCTGCAAAAACATTATTTCATGGTTTTTAATGGCTGAGTAGTATTCCATAGCATACACATATACCATATTTTCTTTAGCTACCCATTGACTGATGAGCAGTTAGGTTGATTCCATTTCTTCGCAATTGTGAATTGGGCTGCAATAAACAAATGAGTACAGGTGTGTCTTTTATATAATGACTTTTTTTTTTTTTTCAGACGGAGTCTCACTGTGTCACCCAGGCTGGAGTGCAGTGGCTTCATCTCGGCTCACTGCAACCCCTGCCTCCCGGGTTCAAGTGATTCTCCTGCCTCAGCCACCCAAGTAGCTGGGACTACAGGCGCCCGTCACCATGCCTGGCTAATTTTTTTTAGTATTTTTAGTGGAGACAGGGTTTCACTATGTTGGCCAGGCTGGTCTAAAACTCCTGACCTCATAATCTGCCCACCTCAGCCACTTTTCCTTTAGGTAGATACCTAATAGCGGGATTGCTGGAGGGAATGGTAGATCTACTTTTAGTTTTTTGAGAAATCTCCCTACTGTTTTCTATAATGGTTTTACTAGTTTACCTTCCTACCAACAGTGTCTCAGCATTCCCTCTTCACCACATCCCCTCCAACACCTATTGGTTTTTGACTTTTTAAAAATGGCCATTGTAACTGAGGTAAGGGGTATCCCACTGTGGTTTTAATTTGCATTTCCCTGAACTTCTTCTTCTTCTTTTTTTTTTTTTTTACTTTAAGTTCTGGGATACATGTGCAGAACGTGCAGGATTGTTACATAGGTCTACATGTGCCATGGTGGTATGCTGCACTATCAACCTGTCATCTAGCTTTTCAGCCCTGCATGCATTAGGTATTTGTCCTAATGCTCTCCTTCCTCTTGCCCCCCGCCCTGCGACAGGCCCTGGTGTGGAATGTTCCCCTCCCTGTGTCCATGTGTTCTCATTACAACTTCTTTTTAAAAACAGTTTTGTTGAGGTAAAACGCCATAAAATAGACTCTACATAAAGTGTACAATTTGGTAAGTTTTGACATCTGTCTGTACCCATGAAATCTTCACCACAACGAAGGTAGTGAACGTATCCATCAACCTCAAAAATTTCTTTGTGGCCAGGCGCCGTGGCTCATGCCTGTAATCCCAGCACTTTGGGAAGCCGAGGCAGGTGGATCACCTGAGGTCAGGAGTTTGAGACCAGCCTGGCCAACATGATGAAACTCCATCTCTACTAAAAAGTACAAAAATTAACCGGGCATGGTGGTGGGTGCCTATAATCCCAGCTACTTGGGAGGCTGAAGCAGGAGAATCGCTTGAAACCAGGAGGCAGAGGTTGCAGTGATTGGAGATCCCGCCACTGCACTCCAGCCTCGGTGACAGAGTGAAACTCCATCTCAAAAAAATAAATAAATAAAAATCTCTCTTTGTCACTGTGTAACCTCTGCCCTGGTGCCTCCACACACTTCCTCCCTCAGCAACCCCAGGTCTGCTTTGTGCTTCTATATTTCATCTGCATTTCCAAACTTGTAGACACATGGAGGCATACGGTCTGTTCTCTTTCCTTTTGGTCTGGCTTCTTTCATTCCGTTTAATTATTTTAGATAATTATATGTCGTTAAAAGTATTAATAGTTCACTCCTTTTTATTACTGAATAATGTTGTATGGATGAAACACTATTTATTTATCCATTCCTCTGTTGATGGACATTTGGATTGTTGCCCATTTTTGCTACTATGAATGAAGCTGATATGAATATTCCTATCATGTAGGAACGTAAGTTTCCTTGTCTCTTGGGGAAATACCTGGGAGTGAAGTGGATCATATGATGTGTGTATGTTTGTGTTCTTTTTTTTTTTTTTTCTTTTTAGAGACAGGGTCCCCGTCATCCAGGCTGGAATGCAGTGGTACGATCTCGGCTCACTGAAGCCTTAACTTCCTGGGCTCAAGTAATCCTTTCACCTCAGCCCCCTGAGTAGCTGGGACTATAGGTGCACGCCACCACGCCCGGTTAATTTTTTGTATTTTTAGTAGAGACAGAGTTTCACCATGTTGCCCAGGATGGTCTTGAACTCCTGGGCTCGAGGGCTCCACCTGCCTAGGCCTCTCAAAATGCTGGGGATTCAGGCATGAGCCACTGCACCTGGCTCTGTGTCTTTCTTTATGATACACAGGACACTGATTTGGTCAGGGTGGCAATGTACTGAATAATTAGTTGGTATAAGTGTGTCCCAAAAGGTGCATACGTTCCTTCATGAAACTCAAATTCAACCGGGTATCCTATATTTTTACTTGCTGAATCTGGCAATTCTCTTTTCTCTTGCTTCTTTGAGGTCACTGCTCAGGTGGCCTCTCCCCAGTCTTTTGCTGACTCCTTCCCACACTGCACTTAAGTTGCAGCCCCTTCCTCCCCCACCCATTATTCTCTCACACCTTATCCAGCTTCGTTTGCCTCTCCCTGCCTCTCAGACCTGTTACTATATATCAATTTGTTTGCACATTTTATTTTATTGTTTTATTATTATTATTATTTTGAGATAGACTCTTGCTCTTTTGCCCAGGCTGGAGTGCAGTGTCTTGGTCTCAGCTCACTGCAATCTCCACCTCCCAGGTTCAAGTGATTCTCCTGCCTCAGTCTCCTGAGTAGCTGAGGCTACAGGGGCCCACCACCATGCCTGGCTAATTTTTGTATTTTTAGAAGAGACAGGGTTTCACTATGTTGGCCAGGCTGGTCTCGAACTCCTGACCTCAGGTGATCCGCCCACCTCAGCCTCCCAAAGTTCTGGGATGACAGGCGTAAGCCACTGCGCCCGGCCGGTTTGCACATTTTCTATTGCCCCCAGTACAAAGTCAGCAGCAAGAGGTCAGGAGTTTTTACTGCCTCTTCAATGTTTTATTCCCAATATTTAGATCAGTGCCTGGCATATAGTAGATAGTCAAATTGTAATTTGAATAAATCCCAGTTTCCTTCTGCTACACCAAGGCCCACTGCTCCTGCTGATAGCTTTACACTAAGAACGACTGCGGTCTGCCAAGATCATGTGTGCACGTGCCTCCGGGCAGCTGCGTCCAAGGATGTGATTAACTGCTAAGCCCCCCTGGATCTATGCATTCCTTGGTCAGCACATTTTCTTCCCAGTAAAGAGGCTAGAGACCCAGAGATGTTATGTAATCCCCACCACACCCCATGTGAGACAAATCCTCTAATCATTTCAGAGGAAAGATTTGAAGCACAGAGTCATTAAGGACGGATCAAGGTTGGACATGAGATTGGCGTGGTTTTATGCAGTGGATGGTAACCAGGACCCAAAATAGTATTCAAGAGAAGTCTGTCTGGGGGTGGAGCAGTGGAGGCAGGAACCCAAATATAAGACTGTCATGCTGTGGGCCATCAGTCAATGACATTTGGGGTCTGGGGGTGAGGAGAAGGATCTGGGCTAGAGCTGGCGCACACTGATGGTGGCTGGGCCTGTGGCTGTGGCTGAATTATCTCAGAAGAAATGAATTACCTCAGAAACGATAAAGGAGGATTAGGACCATCCACACCCTTGGTGGAATGCCTGAGCTCTGGTGGAAGCAATATCTGTTCAGACTGATCTCAGCTCAGTATGCAAGAAAAACCCACCACAATGGCTTCAATGAGTAAGGGATTTATTTTTCTTCTGTAACTGGGGGTGGACTGTCATAGCTTACTGACTTCATCAGGGATTCAGGCTCCTTTTCTCTTACTCTCTCCACCTTTCATAGCACATGGACTTTCAGAACACACAGACTTCTTCCTTATGGCTGCAAAATGGTTGCGGCGCTTCCAGGCATCACATCCATGTTCCAGGCAGAAAGAAAGGGGAAAGACCAAAACCCTTCTCCTTACAAAGCTTTGCTTTTTATTTGAGAATGTATGGCAAAAGGATTTCCACCCATGTCCCACTGGCCAGAACTGTCTCACTTGCCCCATTTATACAGCTGCAAGGGTTTCTGGGAGAAAATATTTTTGACTGAGCACATTGCTGCTGTGGACAGGATCAGAGGTTGTTAGCATTAAACAAGAGAGAGAGTGGAATGCACAGCAGGAAGGCAAGCAGAATGTCTGGCACGGTCAGTAACAAAGTGAGGAGAGAACTTTGAGAAGAGGGGTCTAAGCAGGATCCTGGAAGTGAGGAGGGTCTCCAGAGGGAGTGCTGAAGGTATTTTCATTGCAGGAGGCAAGATCTGAAGGAGAGCTGGGAAGGGAATTGAAATGGCTCTCAAATGCCCTCATTGCCACCCATTAATGGAGACATGATCATTCCCCTTCTACAGATGGCAGAATGAAGTCTTACAGACATTAATAGACCCTTGTCACTGTGGTAACTTCTTGAAGCATTTATATATTTGAGTAAGTAGTCAATACACTTGATACAAACCTTTTATTTAAAGCACAAAAGAATATATATTAGTGAATTTTCCTTCCCATCGCTGTGTCCCAGCTCTCTTCCTGGAGGCAACCATGGCTAACAGTTACAGTTGATCTTCATTATCTGCAGATTCTGTGTTTGCAAACGCACCTACTCACTAAAGTGCATTTGTAACGAGTTAATGGGTGCAGCACTCCAACATGGTACATGGATACATATGTAACAAACCTGCACATTGTGCACATGTACCCTAGAACTTAAAGTATAATAATAATAAAATAAAATAAAAACAAGATAAGATCTGCAGCAGCACAGGGGAGGTCCCAGGGGAAACGATACCAAGCCAAGCATTAAACAGCTTTCAAGTTTTCCCAAAAAAAAAAAAATGTATTTGTAGCCCCTGAATCCATATGCGCTGCATTTTCATGGTCATTTGTGGATGTGTGTAGAGCCGTGAAACATTCGAGACCCTCACTGTACAGGTTCCCAGAGAAGGTGGACTGAGGTCTCCGCCTTCTTGTCTCAGCTCTCACACTGTAAACAACTGTCCTTTTGGCCGTCTATTTGGTGCCACATTCTTTGCACTTTGGTTGGTGATTTGGCTGTTAAAAATGGCTCCTAAGCATAGTGCTGATGTGCTGTCTGGTGTTCGTAAGCGCAGAAGCTATGATGCGTCTTACGGAAAAAAATCTGTGTTAGAGGAGCCTTCTTCAGGCATGAAGTATAGGGTTATTGGCCATGAGTTCAATGCTAGTGAATCAGCAATATATATTAAATAAGGTGTCTTTAACCAAAAACTCATATAAAGCAAGGTTTTGTGTGGATCGGTTGATGAAAATGCAGGAACCTGAGTGTGTTAACCTTTTTTTTTTTTTTTTTTCATTTTCTGTATTTGTGATGCTTTGACATTTGAGAATGTGCTGATCCCAGACAGCCTGCCTCTTCCAGGGCCAGCTAGTTCCTAGAGATTGAAACAGTAACCTAGGAGTGCACCTCTCTCATGCAAACCAGTCAGTCTGGAAACCTTCCTTCAAACCACATCCTTCAACTACCACCTTTGTGGGGCTCCCACAAGTGACCCACATCCCCCATGCCCTAGTATTACCTCAAGTCCAGGTACCAGATAACTAGTGGCAGCTACACCCTGGATCCTGCTGAAATTATTCTAATTTGCCAATCTGAAGGCTGCCTACCCCCAACTAGTTCCCTCCCAAGGAGACCATAATAAAGTCCTGTGCCTTCCTTTCTCCTCACTCCTCTGTCTCCTGGCCAACCCTGGTGCTTCCCCATGTTCCCCCATGTGGCATGCCATGCCTCTGGGTTCTAGGGATCTGTGTCTATGAATCTGTTCCTTCACAACAATCATTTCTGTGCGTCTTCTTTTTTTTTTTTTTTTTGAGACAGAGTCTCACTCTGTCACGCAGGCTGGAGTGCAGTGGCGCAATTTTGGCTCACTGCAACCTCCGCCTACTGGGCTCAATTGATTCTCCTGCCTTAGCCTCCTGAGTAACTGGGATTACAGGCACCTGCCACCACGTCCTGCTAATATTTGTATTTTTAGTAGAGATAGGGTTTCACCATGTTGACCAGGATGATCTTGATCTCTTGACCTCGTGATCTGCCTGCCTCAGCCTGCCAAAGTACTGAGATTACAGGCGTGACAATTTTTGTATTTTTAGTAGAGACAGGGTTCCACCATGTTGGTCAGGATGGTCTCAATCTCCTGACCTCAAGTGATCCGCCCACCTCGGCCTCCCAAAGTGTTGGGATTATAGGCATGAGCCACCGTACCTGGCCTATGCCTGTCTTACCATGCCTGATTATAACAAATCCCAGGAACATTTCAACACTGACCCTGTATATTCCCTAGAAGCAATGGTCCCATATTTGCTAATTCAGCGTCCACAGTGATGTTATAGAATACATAGCTATCCTGAATAATCAGAATCGATTGTTCGCGTTTATCCTTCCAGAGATGTTCTGGACCTGTGCCAGGTAATAGATTTCTTTCTATTTCTTTTTTTCACCACATAGATGTATGCACATTATAGATGCTATTTTGCATGTTGTTTTTTTAAAAATTGACAAATAACAACTGTATATTTTCATGGGCTATAAGGATGTTTTGATGCATATAATGTATGATGATCAGATCAGGGTACTTGGCATATCCATCATCTAAAACATTGATCATTTCTTTTCTTATTTTCATTTTTATTTTTTGAGACATGTCTCACTCTGTTGCCCATGCTGGAGTGCAGTGGCGCGATCTCAGCTCACTGCAACCTCCGTCTCCTGGGTTCAAGTGATTTTCCTGCCTCAGCCTCCTGAGAAGTTGGGACTACAGGCGCCCGCCACCATGCCTGGCTAATTTTTTGTATTTTTTTAGTAGAGACAGGGTTTCACCGTGTTAGCCAGGATGGTCTCGATCTCCTGACCTCGTGATCCTCCCGCCTCAGTCTCCCAAAGTGTTGGGATTACAGGCATGAGCCACCACACCCAGCCTATTTTTATTTTTTGAGACAGGGTCTCACTCTGCTGCCCATGCTGGAGTGCAGTGGCACAGCGATCAGAGCTCACTGCAGCCTCGACCTTCCAGGCTCGGGAGATCCTCCCACTGCAGCCTCACAAGTAGCTAGGACTACAGGCACAGGCCACCATGCCTGGGGATTTTGCCATGTTGCCCAGGCTGGTCTCAAACTCCTGGGTTCAAGCAATCTGCCTGCCTTGGCCTCTCAAAGTGCTGGGATCACAGGCTTGAGCCACCACACCCGGCTGCCACATTGATCATTTCTTACTGTTGGGAAACTTCAATATCCTCCTGCTAGCCCTTGGAAATGTTATGTTATTGTTCACTGTAGTCATCCGCAGTGGTATAGAACACTAGCACTCATCCATCCTGTCTGCATCCTGGTTTTTAAACCTAACCGTGTGTCTTGGTGATTGCCCACTGTGTTAGCTTGGGTCTTCCAAGAAGTAGACACCAAAACAGTATTAGATGTGCAAGGGATTTATTAGGGAAAAGATCTGTAAGGGAAAATGAGGAATGAGCTGGAGGAGTCTGGAAAAGTTGTTGAATTTGGATGCAGGTCTCCGGTGTGAGCCACCATACCCAACCCTGTTATCACTATTTTAAGCCTAACTTGTACACCACCAGGAGTTCCAGTGGCAGTTTGCTTTGTGACCAGTTTCTCTCTTTCACAATCACCACAGGCTATGGATCCCTGGACATCTTTCTAGTCCTTGGCAATCTCTCTCTTCTAGTACCAATCCACAGGCATTCCATCTTGCCCAGGGTGAACAGGGCTATCCAATTAATTCCTCTTATTGCAGGACTTGGCATTATAGCCCATAGGGGAACTGGAATTGCCTTCTTAACCTATAGCCAGCTCTCAAAGGAAATAGCTAACAACATTGATGCCATGGCTTAAACCTTCACTACTGTGCAAGAACAAATAGACTGTCTAGCAGCTGTAGTCCTCAGAAATCGTTGAGGACTAGATATGTTAACAGCAGCACAGGGAGGAATTTGTTTAGCCTTAGATGAAAAATGTTGCTTTTGGGTAAGTCAATCAGGAAAAGTACAAGACAACATCAGACCCGGACGGGTTCGCTACCGGTAACATACTTGGCCCATACTTTGCCCATAACAGCCTGGCCCAGGGCTGGGTGGTCGAGTGGACAAAGCCTTGGGTGGCAAACTGCAGTGCTGGGAATCGGACCGGTTCACCTGATTCCTGGGGGGCCGCCTTTGGTATTCTGAACACGCCGCCAGGCACAAAGCCCTGGAGGTTGGGTGTCTCGTTCACCTCTCACTGCCTTTTACGGGTTTCAACACATCGCATCATGATGAGACCACAGATCTGAGAATGACAGAAAGCACCGATCTCCATGTCACATGACTTCTGAGTAGAGGAAAATGGATTTGAGCTAAGGGCAGGTGAATTAAAAAGTTGGTGCAAATCAAGACAAAGCTGTTTGACTGTTAACACATGGCCCAGTTTCCGAAGGCAAACTCAGCTCATCAGCCTACTGTGGGATTTTCCCCTAGGCTGAAAAGCCAGGTTTAATTCCAATAAACATGTACATTGCAGTGTAATTAGGCAAGGGAACAGGGTTCCTGGAGCCACAAAGCCCCATGGTCAGTATTTGGGTGACATCTACTTCCTGACTGTAAACAGATTTAAATACACCATCTGTTTTGCAGATATTTCTCAGAACCTGTTTTTAATCAGTTTGTCTCTCTAATTTTCGGGTACCGACAATCTTGTTTTCTTTTTCTTTATGTTTTTTAAAAAATGACATAAACCAGTATTGCTTTTATTTTTTTCATGTGCTTGGCTTGATTATTTTAAGCTAATTTATATACCTTCATTTGTTCCATAAAAGCAAAAAGTGAAACTTTTTTTTCCTGTTTCTTTTGTCATCAAGGCACAAAGAATAAGAGCTTTCAAAATAGTCTTTGGTTTTGTCCTTTAACTGGTGGAAGGTCATCATTTTGTTTTTGCTTTTGTATTTCTATTTCTGATAGATAAATAGACATAGAAAAAATGATGTACAGAAGTTGGCTAAATTGTGAGAATATACTCTTTAATTTCTGTTAACTTTGGATAATTCTAATAATGTTTCTTCTTGTTCTGAGTTTTTTGTTTGTTTGTTTTTGAGACAAGTTCTCTACAGAGTGAAGATTTACTCTGTCCCTCCCTCAAGTGTGGTGGTGCAACCACAGCTCACTGCAGCCTCAACTTCCTGAGCTCCGGTGATTCTCTCACCTCAGCCTCCCAAGTAGCCGGGACTACAAGTGTGCACCGCCATGCCCAGCTAATTTTTTGCATTTCTTTGTAGAGACGGGGTTTTGCCATGTTGCCTCAGCTAGTGTTGAACTCCTGGGATCAAGTGATCCACTGCCAGCCTCCCAAAGTGCTGGGATTTCAGGCGTGCACCACTGAGCCCAGCCTGGGCAAATTCTTGTGTGGGGGTCATTTATTACCATGTCTGTTACTGGATCACTGCTATTTGACAATTTAGAGCAGAAATATCAGAAAATAGGGAGAGCTTAGAAGCTTCCTCTTGTTCGTGCTGTGAACTCTTGGGTGTGTGCTCACAAATTCCAAATGAGGATGGAATAAATTAGCTCAGTTTTGGGATGCCATTCGAAGCTGCTTTATAAAACTTGGAAAGTTGATTTAAAAGATATTTCTCTTTTGTTGTTTTATTTTTAATTACAAAAGCAGTAGATTTTTTGGATAAAGAAAATTAATTTCCCTTTCACATTCCAAACCAATGTTCAAAGATTTGCTGGTTTCTGCCTCCTTCTTTCTGCTTCTAGAGCTGCCTCATGATCCGATGTGGTTTTTCTAATTATTTGCTTAAAAATGCTCTTAATCTTTTCTGCCTAACCAACTTATTTTTAGTTTTGCACACCCTTTGCCAGTCCCTACCCCCAAGCCTGTACGTCTTTGCCCAGTTGCTATTGAGGTGCACATACTTTTAGCAGCCTGTGCCACTTCACAGGGCAGCACGAGCAGGCTGGCGTCGGCCTCCTTCATTGATGCCACCAGTCACTTTTTATTACCTGCCTACATTGCAGACCGGGTTTCCTCTATTTCCTGAAGATTAGGATCCTCTGAGTGTCAATCTGCCCTGCTAAATCAGCTCCACTCATAATCATCTGCTTAGAAATATCTAAAGGGTGGATTGGGTTGCGACCTACATCACCATCTGACAGCTGTTATAACTCCGTGCCCAAACTAAACTTTTCACTAAACACTTCTTTAGGGGACACGAAGGACCTCCCCCCAGCCCTGCCAAATTAACTCACTGAATACCCATTTGCCAACAGCTAGTTCTCCAAATGATCACATTTTAAAAACTTCCCCATTTGCTGGTTTATTCCAAGTTGTTTTTCTTAACACAACAACAACGACAAAAAACCACACACACACACACACACACACATTAGAAACATTTAATTTCACTTCTTTAACAAATATTTGTGGGGTTTTTTACTATACACAAGGTGCCAATCTAAGTGTTGGGGTTAAAGTAGTGAGTAAGAGAACAAATGTTCTCATCCTCGTGGAGCTCCCAGGCCGGTGGAGGAAACAGGCAAGAAGGACATAAATAAATACGTACCACAGGTGGTCATGGAAACATGTAGAGCACCCCGAGGCAGCAAGAAGAGTGGGCATCGAATAATATAATAAAATATATGATGTAGTATTTATATAGTATAACACTATGTGATGCAATATAACATATAATATAATAATACAGTATAAAAAATACCATTTGCAGCCATAAAAAAGAATGAGTTCATGTCCTTTGCAGGGACATGGATGAAGCTGGAAGCCATCATTCTCAGCAAACTAACACAGGAACAGAAAACCAAACACCGCGTGTTCTCACTCAAGTGGGAGTTGAACAATGAGAACACATGGACACAGGGAGGGGAACATCACACACCGGGGCCTGTCGGGGTGTGGAAGAAGGGGAGGGAGAGCATTAGGACAAACACCTAATGCGTGTGGGGCTTAAAACCTAGATGACAGGTTGATAGTGCAGCAAATCACCATGGCACATGTAGACCTATGTAACAAACCTGCACTTCTGCACATGTATCCCAGAACTTAAAGTATAATTAAAAAAAAAAGACAGTTGACTCTTAAACAATGTGGAAAGTTAGGAGTGCTGAGTCCTGTACAATTAAAAATCTACAGATAGGCTGGGGTGCAGTGGCTCACACCTGTCACTCCAGCACTTTGGGAGGCCAGAGTAGGTGGATCACTTGAGCCCAGGAGCTTGATACCAGCCTGAACATAGAGAGACACTGCCTCTACAAAAAATACAAAAAAATTAGCCAGGCATGGTAGTGAGTGCCCGTAGTCCCAGCTATTCAAGAGGCTGAGGTGGGACAATCGCCTGAGCCTGAGAAGTCGAGGCTGCAGCGAGCTGAGATCCTCGCACCACTGCACTCCAGGCTGGGTGACAGGCAGAGTGAGACCTGTATCAGAAAAAAAAAGGAAATTCATGGAGAACTTTGGATTCTCCCCTGACTTAGCTACTAATAGCCTACCAAAGACCAGAAGCCTTACCAATAACACAGGCAATTAACACATATTTTGTGTGTTACATGCATTATATACTATACTCCTGAAGTAAAGTAAGCTAGAGAAAAGAAAATGTTATTAAGATAATCATAATGAAGAAAAAATATGTTCACTATTCACTAAGTGGAAGCAGATCATCTTAAAACTCTTCATCCTCGTCATCTTCCATTAAGCAGGCAGCGGAGAAGGAGGAAGAGGAGGGGTTGGTCTTGCTGTTGCAGGGGGGGCAGAAGCAAAGAAAATCTGTATATAAGCGGACTAGCACATTTCAAACCTGTGTTGTTTGAGGGTCAACTGTGTAGTATATAATGCAATATAATATGTAATATAGGCCAGGTGTGGTGGCTCACGCCTGTAATCCCATCGCATTGGGAGGCCAATGTGGGCAGATTACTTGAGGTCAGGAGTTCGAGACCAGCCTGACCAACATGGAGAAAATCCATCTCTACTAAAAATGCAAAAATTAGCCGGGCATGGTGGCACATGCCTGTAATCCCAGCTACTCGAGAGGCTGAAGCAGGAGAATCGCTTGAACCCGGGAGGTGGAGGTTGCAGTGAGCCGAGATTGCGCCATTGCACTCCAGCCTGGGCAACAAGGGCGAACCTCTCTGTCTCAAAAAAAAAAAAATATATATATATATATATAATATATGTATATATAATATAATATAATATATATATAATATATAATATATATGATATAATGTAATATGTAATGTAGTACTATGTAATACCATAATATGTAATAATATGGCATATAATAGTATTGCTTAGGGAGTAGACTTCTAGTGTTCTTATCGCAAAAACAAAACTACGTGAGATAATGCATATGTTAACTAGCTCGATTTAGCCACTTCACAATGTATAGATTTTACAGAACACATACACAATAAGTACATCTAATTTTTATTTGTCAATTTAAAAATAAAAAGTTAAAAGAAAAATATGCTATAAAACAGAACAGAATGTAATATCATCTAATATGTGACATGATGATATGATACGGTCATGTGTTATGTAATGCAGTAATCTGTAATATGGTTTAGAATAATAATAGAGTGACCTGGCCGGGCACGGTGGCTCATGCCTGTAATCCCAGTACTTTGGGAGGCCGAGGCAGGCAGATCACGAGGTCAAGAGATCAAGACCATCCTGGCCAACATGGTGAAACCTGTCTCTACAAAAAATACAAAAATTAGCCGGGTGTGGTGGCGTAGGCAGGAGGCTGAGGCAGGAGAATTGCTTGAACCTGGGAGGTGGAGGTTGCAGTGAGCTGAGATTGGGCCACTGCACTCCAGCCTGGGAGACAGAGTGAGACACCATCTCAAAAATCAATAAATAAATATAATACAGTGACCTAACATAATTTGTTGGGTGGTGGAAAGAGTAGAGCAGATGGAGGGAATGGGGAGTGGCACGGAGGCGACTGATGTGGATAGTCAGGAAGCCTCCTCCAAGCAGGGGACAACTGCCCCGAGACCCAAAGGATGTACTCATTCTACCACAGCAAGATTCTGGGGAAGCGCAGAGGGAACTGCAAGGGCACAGGCTCCCTGCAGAGGCACAGAACATGCTCAGGGAATGGAGGGAAGCTTGGTGTGGTGGGAATGGAATGAACAAAGGGGAGACGGGAGAAGGTAAGAGTAGGCTGAAGAAGAGCAGTGGATCTCATGGGACCTCATGGGACCTTGCAGGCACAAGGGAGCCATCTGGATCTTGTTCCCAGCACGATGAGACCCTTGGATCTTCTTCAACGTTGTGACATCTGGCTTCTGGATCTGGTTGCCCCTGATCCTCAGTGTCCCTTGGTTTGCAGCCTCAGGACTCCAAGCTCCGCCTCCAACATCACAAGGCATGCTCCTCCCTGCATCTCTGAGTGTCCTCTTCTCTTCTTATTGGGACACGGGTTATTGGATGTAGGACCTGCCCTCATCTACTGTGACCTCATCTAAAATAATGATATCTGCAAAGACTCGATTTCCAAATGAGGCCATATTCTGGGTTCTGAGTGGACATGAATTTCAGGGGACCCCGTTCTACCTAGTACAGCTAGTAATTGGCATGGGCTGGATGGAATGAGTGTGGGTAGAAATGGGAAAATGCTCATTGACATGGAAGGAAAACCCCGAGAGTTTGGGGTGTGCAAACCAAATAAGGAAAGATTTTAGCAGAGAGGATGAGGTCTAAGTTGTCATGTGTGATCAACAATTGGATCTGATGAAGACTAAGAACTGGATTGTTTCTGGCAAAGTGGAGAATCCTGGTGAACTTGACACGAGTAGGTCAGTGTGGGTTGGGAATGGAAGCCAGATACCCATGGGCTCAGGAGAGAGGGAGTGGAGAAAGTTGAGGGGAAGGAGCAGAGAGATGCCTTGGATGTGTTTTGCCTATAAAGGGGCAGTGGCTAGGGAGGAACTTAAGATCTAAAAGGCATTTTTTTTTAAGATGGAAGACAACACAGTATGTGGGAAGGTTGATGGGAAGAAGATCTCATGCAGAGAAGAAAATAGATCGGTTGATGCCAGCAAGAGAAGATGACAAACCAACTTTCTGATGGGCCACAAGTGATGGGATGCGCTGTTCAGGGGGAGGAGTTGGAAAGAGGATTTGCCAAATGGACAATTTGCCAAATTATGGATCCACTGTAAATGAATTTCTACTAAATATTTGTAAACATTACACAAAATCATGCCACCATGGGATGGTGTTAATGGACTTCAAGGGTAACTCTTCTCTTTCTTTTCTTTTCCTTTCCTTTCTTTCTCCCTCCCTTCTTCCCTCCCTTCCTTCCTTCCCCTCCATTCCTTCCTTCCTTTCTCTCCCTTCCCCTCTTTCTCTCTTTCTCTTTCTTTCTTTTTTCCAAGACAGAGTCTTGCTCTGTTGCTCAGGCTAGAGTGCAGTGGTATGATCATGGCTCCTGCAGCCTCCACTTCCTGGGCTCAAGCAATCCTCCCACCTCAGCCTCCCCAGTAGCTGGGACCACAGTTGCACACCACCACGCCCAGCAATTTTTTGTAGAGATTGGGTTTCTCCATGTTGCCCAGGCTGATCTTGAACTCCTGGGCTCAAGCAATCCTCCTGCCTCAGCTTCCCAAAGTGCTGGGATTACAGGCATGAGTTACTGCACCCAGCCAGGTAATTTTTTTTCTTTGATGTTTTAGTTTCATTTCAGCTGAAATTAAATTTGGTCCACTGTAGTTTTTGTTTCACTTTGGCAGATTTATCTCAGCTCTGTAGCTGATTTGCAAATCAGGCTCAAAGACGCATCAGATTTAGGTGTAATTCTCATTATATGCACTGAGCATTTCTCAGATGTCTTACCCATGTTGAAAACATTTGTGTGATCACACTGGGTAACATGTCTGTTAAGAGAATTTCAAAAGACAGGAGTGAAAATGAATTGGATAATAGAAACCTGTTCTACCTTTTGTAACATCCTTGACATTCAAGATCTACAGAATACACTTGGTGGAAACATCCAGAAATTCTCATTTTAAGATATAAAAATCCTCAGAACACACTGAACTTCAGTTTGGCTACAGTGAAGCAGCTACAGCCAATGTAAAGCTAAACTAAAATCTGCCAAAGAAAAGAAACGAAAACTTCAAGTCAGATCATTCAAACGGCACAGAACTTTCCAGGAACTCCCTTACAATTGGGATCACTGTAACTGTCAAAAAGAGTCAAAAGAAACATGCGTCTGTCGCTGTTAACTAGATGCATCCAGTGAATTTGGCAAATTTGGCCATTCAGGGAATTAACCATTGGCAAAAATAAATAAATAAATAAAATAAACCAGTCATTTGAAGAACTGATTTTCAGGGAATTTATTTAGCGTTGGTAATATCTAAAAGTTACATGCGTGGTTGTTGGTTTTATGATTATCTTTAATGCATTCCGATGTATCTTTATACATACGATCTTCTCCATGCCTGACATATTTCACGGTAAGATAAAGAAATTCACATGGCTTCTAAGGAATGGAGACTGAATTTGAATTCAAGTTGTTTAGAAAGAAATGGATGAGCATCGAACCCACATATTTGAATTTTTAAAAAGTCCAGCTGACAGATGTTGAATCAGCTTATCCCCCTGCTGTGGAATTTTGCCCCAAGGTAAAAGCAAGCTTTGATTTCAACACCATATGCATCGCAGTGAAGTTGGGCAAATGAATGGTGTCTTCCATACACAGCATTACGTGTTTGGCATACGGAATACCTCCCTTGCCCGGCAGTAAACAGACTTGAATACACCATCTGTTTGCACACCAACTGTTTGCAAGGAAACTTTTTTTTCCTTGTTTTTTTTTTCTCTGTAATGTTAATGTTGTGACAACTTTATATTTTCTTTCTTTTTTAAAACAGAAATCTGTGTTTGTGTTTACTTAGACCTGGGCTACTTTAGATGATTCTCAGGCTCACTTATACACTTTCATGTGTTCCATTAAAAAATGTGATTGCTTTCTTTTTCTTCTGATTTTGGTTGCAAAGGCTAAGAACTTTCAGAATGGAATTTTGTTTTAGTCTTTAATAAGGAGATGTTTCGTGTTGTTCTCTGGTTGTTCAGATGGATGGACACAAAAAAGACAACTAATACCCTGAAATTGGTTAAAACTTGATTATTCATTCTTAAAGTCTGATAAGTATCACTGTCCAGTAACTTGATAATTCCAGTCTGTTTTCCTGTTTAGAACCTCTACCTTCTTATTTGAGAAAAAATGTTTGAGGATGTTATCTCAGTATGTATTTACTTATCTCAGTACACATTCCCTTGAACTTTTCGCTTATCATGAACATTGAAATATCTTGGAACGTCAGTGTTAGAAAAGCAGGAAGAACATGGGAAACTCCCCCTGTGTGCACGGTGGACCCCTCTATGAATTGCACCAAACAAATTCCAAACGAAGTGATGGATAAAATCCCCCAAGAAAATTAGCAGTCTTTTTTATTCAAACCCAGTTGGCTCTATGTAGATGTACTCTTATTCTAAACTTTTCTGTTTTTTAAAAAATTCGAAGTAAATATGTGCTGTGTCAGCAGCTCTCTGGAGACCACCGTGTGCCCCTCCCGTTCCACAGCCACCCCAATGTAACTGTTAAAGATGTTTTGTGGGCCGGGCGCGGTGGCTCACGCTTGTGTAATCCCAGCACTTTGGGAGGCCGAGGCGGGCGGATCACGAGGTCAGGAGATCGAGACCACGGTGAAACCCCGTCTCTACTAAAAATACAAAAAATTAGCCGGACGTGGTGGCGGGCGCCTGTAGTCCCAGCTACTTGGAGAGGCTGAGGCAGGAGAATGGCGTGAACCCAGGAGGCGGAGCTTGCAGTGAGCCGAGATTGAGCCACTGCACTCCAGCCTGGGTGAAAAAGCGAGACTCCGTCTCAAAAAAAAAAAAAAAAAAAAAGATGTTTTGTGGGCTGGGCGCAGTGGCTCATGCCTGTAATCCCAACACTTTGGGAAGCTGAGGCAGGCGGATCACTTGAGGTCAGGAGTTTGAGACTAGCCTGGCCAACATGATGAAGCCCTGTCTCTACTAAAAATACAATAATTAGCTGGATGTGGTGGCGGGCACCTGTAATCCCAGCTACTCGGGAGGCTGAGGCAGGAGAATTGCTTGAATCCAGGAGGCGGAGGTTGCAATGAGCTGAGATTGTGCCATTGCATTCCAGCCTAGGCAACAAGAGTGAAACTCCGTCTCAAAAAAGAAGGAAGAAGAAGAAGAGGAAGAGGAGGAGGAGGAGGAGGAGGAAGGGGAGGAGGAGGAAGAAGAAGAGGAAGAGGAGGAGGAGGAGGAAGAAGAAGAAGAGAGAAGAGAAGAGGAGGAGGAGGAGCAAAAGAATAGGAAGAGGAAGACAAAAGAGGAAGAAGAAGAAGAAGAAGAGGAGGAAGAAGAAGAAGAAGAGGAAGAGGAGGAGGAGGAGCAAAAGAATAGGAAGAGGAAGACAAAGAGGAAGAAGAAGAAGAAGAAGAGGAGGAAGAAGAAGAAGAGGAAGAGGAGGAGGAGGAGCAAAAGAATAGGAAGAGGAAGACAAAGAGGAAGAAGAAGAAGAAGAAGAGGAGGAAGAAGAAGAAGAGGAAGAGGAGGAGGAGGAGGAGCAAAAGAATAGGAAGAGGAAGGCAAAGAGGAAGAAGAAGGAGAAGGAGAAGGAGAAGAAGAAGAAGAAGAAGAAGAAGAAGAAGAAGAAGAAGAAGAAGAAGAAGAGAAGAAGAAGAAGAAGAAGAAGAAGAAGAAGAAAAGAAGAAGAAGAAGAAGAAGAAAGAAGAAGAAGAAGAAGAAGAAGAAGAAGAAGAAGAGAAGAAGAAGAGAAGAAGAAGAAGAAGAAGAAGAAGAAGAAGAAGAAGAGCTACCCTGAGAGGAACATCCACCTTGGAAGGTGACATGCTTTGGGTGAAAAGGAAAGTTAGTTTTACTCCAGAAGTGACACCCCTGGGGAGGCGGTGAACAGTGGACCCGCGTCCCAAGACCACCTCTCCACATGTGCCTCCAGATCAGGGAAATTAGGGGAGCTTAAATGATGGTCAAAGTGCTTTTGGGAAACGTGCATGGGTCAGGCGGACAGTTAATCGCGGCTTCCTTGGTCAATGTCCCTGGCCTTCTGCAGGAATGCTCAAGCTGTTCTTATCAGGGCGGTCAGCACATTCACAGGGTGGCTGGTCAGCTGCTCTCTCTTTTATCTCTGTTGAAGGCCTTGTTCTCCGGAGGCTGTTTTTAATAAAGAATCTACAAACTCGAGCAAAGCAAGGATTCTATGCAAGCAAGCAAGCTTTTCTCTAACACAGAGTCAGTACTGTGACACAACTTCGCTGTCTTCATCCTGTCCAACTCCCCACCTTGGAAAGCCTCCCCTGCACCCCCATTGTTTAAAACAACCACAAAACCCTCTGCACAGCTTTCTTCCCCAAGTCCTCCTGGTGATTCTGCACCTCCTGGGTCTTCTCATTCACTGACCTGGGTGGGTTCCTTCTCGAAACCTGACCTTTAAATACAGATGTTTCTGAAGGACTCTGTCCGGGGCTCCTTCCCTTCCCTATCCACATCCTCTCCTTGGTGGATTTCATGGGCCCCTTGGCTTTATATGCCGTCCATATGCCCCAGACTCCCTGCTGTAGGCTGACTGTGTGCACCCATTCCCCATTCTTATGTTGAACTCTTACCTTCACTGTTTTCCACAAAGGCTGGACTAATCTACACTCCCACCAACAGTCTGTAAGCATGCCCTTTTCTCTGCCACCTTGCCAGCATCTATTATTTTTTTACTTTTTAGCAATAGCTATTCTGACTGGCGTGAGATAGTATCTCATTGTGGTTTTGATTCGCATTTTTCTTAATGATCACTGATACTGAGCTTTTATATATATATATACTTCTTGACCCATCAATCCCATTACTGGGTGTACACCCAGAGGAATATAAATCATTCTTTCATAAAGATACATGCACGTGTATGTTCATTGCAGCACTATTCATGGTGGCAAAGACATGGAATCAACCTAAATGCCCATCAACACTAGACAGGATAAAGAAAACGTGGTACATATATACCACGGAATACTATGCAGCCATAAAAAGAGATAAAATCATGTCCTTTGCAGGAATATGGATGGAGCTGGAGGCCATTAACCTTAGCAAAGTAACACAGGAACAGAAACCAAATACCACATGTTCTCACTTATAAGTGGGAGCTAAGTGATGCGAACACATGGACACATAGAGGGGGAACAACACACACTGGGGCCTATGGTGGAGGATGGGAAGAGAAAGAAGATCAGGAAAAACTAAATAATGGGTACTAGGCTTAATACTTGGGTGATGAAATAATCTGTACAACAAACTCGTGGGACATGCATTTACCTATATCACAAACTGTACATGTACCCCAAACTTAAAAGTTAATGAAAAAGAGAAAGAAATGTTGCCCTCTAAGGTGATGGTGTTAGGAGGTGCCTTCCAGGACCATCTAATCTAAGAGGATCTCCTGGGTTATTTGCTGTGTCTGCTTCTATGATCTGGTCTTCACAACACTTAGGACAGTTCCTACTTATTTTATTTACTGGCCTATTTTCTGTATTTTGTTTCTCTCTATGACATAATACGAAATGGCCGGGCCCAGAGGCTCATGCCTGTAATCCCAGCACTTTGGGAGGCTGAGACGTGCAGATTGCCTGAGGTCAGGAGTTCAAGACCAGCCTAGGCAACATGGTGAAACCCCGTCTCTACTAAAATACAAAAAGAAAATCAGCCGGGCGTGGTGGCAGGCGCCTGTAATCCCAGCTACGCAGGAGGCTGAGGCATGAGAATTGCTCGAACCCCGGAGGCGAAGGTTGCAGTGAGCCGAGACTGCCACTGCACTCCAGCCTGGGCAAGAAAGTGAAACTCTGTCTCAAAAGAAAAAAAAAGAAAGAAATACATATTTGGTTTCTGCTCATGTTTCTGGGCACACAGGTTCGAATTGAAAAGTGTCTTTTGTTTGCTAGTGGTGACTGCTACTAGGGGCTCCCGGACAGCCTCAGGTTGGGGGTGGTTGCCAGGGAAATCAACCATGTGATTAGAGGGTTGGAGCTTTCAGGCCCCTCCTCGCCACGTTGAGGAGAAAAGGAGAGGGGTTGAAGGTTGTTGATCACCAATGGCCAGGGATGTAATCAATCATGCCTACATAATGAAGCCTCCATAAAACCCCAAAAAGAACAGGGTTTGAAGAGCTTCCAGGTTGCTGAACACGCGGAAGTGCTGGTGGGGTGGTTTGCCCAGAGAGGATGTGGAAACATCTCACCCTGTACCTTCGTAACTACAGCCTCGTCCTCCTGATGCAATTTCACTATTATGCTTGTAGGACTTAACATATTAATCACAGCCCTTTACTCTCTGTACATACTAATCACCACACCAAGGAATATTTACGTACCACATCAACAATATTAAATCCTCCTTCATGCAAGAAAACACCCCAATACTGATACACCTAACACCCCTTCTCCTATTATCCTTAAACCCCAAAATGATCTTGAGTTTTACATGCTGTTGTTATAGTTTAACCAAAACATTAGATTGTGGATCTAATAATAGAAGTCTACAATTTCCTATCTACCGAGAAAGTATGTAAGAACTGCTAACTCATGCCCCAGTATCTAACAATATAGCTTTCTCAACTTTTAAAGGATTAGAGTTAACCATTGGTCTAAGGAACCAAAAACATTGGTGCAACTCCAAATAAAAGTAATAAATATATTTTCCTCCCATACTGTAACACCCCTAATATCACTAATTTTACCAACTGCTGCGACCTTAACCGACATCTACTAAAGTGATTTGTACCCCATTACATAAAATCATCCATTGCATGCACCTTTGCCATTAGTCTCATCCCCACAACCATATTCATATACACAAGCCAGGAATCTGTCTTCTCTTTATAATAAATGGATCATCTAAGTAACGTGGTTTCCTGAGTTCTGTGAGCCGCTGTAGCACACGATCACACCCAAGCAGTGTGTCATGGGAACCCTGACTTCGGCCATAGGTTGAAAGTACAGGTCCCAGCTGAGGACTTGCAATTGGCATCTGAAATGAGGGCAGACTTGGGCTGAGCTCTGGCCTGTGGGATCTGACTCTAACTCCAGGTAGTGGCAGAACTGAATTTAGGCCAGGCGTGGTAGCTCATGCCTGCAATGCTGGCATTTTTTGGAGGCCACCTTAGGCAGGAGGATTGCTTGAGCTCAGGAATTTGAAACCAGCCTGGGCAAGAAGGTAAGACCCCGTCTCTATAAACAAAACTAAGAAAATTAGCCGAGTGTGGTAGCACATGCCTATAGTTCCATCTGCTTGGGAGGCTGAGGCAAGAGGATCCCTTGAGCTCAGGAGTTTGAGGCTGCAGTGAGCTGTGATCCTCCCACTGCACTCCAGCCTGGGGGACAGAATGAGACTCTGTCTCAAAAAAATAAAAAAATAAGAACTGAATTTAATTATGGGACACCCAGTTGATGTCTGCTGGAAAATATAGAGTAGAAAAAAAACCCCACGCATTTGGTGTCAGAAGTGTTCTGTGCTGAGAGTATAGTAGGAGAATAAACAGTTGTACATGTTCCCTTCCTAGAAAAGTTATTTCCCTGCACCGAGGGCCTGTGTCAGTTAGGATAGGCTGACAGCACTGCGGTACAAAGAATCCCCAAACTTCAGTGACTTAAATCACATTGATTTCTTATTCACTCTATGTTCATCTTGAGTCAACAGAGAGCTCTCTTCATTATAGTCACTCAGGGTCCCAGGTTGTTGGCACATCCACCATCTCAGTGTCTACTTTATGGAAAATCCAGCCTGCCACACTAGATGCCAACCAGAGCATCTACCATGGCGTTTCCATGTGGCTTGGGCTTCCTCACAGCATGGCAGACTCAAGGTTGTCAAACTTCTTACATAGTGGCTCCAGATTCCGAGTATGAGCGTCCTAGTAAACAAGATGGGGATGCATGGACATTTATGAAGCAACTCAGAAGTCACATAGCATTACCTCCTACACTGTGGGTGAAGGTGGTCATGAGCCCACCCAGAGGGGGTACATAGACCCCACTTCTCAATGGGAGGAACGTCAAAGTCACATTGTAGCAGAGAATATGGAATGAAAGATATTGTCATGGTCGTTTTTGTAAAACCGTCTGCCATGACCCCTGTCTCTCCTGGCTCTCTCCCTCAGCTTCACTGGCCCTTTTTTTTTTTTTTTTTTTCACTTCCTTAAATGCCCTAAGTGCTTTCTTACTTCCAGGACTTTGCTCCAGCTGTTCATTTTGTGTTGTGTTGTTTTTTTTCCGGGAGCACTTCTCCCCAACACCTAAAGCACTCAGCTTCCTCATCCTCCTTCAGTCCTTACACCATCAGAGAAGACATCCCTGACCACCATAGTTGGACCTCTGTCCCCGATACTGTCTTTCTCAGATACTGATTTGTTTCTATTGTAACACTTAGCGTATTTGTAACTTTTTTAAAATTAATTATTTGCTTTTCTTTATTATTTCCAACATGCAGGAAAAAAAATATATGGAATAGTATAGTAAACACAACACCCAGATTTATCAAATCTTTACATTTTGCCATATTTGTTTCAGAGCATTTTTTTTAATTAGGCACAAATGTAGGTGAAGGTCCTTGTGCTCTCCTTGAAATACCCACCTTCCTCCAACACCCACATTTGGAATCGATCATTCTCATGTCTGTTCTTCCTACATTGCTGCTAAAAATAAGAAAGAGTGTTTTAACATGTTCCAAACCTGTGTGAGTGGCATTGTTCTGCAAGGAGGTTGTAATGTTCTACCCTTTTATTTTTAGCATTGTGTTATGTTGTGTGGCTCCATTCACGGCAGGTGCACCGCCATATTCCAGTTTAGGAATTCACCATTTTACACATCCGTCTCCTCCTAAGCACATTTAGGTTGGTTCTTGGTTTCACTATTGCAAATGAAGCCACACACCCCCACAGCCTTGCACAGTCCCTGGCATGCAGTCAGCACTCAAATAAGATTTGTCACATACATGAATATCGTAATGAACATTCTACTCCATATCTCTTTGCCCAGATGTGGGGAATTTCTCTAGGAAACGTTTCTCAGCACAGAACTGCTGAGGGGTTGAGGATGTGCTTCTCCACCTGCCTAGATATTGTCAAATTACATTCTCAAGTGGAAGTTTCTTTATGTCTTTCTCCCATCAAAATGAAATTTCCAGAATACAGATAACGCGTCTTTCTCCCCGCTCCCCACCATATTTCTGGGTCTCGCAGTGTTCTTGATGTGCAGAGTTGCTTGATAAGATTTCTAGTCCTGTGTTGTCCAGTACGGCATCCACCAGCCATGTGCAGCTACTGAACCCTTGAAATGGGGCCAATGCCATATGTTGAAATAATATTTTGCACATATTGGGTTAAACGAAATATATCCTTAAAATTATTTTCCCCCTTTTTTACATTTTTTAATGTGACTACTAGAAAATTTAACATATGCAGCTTGCATTACATTTCTCCTGGACATCTTTAGAGTATGTATTAATGAATGGATGAGTGTATTATTTTGACTCACCATTGGGATTAGAATATGTTTTTGAGGTCTTTAACCATGGAAAATTTTGTCTCCCCAGGGGACACTGGGCCATGTCTAGAGAAATTTGTGATTGTCGCAGCTAGGAAGAGGAGTGCTGTCAGCATTTAGTGGGTAGAGACCAGAGACGCTGCAGAACATTCTACAATGCACAGAGTGGCCCCCCCCAGCAAAGAGTGATCTGAACCTCAGTGTCCACAGTGCACAGCCTGAGGCACTCTGGTCTATATCAAGGCTTATATTCTTATTCTTCTCCCATTAACTATATCATGATTTTAAATGTTCTTCGAAAACCAAATTTGTTTGTAAAGGAAGACACTTACTTTTGTTTGACAGTAAAACGCTATCCCATCTTTGCCATTAATGTTCTTGTATAGGCATTGTATATAAATTTTTTTCACATTTTCTTAATTCACATTGCAATGGCACTCTACAGATGTGTGATTTTTTATGTATTTATGTAGACCAGAAGTGGGCTTGTATGTGTTCAATTCTGCTGTGTCTTTAGCTCGGAAGCCTTCCTAGGTCTCTGGAAAGGCTGCGTCAACACATACCTGCTGTTAACTCAGGGAAGTGTCTGTTTCTTCACCCTTTCAACCACCCTGGATATTTCATCATCAGATTTTTCATCTTTCTGAGTCTTGTGGAAATAGATTTCATCACATTTTGGTTGTTATACCCAGCTTTTGTTTTTGTTGTTGTTATTTTGTTGTTTGGTTGGTTGGCTTTTTTTTTCTTTTTTTTGAGACAGAGTCTCACTCTGTCACCCAGGCTGGAATGTAGTGGCACAATCTCGGCTCACTGCAACCTCCGCCTCCTGGGTTTGAGCGATTCTCCTGCCTCAGTCTCCCGAGTAGCTAGAATTACAGGTGCACACCACCACTCCCAGCTAATTTTTGTATTTTTAGTAGAGGTGGGGTTTCACCATGTTGGCCAGGCTGGTCTCGAACTCCTGACCTCAGGTGATTCACCCACCTTGGCCTCCCAAAGTGCTGGGATTACAGGCATGAGTCACAGTGCCCGGCCTATATCTAGCTTTTGGAGCTCAAACATTATGATGCATTTTTTTTCAACATTTGTATTTTCTTTTCTTTTAGTTTCTTTTATTTTCGTGTGTGTGTGTGTGTATGTATGTGTGCGCCTGTGTATATACACATTCTTTGTCTGCATTTCTCTTCTGAAGTTCTTTTTATTTTCCTTTATGACCTATTGGCACTCTGTGTAGTGCCTGACTTTCTCTGAATATATATTTTGTATTTTTACTCAGCTGTCCATCAAGTCTTATTCATGATGGGGTTTCCCCGTAACCTAACTTTTTAGTATTTATGGAGATGGATTTATCAGTATTTTCTTTTATATCCACTGGCTTGTTTGTTCATTTTAATGGAAAGTTTCCCACCGTATGATTATAGAAACATCCACCTATGTTGTCTTATGGTGAGGTGAGCAAAGAAGTTCTCTACATGCTCTGAATATTCCTTCTGTCCTCAACTCAAATGCATCCTCAGAGTCCTTCAGCAACCAATTTCAGCTGCTAAAAGCAAGATATGGACCAAAACCGAACATGATAGAGGGTTCTACTGGAGCTGATTGTTTCTGAGAAAAAGCAAACGATCTCTGAAAACTAGCTGTTAGGATGTTCAGCTTGGTCCAGTTGCCAAATAAAACCCCAGGGCAACTACCACCACGGAATTTTCCCCTGATTAATAACCTACGAATGCCCGGCTTAAATCCAAGCTCCATATGCATTGACACCCAACTCAGGAAGGGAATGGTTTTCCCAGAAACAGCACAACATAGCCAGTAGTTGGGAGACAACCATTTCTAAACCATAAAAAAGACTTCATACTAGCTATCTGTTCATAGATTGTGTTCCTGGGTCATGTCCATAACTGGGTTTTCTCTGGTGTTCTGGGGGCAAAAATCTTCTGTCCTCTTTTTGAGATGAGCTGAGTGTTCCAAATGTCCTTCATGGCCCCAGCCCACTGTTTTCTTTATGTAGGAAGGTTTTAGATGTTGGCACATATTGACACCTACTTGCAGACAGGTTTGTTGAGTTACATTACATAAACGTTGAAATAATAACTCAAACAGTGAGTACATTTTCACTTATTCCCCTCCACCTAGCTTTATAAATCTCTAAATACATGCATTCAGAGAATCTGTGTGCTTTTCCCAACAGCTATGTTGTGTAATGGTGAACATCATTATGCAAACACAGCTGCAAGGCAAGTTCCCTAGCTCCCAGCCTCAGACCAGACCTTCATTCCCAGGTCCCTTCTACATGGAAGTTCTGGAGTCCACCTGCTCACAGATGCTCACAAAGCACTGGCGGTGCAACTAAAGAGTAACAGGAACCCATACCGATGTTCTAAGCAAGGATGGGACGTGGCCAGATTTTCCTTTGATAAATCTACTCAGACTCCCACAAGAAAAATTAACTGAAGACCGGGAATGATGAAGGAGAAGCCCAGTGCAGAGATAGATGGTTGCAGGACACAGGAGAGAGATGATGGAGACAGGGATGAGGTGGGACAGTCAGGGAGAGGGAGAGATGCATCCACGAATGAAGTTTTATTGGAACATAGCCCCATGCATTCATTCTCTATTGTATATGGCTGCCTTCACACTACAAGGGCGGCATTGAGTAGCTGAGTCAGGTGCCATATGGCCCACAAAGACTAAGATATTTACTACGTGCCTCTTTACAGGAAACTTTGCTTACACCCAGCAAAATTGTTCCGCATAATGATTCAGAAAAGCCTAATGATTCAGAAACTTGTGTTGACCCAGCTTCGAGGAAAATTCCACAGAGCTCACTTCCTACATAGCTGGCGCTCTCTTGGGTTATCATCACTGGGAGGCTTCTGTGAGAACAGTGGAATTTATCCTAAGGGCAATAGGAATGGCTGAAAGAGTCAGCAGGGGATGGCTTGACTCCTTGACCTGTATGTTCCTTCGAGGAGGAAGAGTAGTTAGAGTTGTTTTTGCAGTAACTTGAACAAGAGATCAACAGGGCAGGCTGATGAAAAACCGATTTCTGAGGCAGAGTGGACAAGGCTTGGAAAATTGATTGGCTACAGGGCTGTGGAGGGGGAATCTAGCATGGGTTTCATGTTTTTGTTTTTGTTTTTTTTTTCGAGACAGAGTCTAAGCTCTGTCATCCAGGCTGGAGTGCAGTGGCACTGCAACCTCTGCCTCCTGGGTCCAAGTGATTATCTTGCCTCAGCCACCTGAGTAGATAGGATTACAGGCACACGCCACCACATCTGGCTAATTTTTGTATTTTTTGTAGAGACGGGGTTTCACCATGTTGGTCAGGCTGGTCTCGAACTCCTGAGCTCAGGCGATCAACCTGCCTCGGCCTCCCAAGATGCTGGGATTACAGGTGCGAGTCACTGCACCCGGCCAGGTTTCATGTTTTTGCAAGAGCAAATGAGAAACAGCTCTCAGGCATGGGTGGTAGTCCTATCTCTGGGAAAAGAGACCCTGTGGATGTGGATGGACAAAGATTTTCTAGAAAGATGAGTGAAGGGTGCTGACCTCCAATGGAGGAAAAACACAAATTCCAAAAGGAAAGAAAGGCCGACCAGGCCTAAGTAGGACATCTCTCCTTTCCTTTGCCCTTGGATTCCTTTAATGGGAAGGGCAGAGTCCCCAGGAAGCAACTCTTGGGGAGGAAGAAGGACAAAGCTCCCAGGCAGCTTTCTAACTACTCACCTGACTCCACCTGTCCCTGGGAGGAGTCCCCGTCTCCATCCCCTAAATGGAGAACAGAAAAACGTACGGCTAGGCTGGGCGCAGTGGCTCACACCTGTAATCCCAGCACTTTGGGAGGCTGAGGTGGGTGGATCACTTGAGGTCAGGAGTTCAAAACCACCCTGGCCAACATGGTGATACCCCGCCTCTACTAAAAATACACAAAAATTAACGGGGCGTGATGGTGGGCACCTGTAGTCCCAAGGGAGGCTGAGGCAGGAGAATTGCTTGAACCTGGGAGATGGAGGTTGCAGTGAGCCGAGATTGCACCACTGCACTCCAGCCTGGGTGACAGAGCAAGACTTCATAAAAAAAAAAAAAAAGGAAGAAAAAGAAAAAAAAGAAAAGAAATAACAAGTATTGGCAAGGCCATGGAGAAATCGGAACACTTGTGCACTGTTGGTAAGAATGTGAAATGGTACAGCTGTTTCAGAAAACAGTATGGCAGTTACACAAAACAATTAAAAATAAAATGACCATATAATCCAACAATGCCATTGCTGGGTATACACCCAAAAGAATTATAAGCCGAGTTTTGAAGAGATATTTGCACACCTGCATTCATGGCAGCAATATTCACAATAGCCAAATGGTAAAGGTGACCCAAGTGTCCATTCATGGATCGATGGGTAAACAGAGATGTGGTATAGCCATACAATAGAATATTATTCAGCCTTCAAAAAGAAAATTCCGACACATGCTACAGTGTGGGTGAACCTTGAGGACATTATGCTATGTGAAACAAACCAGTCACAAAAAGACAAATACTGCACGATTCCATTTACAGGAGGCACCTAGAGTAGTCAAATTCATAAAGACAGAAAGTGGAATGCTGGTTGCCAGGGGACGGGAGGAGGGAAAACGGGGAGTTGTGGTTTAATGGATACAACATTTCAGTTTTGCTAGAAAAGAGTCCTGAAGCTGAATGGTGGTGATGGTCGCACGACATTGTGAATGTCCTCAACGCTACTGAGCTATGTATTTAAAACTAATTATGATGGTAAATTTTGGGTTATGTGTATTTTACCACAATTTTTTTTTCTTTCTTTGATGGAGTCTCGCTCCATCGCCTGGCCAGGCTGGAGTACAGTGGCACGATCTTGGCTCGCTGCTATCTCCACCTCCCTGGTTCAAGCGATTCTCCTGCCTTGGCCTCCCAAGTAGCTGGGATTACTGGCATTCACCACCACACCCAGCTAATTTTTGTATTTTTGTAGAGATGGAGTTTTGCCATGTTGACCTGGCTGGTCTCAAACTCCTGACCTCACATGATCCACCCGCCTCAGCCTCCCAAAGTGCTAGGATTGCAGGCATGAGCCACCATGACTGGCCCACAATTTTTTTTAAATGAAAAAAAAAAAAAAAACCCAAAAAAACCTGCATCCATGAGATGAACCTGAAGAGAAAACATCTGTTGCAATACACAAAGGCAGTCAACACCCTTAGATACTGTGGAGGCAGCTTTTTCTCTGCTGAAATTAAGGGAATGAGTGTCCTAGAGAATTCTCAAAGATGTGTCAATGTTTCCAACAGGAGTTGCAGTTTTTTGCCTCAAAGTTAAGGACAGTTGCATCGTCAAACCTTGACCATGAATGTTTAGGGTGGGTTACAGTTGCCTAGTATTTGTTTGACTCTGTTGAATAACATCTCAGATAGATGGTTTTCAACAGGCAGAAGAGTTTTTTGTGTGTTTGTTTGTTTGTTTTGTCTCTTATAGGTTTTTCCATAATAACAAACCCAAGTAAATAACCATCCAACCAGTGACTGGTAAATTTAGTGCAAACTCTTCAGTGCTGGTGCCACATTTGGCACCTGGCTTGGATTGATTTGCCACTGAGTTTTGTAAATATTTCCCTCAGCTTTTAATTCATTCTTTATAAACAATGTTGTTTAAATAAAGGATATTTGTTTTTCTCATTCTGACATTTTCTTTTCAACGTCCACTTGAGGAGTATAATATCTCCCATGAAACTTTTATTTGTAGAATAAATATTCCTTTTTGTCTGGTCTAGTGCATTTTTATTTGAATAATGTATCATCTGAGTAAACATAGCCTTCTGTGCTCTCTAAAGCCTTCATCACGTTGGAGGGCCCTTAATATATTTATTCAGTTTAAAAACTTGTCTGATGTAAGTAATGTCATTCTGGTTGAAAAGAATTTACAAACAAAACAATGATATGCCAAGCTTTAATGTTTACAACGATTAGCCTGGATCTCATAATAGATTATTTATTGTCATTGCGTATTCAGTGGTTTTTTTCTGTAAATATTATTGAGATTACACTTTGGAAAAGAAAACATTACTAGTGTTTTGAGTGTTGAATGGAATATTGCCCAACTCAGCGGATCACAATGAAACCTCATGGTTCTTATCAAAATCAACAAATCTGTTGAAATGAATTTAATGCTAATGTCTTTGTATGTGATTTGGTGACCTACAAAATGTATTTTTATTTGCTTTTATTTATCTTTTCTTTCTGCTTTTCATTTCTTATTTGGAGGAGTCTTGGTTCTTTTTTTTGTTTGTTTGTTTTTTGTTTTTTGAGACAGAGTCTTGCTCTGTCAGCCAGGCCGGAGTGCAGTGGCACGATCTTGGTTCACTGCAACCTCTGCTTCCCGGGCTCAAGCAATTCTCCTGCCTCAGCCTCCCGAGTAGCTGGGAGCTGTGTGCCACCATGCCCGGCTAATTTTTGTATTTTTAGTAGAGACGGGGTTTCACCATGTTGGCAGGCTGGTCTTGAACTCCTGACCTCGTGATCCGCCCCCCTCGGCCTCCCAAAGTGCTGGGATTACAGGCGAGAGCCACCACGCCCAGCTGAGTCTTGGTTCTTACAATTTAAAAAAAAGTCTTCTGCAGCTGTTTTCATTTTCTACATCTTAATTTTTTTGGTGGTCATAATTGTTTTTCTTATCATCATGACTTTCTTCGACAGCAATTTTGATTATTTTTATATTTTGAAGCACTTACCATTCTTCTTTCAGACTGAAATTTGACTTCCTAGGATACGTCCTTTTTGGCACATTTGAATTCTGATGTGATTGATAATTTTGAAAAAAAGAAAAAAAGACCCAGAAAACAAAAAATCTGAAATTAGATCATACACAAATGCTTTCTGAAACTGCCATGACATTGTATTGGGTGGTGCTGAAAAATTGTGTGATCAGAGTACTCTTTTGCTATCATGATTGATGAATTGATTGATGGGTTGAATGAATGTGTAAAGAATTTAGTCATTGGAGCATCTGCTTCTTGTTCCACTCTTCAGCATCAGAGGGAAATTTTTATGTGACATTTTGCCTGGAACCACCAGACTCCCTCAGGACCAGGCACCTTGTGACATCTTCATCAACAGGTGTCCTCACTCTTTGTAGAGCTCCACCAAGTTAGTCTCAAGTGAAACAGGGATGCAGCTAAATTCGAGGTTATAGTTTTCCTGGGATGTTGTCATCACGAACACCATGCTAGTGAGTTCGTTGCTAACAGAGGAGAACTGGCATCTTGACTAAGCATTAGCGATCATCAAATCCTCTGCTTATGATTTTTAAACCTCTGATCTTCAGAACATTTTTGCACGAGCTAGCTCTGGCTTTGTGCATCTCAAACCTTGTTTCTCTCCCATGGCTCTCATACTTCTGGTGCCCTGAGCTGTAGAATTTATTTCTGCTTGATACACACATTTGTGTATTGATGTAGGGTTAGTACAGCAGGTAGGTCGAGAATTTCTGGAGCCTCCCTCCCTCCCTTCATTCCGACCTTTCCTTAGTCATATCATCCTAGAAAGATCTTCCCTGGCTTCGTCTAAAACATGGCCTCTCATTTCACTCTCTCCCTGACAACCCTGATGTAGTTTTCATTTCAGGACTCATCACCCCAACATCCTTTCCTGTTTACAGCCCACCTCCCCTGCTAGAACACAAGCTCTGAGAGGTGGAAGACCTCTATTGCGGGTTTTGGCGAATCCCCAATCTCTAGCATGGTGTCTGGCATGTGATAGAGATTCAACAAATACTTCAACAAATAATGAATAAAGTTAAATTTTTCCGAGTGCAATCATGCCCCTCCCTTCCTCTGCCAGGGCGGAGGCTGTGCCTGGTTTGCATGGCTTCTGCAGCTCCAGCTCCTTGTACTGAGTCTGGCGAATGATGGAGCTCAGTCCATTTTAATCCCATGAACAAATGCGTGGATGTGTGGATGCTGGGATGCATGGATGACGCTCCTAGCACCTCAGCTTGCAGGGGATTGGCGATTTCCAGTAAGATGTGCTGAGACTCAAGGAAGGCCATTTTCTCTTCATTTGCAAGGACCCTGTCTGATAATTCAATTGTTCACACATCAATGCTGTGCATGAGGTGTTGACAGGGTGGCTGTCTACTGGTTCCTTCCCCCAGCCCATCCCATCCTCCGAACAGACTATTTTGTTGTTAGTTGCTCTGCTCTATTCATCCCTCAAGAGCTCTCACCCTCTGCCATTGCAGGAGCTGTCTCCATGGAAACTGTAGCCAGCGTTTCCATGGAGAAAGAGCCGCAGACTCTGGAATTTTCCAGGCTCTAAAGGTGACTGCAAAAACATCTCAGCACATCTCCAGAACTGGGCTGCCCAACATGGCGGCACTGGCCACAGGTGGCGACTGACCGCTTGAAATGTGGCCGGTCCCCGTAGAGACATGCTGTCATGGCAGAGCACACAGTGGATTTTGAGGACTTGGTACAAAAAAAATTTTTTTATTGAAGTATCGCTAATGATTTTTGTATTGATTAGTTTTACCTATCTTTTTTTTTAAACAGTAGTTGCTAGAAAACTTAGATTTACATACATGGTTCACATTTGTGGCTGAAATTTTATTTCTGTTGGGTGGCATTCTTCTAGAGTATGTGTAACTGAATACAGGAATGAATGATTGATTTTTGGTCAAACTGGGATTATTATCCAGAAACCATCACTTTCCTGCTTTTCTTCTTAGATGATTTGTTTTTTAAATAGTTCATTAAGTATCTTAGTTGAAAGATTTTTTTTTTTTTTTGAGACAGAGTCTCACTCTGTCACCCAGGCTGGAGTGCAGTGGCGTGATCTCGGCTCACGGCAACCTCCACTTCCCAGGTTCAAGCGATTTTTTTGCATCAGCCTCCCAAGTAGCTGGGATTGCAGGCGTGTGCCACCGTGCCCGGCTAATTTTTGTATTTTCAGTAGAGATGGGGTTTCACCATTTTGGCCAGGCTGGTCTCGAACTCCTGACCTCACATGATCCACTGGCCTCCTAAAGTGCTGGGATTACAGGCGTGAGCCACATGCCCGGCTGAAAGGTTTATAGATATAATTTTTAGTATTGAATTAGGCTAGGAGTTAATTACAATTCTTTGAACAGGCATTGAAACACCATTAATTTTTTTTTTTTAAGGAACCATCTCCTCCTAAGTGTAAGATGCTGCATCATACTGCAGATGACGTCTTGTACGTAGATTCTACCCATCAGCTTCCAACATCTTGCTGTCATTCACAGTGTTGTCATGGTTCCCATGTAGATAGGCAAAGCTTCCTGATTTTCATGTTGACCAGATGCCCAGAAACAGGATCGTGGAGTCAAAGGGTGTGTCTCTGCCCTTGGTGCTTTGATACCAATGACTCAAATACTTACCAGAAAGACTGTGCCTGCCTACCTTCCCACTGGCTTCATCTGAAGCGGTCTGTCTTTATCACAGCAATGACTTTTCATTTTGGTTTTGACTTCCAGATTTTAAACACATTATGGTGACATACACATAACATAGTATTTACCACCTCAGCTATTTAAAAGTGTGCAGTTCAGTGGCCTCGAGCACATTGACGTTGTGCAATGGTGGTGTTATCACCGCCACCCATCTCCAGAACTCTTGCAAAACGGACAGAAAGACAAACATGGCATGTTCTCACTTATTTGTGGGATCTAACAGTTGAACTCAAGGACGTAGAGAGTAGAAGGTTGGTTACCAAAGGCTGGGAAGGGTAGTAGGAGCTGGTGGGGAGGTGGAATGGTTAATGAGCACACACACAAGAAATGTTAGCAAGAATAAGACTTACTAAGACCTACTATTTGATAACACAACAGGGTGACCGTAGTCAATAGTAATTTAATTGTACATTTTAAAATAAAGAGTGTAATTGGATTGTTTGTAACTCAAAGGATAAATACTTGAGGGGATGGATAAAAAAAATCTTGCAAAACTGAAACTGTGTACCCATTAAACAACAACTCCCTGTTTTCCCCACCTCAGCCCCTGGAAACCACCACTCTACTTTTTGAATCCATGAATTTGACTACTTTTGATAGTGGAATCATATAGTATTTGTCCTTTTGTGTGTGGCTTATTTCACTTAGAATAACGTCCTCAAGGTTCATCTATGTTGTAGCCTGTGTCAGAATTTCCTTTCTTTTATTCATTGATTCATTTTTTTGAGACAGGGTCTCACTCCGTCACCCAGTCTGAAGTGTGCAGCGGTGTGAGCACAGCTCACTGCAGCCTCAACCTCCTGGGCTCAAGCCATCCTCCTACCTCAGCCTCCCGAGTAGCTGGGACTACAGGCATGCACTACCATGCCTGGCCAAATGTTTTTTTTTTTTTTTTTTTTTTGAGATGGAGTCTTGCTCTGTCACCCAGACTGGAGTGCAGTGGCACAATCTGGGCTCACTGCAAGCTCCACCTCCCAGGTTCACGCCATTCTCCTGCCTCAGCCTCCCCAGCAGCTGGGACTACAGGCGCCTGCCACCACGCCCGGCTAATTTTTTTGTGTTTTTAGTAGAGACGGGGTTTCACCGTGTTAGCCAGGATGGTCTCGATCTCCCGACCTCGTGATCCGCTCGCCTTGGCCTCCTAAAGTGCCGGGATTACAGGCATGAGCCACTGTGCCAGGTAAATGTTGTGTCTTTTATAGAGACTGCGTTTCGTGGTGTTGCCAGGCTGGAATTTCCTTTAAGACTGGATAATATTCCATTTATGGAGAGACCACATTTTACTCATCCACCCATACATCACTGGACACTGGGTTTCCCACCTTCCCACCACCTTTGGGCTATGGTGAATATTGACTTCCAATTTTGCTTTACCAGAAAATTGGAGCATCTTTTCATGTTTCTTGAAAGTTTTCGCTGGCCGTGGTGGCTCATGCCTATAATCCCAGCACCTTGGGAGGCTGAGGTAGGTGAATCACTTGAGGTCAGGAGTTCAAGACCAGCCTGGCCAACATGGTGAAACCCCGTTCTCTACTAAAAATACAACAACCAGCCAGGCATTGTGGTGCATGCCTGTAATCCCAGCTACTCAGGAGGCTGAGGCAGGAGAATCGCTTGAACCCAGGAGGCAGAGGTTGCAGTGAGTTGAGATCATGCCTCTGCACTCCAGCCTGGGCAACACAGCAAGACTTGAAAACAAAAACACAAAACAGTTTTGCTTTTTCTCTTTCATGAACTCTCTTTTTAGATCCCTTTCTGGCTTTTCCAATCTGATGTTCAGTTTTACCATCTTGACCTGTTAGCACAGTTGCTTGACCCGAGCAATTCCTTCGACTTTACACCGCAATGATTTCAGCTGGTAGGTTGTTAAATCATATTTGTGACAGGAGTCTTCATGTTCCTACATTTTTAGTGTTTGGATGGTCAGATTGAATGCCTTTTTATTTTGTGACTGTTGTTTGGATTGTTTTGAATGAGGCATTTCCCATCACGTGATTATAAATATATCCTCCCAAATCGTATTTTACTGAATATGATTTCTTCAGAAAAGAACTCTGTTCCTGCCGTGCACACTGTGCCCATCACTGCACCCAGAAACTCTAGTTCTTATGAAGGCCTCCGGATCCCATTGCTACGGGAGGGATTGGCACCAGATCTGAATTGCACCTAGGGGTCCCTCGGGAGCACATGTCTAATTGGAAACGTGTGGTTCTTGGAAAGGAGCCGATTGGATATTGCCTCCTGGCCCAGTCATCAGATTATATTTTAGTTCAAAGACTCACCATGGTTCATATTAGCTCAGTGCTCGGCTGGAAACCAAACCATACATACATCTCCTCTCTAGCAGGAAGCGGTTGGATTTCTTGGAAACAACTTAATATTGGCCTCTGTGCTGAAGACATGCGTTTCCGAACCCTGAAAATATCTAACACCAGGCATCTCCTTTCCAGACGACATCCTTCCCTCACCTTCCTTAGCTTTTCTCCTAGTTTTCCGGGGTGGAACCTCGGCCTCGTCACTCTGATGGATTGGGTGCCTGTGTTGAGTCTTGGCCCAAAGCTGGTGTTTTTATGTGCACACTGCAGATTTTTAAACAGAATAGCCATCTGGTTCTGGATATGCTTGGCTAACCCAAATTACACAATGGGTTGAAATCATGGATAGCTCAATGAGAATTTCAGGGTTTTTTTTTGTGTATATACACACTCCCACACTCACACTTTCGCACACACACATACATGTATAACCAAATATTCAAGGAAACTGTTTTCATTTTCCTAAGGGCGTTACTTGAGTCAAAGCATTGTGCAAATGAATCTTAGAGGCAGCCTCTCCCCAATCTGAGCGCATCTCACCCCAGCCCCTCCTGCCTTTGTAGAAATTCTGCAGAGCAAACTGCTTGCAAATCACGATGGGGAAGGAAGTCTTACAGAGCAAAGGGAATCCACTGAAGTGAGTTAAGCACGGGAGAGATGCAGTCACACTTTCCTTTGAGGCCTATTAATCTCTAGGGGCGGAAATAATTTGTATTTATGTACATATATGTATATGTGTATACATACATACACACACAACCAATAATTATTGGTCAAAGAGAAAGAACACTTCTAGGGCTCTGGACCTCAAAGATCCAAATGTCTCCCCATAGTCTAACAGCTCCGTGAAAAACATTGCTTACAGCTTGCTGCACGTCCAGACTTTTTTTTTCCATGCTTATCTCCACATAAAGTTTTACATAAAATTGGGATACCTTATCTGCAGTTTTCCATCTTCCTTTATTTAATGCATGAACATTTCCACATCAGGAAGTATACTTTAAAATATGGCTTTATTTTGAAAGAGAAAAAGAGCTTGCCTATTTGTCTCTTCCCCCCTTTTATGTTTTATCTTATTTTTATTAGAGATGGGGGTCTCGCTATGTTGACCAGGCTGGTCTTGAACTCCTGGCCTCAAGCGATCCTCCCATCTCAGCCTCCCAAAATGTTGGGATTACAGGCATGAGCCACTGCACCCAGTCTTTATTTTGTTTTATTTTATTTTATTGTGGTAAGAACATTTAGCATGAGATCTACCCTCTTAACAAATTTCCAAGTGTACAATACAGTACTGTTTTGTTTTGTTTTTGAGATGAGATCTTACTCTGTTGCCCAGGCTGGAGTGCAGTGGCATGAACATAGCTCACTGCAGCCTCAAGCAATCCTCCCACCTCAGCCTCTCTAGTCGTCTAGTAGCTGGGACTACAGGCACACACTACAGGCACATGCCACCATGCCCAGCTAATTGTTAAAACCATTTTTTAGAGATGGGTTTTGCCTTGTTGCTGAGGCTGGGACAATACAGTACTGCTGACTCCAGGTACAATGTGGAACAGCAGGCCTCACAAGTTTATTCATTGAGCTTGACTGAAATGGACTCTGTTTATGGTTAGGAAAATGCCACCTGCTCACTGGATTCACCATTCTTGGTGAGGATAGTTTATAGACTTGCCTGCAAATGTGCATGTTTTGTAAACAAGACTGTCCAAGTCTCAGTGATAGACATTCTTAGTACATTTGAGCAAGTTTCCATTGAGGATAAATTCTTGGATATAGAATTAAAAAGTGGGGCAAAGAAATGAAATCAGACACAAATTGACCAATTGCTCACCACCTATAAGGAGGTAGGGGCTAGGATCAACTTGTGTTTTTAAAGGAGGGTCATGGCTGCTTACTGGAGAAGGACCTTGAGGGCTAAGCATGGAAGCCTGGAGACCATGGTGGGAATGCTCCAGATGGCGGTAGCTTAGACTAGGGCGGTGGCCAAGGGTGCAAAATGACCTGTGGTACAGGACAAAGCCTTAAATGGGAACAGACCCAGGGATAGTGGGGAGAGATCCTACTTCTTGAATCCCTTAGAGGGTTCCAGGGAACCAGGTCCAGATGTCAGCCAGCATCCTTCCTGCCAGGGTATCCCTGATGCATGAGCTAAACAGAGTCCAAATATATCCAGTTAAGTAAGGAAGAGATCAGCCATGGTGGCTTACACTTGTAATTCTAAAACTGTGGGAGGTCGAGGCAGGAGGATTGTTTGAAGCCAGGAGTTCGAGACCAGCCTGGGCCACATGACAAGACTCTGTCTCTACAACAAAATAAAAATACATAAAAATTAGCCAAGGGTGGTGGGGCAGGCCTAGAGTCTCAGCTACTTGGGAGGCTGAGTTTAGAGGATCGCTTGAGCCCAGGAGTTTGAAGCTGCAGTAGGCTATGATGGCACCACTGCACTCCAGCCAGGGCAACAGAGCAAAACTCTGTCTCTTAAAAAAAAAAAAAAAAAGTCAAGGCCAGGCATGGTGGCTCATGCCTGTAATCCCAGCACCTTGGGAGGCCGAGGCGGGTGGGTCACCTGAGGTCAGGAGTTTGAGACCAGCCTGGCCAACATGGTGAAACCCCTATCTCTAATAAAAATACAATAATTAGCCAGGCATGGTGTCGGGCGCCTGTAATCCCAGCTACTCGGGAGACTGAGGCAGGAGAATCGCTTGAACCCGGGAGGCAGAGGTTGTAGGGAGCCGAGATTGCGCCACTGCACTCCAGCCTGGGTGACACAGCAAGACCCTGTCTCAAAAAAAAAAAAAAAAAAAAAAAGCAGATAAGTGCAGATTCGAAAACCAACTCAGCACAGAGCAGCTGCATCATATATGTCTTTTTGTACAAATGGATAAGGATACCTCACTCCCCGCCATAATTCTATCACTAATAGATTGTTTTCGGAGGACAGACAATGTCATCCAGGAAAAAGCACTCCTTTAGTTCTTCTTATGATTTCAATTCTGTTAGTGGCTCTCAAGAGAAATAACTAAGAACGGTGAACAAGAAAGGAAAGAGGATTCTTTCAGCTGGCTGTGAGGGCAGTGGGGAGATTGAGCCGCGTGACCACATAGATGGTGACTGGGCACGGGGCTGCACCGACACTGCCCAGCCTCCCCTTTAGACATTTATTCTCCATGCAGTAACTTCTTTCGTTTGCAGTAATGTAGCAATCACTGTGTGAATACATCCTCGTCTTAGTCTGTTCGGGCTGCTATAGCAAAAATACTATCGATTGGGTGGATTAGAAACAAGAGATTTTTATTTCTGACACTTCTGGAGGGAAAATCCAAGGTGCAGCAGATTTAGTGCCTAGGGAAGGGCCACTTCCTGCTGTCTTCTTGAGGGAGCCCTCTGGGGTCTTGTTAAAAATTAATTAATCAATTAGTTTTTAAATTGACAAGTAAAATCGTATATATTTATGGTGACGACATGATGTTTTGAAATATGTATACATTGTGGAATGGTTATGTTGATCTAATTGATATAAGCCTTTCTACCTTCCCCCTTTTTTTTATGGTGAGAACACTAAAAATCTACTGTTTTAGCAGTTTTTACATTGTCATGAACTATAGTCACCACGTTGTACAATAGACCTTGTGAGCTCTAGGGCCTCTTGTCTAGGACAATAATCCCATGATGAGCCTCCACCCTCCTCATCTAATCCGCTCCCAAAAGTCCCACCTCCTAATACTATCTCACTGGGAGTTAGGATTTAACATATAAATTGTGGGGGGAGGTGGGGACGCAAACATTCAATCCATAGCAATCATCCTTCATTTGCTCCGTCTCCTCTTGAGGGGCATTCTGGCTGCTCCCCACCCTGATTTTTTATTTTGGGTATCAGAGTCACTCTGAATGTCTCAGACAGTGCCTCACACATCACCTCACACATCACTCTCACCTTATCAATATTTACTGATTGGTTGAAGGTTGCAGTGGACAACCTCGTGCACGTTCCCTTGCCCACATGATGGAGAATTTCTTTAGGTGACATAGATAGGGGTGGAGCCATGGAGAAAGCACAATTTTTTTTTTTTTTTTTTGAGATGGAGTCTCTCTCTGTCACCCAGGCTGGAGTGCAGTGGCTCAATCTCAGCTCACTACCACCTCCGCCTCCCAGGTTCAAGCAATTCTGCTGCCTCAGCCTCCCGAGTAGCTGAGATTACAGGCGTGCACCACCACGCCCAGCTAATTTTTTGTATTTTTAGTAGAGATGGGTTTTACCATGTTGGCCAGGCTGGTCTCGAACTCTTGACCTCAAGTGATCTACCAGCCTCGGCCTCCCAAAGTGCAGGGATTACAGGCGTGAGCCACCATATTTGTTTGCAAATAGTGCAGAATGTCTTTCTAAAGAGGCATTTTCCTTGTTTTCTTTTGGCAGCTCTGTAAGCGAGGATCTGCTTTACTTTTGCTCTCTGCCATCTCCACAGCACCTCACACCAAGTCTGGTGCATACAAAGTCCTCTATTTGTCTGTCTCAAATATACATAGTGAATGAATGCATTATTTTATGCTCCAAATTGGCATTGAGGTGGACAGATACATATTTAGCCTGTCTTTCTCACGGAATATGTTATCATGACATTAAATGTTCCTCCAAAAATATTTGTTTTGGGAAGAATTCGGTTTGCGCATCAAGACTGCAGGATAAAAGGATACTCATTGTATACACTTGTTGCCAACTCCTTGCTAACGTAGGCAAAGATGTGCTGACTCCTCTGTACCTTCCTGAATGTTTGTGAATGTCTGCAGACAGCAGACACCCAGAAGTAGGCTGGCTAAGTCAAAGCACACATACTTGTTAAATTTTGGCACCTATCCCCAAAATTTGGTCACCAGCATTTGAGAATGCCCATTTTCCTACAACCTTCCTTACTCTAATATTATTCTTGTTTTCAATTTCATTCATCTGAAATAACTTCTATTTACTTTGAGTGTCTGTTTTGGTATTAGAAGTAGGGTAGACTCACGCCTGTAATCTAAGCACTTTGGGAGGCCAAGGTGGGCAGATCTCTTGAGCCCAGGAGCTTGAGATTAGCCTGGGCAACATGGTGTAGTCCTGTCTCTACAAAACTATGTATTTTTTTTTTTTAATATATTTTACCGGGGTGTGGTGGTGCCTGCCTGTAGTCCCTGCTACTTGGGAGGCTGAGGTGGGAGAATTGCTGGACCACAGGAGGTCAAGGCGGTAGTGGGCTGTGATCACGCCACTGCACACTCCAGCCTGGGCGACAGAGCGAGACTCAGTCTAAAAAAAAAAAAAAAAGTAGTAGTAGGGTGGAATGTCTCTTTTATGTTTGTTGCACCTATAAATACTCTCTGGTAATTATTCTACTCATATTCTTTGCCCACGTTTCTATCTTAGTGTTCAACTTTTCCTGAGTTTATATTACGTTTATTTATGTATATAATTTCTATGTATCTCATATGTTTATGTTAGTGATATAACGTTCTGGATCATCATCTCTATTTTTACATATTTGACCTGGGCTTGCCATTTAAGTCTTGTTTGTGGTGGACGTTTTCCTTACACACAACACACACATTTTCAATGTTTGTGAAGTATAGATTTATTATTTTGTATTCGTTAATTTTATGTCATGTTCAGTACATCTTTCTTCATCCCATAGCTTCAAAAATATTCTCTTCGGTTTTCTTGCCATGACTGCAGAATGGAGGCCACGAGCCCACTTCCTTGCCCCAAGCCTTGCTCCCCCTACTCAGACCGCACAAGCCTTGCTCCCCTACTCAGACGGCACCAGCGCTGCTCCCCCTATTCAGACAGCACTCTAGGACTGGAATGTCCCACAGAGCAGCCGCAAACCACAGGTGGCTGTTAAGCACTTAATATGTGGCTGCTGTGAATTGAGCCATGCCACACGATGAGTTTCAAAGACTTAATATTAAAAAAGAATGTAAAATATATTATTACAATTTTTATATCGATTACATGTTGAAATGATAACGTTTTTGAAACATGGGGTTAAACAAAATATATTATTAAAATGAATCCCATCTATTTCTTTTAAAAGCTGATAGAAAATAAAAATAGTAAATAGTAACAATGACTTACAAAAAATAGACGTATCTGCCCGGGCGCTGTGGCTCACTTCTGTAATCCCAGCACTTTGGGAGGCCAAGATGGGTGGATCGTGAGGTCAGGAGATCAAGACCATCTTGGCCAACATGGTAAAACCCCATCTCTACTGAAAATACAAAAGTTGGCTGGTGCGGCAGCGCACGCTTGTAATCCCAGCTACTCGGGAGGCTGAGGCAGGAGAATCACTTGAACCCAGGAGGCAGAGGTTGCAGTGAGTCAAGATCACGCAACTGCACTCCAGCCTGAGTGACAGAGCGAGACTCTGCCTCAAAATAAATAAATAAAAATAAAAAAATATAATATATATATTTTATATATATTACGTATATAATAGGACACTTAAAATGATAAAAATGGCTCACATTATAATCTATCAGACTAAGGTCCTGCAAGAAGACCTTGGTTACTGCAGGAAGAATTTGGGCTCAAATAAATAGAAGTTCAGATGGTAGAAATCTTTCTAACTGGAGACTCTCGGTCTTTGAGAAGTAGTTTGAATGTCAACATCTTGCCCAGTTGCCAGATAAAACCTCGGTTCAACAACCCACCATGGAATTTTTCCCTGATTAACGAGCGAAATTCTGTACTGGAATCCAAGCAATATATATGCTGCCATCCAACTCAGGAAGAGACTGGCTTTCTCGGAAAGAGCACAACCCACCCAGTGTTCTGGAGACCTCTATTTCCAAACCATAAAAATATGAAATACTAGCCATCTGTTTTGCAGATCGTGTCCCTGATTTCCATCATTCATCAGTTTCTTTTTTCCTCCCTCTCATTTCCTGGGGTGAGCATCCTGCCCCCTCATTTTCTGGGTTCCCATCATGAGGGTCTGTTAAGGGACCTGGCATGAAGCTGGTGCCTGTGTGTGATGCATAATGCCAACCTACTTCCACTGAACAAAATTCTGTTATACATTCAGAGCAAAACTAAACAAATGAGAATTCACTAAAATGTAATAACAGCTTTGTTGAGATAGTCACATACTATACAATTCATTGTTTAAAGTACTTATAAGTCAATGGTTTTTAGTATATTCATAGAGTTGTGAAATCATCACCACAATCAGTTTTAGAACATTTGGAATTTTAGAACATTTAGATCATCCCCTACCAAAAAATCCCATGCCCCTTAGTCGTAACTCACCATTTCCTCCCAATGTTCCCCAGCCCCAGGCAGCACATGAATCTACTTCATGTATCTGTAGATTTTTGCATTTTGAATCATATATGACTTTTGGGTAAGGTTTTTTCACTTAGCTTAACGTTTTTGAGCTCATCCATGCTGTAACATGTATCAGTACTTAATTCTTGTTTATGGCAGAATGATATTTCATTGTATGGATGTGCCACATTTTATTTATGTATCCATAAGTTGATAGACATTTGGGCTGTTTTCACTTTTGGCTATTATGACTAACGCTGCTATGAACATTTGTATGGAAGTTTTTGTTTGTGTGGATGGATGTTTTCATTTCTTTGGGGTATATATCTAAGAGTAGGATTACTGGGTCTCAGGGTAGTGCTATATTTAACCTTCTGAGGAACTGCTTTCCAAAACAGCTGCACCAGTTTACATCCCCAACAGCATTTATGAGGATTCCAATTTCTCTGTCCTCACCAACACTTGTTATAGTCCATTTTGACTATAGCCATCATAGTGGGTCTAAAGTGACATCTCATTGTGTTTTGACTCGCATTTCCTTGGTGCCTAATGATAGTGAATATCTTTTCATGGGCTTCTTGGGTATTTGTGTATCTCATTTGCCATAATATCCACTGAGAACCTTTGCTGCTTGGTCACGCTACACCCAACCATTTTCGAAACATCTGGGCTATCCATGATAGTTTGGATACTGAGTTTATGTGGGTACAATGGAATCAGAAAAAAGAAAAGTTACCAGAGAATTTAGTTGGTAACGACAAATCCTTTGGAGAGAACCTTGACAGGACTTGCTAATGGACAATGTTTGCTGTACCTGATCAGGTCAACTTTGAAGTTAGCAGGGGCTGAAGTGCCGGAATCAATCCATCCAGAATGATTTCTAATTAAGGGTGCAATATAAGATCACTCTGGCTACAGGGAAGGAGACAGAAGAAGGGAAAGGGAAAGGCAGGGAGATGCCAGGAGACCTAGCTGGCCACTCACTAAATCTAGATAGAATTAGTTAATTCTTCCAATATACTTTTATTAATTTATTTAGAAATGAGATACACAGAAAAATGTTACGTGCAAAATAAAACACGGAAAATTTTTCAGAGGATAAGATAAAAAATAAATGAAAATGGAAGCTCCAATAGTTTATTTCCACACATGACCCGTTTTGAGACCTCAAAGGGGTTGCAGCATGTGATGAAGTTGGGCCAGGGTAACGACAGAAGATGGGCGGGTTGAGGAGTTATGTGGGGTGAGGGGAATGGCTGAAGGTAGTAGACTCTGGAGAAGGATTTGATCTGACGTGCTGATGGACTTGGTTTCTCATTGTTGGAAACGACGTGAGACCCATTGATGGCTGTAGTTGAGAAGGAAATGATTTGGAAGGCTCAGGAGGGAGGTCTGGGCTGTTGGTGGAGGGCAGAAAATCATGGAGAAGTGAGTTGGTGAGTGTGGCCAGGGGACTGGAGGAGACGTCAGTGGGGATGAAAAAAAGCCAAGAGCTAATACGGAGTCCCGAAAGCTCAACCTGGAGACCTGGATGTGACAGGAGAGCCCCCAGGCCTGGGTCTGCAGCTTTCTCTGAGAGCCTGAGATCTACCCAGCACCCTTTCAGCAATACTTCTTATGGATGCCAGCCACCGCTTGTTTCTCTTGATGCAACTAAGAATTCCAATGCAAACAAAAGGCAGCGGCTCACATGCCCTGCTGTACTCCCCTCTCTGAGGACCTCATCCAAGAACATATTTGAAGATGTACAGGACCCATGATCTAAGCACGGATGGAGAAAACTGCAGGCCTGAGCCCCTCCCCCTTGCTGCCTCAGGAGCACTGATTTTCTATGAAGGACAGATGCAGCCTCCAGCGGTTGCCATGGAAACCAGGGCTGCAGAGAGCGAAGTTTTCCAGGCTCTGGAGTCCGTTGTGTGTGGGTGGATGCAAGATCCCAGCCTGGCATACAGCAGGCAACTAATAAATGTCTGTAGAAGGACTGAATGTTTGTCTTCTCGACTCCCACCATGCCTCGGCATTCTGTGCTAGAACAATAATCTTCTTGTGGGCCTGAAATCTGTGAGGTTGAAATTTTGTAAAAACTCCCTAGATTTATTGAGTTATAATTTACGTATAATATGATTTACCTATTTTAAATATACAGTTTGATGCATTTTAGTGGTTGTATACACTCATGAAACCACCACCACAATCAATATACAGAACGTTTAATTAGTCTAAAAAGTTTCTTGGCCCGGCAAGGTGGTTCACACCTGTAATCCCAATGCTTTGGGAGTCTGAGGTGGGAGGATTGTTTGAGGCTAGGAGTTCAAGACCAGCCTTGGCAAAAAAAGCAAGACCCTGTCTTTACAAAAAAAAAAATTAGCTGGGTGGTGTGACACCTGCCTGTAATCTCAGCCACTTGGGAGGCTGAGATGGAAGGATCACTTGAGCCTAGGAGGTCAAGGCTTCAGTGAGCTATGATCATGCCACTGCACTCCAGCCTAGGCTACAGAGTGAGACCCTGCCTCAAAAAAAACTGTATATATATATATATATATATATATATACATTTTTTAAAATTTATATATACATTTTTTTAAATTTATATATATATATAAATTTTTAAAAAGTTTTTGTATTAGTCTGTTCTCACATTGCTGTAAAGAACTACCTGAGAGGGCTGGGCGCGGTGGCTCACGCCTGTAATCCCAGCACTTTCGGAGGCCGAGGCGGGCGGATCATAAGGTCAGGAGATCGAGACCATCCTGGCTAACACGGTGAAACCCCGTCTCTACTAAAAATACAAAAAATTAGCCGGGCGTGGTGGTGGGCGGCTGTAGTCCCAGCTACTCGGGAGACTGAGGCAGGAGAATGGCGTGAACCCGGGAGGCAGAGCTTGCAGTGAGCGGAGATTGCGCCACTGCACTCCAGCCTGGGTGACAGAGCGAGACTCTGTCTCAAAAAAAAAAAAAAAAGAACTACCTGAGACTGGGTAATTTATAAAGAAAAGAGGTTTAATAGACTCACGGTTCCGCTGGCTGTACAGGGAGCCGGGCTAGGGAGACCCCAGGAAACTTACAATCATGGCGGAAGGTAAAGGGGACCAGGCATGTCTTACGTGGCGGGGGCAGGAGGAAGAGATGGGGGGAGGTGCTACACACTTTTAAACAACCAGATCTCGTGAGAACTCACTATTATGAGAACAGCAAGGGGAACATTCCACCCCCATGATCCAATCACCTCCCACCAGGCCCCGCCTCCAACACTGAGAATTACAATTTGACATGAGATGTAGGGAGCGGGGTGGACACAGACCCAAACCATAGCAGATTTTTCTGTGCTAATTTGCCTTCGATCCCTCCTCTCCCTCCATCCCAGCACCACACCACTCCAATCTACTTCCAGTCTCTATTGTTTTGTGACTTTCTAGAATTTTATGTAAATAGAATTATGCAATCTTTTGTTCAACTTTTTTCTCCTAATGTTTTGAGATACATCCATGTTGTTACATGTATCAAGATTTTACTGATTAACATTGATTATTAAATAATCATATTTTGTTCCTTTTTACTGCTCAGTGGTATTCCATAATATGGATATATCAGTTTATCTATTTTCCTGTTGGTGGCTATTTAAACTGTTTCCAATTTGAGGGGCAGGGGGGCAGTTACAGAATTATACAGCTATCAACATTCCTTTCTAGTAACATTTTAAGATTTCTCCTAGGTATTTGCAAACCTACAGTGTTGCACTTTTTTCACAAAAACAATAGACGTTGGTGTGGATATGGGGAAAAGGGATCTCTCTACACTGCTGGTGAGAATGTCAATTAGTACAGCCTCTGTGGAAAATAGTACGGAAGTTTCTCAAGTAGCTAAAAGCAGATCTACCATTCCTTCCAGCAAGCCTACGGCGGGGTATGTACCCGAAGGTGTCTTTCATATAAAAGAGACACCTGCATTCATATGTTTATTACAGCATAATTCACAATTGCAGAGATATGACATCAATCTAAGTGTCCATCAGCAGATGAGTGGATAAAGAAAATGTGGCACATATACAGCATGGAATACTACTCAGCCATTGAGAAAGAATGAAATCATGTCCTTTGCAGCAATTTGGATGGAACTGAAGGCCCTTACTCTTTTTTTTTTTTTTTTTTTTTCTGAGACGGGGTCTCGCTCTGTCACCCAGGCTGGAGTGCAGTGGCGTGATCTCTGCTCACTGCAGCCTCCACCTCCTAGGTTCAGGTGATTCTCTTGCCTCAGCCTCCTAAGTAGCTGGGACTACAGGCGTGCACCACCACGCCTGGCTAATTTTTTGTAATTTTAGTAGAGATAGGGTTTCTCCATGTTGTCCAGGCTGGTCTCGAACTCTTGACCTCATGTGATCTGCTCACCTTGGCCTCCCAGTGTGCTGGGATTACAGGCGTCAGCCCACCGCCAAAGGCCCTTATTCTAAGTGAAGTAACTCAGCAATAGAAAACCAAATACCACATGTTCTCACTTATAAGTGGGAGCTAAGCTGTGGGTACACAGAGGCAGACAGAGTGGTATAATGGACAGTGGAGACTCAGAAAGGGGGGCAGGAAGGGAGAAAGGGAGGGATAAAAAAAACTACATGTTGGGTACAATGTACATTACTTGGGTGATGGGTGCACTAAAAGCCCGGACACCACCACTATCCAATTCATCCATGTCATCAAAAGTCACTGGTACTCATAAAGCTACTCAAATAAAAAGATTTAAAAAGCAAAACATAGACTGGCACACACACAATACAATGTCTTGTACTTTTTGTTTCATTCTTGCCAATTGGATAGAAGGAAAATGGTCTCCCTGTTCACATGGCTGTCCAATTTTTGGATTACAAATGAGATGAACAATCCTTCATCTGTCTTTGAATTGACTCTCTCTCTCTCTCTCTCTCTCTCTCGTTTTTTTGTTTCTTTGTTTGTTTTTGGTTTTTGATTTTTTTTTGAAGTCCTGCTCTGTTGCCAGGCTGGAGTGCAGTGATGCAATCTCAGCTCACTGCAACCTCCGCCTCCCAGGTTCAAGTAATTCTCCTGCCTCAGCCTCCCGAGTAGCTGGGACTACAGGTGCACACCACCACACCCGGCTAATTTTTGTATTTTTAGTAGAGATGGGGTTTCACTGTGTTAGCTGGGATGGTCTCAATCTCTTGATCTCATGATCTGCCTGCCTCGGCCTCCCAAAGTGTTGGGATTACAGGCGTGAGCCACCGCGCCTGGCCTCTTTTAGTCATTTTTAAATGTACAAATAAATTATTATTGACTATAGTCACCGAATTGTGCTATCAAATACTAGGTCTTATTCACCCTTTCTAACTATTTTTCTGCGCCCATTTACAAACCCATTTGCCCCCCAACCCATACTGCCTTGTGCTGAAGAAGAAGATGAGACCATTGGCCCCTCCCTGGCCCAAACACCATCCCCCATTCCCCCACATGGAAGCTCCCAGACCTACAGGGAGGCTTTCAGCTCCCGGTGCTGCATGAGGAATTTGGACCAACTCCAAATAGAAAACGGGGTCAGAAGGGAATGACAGTTCTAACTGAATAGCCACGGTCCCTGAGAAGAAGCAGTTACAACGTCAGCTGCCAGATAAGATGTCAGGTCAAGGACCCACCGTGGAACGTCCCCTTGGTTCCTAAGCCAAATGCCCAGCTGGAATCCCAGCAATACACATGTTGCCTTCAGCAAGGGCATAATTTTCTCATAAACAGCACAGCCTGGCCGAGGTTCTGGAGATCTCTGTTTCTAAGCCATGGAAATATTTTATTCTGGGCCAGGCACCATGGCTCATGCCTGTAGTCCCAGCACTTTTGGGGGCCGAGGTGATTGGATCGCTTGAGGCCTGGGCAATGTAGAAAGACCTCATCTCTACAAAAAAATACAAAAATTATCCGGGCATGGTGGCACCCCCCTGTGTTCCCAGCTACTGTGGAAGCTGAGGCCAGAGGATCACTGGAGCCTAGCAGGTCAAGGCTGCAGTGAGCTGAGACTGTGCCCCTCACTCCAAACTGGGCAACAGGGAGAGACACTATCTCTAAATATATATATAAAATAATAAAACAAACAAATATTTTATTCTGGTTGTCATTTTGCAGATTATATCCCCGGGTCCCATCAGTAATCATTTTGGGGCAGTTTTTGTTGTTTTTTCTGGGGGTGGGTGTGAAAATCTTTCCGCTTCATAATATTCAAGGCATCACTGATGTTCAGCCATAACTCCCCCCACCCCTGAATATGCTCATGGAACTAAATTTCCATAACTTGTTGGATTCCGTGAATTACCAAAATCAGTAAAAATGGACTTTTAACACTTCACCTTAGTCTGAATTAAGTTCACACACATAGCTGTCTGCACAGGGTTCGTCTGCCTTTTCCCATAACAATTATGTCAGCACGACCTCACAGCAAAGACCACATTGCTTCCTGTTATGGTGTGCCCCTAAACTCACCCTGGAACCCTACCTTCCAGCACCTCAGAATGTGAGCATATTTGAAGATGGGGTCTTTACAGAGGTGACCAAGTTAGAACAAGATCATCAGTATCATCTGTGTCTCCTGATTCAATATGGCTGGAGTAGCCAGGCGCGATGGCTCATGCCTGTAATCTCAGCACTTTGGGAGGCGGAGGCAGGCAGATCACCTGACATCAGGAATTCGAGACCAGCCTGGCCACCATGGTGAAACCTTGTCTCTACTTTAAAAAATACAAAAAGTAGCCAGGCGTGAGAGTGGGTGCCTGTAATCCCAGCTACTTGGGAGGTTGAGGCAGGAGAATCACTTGAATCCAGAAGGTGGAGGTTGCAGTGAGCCGAGATTATGCCATTGCACTCCAGCCTGGGGAGCAATACTCTGTCTAGAAAAAAAAAATGGCCGGAGCCCTGATCAGGAGAGGTACACACAAAGTGATGACCACGTAAGGACACTGGGAGAAGATGGCTGTCTCTATTCGCTGAGGACAGAGGCCTAAAGAGAAACCAGCCCTGCTGGTACCTTGATCTCTCAGCCTTCCAGCCTCCAGAACAGTAAGAAAATGGATTTCTGTTGTTGAAGCCGCCCCATCTGTGGTGTTCTGTTGTGGCAGTCCTGGCAGGTTAATGCACGTACCCAACCAACGTGCCCTAAACCCTTCCTACGTAGCAATTCTGGAGCTTAGACAGTCTGTGGATCATAGTAAGGAACTAGATCTTTATCTGACAGTGACATGAATCTGTTGACATGTTTTAGCCCAGGCAGTGGCCACAGATGCCTTTTCTTTTAAGACAGTCCATGTTGGCTCCACTATGGATGAAAGCCAGGGCTGGTGCGTGGCAGAGACACACACAGAGGAGACTTGGGGGACACAGGACAGAGAGGATGGGTGCCCAGACGAGGTGGGGCAGGGGGAATGACGGAGACAGAGCTGGCTCAGGGGATGTTCAGGAGGCAGAACTGACGAGGCCTGGACACTGGTAGGATTTGGTGGGTGGCTCATTTCATGTGTCCACGTGGCCAGGCTGTAATCCACATGGATTCCATCAAACACTCATCCAGCTGTGGCTGCGAGGGTATTTTACAGATGCAGTTAACATCTGCAATAGCTGACTTTCAGTGAAGGAGATGATCCTGGAGGATGTGGGTGGGCCTCATCTCATCAGTTGAAGGCCTTACGGGCAAAAACTGAGTTTTCCCTGAGGAAAAATAAATTCTACCTCAAGGTTGCAGCATTAGCTCCTGCCTGAGTTTCCAGCCCGTCATCAGTCAGCCCCACAGATGCCATGCCTCCCAGACTTCAAAATCATGTGAGCCATTGCCTTACAATGAGTCTCTTAAAACAGTGGTTTGCAACCTTTTTGGCACCAGGGATCAGTTTTGTGGAAGAAAATTCTTCTGCAGACCAGGGTGGGGAGATGGCTTTGAGATGATTCAAGCACATTACATTTGTTGTGAACTTTATTTCTATTATTATTACGCTGTAATATATAATGAAAAAAGTATGCAACTCACCAGAATATAGAATTGGTTGGGAGCCCTGAGCTCATTTTCCTGCATGCTCTCAGCTGGAAGTGATGGGAGACAGTGACAGATCTTCAGGCATTAGATTCTCATAAGGAGCGTGCAACCTGGATCCCTCGCACACGCAGTTCACAACAGGGTTCGTGCTCCTATGAGAATCTAATGTGGCTGCTGATTTGACAGGAGGTGGACAGGAGGTGGTAATGTGAGCAATGGGGAAGCTTCGCTCACTCACTCGCTCACCCACCTGCCCTCACCTCCTGCTGTGTGGCCCAGTTCCTAAACAGGCCATAAGCCAGTATGGGCCCATGGCCTGGGGGTTGGGGACCCCCATCTTTAAAGACAAAAATTATATATATGACATATGTGATATATATATGATATATATACACACATATACGTGTATAAACCTATTATCAATATCCCCCACACACATGCATACATATAAAATGCATGTATTTTGCCCCATACACATATATACTTATCCCCCCACACAAATATACATATAAATATGCATGTTATATCCTACTTAGTCTGCTAGGGCTGCCATAACAAAGCTCCATGTACCAAGTGGCTGAAACAACAGAAATGTGTTTTTTCACAGTTCTGGAGGCTGGAAGTTTGCGATCAGGTGTCAGCAGGGCTGGTTTCCTTGGAGGCCTTTCTCTTTGGCGATCAGACAGCCGCCCTCCCCGTGTCCTCACGTGGGCTTTACTTGGTGTGTGTCTGTATCCATTTCCTCTCCTTTTGAGGAAACCAGTCCTATCAGATTAAGGTCCATCCTAGTGACCTCGTTTTAGCTCAGGCGCCTCTGTGAAGACCCTATCTCCAAATACAGTCACGTTTTGCGGTGCTGTGGGGTTAGGACGTCAACATATGAATTTGAGGAGTCTGCAGTTCAGCCCATAGCACTACTGGTTTTGTTTCTGTGGTAGGACCCTGATGGCTACAGGAACAGGCACCATTTCTGCCTTAAGGAACTGGGTGGACAACCTCCATCCCTGAGAAAGGGAAGGATTTTTGAAAGCATAGTGGGTTCAACTTAGCTGGGTAGAGACCTCCTAAGAAGAGGTAAGAGTCTTTTTCTGTCTCTGTAAAAGGAAAATGGTTTTCTAACGTTTTACTATTCCAGAGAAAGACAAAAATGCCCAACCTCCATTTACATCTGTCTCAGTGTGCCTCATTAATTCCCCGGAAAGAACTGCTGGAAGTCGAATTACTGGGTCAAAGGGGATAAAAGGTCCTCATGATTTGGTTATATTACTGAGCTTTGTTCCAAGTCAGGCAGCTTGGCCATAATCCCTGTTTATTTATCACTGCATTTCTGTTTAATCATTTTCACTGCACAGATAGCATATCAATTTTTACTTGGAAATT